>NC_092812.1:7347349-8013524 GCF_040954645.1 Diabrotica undecimpunctata
CATGTCTCTATTAACATCTTTATCAACGTCTGCTATGCCTTGCAATTTTTAGAAGGCTCAAATTAATGCAGATATCTGAATTTTGTTTCGAAACTATTTTACGGATTTAATATCAGATGTCGCTATTGCGTCCGTTTCGAAGCTATTTTATTGTTGCTTCTTAAAGACAGGAAATATTTATTTTTCACATTGAGAACGCCTATGAATAGCTGTTCTGATTAGCTTTATTAAAACGAAATACGTATAAACAGATACATAGACGCTTTGTACGTGAAATGAAATCTTGACTGTCTTTTTCATTTTATTCGGATCTACTCTGTATGAGTACAAGAAACCAATTCGCTAATGATTTCTGCTTAGTTGAGGAGACATGTCGTGGAATGCAAATTTTAGATTCCCCATGTCTCTATTAACATCTTTATCAACGTCTGCTATGCCTTGCAATTTTTAGAAGGCTCAAATTAAGGCAGATATCTGAATTGTGTTTCGAAACTATTTTACGGATTTAATATCAGATGTCGCTATTGCGTCCGTTTCGAAGCCATTTTATTGTTGCTTCTAAAAGACAGAAAAGATTTATTTTTCACGTTGAGAACGCCTATGAATAGCTGTTCTGATGAGCTTTATTAAAGCGAAATACGTATAAACAGATACATAGACGCTTTGTACGTGAAATGAAATCTTGACTGTCTTTTTCATTTTATTCGGATCTACTCTGTATGAGTACAAGAAACCAATTCGCTAATGATTTCTGCTTAGTTAAGGAGACATGTCGTGGAATGCAAATTTTAGATTCCCCATGTCTCTATTAACATCTTTATCAACGTCTGCTATGCCTTGCAATTTTTAGAAGGCTCAAATTAAGGCAGATATCTGAATTGTGTTTCGAAACTATTTTACGGATTTCATATCAGATGTCGCTATTGCGTCCGTTTCGAAGCTATTTTATTGTTGCTTCTTAAAGACAGGAAATATTTATTTTTCACATTGAGAACGCCTATGAATAGCTGTTCTGATTAGCTTTATTAAAACGAAATACGTATAAACAGATACATAGACGCTTTGTACGTGAAATGAAATCTTGCCTGTCTTTTTCATTTTATTCGGATCTACTCTGTATGAGTACAAGAAACCAATTCGCTAATGATTTCTGCTTAGTTAAGGAGACATGTCGTGGAATGCAAATTTTAGATTCCCCATGTCTCTATTAACATCTTTATCAACGTCTGCTATGCCTTGCAATTTTTAGAAGACTCAGATTAAGGCAGATATCTGAATTGTGTTTCGAAACTATTTTACGGATTTAATATCAGATGTCGCTATTGCGTCCGTTTCGAAGCCATTTTATTGTTGCTTCTTAAAGACAGAAAAGATTTATTTTTCACGTTGAGAACGCCTATGAATAGCTGTTCTGATGAGCTTTATTAAAGCGAAATACGTATAAACAGATACATAGACGCTTTGTACGTGAAATGAAATCTTGACTGTCTTTTTCATTTTATTCGGATCTACTCTGTATGAGTACAAGAAACCAATTCGCTAATGACTTCTGCTTAGTTGAGGAGACATGTCGTGGAATGCAAATTTTAGATTCCCCATGTCTCTATTAACATCTTTATCAACGTCTGCTATGCCTTGCAATTTTTAGAAGGCTCAGATTAAGGCAGATATCTGAATTGTGTTTCGAAACTTTTTTACGGATTTAATATCAGATGTCGCTATTGCGTCCGTTTCGAAGCCATTTTATTGTTGCTTCTTAAAGACAGAAAAGATTTATTTTTCACGTTGATAACGCCTATGAATAGCTGTTCTGATGAGCTTTATTAAAGCGAAATACGTATAAACAGATACATAGACGCTTTGTACGTGAAATAAAATTTTGACTATCTTTTTCATTTTATTCGGATCTACTTTGTATGAGTACAAGAAACCAATTCGCTAATGATTTCTGCTTAGTTAAGGAGACATGTCGTGGAATGCAAATTTTAGATTCCCCATGTCTCTATTAACATCTTTATCAACGTCTGCTATGCCTTGCAATTTTTAGAAGGCTCAGATTAAGGCAGATATCTGAATTCTGTTTCGAAACTATTTCACGGATTTAATATCAGATGTCGCTATTGCGTCCGTTTCGTAGCCATTTTATTGTTGCTTCTTAAAGACAGGAAAGATTTATTTTTCACGTTGAGAACGCCTATGAATAGCTGTTCTGATGAGCTTTATTAAAGCGAAATACGTATAAACAGATACATAGACGCTTTGTACGTGAAATGAAATCTTGACTGTCTTTTTCATTTTACATCTGAGTATGCTTATGTCCTTGAGAGTAGAGAGATCAGTTATACATTTCAGCCATTCATTTAAAATCTTTGAATCCAAGGAATCAGTCCAACTAATTTTAGAAATTCAAATTTTTTGCATAATAATTTTAGCAAGAACAGTTACGGGATTAATGAGCCCTTGTGGATCAAAACTTTGAGCGATAACAGAGAGTACTTCCCTTTTTGTGTAATTATCCTTTGTTGACAATTGAGATACAGAAATTGAAGATGTATCAGTACTGGGGTTCCAACAGAGACCTAAAACCTTGTTAGAAGCATTCTCTGATGAAATATCATAAGCAGAGTATGTAGAGAGAGTAGAAACATTTTTCAAAAACATTTTTGAGTTAGAGCAGCATGTATGAAGAGAAATGCGTGCCTTCTTGAGTAGGTCAGTTATCTTATTATGAGCCTTTAGGAGAGTTTGCGTGTCATTGGCCCCATATAGAATGTCATCTACATAGCAGCCTGTTAATAGAGCATCGGAGACCAATGAGTAGTTGTTTTGATAAGTTTTAGCTTATTTCATCAAACACGGGTACTTTGAAAGCTTGCGCTTTTTGTTCCGTAAGTTATGGTTTGAAGCTCAAGATATTCGATGTCCTGTTCTGGGGAATCCCGCCATAGTATATTCTGCAGGAATGTGTGATCAGGATGAATTTGCACCTGCCTATATATTTTTTATATCTCGGAGCTAAAGACAGGTATAGAATCTAAACCGAAGTTGAATGTCGAAAAGATCAGGTTGAAGAGTTTTTCTTTTTACCAGGATGTCATTAAGAGAATAGCCACTGGAACACTGGAAAGAGGAACCTTTTCGGCATGTCCAAGAGAAACATATTCATTGATGAATGCTTTATATTGAGAGTATAAATTTTCATGTTTCAAGAGTTTATTTTCTAAACTAATAAACCTTTTCCTAGCCATATTGTAAGCACCAATTGTCTAGAATTGCCTAGAATGTGCTGTTTGAGAAATGAGAGAAAGCTTTACCTGAAATAGACCAGAAGGTAAAATTTGAGTTGTTTCAAAGAATAGTTGTTCAGCCAGATCCTCAGTGGAGGTGGCCTTAGCAGAGGGGGTCACTTCTTCGATTTCGACTTCGAAGAATTATCGAATTATATCATCGAGCTTATCTTCCTCAGATGTGGACTGGACAAATAAAGAGACATTAATTGGACTGTGTAGGGGACAACTGTGAGCGATAAATTCCTTTATGAAGTGCGGAAGGAGGTAAAGCACCAAACATAATGTACTTAAGTGTGTGTTCTGAAGAACAGGGAGTCCTTTACCTAAACGTATCAATCCATCTGATAACAACTCGCTATATATGTCACTGGCAAGAAGAAGATCTATATTTCCAGGGACAGAGTAGGTGAGATCTGTCAAAGGCATTCTTTGTGCTATCTTATAAATTGCTGAAAGTTAGCTACTTAGCCTGTTATTTGGAAAAATGTAATGTTTTGCCCTGATATATGTATTAATATGACATGAGCTTCTTTTTATCGATTATAGAAAAGCCTGAATCATAGAAAGATATTTCAAATTCCTGTTCATAATTTCGTCTGGCCTAGAGCTTTTCTTAGGAAGCCCTTCCTGATTAGTTCAATAATCTCTCATGAAAAGTTTTTTTTTGTTTCTAGGGCATTTCTTTTTAAGATTCTTTAACTTTTTTGATAAAGTCAATGTCTTTTAGTTAACAGTAGTTTAGTGTATAGTATTTTTCTAGATTTCTTCTTATATTAGCTTTGTCTTCTATTATATAGACTATACCATTCTATCCATGTAGTAGGGGAAGTGATTTCCTTTCCTTTCACAAACTTCATTCGAGCTTTTATATGGCCTGCATATTTATGCCTTGTTCTTTTATTTTTTAAAATGATTTTTCCACGCCTGAGATCAATTGCTCTGGTATTTTTGTTTCGTCGATTTGCTCCGTTTCTGTCTTCTTAGTTTCTTGTTTCCTCGACTCTTTTTTGATCTGTATTTGACTTAGTAGCTCTTTTATTTCTTGGCTTTTTTTAATAAAATTATGTTCTTATTCTATTGTGAAGTATGCTAGTGCTTCTTTTATTGTATTTTCAAATTCTTGGGCTTTTTTTCTAAACGTAGGTAGTCTTCTTCTTTTTGTATGTTGTTCTAGGAGTATGTAGTTGTGTTTAGCTTCTTCGTCTAACAGTGATTGTATTTCTGTTCGCAGTACTATATTTTTACTACAGCTATACAGATCACGACATTGTTTTATTGACCATACAACACAATGGCAATCGCTGTGACATGTTACACGTTTCCACCTCTATATTTTATTATATTATATTTTATATAATAAATATTTTATATTTCATATAATTTTTTATATAAATATTTTATTTTCTGACAAATCTTCATTTTCATTACATAAAAAACACAATCCATCAACAAAAGTTAAATGTTTGGACTGGGATGTTAGGCGACCATTTTGTCGGTCCATTTTTTATCGATAAAAACCTAAACTGGCCCAAATATTTACAACTGTTACAGAATGATATCATTCCGGCAGTTCGACGATTTTCCGTTAATTTTCAGGAGGTTTATTTCCAACACGATGGGTGTTCGGCTCACAACTCTAGAGCAACTATTGACTTCCTCAATCAAACGTTTCCTGATCGACTGATAAGTACACGTGGTACGATTAAATGACCCGCTAGATGCTGTGACTTAGCGCCTAACGATTTCTTTTTTTGGGGTTTTCTCAAAGAAAACATTTATAGGCATCAGTTTGAAAGGGTCCTAAACCTAGTCGAATTAAGGGCAAAAATACTTTATTTCTCTGCAAGCATTCCACCAGTCCTACTCCAAAATATAAGGAGAAACCTGTATGACAGATTTGGTTACTATTTAGTACAAGGAGGTGGAATATTTGAGCCCTTAATTCATTAATCTGCTTTCCTAATTTTTATTTTTTGTTAGGTACATTTTACGAAGTTTGTAGGTTCTTAATTAGGTAGTATTTTTTATGTTTCTACCTATAAAGGTACTTTACGCCTGTCTGGGTACTATGTGCTCAGAAGTCATTATTCACTCGGTATCCCTAATGTGTAGATTAGGGCAGTTTTTTATGTACCTTTGGCCACCATACAACTGATGCATATATTATATTGTTGGTTTTACCATCATGTTATAAATCTAATATAGTACATCTGGTTTTAAAACACATTTTTTTCGTAAGTAGTTAACGATCTCTTGGTTATTCGCTTAATCTGCTCAATATGCTTAATAGTTCAATATTAGCTCAAGATGCTTTACTTCATTTACCAGTTTTATATATGTACCCTTTAAGCTTAATCCCTCTTAATTCCTCCTTTTATTAAATAGGCCTCTGTCCTACTATATATGATAAAAGCTTGGTAGTAACCATCTGGTGGCAATGAGTGAAAAGATAGCGAGAGTATAGCATCCCAAAACATAATAGCTGGCAACAGTGAAGGTAGATTTAGAGAAACTAAGCGTTAAAATTATTTACTATCTTTGTTAAGAATTAGGTATATTTTCAGTTAAAAATATATTTGTTTTAACGTTTGGATTTCCACATACTTTAAGAACAATTTTTGAACTGGAAACGAAAACGTCAACATAAACGTATTTTTAACTAAAATTGTAGTTAATTCTCATTAAATATAATAAATAATATTAAAATGCCACTTGGAAATAGCTTCCGAACAATACTTAACGTTAAAAATTATATAACTTTAAAGCAGTGACAAAAATTCAAAAACATTTAAATCCTAGGCCTACAAGGCTTGAGTAGATAATCCGAAATTGTTATTCACACTAAGCGCCGAATATATTTTTGAGAAAGAAAAAAATACAAATGTTCTTGGTGGTCGCCAATGAGTGTCAAGAAAAAGGTATTTATTATATTACGAAGAATTTATTTCAAGGCAATTTTATTTTCTCTCATAAAATTATAGGTTTACCCGGTAACATAAAACATTTTTATGTGATATTAAAACAAACTCCTAACATATAGCCAACAATCTTTCCCTTATCTCAGAAATAGGTTTCTACTCCTTGGTTTAATATTTTATTTTTATGGTACTTTATGATGAATTTTACATATGTTTCTAAGAAAGGACGTGATATAAAGACTTACCGCTGATAACAGTGTAGCTTTGTGTTATTTTATTTAAAATAAAATTATTGCAGGGCAAGATTTGCTATATTGAGTGGGGAAATGTTGCGTAGAGTTGCTATTTCGGAAAGGACAGGCCCCATTTTTTCACACAAAGTAAAAATGCGTTCCTCTGATAATAAATATATCATTTTATTTTTAGATGGATTTATTTGAACGCTTAGTTACTAGTTTGTAATATAAGACAAGACATATATATATATATATATATATATATATATATATATATATATATATATATATATATATATATATATATATATATATATATATATATTGCTATTTCGGAAAGGACAGGTCCCATTTTTTCACACAAAGTAAAAATGCGTTCCTCTGATAATAAATATATCATTTTATTTTTAGATGGATTTATTTGAATGCTTAGTTTTGCAATATAAGACAAGACATATATATATATATATATATATATATATATATATATATATATATATATATATATATTATATATATATATATATATATATATATATATATATATATATATATATATGTATGTATGTGGAATATATTCAATGGTTGAATAGCAGAGGTTTTATCGGTCAATAATAGGCAAATAAAAGACGTCAACTACTTTATTGCTTTATTTGAATACGTTTCGCTTTTATTTTTAAAAGCATCATCAGTTCACTACAAATAAAAAAGATTTTAGAATATAAGTAAACAAAACAACAGGGTTCATACTTACAAAAACAATTTGTATGGTTTTTTTAAAGATGTTATAAAATGTCTACGATAACTTAACATTAAAGATTAAAAACTAAACGGGAGAAACGAAACAAAAAATACAAGTAAAACTGTAAGAACATTAGTTCATTTAATTTTAACCGATGGCTTCATTTGAACGTTGGTTTAAGCTCTTTCGAGGGTCAAACCACACTAATCTTTTCGATTGTTTTGGATCGGCTCGTCATAATTTTCACATGTGGCTTGTTATCGTCCATGTGTTTCTTTGGAATGCATGGTGCAGATTACGATTCTTAAGGGAAGTATCAAGCGGAACAGGGACGGACCTTTTTTTGTTTAAAAAGGATTCATTAATTCCTTTTTCTTTAAAAAACAAACAAAAAAAAAAGAAAAAAGAAGAAATTTGGAAAGAAAAATAGGATTGAAGTAACTGTCTTGTAAGGGTTTTATTTATTTTGTATGATGAGGGAATGGTATATCTGGCTCAAGTTGTCGATGTCGGTTCTCTTATTAAATAAGAGATTATTTAATAAATATTATTATTATATAATAAAGAATATTATTATATACTAAATAAGATATTAAATAAATATTATTTAATAAGAGAACCGACATCGACAACTTGAGTCAGATATATCATTCCCTCATCATACAAAATAAATAAAACCCTTACAAGACAGTAACTTCAATCCTATTTTTCTTTCCAAATTTCTTCTTTTTTTCTTTTTTTTTGTTTGTTTGTTTTTTAAAGAAAAAGGAATTAATGAATCCTTTTTAAACAAAAAAAGGTCCGTCCCTGTTCCGCTTGATACTTCCCTTAAGAATCGTAATCTGCACCATGCATTCCAAAGAAACACATGGACGATAACAAGCCACATGTGAAAATTATGACGAGCCGATCCAAAACAATCGAAAAGATTAGTGTGGTTTGACCCTCGAAAGAGCTTAAACCAACGTTCAAATGAAGCCATCGGTTAAAATTTAATGAACTAATGTTCTTACAGTTTTACTTGTATTTTTTGTTTCGTTTCTCCCGTTTAGTTTTTAATCTTTAATGTTAAGTTATCGTAGAGTTTTTATAACATCTTTAAAAAAACCCTACAAATTGTTTTCGTAAGTATGAACCCTGTTGGTTTGTTTACTTATATTCTAAAATCTTTTTTATTTGTAGTGAACTGATGATGCTTTTAAAAATAAAACGAAACGTATTCAAATAAAGCAATAAAGTAGTTGACGTCTTTTATTTGCCAATTATTGACCGATAAAACCTCTGCTATTCAACCATTGAATATATTCCAAATTTAATCAACGGTCGTATTTTTTACTATGTCTACATATACAGAGGGATTCTTCGTGACCATCAGACGAAACTATGGCCTAAACTGTACGATACTACTGAAGAGATGGAGCAAACTGAATGAGAAGTTAGCGAGAACCGAAGCAAAAAAGACTTTTTTAATCCAATGCAGGAAGACAAAGAAATACCCACGCTTTATTAGTGATCGCACCGACCACCTTATGCAGTCTACGATGGGTTCCCTGTCTAATAAATTGATAAGAAGAGCTGATTTCATCAACATGCAGGTGAGAGCACGATTATTGAACTTCCATATTTCGTCCGTACATTCCGATATAGCATTCATTCATCGACAAATGTCAAACATATTCATCCAACTTGAACATCTTCTTCCCTCCGCCATTTTGGATCAATATGAATCTTCCCTAATCAAAAAATATAACTTCTTTCTACAGAAATCTCTATCTCATCTCCAAAACAAATTAAACAAGCTTGGGACCACTCCGTTCAATCGCTTACCATTTCACGAGAAATGGATAAAAAATCTCACAGACATCCAAATACCCAACAACGTCCTTAAACTTCTTTCTCTCGGACCAAAGTTCGGATTACAACCCTCAATCAAGGACTACTCCGTATGTAATTTCGTAGCTGACATAGAAAACATACTATCTCAGTCTGAAACCAATGACCTTCTTGAATTAAGATCATCTGCCAATAACATTCTCACTAACTTCTCGCATAAACCTTCCAACGCCAAAACCGATTTTGATCTTATTTTTGAACAAGCGTCCACTTTTCTAAAAAAAACACCCTGACCTAATGGTATTAACTAGTGATAAAGGTAATGCCACAGTCCTTATGATGAGAGAGCAATATATTAACCTGAGCCAGCAACTCCTAGATGATAGCAAATACTACAAAGCAACAAAGAGTTGCTTTGACAAAGTCCTCGTAGACATACCGTCTCAGGACTCGCAACTAATGTAGAGTCATATGTCGCCCTGTTACCTATCCAACGGTAACTTTAACATCTTAAATGTAAATTAGACATAATGTAGATCAAATCTTATTTAATTATTTTTAAAGGGTTTTTACCCACATATTTAGTGGCTACATCCATGTATTAACTTGACACTGATGATGGAATATTTATTCCGAAAACGTTTTGTCAATGCAACATAGCCCAACTGGGTTTTTTATATACCTTTTTATAAAGGATTTTATTCAAAAAGCCTAATATGATTATTCACTTCTCAGTTAGCCATCCTATGCAAAATGTTAGTTGTATTACATTATAAGCTGGACGTCAACAGAACTAGGTCCACGTCAGCTGGAACCAGAAATTGACGTGGATATCTCCCCATAAAAAGACGAAAAACGAGATCGATTACTTCTTGTGTGGGAACAAAAAAGACATTTGTGAAGATATAACTGCTCTAAATCGATTCACAACTGGCAGCGGTCATCGTCTTTTAAGAGCAAGGATTCTTGTTAAATAGACGAAACCCAGTAGAAATATCCCACATAATTATTGTAATCAGATAGATCAACATTATCATTATCAACAAGAATATTCCGACATGAACACAATTAATAAAGAAATGCAACGAAAGCTTTTGAAAGCAGGAATGACTGTTGCAAAGATGCAAAGAAAACGAAAAATAAAGAAGACAGAATAAGTGATGGAACCAAATGGTTGATGGAAAAGAGACGCACATTTTTAAGCGAAGGAAGGCGAAACACCGATGATTTCAAAGAATTAAATAAACAAATAAAGAAGGGAGTAAAGGAAGATTTAAGAATCTACAATGAAAACAAGGTAGAAAAAATAATAGAAAAGAACCGAGGCCTGAGACGCTTAAGATCAAACTTATGAAAGCCTATAATAAGCTCATTGAAGGATAAAGATGGCAAAGAAATAAGAGAAAAGAACGAAATCCTAAAATTTATTCAAACATTTTACCGTGATTTATATTTCCCAAACAAGAACCCAGATAACACTGCAAAGAAAGATCTTAAGAGAAAGATAACGAATGTCAACTTAGAAATACGCCCTAACATAGAATCCTTCGAAATAAAACAAGATATGGCACAACTAAATAGTTTTAACTAGTTATAATACTTATAATAAGGCTCCAGGTCCAGATGGAATACTTGTTGAAATGTTGAAAGGGGAGTGAAATTATTCTCAAAGAATTGAAAAGATTTTTCAAAGAATGTCTTCACACAGGAGAAGTCCCAGATGATTGGGATGACAGTTTGGCAATACTTCTCTTCAAAAAAATAGACATGGGAGATCTGAAGAATTAATGGCCAATCTCCCTGTTGTCCCAAATGTACAAACTGTTCATGAGAGTAATAACTAACAGGTTAACGTCGAAGCTCGATAGCTATCAACCGGTAGAGCAAGCAGGATTCCGAAAGGGTTACAGTACAGCATATCAACTTCTTACAGTCAAAACGCTAATACATGTGAATATAAAAATGTTAAGAAAAGTTTTTAAGAAATATTAAGTACAATTATACATTCCTTGAAAATAAAATAAGAAACTACTGATCTCTTTAAAAATGATAATCTAAACGATCCATTAAATCTACCTTTCACTACTGAAGAACTTAATAGTTCTCTATTCGAGAAAAAAACTGGTACGGATTTAGACGACATACCAGTAATATTTAAAAAAAAAACATTTCGTTACTTGGCGATTATTGGCAGTATTTCTTCTTCAGGGGGCTTGTCCGCTGCGAACGTTTACTATTAACATGCCAATTCTGATATTGCTGACGGTACTTCTGAATAGTTCAACTGATGTGTGCAGGAAACCAGTTCCGCAGAATTTAGAGCTACAACTGTTTTCTTCTTCCTTGTCCCGCCTGGTGTCTATGCTTCCTGGGCAATCAATTGAAGTAGGCGGTACTTATCGTGTCTCAATAAATTGGCCTAGTGGCCTAGATGTTCAAGTTTATTTTGTTTAATTGTGCTCACGATTTCTTTAGACTTCAAATTCTGTGGATTACCTTTGTGTTGGTGACATGTTTGGCGCAGGATATTAAAGAATGCGTCAGTACATCCACATTTCGAATGCTTTTAGTTTTTTATGAGCGTCTCGCCTCAGCGTCTAGGCGTCTAGGCCTTTGCACCATCTAGTAAGATGATAAAATGTACCATTTAATTAGTCGTAGCTTTAGAGGAAGAAACAAATCCTTGCTTATGAAGAGCTTCTTCATATTATTAAATGCTGCTAAAGCTCGTTCTATTCTCGCCTTAAGCTCTGTGAACTGTTTCCATTTTGCATTAACATTGGTGCCCAGGTATACATAAGATTCCACATGGTCAACGAGTATGTTGTTTATCCGTAGTTGCCGAGGAGGTTGTTGCTTTTTACTTATCATCATCTATTTTGTCTTCTTGAAATTGAGGCTCTGGCCATTGTCGTCATTGATTTCATTTACTCATTCCATTGATTGTTCTCATTTGCTACTGGCAAGGATTACCGTGTCAACGGCATATCTTATGTTGTTTGTTAACTACCTGTTTATTTTTATGCTGTTAGTTGTATTTTCCATACAATTTTTTAATATTTTATTGAAGTAAATATTGAAAAGGAGAGGTTATTTTCTTTTTCAACAATTTTTTTAAATTTTTCCAAATGATACATTTTCATCAATTTGATCTAAAGCTATTATATTATCCCTTTTAAAGCCTCAAAAATCAAATCTAGAACCTGTCTGATATAGACCCACCACCCTAACATATTCTATGGACAAATTAATAATAAAAATGGTAAATCTCAGACCAATGTGGACATTCGAATTATCAAATCGCTTAAATCTACAACAAAATGATTTTAGACAAGCTTGTTTGACAAAAATCAATATTTTTATATTTAAAAAGAGCATCTAACACTTGTTGGGAATTTAGTAGTCTAAACGAAATACATAATGTAATGTTCGTAGCAATTGCCTCTTTTTTCATCGGTCTTGTTGCATCAAAGTACCTAATACTTACACAGAGAATAAAATTAAAGAAAATGGAACTACACAAGGTTTAGTCTTCAGCCCTACATTATTCTTAGTGGTATAAACAATCATAAAGAATATTATCAAACCTCGAAAGGCTCGACTTTTTTTTTCTGATGACCTTGTTGTTAATAAAAGAAAACAACAACACATGAATGACAAATGCACAGTATTTTCGGAACCAATTAGAACAGTTGTCTCTGAATACGAGAATCAAATTTTTAGTAGTTAAGACATCAGGGATATTTTTCTCCAAAAAGTTTCATTAACGAATTTCACCTTAAAATTATGTAATACCACCCTCTCATCTAAACCAACAGCAAAGTTTCTAGGTATACTGTGTGATCAACAACTACCGTGACAAGAACAAATAAAACACACGGTTTTATTGTGTCATAAAAGACTAAATGTAATGAAAATCTTGTCAAATCGCAACTGGGGATCAAATCAGGAAACTTTGTTGAACATTTATAAAATAATAATTATATCTAACTTAGATTATGGATCTATATCATACGCATCTGCTTCAAAAACATTGTTAAAAAACTTAAGTTCCAACGAAAGTATACTGAGTGAATCCGGCGAACCACCTTTCAACTACCAAAATATACTTAGCTCTAGCACTCACAGTTAACTCTATCACATCTATAGCCTTAATAAGAGGCTAAATAAATAAACCTCTCTGTAGAAATACTTTTAACAATAAGTTTGTCAATCATTACAACATTATTTACAGTGTGGTTATTCAAGAACTGATAAGAAGCTTGAGTATTTGTACTAACTCAAATCTCCTTTGGGTAACTAAGAGTGTGTGGAGTTTACCCAAACTCGGTACTCAGGGTTGACGCGACTGTTTCGCATCTGTGTGTTTTGTTAATCTGTGCTAGGGCCTTAACCTTTTCTTCTTTTAGGGTGACAACAATAGAAATTTCTTTTGAGTTGATCTATCCAATATTGCAGTTGGCCTTTCAAATTTTTTTCTCTCTGCACCAGTGGAAACTATTTCTATTTTCAGAACTATGTTCCTCAATTTAGTTTTTCGAAAAACTATTGTGGGCAGGTGGAAATTTTGAAATGAAGTTGAGACGCTGTTTTCATAAAACTTTTTGCTTCTTGTTTCCATTCAAAACGTTCAAACGGTATCCAGTTCCTTCCAATCGACTTAAACGTCCCATATTTCTTGAAAATAATAAAATATTTAAAAAAGAAATAAAATAAGACTTACAATCAATTTAATTTTACTACCAAAACGACCAGTTTCGCTTTCTACACTTTGCAAAGCATCTTCAGGCCAAACGGTACAAAGTAAATTAAATGCTGAAATTATAAAAAGCCTATATTGGGGTGCTGTCTTATAAAGATAAAGATAAAAAATTACATTAATTATGCCAATATTACATGTCTGTGTTTATTAATATGAATAAAATTTGATTAAGCAGACAAAGTAAAAATCCACAAATTAGTATGAGATAATCTATTGAATTGTAATAAATTAGTAAAAAACAAAATACTACTTACATGCCGGTACAAGAATTATTATTAGTTAATGGTTCGGGAAACATAGTTCAAACTATCCTGTATTGCTGATGAGTGATCTTCTGTTTTTATTGTAACTGTTAGATAACTAGCGGGGAAGTTTCTTGAGGGGAGAAATGTTAACAAATGAAATAGGAATAAGGTATTATGCGATTGTTTGTAAAATGAAAGTGATGTTTTATATTATTAAAATTATTAAAAGTTATTTATATTTATTTAAAAGATATATTTTAGAAATGTGTGTTAATTTATTAAAATTTTTTTAATAAAAGAACAGTTATATGATAATGAATGAAATTAGATGTACAATTGTCTGGATGTGCAATTTCTTTAACTTGTAATTATCAAATTTTTTTTATAAAGTGAATTTGATTTCTGTTTTGGCAGAAAATTGTGATGTCAGATATGTTAAAATTATTAAAACTAAAACAATTAGTAACACTTAGGGACAAACAGAACACAATTAAAAGGACAAAACAGACATTAAATTTAAAAGGGGCACTTATTGACACTACATCACTTTGTAGGAAAGGAACTGATAACAATTGAGTTTTTTTGTTGCCTACCATACTTTTAAGAGGTAAATTTGACAAGTTAATGTAGGTTAAAGTATGACAGTTCTTCTTCTATTTCTTAGTATTGTGACTAAAGTTAACTAGTTTTTGAAGCAAATAGATATTACTGAAATAGTAATTAAACATTTAAATGGAAAATTGTAAGCTAGTATGTATCATATTGGTATACTTTTAACAATAATCAAATGAATTAAATTTAAATGTGATAATCAAAATAATTGAAATAATTTGTTATATAAGAAACTTAAAGAGTCAGAATTACAAAACAAACTTAAGTGAGTATTTGGTAACAAAATGTTAATCCAAATATGTAATAAATATACAAAATTTTAGTGAAAAAACTTATTGTCGGCGTGAATGAGCTATTTGTAATGGTATGTGTAAAATTTTTATTTTAGTTCTAATATATTAATGTGGAAACTAGCAAAAAGTAGATAAATTGTTAATAGCAAATTAATCAAGAAATTCCAGAAATTAACTAAATTATTTCAGTTAATTTCTGGAATTAATAATTCATGAAAATAACATAAAACATCACTTTCATTTAACAAACAATCACTAATACCTTATTCCTATTTCATTTGTTATCATCTCTCACAAAATTGATTGTAAGTAAGTCTTATTTTATTTCTTTTTACCTATTTTTTATATGTTTTCGTTATTATCCCAAACACTTTTTCGGCAGGAAGAAATATTTTTTTCAATATTTGCAATAACTCTTTGTTCTTTTATCTGTTTCATGATGAATATATTATCTAGACACGATGATCTGGCTTTTCAGCCCGACAGTATTTCAAAATTAAACCATCTTTCTTTTTTCTTTGGGAAAAGGGTTTGTGGAACTCCATGACATCATGCATTGTTAAAAGCGAGTACTGGTATCCAACTCAGTGATGACCAGTGTAGTACAGAGGAAGTTCTTTGGCTAAGTACCTGCATGAACATATAAAAGAAGAAAATAATTAAACTTCAGTTAATTCAACGGATAGACTAAGTCAATGGATAGAAAGTTTATTAGGAATCTCTGAATTAAAAAACAATTCAACAAGTGGTACTAAGCTCATGTTGTTACAGCCAACTTTTGGGAGTCATATTTTAAAATAAGACTCATAACTTGGATGGCTTTTCATTCGCTTACATCAACATACGTTGATTTTTCATAATTCTATTAAAACCTGAGTTAGCTGTGTAAAAATGAAATCAAAACAATTGTCAATTATTGTTACATGTAATTTGTGGTATTATAAAGCCTATTGTAGTGTGTTAGTTTTAAAATAGGTGCAGATAAAGTCATCGATGAAAACATTTGTTCAATCATCATTAGATTTTTTAATTATGAAAAATCCAATGCAAAAATCGCGAATATGTTGTCACGGTATAGTCTAAGAAATATAGTTAAAAGATATAAAAACGTCAGGTTTGGTCATCACTAACCTAGAAATGGGGGAAAAAGCCAAATAACCGAAGCAGATCGAAGGGCAATAAGACGCATTTTAGAGAAAAAACGACGTTCTTTGCACTTTTAGTTCTTTCAATGTGATTGGGCAAGAAAGGCATTTTTTTAAGGTTAGATGTCAGCACAGCACCATTTTTTGGAGGCGACCTAAACTCTGGACGATGTGTAGATGGATTTAAAGGAGATTGGAGTAAGGGTATGGATAAATAAAAAAACAAATTGAGTATCACAAGATTTTCAGTATTTATCACAGTTCCATGACTATCCTTCCTGACACATCTTGTTGCAACTATTAAACTTATTGTAAAACCTAACACCATTTTTACAACTGTCTTAAACCTCGTTTACAATTTTTATTATCCAATATAAAGTTACTTAATGTGCCAATGATACATCCCGTTATTAAGGTTTGGAAAGATGCCAAAACATTAAAATTAATTTTAATATACGTTTATCTTGATTAAAAACAGAATGCAATAAAGTTGGAAAAGAGTAGTAAATTTTATTATTGAGTAGCAATAAAACCGCACTTAAGTAATTTTATAATAAAAATGTATTTTAATATATAACACCTTTTAAGAAAACGTTTGACAAAAAAAAAAAAAAATATATATATATATATATATATATATATATATATATATATATATATAATATATAAGTCCTGGCAGGATCGCCATATAATAATGTTTGATAATCATAATATAATGTTTATTAGCAATCCATCAGGAGTTCCATATAGTGGAATGGTTAATTAACTCGAACTCACTGGATACTCATAATTAATTTATTGGTTCTCTAAGTACAATAATAGAGAGAGTACCCAGTTGACTGTTAACTCCTAATTCTTTATTCTCAATGATCTACCCCCGTTATTTTTCAGGTATTTAACTCAAGTGCGTTTGTTTTATTCATTTATGTTTTACTAATATAATTTGTACATAATATTAAATAAGCTTTTGATTACATTGCAAATTTCACTAGGTCAGCGTCTCGGTAAGCGTTTTCTAGTTACACCGATATTTTCAATGTCATAAGCAAACATTCGCATTGAGCAATGAGCAATGATTAATATTATTAAAAGGATTTAACTGATTTCTAGATGCTTAATTAAATTCCGTTACAATTGATGAGAATCCGAAAACTATACAGACCAAAATAATATATACAATAGATAATATTAACAATTATTATAAAAACTTTATAACAGGTTTAACCAAAGTGCAAATAATGGCTATTTTAAAGCAAAAAATATCAGAAACAGTGAATGATAGTTGATATATTAAGTTTTAAGTTTTAAGTTTGAGAAATTAGACAAACAAAAGTACAAAGATATTATTTATTTAATCAATAAACTCAAAGTACTAACAGGTGTTTGGTTAGTTTATTACATTTTATAAAGGTGGGCGTTACTAGATGACGAATAAATGAAAAAGTACTCGTATTTTAACCTTGCGTTTTTTTTTTTTCAAACAAGAATTTATGGTCACAATTTGATTTTTTGTATATTAGTTTTTTCCTTTATACTTTACATAAACAATATTTATATCATTTTTTGTGTCAAGAACATATTTATTTTTTCGTTTTTTTTTAATTAAAATTGATAAATAATTTACGGATATATTTGCAAAAAAGCAATCTTTTTTTCACTAATACATAAATTTTATTAATTTTTTATTAACAAAATAAAATATTCTTAATACATTTGAACATCTGGAAATTACCGTCTTGTAAATTTGTGCAAAATTTCCCCCCGGTCGGTCAAATAGTTTAAAAGGTATTTAATTTGTTTATCCCTGAGGCTAAATATTTAAACTATTGAACTTACTCTATTATTGATGCTAGACACATTTTGCAAATTTCATAGGATTCTTTAGGACTCAAACTATCTCAGAAGTTAAATGTATATTTTCATCAAAATTATTTACAAAATAAACGTTTGAAAAAGGGGTACGTTTTTTACTTATAAACAATTTGTAATAACTTCTATATTTTTCAAGCTACTAACTTGTACGTAAAACCATTGGATAGCTGGTAAAATAAATCACATTTAAAAAAAACCTTCTATGACCAATAGGAACGAAGTTAGGGACTATTTTTTTAAAAATCATATCTCCATTGTTTATAAACATTAAGAAGTAAAATTTGCACACATTTTGAATGAAAATCTAAACTTTATATTGAAACTTATAGCTATCAAATTCATTCAATTTTTCGAAACTTAAAGCTCTTCGAAACGAATGTACTTTCGAATGATCGACATAGGAAAGTGGAGGGGATAACTGTTTCAGCTCCGTATTTTTTTCGAGATCGAAACTTCAAATTAAAACACGTATAAAACATTTACATTATCTCGGCTTCCATTGCAGTTAGAAGCCTCTTTTTTTAATCTGGGGTAGCTCGTCGAAATATGAACAACTACATAGGTTTCACTGGCCGGAAAATATGGGAAAAAAATTGATTCTATTTGAAATTCACCGTAAGAACATACTTTTTTCTTTAATTTGGCTGAAATAGTCTGTCGCAGTATTAATTTCCGACCAGTGAAAAGTATATGGTTATTCATATATTTCGACGAGCTACCCCAGATTAAAAAAAGAGGCTTCTAGCTGCAATGGAAGCCGAGATAATGTAAATTTTTGCTACGTGTTTTAATTTGAAGTTCTGATCTCAAAAAAAATACAGAGCTGAAACAGTTATTCCCTTCACTTTCCTATGTCGATCTTTCGAAAGTACCTTCGTTTAGAAGGGCTGTAAGTTTCGAAAAATTTGATGAATTTTATAGCTTTAAATCTGAATATAAAGTTTTGATTTTCGTTCAAAATTTGTGCAAATTTTACTTCCTAATGTTTATAAACAATAAAGATATGATGTTATAATAGTGCTTTCGTTCCTATTGGTCATAGAAGGTTTTTTTCAATGTAACTTTTTTGCCAGCTATCCAATGGTTGTACGTAAAAGTCTGTAGCTTAAAAAATATAAAAGGTATTACAATTGTTTATAAGTAAAAAACATACCCCTTTTTTCAAACGTTTATTTTTTAAATAATTTCGATGAAAACGCAATATGCTTTTAACTTATGAGATAGTTTAAGTCTTAAAGAATCCTATGAAATTTGCAAAATGTGTCTAGCATCATTAATAGTGCAAGTTTAATAGTTTAAATATTTAGCCCCAGGGATAAACAAATTAAATAACTTTTAAACTATTTGACCGATCGGGGGGAAATTTCGCACAAATAAAAAACGATAATTCCCCGATGTTGAAATTTATTTATAATATTTTATTTTGTTAATAAAAAAAATTAATTAAATTTATTAATTAGTGTAAAAAAACTGTTTTTTTTTGCAAATATCTCCGTAAATTATTAATTTTAATTTTAAAAACGGGAAAGTAAAGATACTCTTGATATAAAAAAACGATATAAATATTGTTTAGGTAAAATATAAAGGAAAAAACTAGACAAAAAATCAAATTGTGACCATAAATTATTGTTTAAATAACCATAAAATATGTGTTAAAGTTAAATAAGTATTGTACAAATATTACAAATTATGTAATGAGATATAATATAAATAGCCAACACCGAAAGGCGTTATCACTGGGTATATTGATTAAATAAATAATATAATAAAAGTTTTACATTTTTGGTTTACAACATGATGTGTTCTATGGGAGTATTAAGCTCTCCATATTCACTCGCGGACAATGCTCTACTTTAAATCTATCACAACACTGCGCTAAATCAACTAGTTTGGTCCTATTCAGTAATCCCATAAATTCTATGAGTTTATTTTCCACGTAAAACTGATTAAAAATTACTCATATGTTAGTATTCGATTTTCACTTTTCCAATTATAGAATAACAAAATTTTATGCCGTAACATTATTGCAGTTTGTAACGTTTTTATTATAAATTTTATTAAAAAATTTATGGTTATAATAAATAAACGTAATTTTTATTTGCTTTTGTATTAATACCCCAAAATAAAATAAAAATATCATAGCAATTTTACAAAAACGTAGTTGAAATGTCCATAAATAGTTATTAAGTGTTTCTTGTTATATTACTGTACCAATACTATATGCTTCTGCCAGGAATATAGGGGAGAGTGTTGTACCTTGGGTCAATTTTTAGTTTTTATTTTTTTCTAAATCCTAAAATTATATATTTGCAAAGTTTATCCAATGTATTAGTTACTTTGTCTATTTGGCTACATGCTTTCTTTTTATTGACACATTTTAAGCTTAGTAGTTAGTTAAAAAAAATATTTTAGCAGGCCCTTGCATGTTGACCCAAGGTACAAACTGGTAATGTACCTTGGACCAGCATATATTGTACCTTGGACCAGCATTAGATTGTACCTTGGGTCAGTTATAAAAAAAAATAGAACAAATCTTGAAATGTTTTATTGAATATCTCAAAATAATCAGAACATTATGATTAACTAATGATTAATTTAGTAAATAAAAACTTATTTGACATTATATCCGCTAAATTTAACATTAAATTTCAGGTGCGCATCGTGACGTGCAGTTCCGCTTATTTTGTGCGGTTGTGGAAGTTTACGTACAATATCATTGCGTAAAAAATCATAAGTCTCGGTTGAGTCTTTTATAAACTTATTGGAATCTAGAATTCTACGTAAATATCTAAGTTCATTCTTAATTCCACTGTTCAGTATCTCGGCAACATAATAAACAAAAGATTTCTTCCCTGCCACTTTCACTAAAACAAAGTCTCCTTTTTTAATCTCGTTATTTTCAGATAAGTCATATATTTTTTGGTCATTTAATAATTCTTCTTCTCTAGTTACCAAGTCCTCAAATGTACCTCCATCACTTGAACTTGATTCACTATCATACTTAGCAGCTCTCTTTGGCACATTTTGTATATCTTCTGTCGCTATTTGCTTTGTAACTGCCTGCACTTTCTCAAATGGTACCGTCTTTCCCTTTTTAAGCGTAGCTGTTTCATCTTTCTCTGGAGTATCGGTAAGTATTCGTGACTTTCCTCTTGCTCTTCCTAACTTCTTTTTGCGAACAGGTGCCTTTGGATAGGGTCGCAACATTTCAGGTGTAATAGAACTTCCTGAAGTTCCTGCTTGACGAATATTTGAGGTAGAAGGAGTAGAGACTTCCATTTCATTAACTGTAGTTTTAGTTTTTTCCCCGTCCTGTTCAACATTGACTTGCTCGCGACTGTCAGTAAGCTGGTTTAAAGGACGATCAGTTACATACGAAGACAGAAACTCATTATCTTCAAAAATGTTTTCATTGACGGGATAGAGACCGCTCACCTCAAATCCCTTCTGGATATTAGATGTAGTAAATGCTTTTGGAAATGCCTTACCTGCAAGTTCGGCTATATCGTAAATCGTAATAGGTTGTCCAGGGTGCATAATCATCCACTCACTACAGGCGGTATTATAGTAAGTTTTCATTGGTCCAAAAACTGTTCGATCGAGCGGTTGCATTTTGTGGCTGGTGTGGGGATGAAACGTTATCGGTAGAATTCCATTCTTCTTACAGAAATTAATGACACTTACATTCACGTGGCTATCGTGATTATCCAAAAGTAATATAACTGGATTTTCAACTGTTGGTTTCACATGATTTTTAAAGTGTTGTAGGTATTCCAAAAACAATATTTCGTTTGACCAGCCGGACGAATTTGCACCTCCTATAGTTCCAACTGGACAACCTTTTAGCATATGAGGCTTAAAATTAACCCTCGGAAATATCATCATTGGCGGAATATGATTTCCGATTGCATTTATTGAGGCTATCAAGGTTACATTTTGACCTCGCTCTCTACTTGTCATTTGACCTAATTGTTTTATTCCCTTAGGTCCTACAATTTTTGGTGGTACATGGACAGTCGTTAACCCTGTCTCGTCACAATTCCAAATTTTTTCTGGGGAAAAATCTCCACGAGACAAAGCTTCTTTGTAGTTCTTAAAAAAGGAAGATATATTTGTTTTATTGAAGGATGTTGATCTGGCCAAACTTGTAGGTTCTGGTTTACGAAGTGATAAATCTTCATGTCTTCTAAGAAACTGCCTCAGCCATTCCTTGCCAGCTATCTTTTTTTGGTCCCAAGAAGGCGGATAAGACTTGTTATTTGCAGTTGCATACTGGTATGCTAAAGTACGAACTTCCATTTTCGTCAAACCATAGTGGAGGCGTGCAGCAGTGAGAAGATATATTTTTAACTCAGCTTCCTCTTCTTTATTAAAAACTTGTTTTACATTATTGGCAGCAACATAAGAAAATTTGAAGCCCCCGACTGCCTGAAGGATTTTACGTGCCTGATCAGCGTGGTTTTTGATATGTTATAGCACTTTGCTGCTTCCCTAATTGATAATTCACCACTTATGCATTTATTTTGTGGCTGCAGTTAAATCCTGGGCATTTAAATGTGGTCTTTTGATACCCACTTTACTTCTCGACATTTTAAAATGACTATCTGAAACAATAATAAAAGGTTTTTTTGGTAACAGACACACCAATTAATTTAAATAAAAGTCAAAATAATGTTAATTCGCAATAAGATTGTACCTTGGTCCGGTCCAAGGTACACGACCTACCGGTGACCCAAGGTACACAACGTAACAATTTCAGCTGTTTTTTGTTTTCTAATATTAGGTTATGCGTTTAGACAAAAAATACATTCATGATTATAAGCGTAAATATATATTGTCCATTACAGATAATAATAAAATATATATATTTACATTTGAAGCGGATTTTAACAGATAACAAATAGGTAAATAATTTACTTACGATCAAACAAAACACAAAACGCTCTGCAAGTCATCACGCTGCAATTTTTTGATAAGTGTATTTAGATGCCATCTACCGCTGATATTATTAAACCACTAATTCAACCAAATCGAAGAGAAATCTGCAGTGGGTAAGAAAGAAAGTCAACTGACCCGAGGTACAACCCGGTCCGAGGTACAACACTCTCTCCTAACCTGCTATTAAGTAATACACTCTTCAAGCTCCCCAAACGTCGACTTTACACATGGAAATCCTGACTCACCTGACAACATCATAAGGAATCAGATAGATTATATAGCAGTACCAACAAGATATAAAAACATGATAAAATCATTAAAAACGTATCCAGGTGCCGATGTTCCTACGGACCACAATCTGTTGGTATGCAGAATGGTCATGAGAGTAAAACGGCTCGAGAAAAGATCTAATTTAAACATAATTGATATTAAGAAACTCACTAACCCAAAAACCGAAATAAAAGTACGAGAACAACTAGGAAAGAAAATAAACGACATTAACCAGAACACGTCGGATATAATAGAGAGATGGAATAAATCGAGGGAAGCAATCCAAACAACATGCGCGACTCTATTAAAGCGTGACAGACGGAAGAAGAAAGAATGGATGTCTGATGAGATAATGGATATGATGGATGAAAGACGTAAATTCAAGAATAAAAATGAAGAAAAATACCAGCAGATCCACAAAATCATAAGAACGAAAATTCGAGAAGCCAAAGAAAAATGGTTTTCCAACGAATGCAGGGAAATAGAACAATACGAACGAAAATACGACAGTTACAATATGCACAAAAAAATAAAATCAATGACAAACAAGAGGAAATTCAATAAGTCACCCAACAGCATAAAAGATGGCAATCTTATCTCGGAGCCATCATCGATCTTAGAAACATGGAAATCATACATAGAAAAATTATTTGCATCTGACAGGACTGATGATCACCTATATGGAGAAGGAGAAAAAGGACCTTCAATCCTTAAATCGGAGATAGAAGATGCCATTGCAGCACTAAAAAACAATAAGTCAGCAGGTCCGGACAATGTACCCTGCGAAATATTAAAGACCCTATGTAAATCAGACAAACAGTTCCTTGATAATCTAGTTGAACTTTTTAACAGCATATATAATAGCGGTAAAATCCCAGAGAACTGGCTGCAGTCAACATTTATTACAATCCCGAAGAAACCAAATGCCCAGATCTTTGATGACTACCGGCTTATAAGCTTGATTAATCATGTCACTAAAGCGTTCACTAAGATCATTCATAGAAGAATATATGATAAATGTGAGTCAAATATTGATAGATCGCAGTTTGGCTTTCGGAAAGCACTTGGAACTAGAGAAGCAATTTTCGCTCTCCAGGTGCTTATACAGCGGTGTAGAGACGTTGATAAGGACGTGTATTTGTGCTTTGTGGATTTTAGAAAAGCATTTGACAATGTCAATCATGAACAATTGATAGATAATCTGCGAAAGACAGGTATTGACGACAAGGACAGTCGAATTGTGGCAAACCTATACTGGGGTCAAACAGCAAGAGCAAAAATTGGCAACGAACTCACTAAAAGTGTGCAGATCAAAAGAGGTGTCCGTCAGGGTTGTATATTATCCCCACTCCTATTCAATATTTATTCCGAAGAAATATTTAATAAATGTATAGAAAATGCAAGTGAGGGCATAAAAATAAACGGCGAGTTAACGAACAATATAAGATATGCCGACGACACGGTGATCCTTGCCAGTACCATAGACGAATTACAGCAGGTAATGGAAAGAGTTTATTCAGTTAGTGAGGAATACGGCCTGAGCCTCAACTTCAAGAAGACAAAGTGGATGCTAATAAGCAGGAAGCAACAGCCTGCTCGACAGTTACGGGTAAGTAACATACTAATTGACCATGTAGAATCTTATGTGTACCTTGGCACCAACGTAAATGCAAAATGGGAACAGGCCACAGAAATTAAGGGGAGAATAGAACGAGCTAGAGCAGCATTTAGCAATATGAAAAAGCTCCTCATAAGCAGGGATTTGTCTCTTCCCCTAAAACTACGTCTAGTTAAATGCTACATTTTTCCGATCTTACTGTATGGTGTAGAGGCCTGGACGCTGACGGAGACGCTCACGAGAAAACTAGAAGCATTCGAAATGTGGGTGTACCGACGCATTCTTCGTATATCCTGGACCCAACATGTCACCAACACAGAGGTAATCCAAAGAATCGGAAAGGAGAAAGAAATCGTGAATACAATTAAACAAAGAAAGCTTGAATATCTAGGCCACATATTGAGACACGATAAGTACCGTCTACTGCAATTGATTGTCCAGGGAAAAATAGACAGTAAGCGAGTAAGACACTCGTGGCTCCAAAATCTGAGGAAGTGGTTCGGGCTCACATCGGTCGAACTATTCAGAAGCGCCGCAAATAAGATCAGAATTGCCATGTTAATAGCCAACGTTCGCAACGGACAGGGCACTTGAAGAAGAAGAACACTAAAAAACAACATTATCAGAATTTAAAACATTTTTATTAACCTTTTCGAGACAACTAGGGAACATACATGCCCCACTCAGTATCCAGTGTAGTTTTTTGGTTAATTTTAATCACCACGATTTTAACCAATTTTTTCTTTGAATGTCATCTAATAACACTTTGGGACATAATTTAAAATATTTATGTAAATTTCCAGGGCATAATACGATACTTTTTCTTGGTAAAAAATAAGAAAGTTCTGTTAGCGATTTTAATATTAACCCTTATCCGGGCAACACATTTTACTTACGTAACCGGGTAACTCGGGTCTGTTGGGCCCACCACTGTTCTTGAATGTACTATTCATATTTACCCATATATTTCTAATATTCTTTTTTATTTTTTAATTAAAGTTAAATTTAAATTGTCTAGACTAAAAAAAAAGTTCTACTATATTATGCGGTCTACCTCGAGGGTGCGATCTACCTGATGGATTTGCACAAAATAATGAAATGCAAGAAAAAATATTTAATCACAAGTAATAAACATTTGGAGCCAAATAAGGACTTAATTAATAAATAAATAAAAACTTTTGTAAATCTACCAGGCCATTTTATTTGAAAAGAGGGGTTGATGTTTACGCATACCCTGGAAGATGATTACGGTGTTGTTGCCTTTCATTATTGTGTGAAAACTTGTCTGAGACAAGATTATGGTAATTAGTAGCTCATGTATAAAGTACCGACAAAAGCAATCTTTACAAAATGAATAAAACGCATAAGTCAGAAGAATATTATTATTTTACTTTTACAAATTAAGACTTTGTTATATCAATTTACTATTTTAGTTGGGACTAAGCCACAAGATTAGCTTATTCCCAACTAGAATAGCAGTCCCCAGCCACGTGTAAAATATTCATAAAAATGCAAAAGGCCAACGGTTAGTTCGTCTGTTTCACATATATTTATGAACCATTTGGTCTAGCGTATCGACACCACATTTGGTACTATTATAATAGAGTATCATATCTGGTTTTTTCGTCAACATCATCTGCACAGTAAGCATCGTGATGCATGTTAGACAGGATTAGGACACTTCTTGATTTTTTCGGAACGTAAGAAACAAGAGATGCTTTTGGAGTGAATCCAAAAATTGAAGATTTCTCTAAACGGTTCTTGTTTGGTAGAAATTCCCGAGGAACAAATCTCTTATTTTTTTTTACTGTGCCCACAAGAGTTAGTGAATTTACCAGTAATTCATGTACAAGAGCAAGATCAGTGAAATAGTTGTCGCAAGTCACATTTCTCTTGGAATTATAATAAGGCTCAACGAGTTGCTTTACATCTTGAGATGCAAGACCTTTGGCTACTGTATTTCCGTTTTTCCTGTATATGGTATTCCACCTAAAGGGTAATATGTTTTTAAGTCACGAACCAACCATATTTTCAAGCCACACTTATCTGGTTTTGAGGAATATACTGCCTAAAAGGACACCTACCTCGATACGGAACAAGTGGCTCATCTATGTGTTTCCCTGGTAAATAGCATTTCTGAAAGTTTTAGTTGACATGATTCCACACATCGCGTATTACTACTAATTTGTCGTTCCTACTTCGTTCATACCTCGTATCCTTATCATCATATTGAACAAATCTTAGCAAATTTTTGAATCGTTTTATCCATATGGTCGCTTTAAATATAGTAAGTCCATAAAACTTACTCCAAAGTATATCTAGATTATGGATAGGCACCAGGGCACTCAGGTACCCTGCAGTTAGTAGTAGTCCAATAAACGCATATAGCTCTGTAGAGTCGCAATATTTCCAGTTCTCTATCCTCAGGACTTTTTCGGTTTCTTTATTTGTACACTTCACTATTTCGTTCACAATTTTTCGTCCACAAACAAACAAAAGGAATTAACAGGATCATCTACACTTTGACCAGGGGCTAACATTACTTTGCACACTTTGCGTTTTATTATGTCGCAGGATCGCATACGTCCTGTCGGTTGTGGTTGACTCTTCCAGTTAATTCCATCCTTAGTTTAAAAAATTACACACTCTGAAATCTGGGAACTCGTTGCTACACATTCTTCTTCATTACCACTCAATACTACTTGCTGATCATCCTCTTCACTTGCTTCCGAAGGATGATCTTCAATTTCAAAGTCACTTTCAATGCCACCTACTTCAGAAGATCCTTCATCATCGGAATTCCATAAATTATTCAGCAATATCACGCAGTTTTGCAGCTGATAATGGTTTTCGGGACATTTGATTCGCACTATCTACTGTCACTGTTATTTAATATAATTTTAGGAGCTTAGTTGTCGACACTAATATCGATATCAAACGAGGGATAGCAGAGGCATTATTTATTTCAAAATATGTATAGGTACCTACCTAAAAATATTATTGCATTCCAACAATGATTATAAGTTTTTAAAATTTATTTAGAATAGATATTACCCCTATTGTAAGCATCTCTTTAATGTTCACACCAAAGAGATGTTTACATTGTTTGTTACACGTTTAAACTTTATTATTGGATTTCCGGAATCATAAAAGTCGTTTGAATAATCAACAAAAACATTACCAGACTGCCAGATTAACTTCTGAAATAAAGATTTAGACTTTAGATATAAATAAAAATAGGGCCCGATGGGTCCGTGTTGCCTCTTTACATGACAAAATTCTTTCAACGCGATAATTTCAAAAATGCTAATGAATATTTTGAATAGCTCATGACTATGTTGAAGGAGACATACTTCTTAACAAATTCGGTGATACATAAAATTCAATAAAAATTTTTTATCAGTTAATGATAAAAGAATTGGCGTCTCGGCCCCGTTGGAACCACCTTGCCCTGATAAAAGTTAAACAAATAATAGAAGAAGAAATAGGAATATAAATATGGAATATAATATTGCTGTTAAGAAAAGAGATTAAGCTGACAGAGCAGATGAAAAAAAAATAAGGTAAAAATAAGTATTAGGTATTTATATAAGTGAAAATATTATATTATATGAGTAATAAGTGAAACAAAGAAGAAGAAAAAAGGAAGCTGACAAATAACAAATAAACCTACTTTATATTACCTAAGAGTAACTTCAAAAAATAGAGCGACAGAATGAGTGGGGAGTGAAAGCCTAAAAGAAAAAGTAGGAAAAGTAAAAAACAGTTAATTCAAGAATAATTACGATGGGAGTAAAATTAGGATAGAAGAACAGAAGTCGGCTAATCGAAAAATATGTCGAGAATACGATTTAGCCATAACCAACACAAGATTTCAGCATAAAAACATACATAGATACACATGGGAAGAACCTAGTAGAAACCAAAGATCAATTATTGATTTAATAATAGTAAGAAAAGCCAGCAAAACAATAATACAAGATGTAAGAGTATACAGACAAGCAGAATCTGCAAGTAACCACCGATTATTGCTAGGAAAATTCATATACACGGGAAGACGACAAAAAGACAATATCCAGAAAGATGAGGAGATGCAAAATATCGCAAATACGAGGTATAAAGTAGAACTTCTACAACAATTTAGTACTCGAACACTATATCAGAATATGCTTCAGATGAACGAAGAATGGGCCCCAACAGAAATGCCCCAACACCTAAAGGAAAAAATAAACAAAGCCGCAAACGAAGTGCTGGGTATTGAACAACATAAGAATACATATTTGGAGAAATACAGCGACGACTTAGAAGAAATGAGTAAAAGAAAAAAAAAGTGCATTTCATAAATGGCTAAACGACAGAACCCCAGGAACACGGGGAGAATATGTTACCCTCAGACAACAAGTTAAACAAAGAATAAAGCTCGAGAAAAACGAATACTGGAAGAGAATGTGCAGAGACATAAACAACATGATAGGGAATAACAGATCAACGGAAGCATGAAAAATAAATAAAAAACATCAGAAGTAATAAACGAAGTAAAAATACCATACAGATAATTACATCAAAAGAGTGCACAAAGCATTACACAAAATTATTGCACGAGAATAGGCCGGAGTATATCTGATACGACCCTGTGACAATAATAACTGAGGAAGCAGAAATCACAAAGGAAGATATAAATAAAGCACTAAAGAAATCCAAAAACAATAAAGCACCAGGACCAGGGAACATAAAAATGAAACTGCTGAAATATGGAGGCGCAAGGATAGTATCCTTTATACAAATGTTGTTCAATAAAATCGAAGCAGGAGAGAAGATTTCCGATGAGTGGAATTTATCATACATGTCCTCCATTTTCAAAAAAGGTGACAAAAGGTCACCAAATAACTACAGAAAGATCAGTGTAATGCCTTCAATAGCAAGAATTTTTTCATCAGTTATAAAAGAAAAACTAGAACAACACATGGACCATTATAGCGAAGAACAAGCCGGATTCCGAAAAGCCAGATCATGTTTAGATAATATATTCATTATGAGACAGGTGATTGAAAAGAACAAAGAAAAAAACATTGAAACACATATGACCTTTATCGACTTAGAGAAAGCATACGATAGCGTGCCCAGGAAACAACTATGGGAAGCAATGAGAAGAATGCGCGTTAGAGAGAAATGGGTGAATATAACACAAAGACTGTATAAAGAAACACAAGTGCAAATAAAGTTAGGTAATGAAATAACAAAAACAATCACCGCAACAAAAGGCCTCAAACAGGGATGTGGTCTCTCACCTACACTTTTTAACATAGATATAGATCAGGATTTGAAAAGATGGTATATGAAATGCGGAACAATGGGCATACCAGTACAAGAGAATATATTACATTCACTACTTTTCGCAGATGATCAAGTCATTTTTGCACAAGACAGGGAGGATATGGAATATATGATAAGAAAATTAAAGGAAGAATGTGAACGTTGGGGACTCAAGATAAATATGTGCAAGACCGAATACTTATGTATTGGACCCGAGGTTGCAGATTTAAACTTAAGTTTAGAAGAAGAGACTATTAAGAGTTGTAAGGCTTTTAAGTATTTAGGGTCAATGATTAGCCGAGATGGTACTTGTATGAAAGATATAGAAATAAAAATAGCACGGGGAAAACAAGCCACAAGAGCACTTCATGGAGTGATATGGAACAACACTCTAACCAAAGAAAACAAATAGAGGATCTTTCAAAGCATAGTGATGAATATTACCCTATATGGAGCGGAAGTATGGCCAATGACAACAACAATACGAAATAAACTAAGAACAGTTGAACTGGACTTTATGAGAAGATGTCTACAAATCACAAGAGCGGATAGAATAAGAACGGAGGATATATGGAACAGAATGCTAAACAGAGCAGAAAGTAAAATGCTCAATTACAAAAAAGTTGGAAAACAGAGCCCTGCAGTGGTACGGGCATGTACAAAGAATGCCAGAGCATAAGTGACCGAAAAGAATATTAAACTGGGACCCGCCGGGAAGAAGACGGAGAGGAAGACCTGCTACAAGGTGACTGGGAGAATAGAGTGCTGTGGAGGACGAAAACGGCGAACTCATAATGGGAAAAGCCGAAGAAGAAGAAGAAAGAATAAAATTAGTAAAAAATTTTTATATAGTACCAATATACAGCCTGGTAGAAGGAACCATCAGAAGACAAAGTAATAGAAATTTACAACAGATTACAAAATAATTTAGATGAAGCTAGAAAAAAATACGAAGCAATAATTATAATAATGGGTAATTGGAACGCCAGAGTGGGCAAAGATCATAATAAAAGAATGGGATTTATGGGAAAATATGGGGAGAATAAGTGATCTTAAGATGAAAAATAAAGAGCTTACTCACTAAAGTAACCTCTTTAAAGTCTATGTGGGAGGATTGCTGTACTGATTGGAGTAAAATAAAAAAACAAGGGGAAGCTCACGAATCGCTCTCAAGTCTGTGTTTAAAAATTCTAAAAAGTATTTTCAGTTCATGTTTTCCTCAAAGAAAATAGGACCAATAATTCGTTCGTTTAGTATACCACTTTTGGTTTAGGAAATATCGAATTTATTCCATACTTTACGGACACACTGTAGGACAAACTTTTGTCCTACAGTGTGTTTGTTCTCTTTCCTATTGCATATATTATATGCTCATAAATATAACAAGCAAAAATTGCTCTTTCGCAGACTAAGGAGTTGTTCCTCACATCGCCCTTTATAACACAGAGTAGGTTTGAAAAACTCACTAATTAGTCGAAATTGACCTTTTTTTATCGATATTTAATTTAATACAATTTACTATTTTTAATGGCTCATTCCCAGTAAAAAGTAAATTAAATTAAAATAAAATTCAATAAATTATAATAAAAACAATAAATTTTATTAAAAGTCGAGTTATGTTATATTTAAATATATTTGTATAAATTCAAAAAACTCGCTAAATAAAAAACATCAATATGTGTCAATTAAACATTAGTTAAAAGACTATTAAATTGAAAATAATTATTTGCGACATGATATGTATGTATATCAAAAATATAGATGTGATAGTAAAGATATTTATGGTGAACTAATTTAACAGGTCTAGTCTTCCTTTTCTAATAAATAGATTGTAGACAATCTTTTTTATTGAAGCCGTTAAATTAAAAAAGTTTCCTCTATTAACTACGTTTAATCAAGTTGATGGAAACTAAGCGGATAGTAATCAAGGCGAACGTGTGTCTCTACCTGAGAGCCAGCCGAAGTTTTAGTGTCGACTCCTTATCGAGATATGGCTTAGAAACTCTAACATTTAGTAGAATTAGTTGACTCTGTCAAAAGGATCACTTCAAAAGTGTTTTGTGACAAGGAGGCTTTAACTCGATCGGATAACTTGGAACAAGCTCCGTGTTTTCGACACATTTATTTGTTAAAAGCCGTTTGGTACATTCAAACTTTTCTGATCGCTTATTTTATACTAAAACAAAAAATATTCATTTTGATTTCGGTTTTTCGAGTTATTTGTCAGTAATGAAATTAAATTCATAAACAAAGTAATTCAAAGTGAAACCTCATTTGACTGAATGTGGTATATTTTAAGTATTTTTAAAAGTACTGAAGCATTATAAAAATCTTGCAATATGAAATAAAAATACGAAACTAACAACTTTAGAATCTAGAATTTCAGTGATATCATTGGAAGAAGCTTGGATCAAATCTTAAACCTAACAAAATTCTTAAATGTATCTATAGAAGTTTTTTTATTTAAAACTGCTTCAACCACAAGGGTTATTAGCAATGGTGGATTTTACAGATAACATAAATATAAAAAAAATAAAGAATACAATTAGATTTTCTTAGTTAGTCCTGAGGAAACAAAAAAAAGTATGGTACGATTGCGGTCACTATGTTCACTTAGAATGTCTTTTATTGTTGTAGGTAACTGTTCATATTGTCTTTCAAATGCGTATAACGGACACTCCACTAATAAGTGATGTACTGTTAGATCACTATCATACGCGTAACACAAAGGTTTGGGTTACTTCTGTAGTAGAAAATCATATGTGATCTTGGTGTGTCCTAATCGTAGTCTGGACATAAAGTTTTTAAGATTGTGACACGAATTTCCTTTGAAATGTGTTTCTTGCAAACATATGATAGATGGATGAAATTTATTTATAAGATTATTTATAAGAATTTTAAGATCTTAGAATTAAACATAGTTTAATTAATAAGTCTCCGGAGAGGAATCGCTAGGATCGTCGGTAGAAGTATTACTTAAAATTTGTTCTGTAATTTTGTTTTTAATTCTAGAACAACGGGATTTAAGATATCTTGGACTTAACATAGGATGTATTTTCTTTAGAAAGTCTATCAATCCTTCGATATCCTACGAGTAAGTTCTGAGAGGATCTGAAGAACCATGCGTATTTTCAAAGAAGTCAAAAGTTCTTCCTCTGTTAAGTATTCATTGTTGGAATTTTTTTTGAATAATTGACTGGTGCATTTGGTAAGATCTTCTACTAGGTTTCTGTTGTTTTTTGTTGAGTTTTCGGTTTTTTGCTTCGTGGCTTCGGTTCAGCGAAGGCATTTTCGTTATCTCTTATTGAGGAGGATATTATTTCAGATAGGTTTCGTTTAGGGTGATGGGATAAGGATGTGTCTTGATCTAAGGTATCCATTTGAGTCTCATTGGGTGTGTTGCAGCTTGTCGGAGTATGCTTATTTGATGAAAGGTAATGATTTTTCTAGACGTTTCTAGAGCTGATTTTTGTACTGTAGTTTCAGTCTCAGTAGGAGAGGATTGTGTAGAAGACTCCTAGTAACGACGATAGAGTGTAACTCTAGATACGACAAAATTATTTGCTTTGTATGTATTGCGGTAAAAAAGTAAATGAAGTTACGATAATATTAGGGTTATTTTATCACGAGAATAAGATACGACATAACAACTTTTTTCAAAAAAATGAATTTTCTTTCAAAAAAGTTGGTAATTTTTACTTTACCTGAACAAGCATGCATTTTTATATAGCAAAACGATCTTAACACATTTTTGCAAAAAATTGAGTTATGATGTTCTTATTTGCGGGCGTCGATATATTAAACAAAATTTCAAATTACAGTGACATAATTTTTAGTGTACAAAACTTACTTCACTGTAATAAAATCTGTGTCCTAATAATCGATACATCAATATATCTCTGATATTATACCATTATGTTTAATTTAATTATTAATGTATAAATGTTTTAACATTTTACGATTACTAAATATATGGATATTCTATATAACTTCAGTTTAACACAGATAGTTGTCACCGAAATCATATAAACCCAATAATGAAATTAAATAAATATGATAATAATGAAATTTGAAATGATCTCCCAATTGTGATAATATTATATTTATTATATAATATTGTTACAAATCATGGCATTTACTTTATATTCATACTGCGACTAGCCATCAAGTTTTATGTCGACCTCTGCAAAGAATAACATTGTAACCAGCATTTAAGATATTCTTCAAGAAGTTACAAATTTCTTTGATTAACCTTTTTATATGCATGTGACATGTTTTTCGTAAGTATTTATATAAATGTTTAACAAGTTGAACTCCTCGTTTAGAATAAGGCCTACTATTTTTGATTGGAGGATAGTTTTTTAACTGCGTCAGTTACAGTTTTTGATATAAATATATCGTTTCGTTGTATAATCTTGTAACAGTACTTGTAACAAAGGTATGAATGGGCGCGTTGGACGCCAATGTAACAAAAATGTGTATGTGTAATGTAATAAAAGTATTTGAGATAATGTAACAAATTACAACAGAGCGCCAATGTACCAAAAAAAAAATAAATAAATTAAGGCTGGCTAGCAGAATGTGCCGGAGAGTAACTACTTGACACTCAAAAGAGGATTCGGCCAATTTGCATGCCCTACAAGGACCGTAATATCGGAAAATGAATGACAAGGTAATAAAAATATAAAGATATATATATATATATATATATATATATATATATATATATATATATATATATAAATAAATTTAATCTTTGCAAATAAGTTAAATAGTAAACTCTTAAATATTGGGAAAATCTGCAAGAAAGACTTGAAATGAGTATCAATTGTTTCGCTGAACGTTTTTGCCAAAGAGAATTAATTTGGCTTCTTCAAGGCTGAAAGAGAATAAATTATAATATAATTAGCTACCATATAATATTATCTATTAAAAACATTATTGATCTTACCGTAACTTAGAATTGCAGACTTAGAATGTTAAAAAACTTAGCTAGTAACAACATAGTGGTGTTTTTTGTTGCTATGTGCAAAAAAAGTTTTGTTTTGTTAATGGATATATCAGTCAAGTTAGTTATCTGTGATGTTGTATTGTTCTTGGTCCTATAGGTCTTATAGTGTTCTTGGATCAAGAACAATACAACATCACAGATAACTAACTTGACTGATATATCCATTAACAACTTACCTACTTTAATAATTAATTTTCATTAACTAAAAAAGATAACATTCCCTTGCTTTGCTTAGATACATCTCAATAAGATATTATTATAATAATGCACGAATAATATAATATAATTAAAAAAGAAAATCTAAAATAATATTTCCCTATACTGGGATTGAACTTCATTTGGTTTTACCAATTAACCTTAACGACATAAAGATTCAAAAGAACTACTTGAATTGTCAGCACATGCGTTCTGGTAAAACAGAACCAAACATTTAAACTTTCTAACAATCAAAAATTTAGTTATTGCCGACAATTCAAAGAATTACCTCCTTTTAAATGTAGTTACATTGGGTTTTTTTCGATTAACCTTGGGTAAACCTTTGCGTTTTAAGTTCAAAGCTACCATACATTTCCAACGTTAAAAAAAACTTTTTTTGCACATAGTAACAAAAAACACCACTATGTTGTTAGTAGCTAAGTTTTTTATTATTCTAACTCTACAATTCTAAGTTACGGTAAGATCAATAATGTTTTTAATAGATAATATATGGTAGCTAATTATAATTTATTCTCTTTCAGCCCTGAAGAAGCCAAATTAATTCTCTTTGGCGAAAACGTTCGGCGAAACAATTGATACTCATTAGAGTCTTTCTTGCAGATTTCCCCAATATTTAAGAGTTTACTATATATATATATATATATATATATATATATATAGATCTAGCGGTTAATGTGGGCCCCGTACTAAAACGGTATTATACTAACTCCAGGAGAATATACACCGTGTATATTATTATCTGGGTAGCGCTTTATGTAGACTCCGACCAACACGTAGGATTAAATGAACTCCGTAATAGGGTAAAACACTTTTGGGATCCGTATGTATTCTTCCCCGTACACAACTAAACTCCTCCGATGTTGCCAATAATTTGATTAGTCGTAGATTTTTAAATTTTACAGCAGGTACGTTTTGGAACTTGAAATTTATTTAAATATCAATAAATTTATTCATCCCGAAATTTCACAAATACTTGGTTAATGTAGTTAAATATATAATGGTGGTAATTTATATTACTTGCTTTAATTATTTTTAAACTTAAGTTAGTGTCTGTTATAAGCTTGGAAAAGGCAATTTTTATGTATTAGTATTTTTTTAATACATTGACACTGAAAAATTTATTATATAAATGTACGTTCCGATGTTTCGATTGCTACGTTTTATGATGTACAATATTTGTTTCATAAAGTAGTAAAATTTAAATTATAATAATTTGTAAATCAATCTTAAAATTATAATTTTTTACTGTCTAATTTCAATATTTCAATTTTTAAATGTAGGAAATTCAATATCTTACTATAATACTTTAGTATGTAACTTGTAACAGATACTAAAATAATAAGTAGGCATAACACCTAATTTCGCTTTAACTATAAATGTATCGTATAACGTAACGTAGCAATCAGTAGTGAGTCATTACTCAGATAAAATATTTCGGTGACTTTATGGTAATTTGATTATAGCCAACATATCTATTACAATTATTACATATAATATGTTCGGTTGTTTTAAAAAATACTTTGTCGCTTGTAAATTTTGTATCTTTCGTGATCAGGCATACGAGTATTTTATTTTTAATTTAGAAGTAAATGTATATATAATATTCTTTTTTCTGTCACTTATTTTAAATATGGTTCACTTATATTTTTCTTGCTTATTTATTTTTACTCGTAATACTTATAACGTACGTAATAACGTACCCGTTGTTGCAAAAAGCAACAACGGGTACGAAAGATATCAGGTATCAGGGGTGGTATTTGTCAATCTAAATGCCGCCTACGACACATTAAATTAGAGGACATTTCTCCAAAAACTGTATGACAAACTGTAAACATCGTTTTATTCGCGTATATCTACAGAACAGAAGATTTTTCGTATCATTCAATGGTAATATGGAGAACGCAGACAAACGGTCTCGCTTGGGGTAGCGTAATGGCACCTACACTGTATTACATTTACACAAATGATCAACAGATACCAGTAGATACTAGGATTTTCATGTAGACCATACATTGCACAACCAAAAACTTTTGTTGCTGGAGTGGAGAAAAATCTAATAGATGCCTTAAATATAATAAAAATGAACTACGATTTAATTTTAAGCCAAACCCCGAAAATCTTAGGAACACTCCTTCAATTTTCCCAACACAGGCGCTTTCACAAAACTGAACATCCAATAGTGTGATGAAATCCTTGAACTCTGAATTTCCTATAAATACCTTGTAGATAGTTTATATCGCACGTTGTCAATCACAGAATCTTGTTTAAAACTAAAAGGCAAACTAAGGACCAGAAATAGTATGCTCCGCAAGCTTGTCAGCTAAAAATGGGGCGCACATCCTTTCACCCTTAAAACGTAAATGCTTGCACTTTTCTTCTTGCTTAACTGTCTTTTTCCTTTTATTCCGATATACTCTGTACGAGTACTAGAAACCAATTCGTTAAGGATTTTTGCTTACTTGAGGAGATATGTTGTGGAATGCAATTTTTAGATTCCCCATGTCTCTAATAACAGTTTTATCAACGTCTGTTTTTCCTTGCAATTCTTAGAAGGCACAGATTAAAGCAAAATACTGAATTTGGTTTCAAAAATTAGTTTACGTTTTTTAACCAAGTTTGACATCTTGGCGTCTATGCATGTGTCCGATCTACCTTAAGCGATTTATTTTCCTAAACAATATATTTATAAGAGCTTTCTTTATTTAGTATGTGTTCTTATTCTATATGGATTTGTAGCAATATGATAATGAGGTTAAAAAAGTTTTCTTATTATTTTTCTTTCAAATATTCGGAGTTCTTCCTTATTTGTTTTAGTCATTGTCCATGATTCGCATTCATGTATTAAAATAGGTCTTAAGTGAATTATGCTCTGTATTGAATTGCTTTCTTCTGTTGATTCGCTTGTATTTGGTTTTTATTTTGTTGATTTTAAGTAAAACATTTTTCGTGCTCTCTTCACTTTGTTGAAGATGTCGTTTGCGGAGAGAGTTTCTTATAAGATCAATATCATTAGCAGATGCTAGGACTGCTTTGTACCTTGAGCCATTAATGAATTGCATTTTAAATAGACGTTATTTCTCTTTTAGTAAGCTGTTCATTAAATTTTTGAATATTTGAATCGAGAATCTGTATTTTATTCAACTGTTTTATAACACAGAGTTTCTTGGCGCCTATCTTCATCTCTGTTTTTTTTTTGTTTAGCGTATCATTATTTTTCTTCCTATGCCGTCCCCATTAACGGAGGTTGGCGACCACATTTCTAAAAGTATCTCTGTCTTTTGCAACGTGGAATAATTCGTCTACAGTCATCTTTGTCCAGTCACTAATATTTCGCAGCCATGACTTCCTCTTTCTACCTATTCCCTTTTTGCCATCGACTCTACCCTGCATGATGGTGTGCAGAAGACTTTATATTCCTTAGTATGTGTTCCAGGTATGCAGTCCTGCGTACTTTTATTGTTCTCAACAATTTTTTGTCTCGACCCATCCTTCTCAGCACTTCCTCATTGGTGACCCTGGCAGTCCATGGAATTCTCAACATTCTCCGGTATATCTAAAATTCAAAGGCTTGAAGCTTCCTAACTATTTGCGCTTTTACCGTCCATATTTCTACTCCGTACAATAGTTGAGACCAGACGTAATATTCAACAAACCTCAGTCTCAGCGCAGTATTAAGATTTTTGTCACAGAACAATTGCTTGAATTTTAAGAACGCTGCCCTTGCCATTTCTATTCGTACCCTGATTTCTTAGTCTGAATCTAATTCTTTGTTGATGTAAGCTCCCAGATATTTATATTTTTACTCCCGCATCATTATTAAAAGAATTTTGCTGAATGTCGATCTAGGGAATCTGGTGGTATGTACATGATGTTTCCATAACCAACGTTCGAAAATTTGTCTTACTGTAAAGTCATGAGGATTTTACTAGGAAATATAGTGCTGTTTAATAATAATAAAGTTCAAGCAACAATTCCTATATGCACTAACTTGGTACTGATATCTCTGCTCCCCGATACCAGGTAGCAGTCCCGAAAACATTATAACTGCTACACTCATGCTTCCAATTATCCAACGATTAGCCAGTTCAGGACTATACGCCTTATTATGGTACTGATATTGCTGCTGTCCCTCATAAGTAAATATAATATGCAAGAAAGGTTTTGGCAATTTAATAGGATTTTGTATGTTAGAATATTATTTCTCCGAGAAAGTGAAAAATATCTATTTGCTATCCGGATTTAATTCATAGATTAAATATTAGAATGCTATAAAATAATGCTATTAGCAGCAAAAAACGGTCTGATAGTAAGTAATGAGAAAACTAAATAAATTTCTTTAACATAGAAGAGTGAGGACGTAGAGTAGGGCATAACGTAACAATAAACCCATATAATTTTGAAAGATTGCAGCGTTTTAGGTATCGTAGATAACGCTGTCACATAAGAAATAAAATGGAATATTCAGGTAGCTAACTTATGTAAATATAACCCACATAACACTTTTAAATCCAGAAGTCTAATACAAATCCCTAAAATCAGGATATATAAAACAGTGATTAAACCAGTGCTATTGACTGAAAATGTGACGAGAACGCTGACAAAACAATGTAAGTAAAACTTAGGTATTAATTAGATCAGGATTACTAGAAAAGCCATCAGAATTATTTTCCAACTTACAAAGGTCCGAATACTAACCAATACCGAACCGGAACTAATGCCAAGGTCTAACAGATATATAAAGATAGCAACGTCATACAAGAGACTAAATCTCAACGCCAAAGTTACGCTGGCTACATCCAAAGGCTTTCTAATAACTGCATTGCCAAGTTAAACTGGGAGAATGCCCCGAGAGAAAAAATGCCCTTAGGACGTCCACGAATCAACAGGGGAGGTAACATATGGTCAGATTTAGGAATAATGGGACTACCTACCGACCCATCATATTTATCAACACATGCCTGTACAACCAACTGCTATCCAACCTACAATCAATACTTATCTGTTGGGAACTATCAAATCCATTACATGTAGTCAAACGAAGTAGGCTTAAAAAAAGTTATCTTAGGAAAGGCACTACAGAAATATTGATACATATTTTTAAAACGTTATTTACGTGGCTAAGTTTTCAATAGGAATGAGGAGACAAAAAGCAGAAAAGCCAATAGAACCTTGTTGCGTTCTGACTATACTATGACGATAACCTTTACAATATAAACAATACTTGAGGCAACTGTTTGTCTCAATTTTGTCATTCGGAATAATTATGTCTGTATTTTTTAATTTGCTAATTTCTATAGATTCTAATTTCCATAGAATCTAAATATATCTTATGGCCTTTATTTTAAATATACTTTTTTAGTAATGAAAATACGTAGATAGAACCTGGAATATACATTTAACCTTTAATCTCTGGGATAATTCCATCTCCTATACAATGGCGCCGATATATTTAGTTAAAATTCCGTGAACTTATTTTAACCGTTTATGTCCTTATCATTCATATATGAGTTGTGACCGATATTACAAACTCATTTACTTTTCACAAAGAGACTCCATATTAACTATACTTATTACTATACAAATCTGATTCGAAATATCATCGAAAAGTAACAGTGTGTAAAATTATTTTTAATGAAAAGTTAATTAGCCATTTCTTATGGAGTTCAAAAGAAAAGCCTTTACGAAAATTTGAGTACAAATAAGACCACCGTAATCAGTTGTACCCTGGGTAATGAATAATTAATTAATGCTAATCAGAATCACCCGGTCAATATGGTTTTTGTCAAATCGGTCCTTTTTAGGATCAATTATTCTAATAATGTCTATAAATATTAAGGGCATATCTAGAGATAAAGACACTTTACTTTACTTAACCTTATCAGACATATGCGCTTAGCACAAATGTGACGTATTTCTAGTGCAGAAAATACATAGAGGGCAAAAAATAGTGTATTTTTTTCGTTATCTTCGCATATATTTCTTGGTATATATTTTCGATTGTTTTGATTATTCAAATAAATTGACAATAATTTGATAGTTTCCATTTTATTAGTACTGATGGTATATAACTAGCATATGTTGGTACTATATATCAATTTGAACATGTGGAAGTGAGAGCACTCTCTTGTTAGTAATTTCAGTGTAAATTATGACGAAACCAGAAATAACCCATAATATTCTCCCCGTGTGATCTTAGTATTTCCGTTGATTCAATAGTATAGGGTATCCAATATTTTAATCAACGGTATGCCAGAGTTTTATTAGTTTTCATATATATATTTGCAAAATGAAGAAGAAAGTTCAGTACAGGCAGTTAAACAGCTGATCTGTCAATTTAGAAGTAAGAGCCAGTACCAACTTGCTAAAAAGCATCTTCTTCTTCTTCTTAGCCTTGTGTCGTCCACGTTTGGACATAGGCCTCTCCCAACTCCTTCCATCGGTCTCTATCCTGAGTAACATATTTCCAATTTGTTCCGGCTATTCTTTTAATATCATCAACCCATCTCATCTGTGGTCTTCCTCTTGTTCGTTTACTTTCGTAAGGTCTCCAATGTTGTATTGTAGTATTCCAACGTTGGTCTTTTTGTCTAGCAGTCTGACCCGTGAAACTCCATTTAAGTTTGGCAATTTAAATCCAGAAGTGTAATTCGAATCTCTAAAATCAGGATATATAAAATAGTAATCAAACCAGTGCTAATGTGTGGATACGTGACGAGAACGTATTAATTAGACAAGGATTGCTGGAAAAGCCAGCAGAGGTATTTTCCGACTTACAGAGGTCCGAGTACTAACCAATACCGAACAGAACTAATTCCAAGGTAAAACACATATATAAAGATAGCAACGTCGTACATGAAACTAAATCTCAATGCTAAAGTTGCGCTGGCTTTATCCAAAGACTCTATAATAACTGCATTGCCAAGTTAAATTCGGAGGATGCCCCAAGAGAAAAAATGCCCTTAGGACTTCCACAAATGAAGGGGGAGGTAACATACGGTCAGATTTAGGAATAACGGGACTATCTATCGACCCATCATATTTATCAACACCTGCTATCCTACCTACAATCAATACTTATCTGTTGTGGACTATCAAATCAATTACATGTAATCAAACGAACTAGGCTTAAATAATTATCCTAGGAAAGGCATTTCAGAAATATTGACATAACTTTTATAAACGGAATTTACGTGGCTTTATTTTCAATAGGAATGAGGAGAAGAAAAAAACAAGAAAAGGCAATAGAATCTTGTTGCGTTCGGACTATACGATGGCGATGATCTTTATATAAGGTATAGGGAGAAAGAGAGAATAATGTTTATGTTCAATTTAGAACTCGCTGATTTTCACCCTTTTGAATTGGGTATGTATATGTATTACCATAGAAAATAAAAGCAAGAAAACTATAATTATGAAACGAAAAGAGTACGAAATAAAAAGATTATATAAATCCCTTATATTTACACAGACTGCTTTACAAAAGGTGAACGAATGAGCATAAAAACACAGCTGTTTTAAAAACTTAATATTATTAGACGAATTTAGGATCAATTTCACTCAAAATATGATATGCTAAAATATGATACGACAGGAAAAAAGGCAATGACTTTTACAGCTGATAGCTTATGAATATTGTCTCGTACTGTTATATAGCAGTTTGTTGTCACATTTTAACCTGTTTATTTCCTTATTATCCATATATGAGTTGTAAACCGATATTACAAGCTCATTTACTTTTCACAAAGAGACTATATATTAAGTACAGTTATTACTAAACAAATCTGACTCGAAAGATCGTCTAAAAGTAACAGTATGTAAAATTTAAATTTTTATTGAAAAGTAAAAGATTAGTCATTTTATGAAGTTCATCGTGGAAGCCTTCACGAAATTTGAAGTAACAATAAGACCACCGCAATCGAGCGTACTCTGGGTAATGAATAATTGTTAAATCGGTTATTTCTTCAATCACCCGTTCAATATGATTTTTGTCAATTCGGTCCTTTTTAGGACCAACTATTCTAATTCTCTCTCTCTCTCTTGTCGTTTCCTCATTGCTGAGGATCGTGATTTCCTACAATGCGGGCTGTCAATTCTCTCCATCTCTTGCGATTTTGGGCTGCTCTCATGGACTCGGAAAACGTCTCTCCAGTGGCTTTCTGTACTTGATCTGACCATCGGATAGGTGAGCGTCCTCGGCCTCTACGTCCTTCTACGTTTCCGCACACAATTAGTCTTTCTAAGTTGTCATTGTCTCTTCTCGCAATGTGGCCAAAAAACTTTAAAACATTTGCAAGACGCTGAGAGGAGAGTCTGGTCTGAATGTTTAGCTCTTAGAGAATCGACTGATTGGATCTGTGCTCCGTCCACGAGACGCGTAGCATTCGTCTCCAGCACCACATTTCGAATGCGTCAATCCTTTTCCTATCCTCTGATTTTACTGTCCATGTTTCGGCACCGTAACTGAAGATTGAAAAAACGAGTGTCCGTACCAGTCTCATTTTGAGTTTTTTGGATAAAGAGCGGTCCTTCCAAAGGTCGACTCATCGCGTTCTTGGCCATCCCTATTCTTCTGCGAATTTCCGTATGGGAGGAGGCTGCATTGCTTAAGGAAGATCCTAGATACGTGAACTCGTCTACTTTCTCGAATTGATTTAGGGCGCCTGTTGTTTGGAGGATATTCGCGTGGTCCACAATCATGATTTTTGTTTTCTGATTATTAATCTTGAGTCCACACTTGTTGCTTTCGGTTTCTACTCTCTTTATCAGTCTCGACATCTCCTCTTCAGATGTTGCTATCAGTGTTGTATCGTCTGCGAATCTTAAGTTTGAGATCTTTTTTCCTGCAATGGAGATGCCGCCTCTCCATCCATCGAGTGCGTTCCTCATTATGTATTCTCCATATAAATTGAACAGGTCTGGAGATAGTATGCACCCTTGTCGTACACCTCTGCTGGTTTTGAAGGTATCAGATTGCTGGTTTTCAATTCTTATTTTAACTGAGTTATCTTCGTATAAGTTTTTAATTAATATTGCCAAATGATCTGGAACTCCCATCTCATGAAGAACTGTCCAGAGAACTTCCCACTTCACACAATCAAATGCCTTTTGGTAGTCTAGAAAACAGATTCTAATTATGTCTATAAATATTAAGGACATATCTACAGATAAAGACACTCTACTTTACTTAAGCTTATCAGACATATGCGCTTAACACAAATGTGACGTATTTCTACTGCAGGAAGCAAATAGAGGGCTAAACCTAGGGTATTTGGTATTAAGCTGATCGCTTAAAATAACGAAATAAACATAATAAATGCCGGCAAAGAAAAACATAAAATGAGAGAGGACAAACAAGTCAGCTGAGGAAACCTTTCAACGATGTTGAGTTTGGATCCACTATCCAAGTATATTATGAACAATATTACGGCTCCTGACTGAGGATATAAGCACAAAACTAATTATAAAATTTGGACAAAAAAATACAACAATGGCTAATATACAAAGTGTGTAGATAAGCAAAGCAAAGACAAAGTTGTGGCCTTGCTTAAACCTGACAAAAACCCCAACGACTACAAAAGCTATCGGCCAATATATCTATTTATTTTTTCAGCTATACAAAATACTTCTGCATATGATCCTTAATATAAACCGATATTAGAAGAAAAACTTCAATTTAAAGATAAAAGTGGCTATATATGACAGAAGAGATCATGTTCGTTACACATACTAAATCTTGCCCAACACAGCGAAGACGCATATAAAAAATATCAGACATGAGGAGTGGTATTTGTCAATCTAAATTCTGCTTACGACACCTTAAATTAAAGCACATTTCTCCAAAATCTATGTGATATCCCCTTAGGTAATAAACTCACTTGTATTATCCGCGTATGCCTACACAACAGAAAATTTTCCGTATCACTCAATGATAAGAATAGAAGATGAAGATGGAGAACGTAGTAGAACGGTCTCCTTTGGGGTACCGTAATGGCACCTACACTGTATAATATTTACACAACCCATACCAGTAAATACTAGGACTTTTATTTTGTAGACGATACATCTATTGTTGCACAACCAAAAAAATTTTGTTGCTGAAGTGGAGAAAAATCTAAATATCATATCTTAAACACAATAAAAATAGATTATAAATTAATTTTAAGCCAAACCCTGGAAAAAGTCAGGCGGGCTCCTTCAATGTCCCTAACAGAGACGCATTCACAAATTTGAACATATACCTGAACTAATAGTGTCATGAAATCCTTAAACACACTTTGTAATTCACAGAACTTTGTTTAAAACTAAATGGAAAACTAGAACCAGAAAAATAATATTCTTCGCGAACTTGTCAGCTAAAAATGGGAAGCACATCTTTCCACTCTTAAAACGTAGACGCTTGAACTCTATGCTTCTGCTGCCGAATACACCTTGCTTGTATTGGTGATATCAATACATACTTAACACGTAGATTTAGCTATAAATTAGTCAGCCAAATTCAGCGGATATTAAGACTCACATCCATACATAAGCTCTACAATATCGTAGTTATCAATCCACATAATATCCGAAGATAAGTAGCTATAGAACAAAAGAAACAAAGTTTAGATTCGTAACATCCACTCCACGAATAACAACCCATTTTATGACTAGAATCGAGGAAAAACTAGCTAGACCAACACATCTGCAAGACATACAAAAAAAAATAAGCTGCTTCTCGCCATCTCAACCCTCGAAAGGAACTTCCTTATGGTAGTTATCTTCCTTAAATCTGCAATGAGGACTCTTGCCTTCAAACACCAGTTAACCTGTGTGAATCTGGGGTGATACAAGATTCATTACACTTTCTTAGTTGATTTTGCCATTCCAATCGCTCTTTTTTGAAGGGACAAGGTTTATTTATTTGAACTAAACATGTAAAGTACAGTCAGTAAGCTATTACTTATATTGATCATTGCAAATTTGACACTAACTACACTTATATTGACTACATATTACCCCTAAATAGGAGATAAAACATTCAGTATGTAATATGGGTGTAAGTATGTAATATGGGTGAAGTGGTATAATTGTTGTTAGATAAATTAAGCATTCTTCTTTTTTTTGTGCACTACTATCCATTTTTACACAAAAATATTTATTTTAGCACTTCAATATTTATTTTGAGATAACTTTCTATCCAGAATTAGTTGTAGTACACAGATAAAACAAGAAATAAAATAATAAAAATCTGTATAAACGATATCATAAAGCAATGGATAAAATAAAAGAAGTTCTTATCTATCGAATTCTTAAATAAAACGTATGAAGACATACTCACGTTAACAAAATACATTAGGAAATTTCCGCATGTGAAAAAAATCCAATTTGGTAACAAAATCCTTTTGTATCTATAAAGCTATTTTTAGAAAAGCACGTACCTACCAAAAACAGGTAGTTAATAGTATTCATCTGTTACACAATGTAATGCGTTTGAATGATAACAAAAATAAGGAGTCCATATAAACCGTTCAGACTATACGCGAGAAGTATACAGCTTAATGGCAGAGTTGCCAAACTATCAGAGCTTACTTAAACCGATATACCTATGGTTCCAATATACAATGAAAAAGATCTGAACGACCCCTATAAGATATACACGTGAACTAAGCAATATACATTCATGATACAGGGGTACTTAAGGGCTCCACAAAATTTTAAAAAATTATGAAACTATACATGTTGACGAATCGACAGAGCCAATATTATGGAATGGTCAAGTGAGCTCCGTATATCGGTGTCGACTTGACCACGGAGCTCACTTAAACCTGAATTTTAACATGGGCAGAGTCCACTTTATGCCGTAGATATATATATATATATATATATATATATATATATATATATATATATATATATATATACAGTAGACTCCCTCTATAACGAGAACTGAAATGACAGACTAATTACCTCGTTATAAGCCGATCTCGCTATATCAGACAATCATAATACTGTGCATACATATGTAGTTTGAATGCATGAATCTGTAGTTTTCTAAACCATTAACTTCCTATAGTGAAGCCATTCGGAGCAATATAAGATGCTAATAAATATTGTTTGAATGGCGTTTTTGAAAAAAAGTCATTTAATTTTATTGTCAATGAAATATATTAAAACATAAAAGAGTTGTTTACTTTTATTATCAATGATATACGTTAAAACAAAAAAGCTGTACTTATATTTTTTTCCAACTACATAATGTATAAATCGTATTTTCAAGGATAACATAAACTATTGCTTCTGCAATTTTAAGAACTCTGTTATTTTTAACTGCTTTAAATGGTCCAGTATTATTCTATCATATATTTTCTAAAGATGTGAAACAGTTTTGCCAAATTGCCTCGCTATAGACGGTTATAGTTCAATAGAAATTTCACGGGACATCTAATGTATCTCGTTATAGGCGAAACCTCGTAATAACCGTGTTCGTTATAGAGGGAGTATACTGTATATATATATATATATATATATATATATATATATATATATATATATATATATATATATATATATAGATATATATATATATATATATATATATATATATATATATATATATATATATATATATAATATAATAGGGAATATATATATATATATATATATATATATATATATATTGTTATGATGTGTTTTTTTGTTTGAATGATGAGCAATGAGTATTTTTAATAATATAATATATAGGGTTTTTATCGCGGTTCTCAAAGAATTAGCTTGTAAGTACTTTTTTAAATTATCTTTATTATAACTATTATGAAACACACATATATATTTAACCTAGTCAATGTAAATTTAAAATAAACTATCTTTAAACTGATATTCTTATAAAACTAATTAAATTCTATAGACAATCTAAAATTTAAACAAACTATCTTCAAAATTGAAATTGTTATGACACTAACTAAATTATATTAACAAAATTTTGTACCTTTCTTTCACTGAATGCCTAAATGAACTATTTTCCACTAAGTATATAGATTCTAATCACCACTGAATGTCTTCGTACTTCAGTTATCCTTGTTTTTTGTGAAATTACTTTTTTCAATTATCAGCTTCTACCAATTTAAGATATATTTTTCTTCACCAGCATCTATACACCACCAACCAAACCAGCAAACAGCATTTATATTTATTCTTCTTTTCAATATACCAATATCCAATTATTATAAGTTGATTTATACTAATCTCCAACCATAATATAATTTAATTTCTTCCAATATACCTTTTTTTATCTTCAATAATTATTTGTGTATAATTATAAATGTGCATTAAATTATATGCATAATTTTTAATCTTCATTTAACTCACTATATTAAACTATTGGACTATTTGTACTTGATTCACTGACTCTAACTAACTTTCATAATAAACTGCTTGACTTCTGACTAAAAAAACTTAAAAACTGCCATAAACTGCCATAAACTGCCATAAACTGCCATCTTGAATCCAAATCACGGGTATTTATATCTTTTGGACATTCTAGAACTATCTCGTAAGATATCATGTTCCAATTTGTTCTATTATATACATGTCTGAATTTTCTGGAACAAACCATCTCGCAAACATGGCCATCTCCGGAGATCCAGAGAATTCCATTCTTTTCTATTAATAATTTTGTTTACATTTAGGCTTTTCAGATCAGAATATATAATTAAATTAGTAACTTAACATTCTAATTTAATAAAATACACATTTCAAACAATATATTATTATAACCCACTTATATTCGTAAATATTCTTAAACGTCACTTCAGAGTATAAATATCTGTCAATCTCCGAGAGTATTTTTGGTTGCCTAAGCACATGGCTCACTTATATATATTTACAATATTAAAATACAACTTTTTAATTATTATATGCTAATTTATTAAAAATGCCCTCACATAAATATATTTTTATTAAATTCTCTAGTATATAACTTATTTAAAACAACCAAATATCTAATATTATGTAGTATATAACTTATAAATTATTTTCTATAAACCCTAATCGTCACAATACCCCAAAATAATATTTAAAATAAATAATTTACTTATTATTTTTTTAAATATTAATTTTCTCATACCTTATTAAATTTAATAAATCAATTTTTTTTTTTATTTAAAATGTGTTAAATACATCCCTGTTCGCTGTCTATGTCAAAACAGAGAACAACGGAGCACAGTTCGGCTATTCTATGGTCAAACTGTCATGTCAAATGGAGTAATGGATGCGATATCAGAGAATAAAATATAACCTTAATTAAAATATAATCGATATGGTGTTCTGTTTGTTTATAGACAAAATCTAGGAATTATTTCCATTCAAAATAACTTTCATCAATATAAATTGGTAAGTTTTTCCACTTTATTATATTAGAAAGACATTTTTATAGCAATTATAGTATCGAATTTTGTGTCTAACCCCAAATTATGATTTTTAGGGTACAAATTAATTTCCATATATATACAAAATTCAACAAGTACGATGTCAAATTGATTCAAAATAATGAAATCTACCATCTACCATTTAACAAATCAAGTCTATTGAACAAAATGGACACATCAGTAAGTTATTAATGTCATTATATTTGTGTTAAAGGTATAGAAATCATTATTCAATCTCTTCATGATATTGAAAAATGTCGTTGATATGAAATATGCCTCTTAGTCTGTTCTCTGCATCTATTAACACATAACTATTTAGTCCATTCTGATTTTCAATTGTATATGGACCTTCAAACATTGGTTGTAATTTCTTACAACGGTTTTCTTTAACATTACTTTTTCTAAGTGAACGAATTAACACTAGGTCTCCTTTTTGAAATGTGATTGGTTTTTTTATATTTCGATTTTGTCTTCTGATATATTTTTCAGCTTTCCTCCTAATTCGGTTATTCACTTTCTGCATTACTTGTTCTAACATATCCTGATTATATTCACTAATCCACTTTCTGTTTCCTATATGGCCAAACATTAAATATTCTGGTACTTCCTCTGTATTCAAATTATGTGTATTATTTAAAAAATACTCTACTTGTGGTATATGTTGCTGCCAAGTTTCGTGTTGATTTTGGCACAGTATCCTTAAATATTTTATAACTTCTTTAATATATCTTTCTGCAGGATTTGCCTGAGGATGTCTGATACTTGTAAAATGAATGTTGATTCCCTTTTTCTCACAAAATGTCCGAAATTTTTGGTTGTTAAAATATGTAGCATTATCTATTATGCAATTTCTAAATGGTCCTATTTCTTCGAAAAATTGATTAATATATAATTTTAATGTTTTAACATTTGTTCTAGAGCAGGGATATAGTTTAATAAATTTTGTATATAAATCAACTATCACTAGTATATGCTTTTTTCCTGTTGGACTGAGAACTAAATTTGAAATAAAATCCATGGAAACTGTATTTAGTTTTTCATATACAACATTAGATTTATATGTGTTCTGGTTTTTGAAATTCTTTTCTTTGTTTAGTTGACATATTGGGCATTGGGTATTAATTTCTTTTGCTATACTTATGTCATTCTTTGCAAAATAATTGTCCCTAAATAGCATCCATAGCTTTCTTGAACCAATATGCATATAATCGTTATGTAAATTTTTCAATATTTTCTTTGCTAAAGTTCTAATTATTACATATACTTCTATGCCATTTATTATTTTATAATATACTCCATCTTTCCTAAGGACTTTTTGTTTTTCACTCAAATTGATCTGATCTCTTATAATTTCTTCTTTAGAATATAATCCAGTACTTTCTACTAATTGATTTAATCCAATTTTTATTGTTCGCTGCCCTTTTTGTGGTGTATTTTCTAACCTTGATAAAGCATCTGCCACTATATTGGATTTTCCAGAAATGTATTTGATTTCAAAGCAGTATTCACTAAGTATTAGACTCCACCGATGTATTCTACTGTTTCCATATTTGTTATTTAATATAGACGTTAAAGCTTGGTGATCTGTTTCTATTGTAAATTCATTACCCAACAAATAAAATCTTAATTTTGTGACACAGTGTATTATACTTGCTAGTTCTAATTCTGAAACTGAGTAACCCTTTTCATGTGGCTTTGTGATTCTTGAAATGAATTGTATTGGGTATTCGACCCCATCATGTATTTGTAATAATACCCCTGATAATCTCTCTATTGATGCATCTGTTCTTAATATGAATGGCTGTGTATAGTCAGGATAGTATATTTTCAAATTTGACAGAAAAATGTTTTTAATTTCTTGGAATGCTAGTTCTCTTCTCTGATCCCATCTCCATTTTACACCTTTTCTCAGTAGTTCAAGTAATGGAATTTCTTTTATACTTAGATCTGGTATCATCCTTTTATAATAATTAATTATTCCAATAAATCCTCTTAAAGTTCTTAAATTGTGTGGTGTTTTATATTCCTGAATGACTTGTGTCCGTTCTGGATCCATTTCGATTCCCTTAGTGTTAAGTTTATAACCTAGATATATGACTTCTTTTTGAAAAAATGTACATTTTTCTTGATTTATTTTTAGTCCAACTTTGTCTAATCTATTTATTATAATTTTTAGGTGTTTCTCATGATCTTCAGCCGTTTTAGAAAAAATTAATATATCATCAATGTAGTGAAATACAAAATGTTCATATTGATCCAAAATATCATGAAGACATCTACATAGAGCACTGCAAGATGATTGAAGTCCAAATGGTACTACTTTGAATTGATATACTACTCCATCTATCTGAAATCCTGTATACTGTCTACTTTTTCTTTCTAGAGGTATTAACCAAAAGCTATGCTGTAAATCAATTTTAGTGAAAAATGACATTCCTGTAATTCTTCCTAATATTCCATCTATACTCATTGGTGCTTCAAATTGCTTTTCAGTAATCTTGTTAATATTCCTTGCATCCAAACATAACCTGATTTCACCTGATCTTTTTCGTACTACTACTATGGGGTTAATAAAACGTGTGTCTGCCTTCTCAATGATCACATCTTCTAACATATTATTAATTGTTTTGTTTACTTCTTCTCTGTATTTATATGGTATTGGGTATGATTTTGTTTTAAAATCTTTTTCCTCCTTAACTCTTATACTATGGATATAATTCTGTGCAATTCTATTTTCTTTATTGACAAGTCCCTTGTGTTGCTGCAATATGGAAATGACTATTGATTTATATTCTTCAGGGCAATTTAAAACTTTCATCATATCTTCTTCTTTACAAATAACATTATTCTTCATTATGTACTCATTATTCCTTGCTTCCAATTTTACGCACTCCGCCTCGTAGGCATCCATCTGCTTAAAACTTCCATTCCTTAAATATTCACTACAATAATTATTCTTTACATTCTTTTGGGACATTTCCCTATCATCAAAATACATTTCTTCTTCATAAACATCATTATTTTCTTTTAATAATATCCTATCAACTCTTATTCCTTCTTCCACCTCATCTTTCTGCATAAATTTAATAATTTGCCCTTCCAAAGTTACCATTTTTTCTTCAAAATCTATCTTTACTTTCCTCTTTTCCAATTCATCATTTCCCATTAATATATCAACACATAAATCCTTGACAATAAATCCTTGCATATTAATTTCTTTATTAAGAATATTAATTTTAAAATTGGCTAGTTTATCAATTTCACCCAACTTCTTATTATTTGCACCAATAATTTTAATTTTTGGAATCTTTATTATATCTGATAGTTTTAATGTATTAAAAATAAAATTCTCCGAGACTAAAGTACTTTCTGAACCAGTATCTATCATAATTTTAATCATTTTATTTTTGGCCAAAGCATTTATATAAATTAAATTAATAGAGTCAATAATTTTATCTTCATCTAAAGAAATAAATTCAGAAGGTTTTTCATAATAGCAATGGCCTAACTTGTAATTCAGAAAGTTTACTGCACAAAATTTTGATTATTAGAATTGTCAGATTGTATCTGACCACTTGGATCTGATGTACTATGTCTTTCCCTACTATGACTTCTACTCACATTTTCTTGCCTTGTACGATTTCGTTCCCTGTCTTCGCAGCTCCTATTCCTTCGAACACAATTTACCTGTCTGTTATAGTTAGGTCGCTCTGTATTTCTTCTATTGTTAAAATCTTGTCTATTATTATTAGTACTGTTATTAAAATGTTGTCTATTATAATTAGTATTATTATTAAAATTTTGTCTATTATAACTAGTATTATTATTAAAGTTCTGTCTATTTGGATTACTGTTAGTATTATTAAAATTTTGTAAATTATCACCATACCTAGTGTTATTGTTATATGATTGTCTATATTGTTGAAAGTTATTATTGTTTTTTCTGTTGTTATTATTACTTGTCATATTGCCTCTTTGTATTCTTTGAATAAAATTAATAAAACTATCTATTGTTTGAATATTTTGTACAGTTACGGTTTGCACAACATCAGCATCAAAATGTCTAGATACATTTAAGACTGTTTCATCCTCTCTAAGTGGTGGTTCTAAATATTTTGCAACTGTTATCAATTTCAATGCATAATCTACCATATTTGATTTTAAATTTTGATTATACTTTCCAAAATATAGAATTTCTCTAAACTTTGCTTGCTCTAATTCACCCCAATAATAATTTAAAAATTTATTTTCAAATGTTTGAAAGTTATCTAAATCATTTTCAATACTAGCAAACCAAGTTGCTGCATTGTCATTTAATGTCACTCTAATATAATCTTTAATATCATTAATATTATTCACAAATCTTAATTTATGTTTTAAACTATTTATGTATACTCTAGGATGCAAATTTTTTATATTACCAGAGAATTTAATCCCAGTCTCATTTGTTAAATTTAAGTAAGGTCTCCCTATGTCTCTCATTTGTGAAATATCATCTATTCTCTGTTCCACATTTCTTATTTGATTACTATTTATTTGGATATTTTGTTGTATATCGTCTAATTTTTCTTCTGTGTTTCTCCTGTCTTCGTTAATTTTTACTTCTAAGTTACATTTCTGTAACTCTATTTTCTGTTCTATATCTATCTTATTATCTTGAATAATCCTTTTTACTTCTGTCCTCTCATTGTCTATCCTTTTCTTGTAGTCATTCCGTATACTTTTTATTTCATTTGCAACTTTTTTCTCTGCAGCTTCAAGTTTTTTATCCATTTGTTTTACAATTTTATTATTATTATCTTCTATTTTCTTTTCTAATTTTCTATAATTCTCTTCCAATTTCTGTTCCATTTTTTTTATGTCTTCTTTGACTTCTTTTGAATTCTCTTCCAATTTTTTTATGTCTTCTTTGATTTCTTTTGAATTCTCTTCCATTTTCTGTTCCATTTTTTTCATGTCTTCTTTGACTTCTTGTGAATTCTGTTCCATTTTGTGTTCTATTTTTTTCGTATTCTCTTCCATTGTCTTGTTCATCTGCATCAATAATGACATCAAAGCTGCCATATTGACATTTTCCTCTCTTTCTGGATTCATTTCTGCAGTATCTTGTGGAGCTTGAACTAAACTCTCCTCTTGTATAGGTTGTGTTTCTACTTCCACATCTTCTTCATTCTTTTTGCTTCTTGTACCTTTCTTTCCTTGAGACATTTTGAGACTTTACTTGTTCAAATATAATTAAAAATAAAATCTATAATTTTTTCTTTCTACTGATAATTAATTTAATTATATGAGAGCACTTATCTTCCCAAACTAATTCTTTTAAATAGAGAGCCACCGCGTTGGGTGCCAAATTGTTATGATTTGTTTTTTTGTTTGAATGATGAGCAATGAGTATTTTTAATAATATAATATATAGGGTTTTTATCGCGGTTCTCAAAGAATTAGCTTGTAAGTACTTTTTTAAATTATCTTTATTATAACTATTATGAAACACACATATATATTTAACCTAGTCAATGTAAATTTAAAATAAACTATCTTTAAACTGATATTCTTATAAAACTAATTAAATTCTATAGACAATCTAAAATTTAAACAAACTATCTTCAAAATTGAAATTGTTATGACACTAACTAAATTATATTAACAAAATTTTGTACCTTTCTTTCACTGAATGCCTAAATGAACTATTTTCCACTAAGTATATAGATTCTAATCACCACTGAATGTCTTCGTACTTCAGTTATCCTTGTTTTTTGTGAAATTACTTTTTTCAATTATCAGCTTCTACCAATTTAAGATATATTTTTCTTCACCAGCATCTATACACCACCAACCAAACCAGCAAACAGCATTTATATTTATTCTTCTTTTCAATATACCAATATCCAATTATTATAAGTTGATTTATACTAATCTCCAACCATAATATAATTTAATTTCTTCCAATATACCTTTTTTTATCTTCAATAATTATTTGTGTATAATTATAAATGTGCATTAAATTATATGCATAATTTTTAATCTTCATTTAACTCACTATATTAAACTATTGGACTATTTGTACTTGATTCACTGACTCTAACTAACTTTCATAATAAACTGCTTGACTTCTGACTAAAAAAACTTAAAAACTGCCATAAACTGCCATAAACTGCCATAAACTGCCATCTTGAATCCAAATCACGGGTATTTATATCTTTTGGACATTCTAGAACTATCTCGTAAGATATCATGTTCCAATTTGTTCTATTATATACATGTCTGAATTTTCTGGAACAAACCATCTCGCAAACATGGCCATCTCCGGAGATCCAGAGAATTCCATTCTTTTCTATTAATAATTTTGTTTACATTTAGGCTTTTCAGATCAGAATATATAATTAAATTAGTAACTTAACATTCTAATTTAATAAAATACACATTTCAAACAATATATTATTATAACCCACTTATATTCGTAAATATTCTTAAACGTCACTTCAGAGTATAAATATCTGTCAATCTCCGAGAGTATTTTTGGTTGCCTAAGCACATGGCTCACTTATATATATTTACAATATTAAAATACAACTTTTTAATTATTATATGCTAATTTATTAAAAATGCCCTCACATAAATATATTTTTATTAAATTCTCTAGTATATAACTTATTTAAAACAACCAAATATCTAATATTATGTAGTATATAACTTATAAATTATTTTCTATAAACCCTAATCGTCACAATATATATATATAAAAATATAATAGGGATAACACACATGCAGTATTAAATATGGAATGAATAACAACGAGCCGCAAGCTCCCATCTCTTGCCTTACTGCTCATTCATAGGTCGATCCAATACACCAGAGTATTAGAATCTAAATGGCAGATCAGATAATATAATAGGGAATATATATATATATATATATATATATATATATATATATATATATATATATATATATATATATATATATATATATATATATATATATATATAATAGGGATAACACCCATGGAGTATTAAATATGGAATGAATAACAACGAGCCGCAAGCTCCCATCTCTTGCCTTACTGCTCATTCATAGGTCGATCCAATGCACCAGAGTATTAGAATCTAAATGGCAGATCCATACAGATTTTAACTACAACGTTAGCCTTTTTGTTTACTTGTCAGGGTTTGAACCATCGCACCGATCCGATAGATTATTCACAGTGAATTGGATATGATTCATCCGCTTGGCTATCTGACCAACTAGTAATATTTTATACATGAATAATTATGTTGGTACCACATTTATGGTTTATTAAAATGACTGCAACATTTGAGACAAAACAGTTTTGTAAAAAGAAATTTAAATAATGTTGTACTTTTTAGTCCTAGTCCTTGCTCCGTGCTATTAACCATTATCAAACGGAGTATGAGAATAAAATAATTATTTAAAGAGAATTAATACAAATGTAAGGTTGATAACACTATGCAAGAATAAGAAAAAAAAATTTCAAAAGAAATTACTAGGCAGTCATAGAAGCAAGGAGTAGGAGTACTAGTCGTAAGTTAAACGTATGCTCTTTTTATGAGTTGGTCAAATTGTTTTAACAATATTTAAATTAAAATATACAAATATTTTTCAGCTTAGTTATTTTAACATCTAGAGGGTACCTAATAAGAAACGCGATATCGTTCACAATTACAATTATAAAAACTATGATATCAGTACTTTCTAACAATTGATATCAGTAATTAAAACTACCATTTAGTAAAATGATAGCTTTAAACACTGTTGGGTTACTACGGCACTGGTTATCATGTAGCGGTTTTCCCTGTTTTCCGGAGAGTGACCCTATCAATCGTAACAATTTCTCATTGTTTTTACGAATGGTGAGAGCTGTAAAGAACCCTGCAATGTGCTACTAGTGTAGCTTAGCTCAGTCAGCGACTACTACCTACCTAAAAAGCCAGCACTTTTAATGTTTTTTTTTTTAAATCCTGGTTATATATAATCCCTCGTCGCCAGTTGGACCATAATCGTCATTATTTATATAACGATCACTCCAATATTTATGTGAATTTTTATCTACGAACAATCTAAGAATTATAAATATACATTTTAGTGAATATACAGAAGTAAATATACTGTCTAAGTCGACTAAAACTAACATAATACAATAGAAATAAAAAAAGACGGCAATACAGGGCGAAGAACTAAGGTTCAGCTGATCCCTTTAAATTGGTCTAAAACAATTTGAAATAAAGAAAAAGTAACAAAGCGTAAAAACAGTTATTTAAGTACTAGACAAAGTACACGAAATTGATATACCTTGATTTTTAGATCGCAGTAGGAATTATTTCTTTCTAAAGCTGGGCATTCACGTTCCGACTTGCGGTCCCACTTAGTAGGACTACTAGTTGGATATTCGTCTCCACTTACGCTCCGACTTGTCATCCACCTAGCGGTCCAACTTCAGTTATGGTTTGTTTTCATGATCGTGTACATCGCTTAACCAAAAAATGTATCGAATAAACACTACGCAAAATATAATTAGGAGGAGGAAAATGGCAGCATTGTACTTGTTATCCTTATTATTTGAAAAAAAGGCTCAATGCTCAATGGCGAATCAGGCGAATCATAAGTGCAAATAGGTGTTATCATGACCTTTAGAAAGTACTTAGCTACCAAATGTCTGTCTCAAAAAACTCATATAAAAGTGTATCAAACACTAATAGTCCTTGTTTTCACATATGGATCATGTGTATGAACCCTAACCAAAGCAGATGAATCCTCTATATCGATTTTTCAAAGAAAGGTACTACGCTTGATATTCAAAGCTGTCTGTGAGTACGAAATATGAGGGCATAGATACAATTTGAGCTACAGAATATCTACAAATATAAATTTGGTGAAAGAGATATTACCACTATAATAAAGCGAAACCGTCTGAAATGTGCAGGACATGTAGCCCGGGTCCCGGAATCGAACATGATGAAAAAATTCTAACAGGGCAACCGGTGGGAATGAGAAGACAGGGTAGACCAACGCTGAGGTAGATAGACGTGGTAACACAGGATGCTAAGTAGATCGTTGTTGCTAAATGAAAAATCCAACCAGGGTCACAGCAGAATGGCGCAGAAAGCTTGAGAAGATCAATTAAGGACTCTAGCACCATTTATTTATTTAGCGTATGGATTTTAATATCAAAATAAATATATATATATATATATATATATATATATATATTGGCACCCATCTTGTTGACCATTGCCGATGTATATCATAAGTATCACCAATTTTTCGGATTTGAGTTCTAATTGGAGGATTTCTAGATCTCAGTGATGTGTGGTGATTTTGTGATGGATTGATCATTGTACGTTGGCTTCAATTTTCTGGTACTCTCTGGCTAATGCTACTGTACGGAGTAGATGTGGTGGAGCAATATAACTCAAAGTAGGGAGCTATCTCACTGGGGTTGATTTTATTGCTCCGGTGATTATTCTCATGATTTGATTAAGTTGAACGTCGATTTTATTGGTATAAGCTCTATTTGGCCATACTGATCCTCTGGTGCAATATTCTGCCACTAAAAAACTAAAGCTGTTGCAGACGTCCGAAGTATAAACTCAGAAGCACCCCAAGTTGTTCCAGCAAGTTATGTTATTATATAGTTCCTTGTTCTCACTTTATTGGCTGCGTTTCTTATATGCTGCTTATATTTGATAGCTGTGTAATTTAGAGTTACATTGAGTAGTATAGGAAAGTATCTTCCGCAAGTCGACGCGACGGGTAAAATAGACATGTTTCAGTTTTGCTTGTGTTAGGGCGTAAGTGCCAGCTTTAAAGTAGGTACTTCGTGTATGTTGTGTATTCACGTATGTCTGCTGAATAAAAGTTAAATAATAATGAAGTTACTGAGTCATGAGGTAAGCCGTTGTTCAGTTTTCTAACGTTATTCCGTGCATCATTCATATATACCTTAAACAGTCTGTTAACTAGTCGTCGGTTTTTAACTTAAGCAGTTTCATGCGAATATCTTGTTCTAATATATATATATATATATATATATATATATATATATATATATATATATATATATATATATATATATATATATATATTCATGAAATCACTGTAATTCCTTTTCTATTTTCATTTATAAAAAATTCTCCAATTTTTTTTTCAACCACTTTTTTGGATTACCTCTTCAGTTGTTTTTCGAATGTACCAATCAGACGCGTTTGTTTATTTAGAAGTTGTTCTACCAGAAGTAAACTAGTGTACCTATCGGTAATAATATTCCTACCACAATCAAATAAAGGTTCAGTGTTTTTATTTTTTTGTTTTCGACTGCTTTTCATTAGTCCCAATATTTCATCAGTAATCCATTGTAGTTTGCGCTTATTAATAGTTTTATACTTTTTAGTTGTTTCTTGCATAATGGTTTTAACACGATTCCAGTGCTCTTCGACGTTATGTGTTTCTTTCGATTTTTCGAACTTCTTTTCTATCTAGTGTGTAATTTCATGACTATTCTTTCGAATACAATCAGTGTTTATTCGGTTAGTCGGTTGTTGACGTTTTAATTTTTTAAGTTTGAGTTTTATGTAACTGATTAATAAATTATGATCTGAGGGGACATCGGCTTCAGGTACTGTTTTAGTTATTTTGATTGAATTTCAGTACCTTTAGGTAATTGTTATATAATCGATCTGATTTCTTGTAACGATGTTCTGATCGTTTAACAGTTCGAACCGTGGGAGTGTCAATATTTGCGCATTCACTTCTACAACGTGACGGCAAAGTGGGATTCGGAATGGCTATTTAAGGCGTGTGAACAGTAAAATTCGACAGCCTTGTAGCTAGCGCTCTAGGCTCCCTGACTCGCCGGTGTAGTGAACCTGCAAGCCTACCCGGACACAGAGATTTCCGTATTGAGGATCATACTCTGTCCTTAACCAAGCGGAACCCAACGGTATTATGTATTGGACATTACCGTGGATCTGTACAGAGCTAACCTGGACAGAGAGATTTCCGTATTGAGGATCGTACTCTGTCCTTAGCCAAGCGGAACCCATCGGTATTGTGTATTGAACATTACCGTGGGTCTACTATTTCATTTCTTTATTAGCAATAATTAGTTTCTTTTCTTTTATAGACGTTCGCCGGAGAACTCATTCATCGCGGGACCCAGACGGGGACGTAGAATTCATTTTATTTTTATTTTATAAGTATACAACGTAGAATTCCTTTTTTATTCTTATTTATTGTATATATACTAAATTAATAGATTTATTTTTATTTCAAACCTGTGTTTTACTGAGTCTGTCGCCCCGAAAGAGCTACCCATCACATTCTTATGATCTTCTCTTTAGTATCTGCGGATGACTTCCAAGTATATAAACGACGCTTGGGTAGTTTGTAGAATGTATTTGTCACACATAGATTGTTCTCTAGGCAGAATTCTCTAAAACGGTCTCCTACAATGTTTTTTGGTCTACCTTTTCCTGCTTTGGTATTGAAGTCCTCCATTATTATTGTAATGTCTTTGTTTTTCAGCTGACTCATTACCTTCTTTATATCATCATAAAAATTCTCTATGTCATCTTCACCACTGCTGGCTGTGGGCGCATAACCTTGGACCAGATTTATATATACTGGTTTTGAGTTTATTTGCATCACGATGACTCTGTCCGAAATGTAACTTACAGATTTAATACAGCAAGAGACTTCTTTATGTACAATATATGCGACACCATTCTGGTGGTTAGTGCCTTCTTCTCCAGAATGGAATACATCGTGGTCGTCTATGCTACATTTACATCTATGAGTCCCCGGCCACCGCATTTCGCTTATTACAAGAACTGGTATATTGAGCCTTATCATCTCACGTATGGTATTTTGTATCTTACCGGGCTCGTAGAGACTTCTCACATTTCATGTGCCTATTCTGATACCTGATTTTATTCTTATTTCTTTTCCATTAACACAGGGATTTTGCTGGATAACGGCCTGGGAAGCTCTGTGTGCTTGTCTTCTCCTGCCGGATCTTGGTGTCCGAGGACCATGATCAGTATACCTTTTCTTATCATATGATAGTACATTATAATGGAACTAGGGAATTATAATGGGGTGGTTTCCCGTTGCCTTACCCATCTCAGTATCACAATCATTTAAACTGCTCCAGTAATGCTTGTGATAGTCCAGTTTCAAGCCGATCCAGGATTATTTCCTCTGCGCCTTGAGCTGGTACTGATGATCGCTGCTGCCTTTCATCGCATATAGTGATTCTATATAATCCCTAAAATCGAGGGATTGCCACTTCCGCCATCCACACCGTACCGAAGGAATTTTTTCCTGTCATAGCTGTCATTGTGGACTTCATCCGTGACCCTGGATAAGGGACCCTAAGCAAGTACCAGTTTCCCGTTTCAGGAAACAAATGGAATCTGCGGAGGGCCAAAATTGATTCATTTTCCCTAATAGGACCATTCGGAGGAGTTTCTATCCGCTACCCGAGGGCAGTATTCGGAAAATTACAAATAGTATTTAAATCAAACTTACTAAATACTTTTTTTAGTAAGTAAAAAATTTTCGATCAGTACAAAAAATTTTCGACAAAAATTTTCGATCAGTACATATTGCCGGTATTGATATAAGGAACTAAAATATGAGCTTTTAACAAAAAACATAGTTGACAAATAAGATCCAAGTGACTCAGTGACCTATGGAATGAAGAATGCGCAACATTAAGCTCAGGAACTCACATAGGAAGAATGGAAGACAACCGTTGGACGAAGCGAATTCAATTACAACCAAGAGCAAACAACAGAAGTAAAGGCAGACCTCAAACCACGTGGATTGATGACATCAAACGAATTACTTGTTACTAATGCATGCAAAAAATAACAAACATATTTGAATGGACACACCTAAGGGAGGCTAACAGACGAAGATGAATGGAATAGCTGTTGTTGATAATGAATACAAATAGAAAGAGGTGATAGAAAGAAAAGTTTAATACAGAATATATCCTTTATAATGCAAATACCTTGGAGGGATTTCAAGAAAACGTAGTAACAAAATTGAGCATCATAAAAGAATGAAATAACATATGGAGACGAGTAAGTACAACTAAATCGTTGGTTTGACAAGGAATTAAAGTAAATTACTAAAGCCAAAATTAAGGTATGCATTAAACGAGTATACAGAATAAGTACATAGGTGGAAGGATATCGAGTGAAATTAAGGGAATAAAAGAGAATACATAACTCAAAGAGAGAGCATAATTTGAAAACTAGCTGAAAAATACTAAAAATATGAATAGAGGAATGAACATAGGAGATAGAAGGTTATACATTAAAGATTTCACAATAATAACGCATAAATCGAAAACAACTCACTGTAAAAACGTAGACGAAAGTCTAATATCAAATAAGCAAAATATGCTATATCTACCATACAAAATGACTTTCCCATACACTTTTTTATTTTGTACTACCTGCCCCTCTTTCATTTTCTTATGACTGTTTAGTGTGTAGTAAGGTCCATCCTTTATTTAGAAATGCATAGGTCGCTATTATTTTTTTTTAAGTAAAACCCATCGTATATTTAATTAATTTATTGCATCAATGGGGTTATTTTACTTGAGATACACTTTAAATTAAGTTATGTAATTATTTACGTTTAGATGAATATATTATATCTCTAAAATTATTTTCGTTCCAGTACAATTAAATTGTGTTATTTTTTTAAGTTGTAGTTGCCTTATAATGAACGATATAATTGGGTTGATATAGAGCCACGGTCTCTTTTTATTGTATTTTTAACAGGCGAGAACGCCAGAAGATACTTCCCACTTCCTATCCGTTATACAAACGCTTTTGAATAATTTGAGGAAAAGGCAGTTTTACTGGACTTTAATTTACTCGTATAACGCTTATGTACTGTCGAGTATTATATAATAGAGTGGTAATATGAAGCTGATTTTAAATTTTATTTCCATAATTTTAAGTTAAGTAGTTAAAAGCTGTTTTGAAATTTTATATGAAGTAATGTGATAAAAATTCAGATAATCCGTTTATTCGGAGGTGATATAACTGGTTTTAAACAACTTGGCATTAAGGTTTTATATGTAGGTGTTAAATGCGGCAACACTGACCAGGGCGTTTGGCCCCAACCTGGTAAATCTGCATTTATCTATGGTGTGTATTATTAAGTGTACTCTTCTAGCAAGTGCAACAACACTTTCTTTGTCATATATTTCCCAATAACCTGAAACTCTTGTCAAATTCATGCCAGTATTCCCACATTAGCCTAGAGTCCAACTTAGGGGCTATAAGAGCCACCATGGTTGCTTGGCTAATATAATATAAACCATTAACCTTAACTCGTTCACTGCCGGATCGGTCAATATGACCGAGAAATGTTTTTCATGTCCACGCCAGCTCGGTCAATCTGACCGAGTCAGTTTTTTGTGTCCCACATGCCAGATTCTTGACAACTAATGGTATTGATCATGTAAAGTAACCGAGCCGGCTTGGAAGAAACGTTGCACACAGCCAGTTTTTTGCGTACTGATTTAACGACTAAGAAATAACAAATAAAAGAGTACACTAATATACACACATAAATGGCAGTTTTTATTATGGAAAAACGTGAAAAATTATGAAAAAGAATAAAAATCCTAAATTTGTAAGATATCACTCCATACCATAGCGATGTTTTTTGTTGAAACTCTCAATGTATAGATGGGGCTCTCCTTTACATCCTTTGCAGTAAGTTCGAAATCATTTTTAAATTCCTTGCTACTTTCCAGTCTTTTTTCCAGCGTTTTTTTCCAGTTTTCGTTTCTTTACCTCTTTTTCAGATATTTCATGAAGTAAACGACGATTTCTGCTTGGCGTAGAGACTTCAACTGGCAAAGGAGGCCTTGAATTGCATAATGCATATGCAACAGATTTTCGAAATTCGAGGATATCTGTATCAACATGCTCGATTTATTTGAACATCAGCCATGCATTTACCATAGCAGTAATCAGCAAGATCTCAAACGCCAATTTTCTATACCACTTAATGGTCTTTCTAAGTGGTGATTGGTATGATGTCATTTGATCTGACTGATTAACGGAAGATTTTTCTTGGTTGTAGGCAAATATCATTTCAGGTTTTTTCTTTGTTGGTCCACGACGATTTCCAACTTCAATTTGAGAATCTGAGTGCTTTGTAGAGAGCATCAGGACATAGCGCTTGTCTCTTAGTACAGTGATTCCCTTATATTTTCTCTTGAAGTATACTCTCCGGGCTTCAGCATTTTGTTTGTTAGTTCGCACGGGGTTCCTTTGGGATTTTTTCTTAAGGTGCCAATTAGATGTGTTTGTCTATTCAACAACTGTTCTGCTAATTAAAGCCTAGTAAACCAATTATCTGTGGTCATGGTTCCTTCGGAATCCAATAATGGCTCGGTTAGTTTCATCACTATTCTAGATGGGGTGGTTCGGTTTTGATCAATATTCTTTCCAGCGTAAATCTCTATATTATAAGTATAGCCTCTATTGCAACAAAGTTGGAATATTTTGATGCCATATTTGTGGCGTTTTTCCTTCAGGTATTGGCACATAATAACCCGGCCTCGAAATGGTAATAGTGATTCATTAACACATACTGTTTTACAAGGTTCGAGTGCTATTGGAAAATTATGGACTACCTTATAGACCAAACACTGAACTTAGTGGAGTCTGTTATTTTGAGGGTTGTCCTCATTATCTGCAAAGTGAACCATCCTTAAAAATAGCTCAAGCCTGTTTCTGGACATTACTGTAGGAGCGCATTCGTTTTGAAACATTGGTTTTCTGCTCCAATAATCTGATAATTTCGATAGACCAACTATGCCCATATAATTAATCAATCCAAGAAAACGCTTTATCTCGAAGATATCTACCATATACCAATTATGTACTCTTGCCTGAGACATAACATCGTTTTCTTTAATAGTATTTTGTGTGGCGTATAGGTTAGTTTGCTCAACAATATACTGCAATATATTATCATCAACCAATGCAGAATAGAACGTACAAGGTTCCTGGCCAATCATTAGTTCGGAAAAATTTTCGTAGATAGCCAGTTCGGAAGAACTGGCTATCTACATTGGAGTGGTTTCCATTTATTGCCGTCAATATTTTGGCACACAGATGGAATTTCGACATCTTCAGAATCAGAGGATATTTCGACATCTTCACTGATACCATTACTATCAGGGTGTAGTATTTCTGCATCCTCATTTTCCCCAATAACTAAATTTCTGAGTTGTGTTAATCCGTAGCCTAAGACACATTTCCACGAATTTCTAAATATGGGTTACGTAAATTTTAAAATTTCTTTCATAAGACTTCATTATCCGTGGATGTCTACCTCTGCGCAACTTGGCCCAAAGAATGAAACTTTTTTCCTATCTGGAATATATCGCCCGGCCTGAACGTAAAAAAAAACATACAAAACACTATGGTACTGAACGAGTTAAGTTAAAAAAACTGTGTGTTACCATGAAAATATGTAAAAACCGACATATTCTGACTCTCCATACCATTAAGACGAGGCCCCCGAGATGGCGTGATTGGCTGATAGGATAGAATGCCTACCATAGCTTAAAACGACCCATATTTTTACCATACGTATGTTATATCGGTTTGTGATACAGACGATATTGATGGTGATAGATCCTTGAATGGTTGGTACTTTTTTTCCATATGACAAAACATTGTAATGAGGGGTGTGAGTCTTTCCCTTCTGGATATGCTTCATGGCAACCTTAATCATTCTGGATACTATTTCAGTTTCCATGAATGGGTCATTATCCATTTTTTAAAATGTCATCCAAATGTTTTAGGGTCTTAGGGTCTATTCGGTTTCTTTTAAATTATTTTTTTTTTAGTGAAAGATGACTTAAAGATGTTAAAATTATCAATGTTCAACATTTCATAATGTCCTTTTGCCTTTCCACGTGCGTTTAGCTACCATTATTTACCAGCTTGAATGATAACTTAGCATAATAGGTTTCCATTTAATGGTTTTTATATTTTTATCATTTTTAATAGATAATTTATTACTCTTTCTTATTCTTGAAATATTTTAGACTATGTTTTTGTTATTTCGCAGAAACTATTACCATTTTTTGTATAAAAACATACATTATTTCGGTTCTTTTATAATGAAATAGTTTAGTTATATTTTGTATTCCATTTATTGTGCACATTCGTGTTAAACAACTAATATATTAACCCTGATGTACCGTTCGAGTCAACTATGCAAATGTACTGTTCGGGTCAATATGACCCAACTATGGTTTACGGTCCTTAATCGAAATAAAATAAGCTAATGGCGCTAAACAAAACTTTATTAAAAAAAAAAGTTATAGGTAATTAAATAAAAATTACGTTGCTAATGTAAATTAAACCTCATTAACAAAAATAAAAGGAATTTTTTTTCTTTCCCAGAAAAGCCTAAGAACAAATACCTACAAAATTTAATTTAGTTTACAACTAAGACAGTAATAAAAAGAATGAGTTTAACAAATATGTTTGTGACATATACAACATAAAACATTAGTCTTGTTATCGTTTTTAGAGCAAAATTTACAGAGTACTCGTTTAGCAGGCGGAGTTGGATTGTCCATAGACGGTTCACTAGAATTTCCATCTTCGCTACTCGCTTCTGTTCGTGTTCTTTTTACCAGTTCTTGTGAGTCTTTAGTTCTTGATAAATTTTTCCTGGAAATGATAAATGGATTTACCAGTGTTTTTCCAAATTCCCCAAGAAAAATTCGCCGTTTCGTAAGTTTGTTGGTGTTCCGTTGGAGATTTATTGATGTCCATAAAACGAACGCGTTTTAAACAGAAATGTACAGCATATTATAAAAAACAATCATAGGCCAGCGATTTGTCTTTCTCTTACATGTATATGTACTAAGAAGCTGATCTAGAGTATCCAATGCTCCCTTACTGGACTTGTAATCTAAAATAATTTGGGACTTTTTATCACTTCTGTCACTACTAGCCTTATCATGATGCAAAGTACTCATAAGAATAACATTTTTGACCCCATGTCTCTATTAACATCTTTATCAACGTCTGCTTTGCCTTGCAATTTTTAGAAGGCTCAGATTAAGGCAGAAATCTGAATTGTGTTTCGAAACTATTTTACGGATTTAATATCAGATGTCGCTATTGCGTCCGTTTCGAAGCCATTTTATTGTTGCTTCTTAAAGACAGGAAAGATTTATTTTTCACGTTGAGAACGCCTATGAATAGCTGTTCTGATGAGCTTTATTAAAGCGAAATACGTATCAACAGATACATAGACGCTTTGTACGTGAAATCAAATATTGGCTGTATTTTTCATTTTATTCGGATCTACTCTGTATGAGTACAAGAAACCAATTCGCTAATGATTTCTGCTTAGTTGAGGAGACATGTTGTGGAATGCAAATTTTAGATTCCTCATGTCTCTATTAACATCTTTATCAACGTCTGCGTTGCCTTGCAATTTTTAGAAGGCTCAGATTAAGGCAGAAATCTGAATTGTGTTTCGAAACTATTTTACAGATTTGATAACATTTTTATTCTTTTTATGAATATAGTTAACAACAGTGATATCTTGAAGTAAAAAGACTAACTATAAAATTCTTTATACGCAATTTGTGCTGCAAGCTCTTGCTTATTTTTTCTTACAGTCCCCAGAATTGTATTTTTTTCTTTTTAGAAGAAATTGTCCTAAATTGTTTGATGTAAAAAAGTTGTCACACGTAATATTGTGGACTTTTAAATCACTACACAAGTCGCACACCATACGCATTCCCTTACTCCGTTCCGGCGCGGCACCTGCTTCCTTTCCTGTATAGACCTGCAATTTTAGAGCATACGAACTTTTACTGTCACATAAAACCCAAATTTTTGTGCCATATCGCGCTGATTTGCTTGGAATGTACTGTTTGAAGGGACAGCGGCCTCTAAAGGCAACTGATTGCTCGTCGACTGTAACATTTTCATCGGGGTTAAAAAATTTTGGTAGATTTTCTACCCATTTTTCCCAAATTTCACGTATTGCAGCAAGTTTATCAGTACGTCTACTATCCTGTCTAGTAGTCTTGTTATCAAAACGAATTACTTGCGAAATTTTTGTAAATACTTCCACGTACAGTGTTGCTCGAAATACACTACGACCCGTTTCTTCATTCTACAAACTTTTAGTTGATTCGCCATGGGACTTAAAAACTCCAGCTAACAATAAAAAACCAATGTATGCTTGAAAACCAATTTTATCCAAGTCTGTCCAGTTGGTTCCAAAAACACGCTGTCCTTCTATGTTGCTCATATTTATAATTTGGTTTGCAACTATGTCAGAAAAGAGTGCGTCAAATGAATTTTTGATATCAAAAATTCGTGCACATGCGTACCTTGTAACTCCTGGAGCATTATTTATAACAATGGCCGTGGAAAATCGATCGCATTGATAAGAAAACAGCAGAGTCATCACTACTTTCTTCCTCACTCTCACTACTTGTATTGTTTCCTGTTTCTGATATGCACTCATCACTCTCTGACACGTTCGCGAGCTCGCGAAGCGCATCTTCGGTTAGCGTTCTTTGATGCGACTGCATTATCAACATGCAAACTGTTAGGTTCTTTAAATAATATTTGGAAAATGTGTTAAGGATTAATTTTATTTTATATTAGGCGTAATGTTACAGACATAAAAAGGCGCCATACCTTTTTATTATTATCCTATGACACATGACAGTTGTTACTGAAGACAGGAACTTGCTGTCATTGTTGCCAACACAACATTTTAAAGGTTTGCTCCCAAAATTGAGTGTACTCTAACACAAACATAGACTGAAATTTGAAATTTAAATGAATGCTCTTGAAACATCAGAGTCCTACCAGCCTACCACTTGTCTATCACCCCCACTTCCTTCTACGTGACATGCTCTTCTAAATGCCATCGTCCAGCTACACTACACATTTTTTACAAGTTCTAGCTTGCAGAAACTTGTTTCTATTTATAGACCTACCTGATTGACAAACTGTTAAAAAATATATAAAATACTGCCAACAAAACATACGTACACAGGTAACTTTTAACGGTTTACCCGAACTTGCCATAGGTAACAATTTAATTACTTAATTAGTAATTAATTATTACGCCTCGTAATAATTTGCAAAATAAGAAATAATTTTTTTTTGGTCAAATATACCCTAACAGGACAGCAGGGTTAAATTGTACACCTATAAATAGGTACGCCTAACCAATGACCACTTTACAATAATATATTGCTTTCTCTCAATACTAAATAAAGTTTAGACAGAAGCTTAAGATTTCGTTTTGCATGCAATTTCGAATGTTATGCAGATGATTTTTAAGCTATATTAAAACTCAACCAAAGATTGATGTCAATATCTCAAATATCCGCATTTTAAACAGTTTTTAACTTTATTCAATTAATAATTTGCAAAGCCATTATAAAACTCTAACCAAAAACGCGTACACCAATTATGCTTTAAATCATTTTTATACTTTTATACCGATTGAAATCTCGTTTTCAAATAAAAACTAAAATTGAAACATGGAATTTATGTTCAGTTTTTGAAACAAAAATATTCCCGTAATTGAAAAATAAAGCTTGCTTGTCATGATTTAGTTAGTATAAACAACAAAATCGTTATTTGTGTCTAAATGTGAAAAATGACACTTATTAATAGGTCATAAAATTGATTACATAAAGTAATTACGTGTTTGTTCGGATTATTTGAAATTTGTTGTCTATCTCCACAATAAAAACCTATAGATTAAAAATTAAAAGGGATGTTTATATTTTTTGGGAATACACCACAATTATAATTAAAATTGTTTTATTTATGACCTTCATATTATTATATTCAGTTCAGAAATTGCTCTGAAAATACAATTAGTTTCAAACGGTACTGCCCTATTTATAAAAGTAATATATTTTATAAAAAAATGATAAACATTGAATTTATACTTAATAATATTGTAGGGTATTTACGTTTGTTATCAAATTAATGTAAAAACAGTGGATTGTTATTTGATTTTGTAATTAATTTTTGTTTTTACTTGAGGTAAAAGATTTCCTACTGTGGGTGGTATTTCCGGGTTCCCCATAAAGGGAGGCAGAGATCAGATATTTTGGATTATCCATTGACTTCTGCTGTCAATGTTCACATTACTAAAAGGGGTAGAGTAAATTGTATTATTTGGTGTTAACATGTCCCTTATATAATTCTTCATCCTCTTGTTGATTGCTCCGATAGTGAAATTCATAAAACGGGGGCGTTTAGTAATTGGGATGGAAGTTCATTGACATCTCATTATTTTGACGAAACAGGATGCATATATGGCCAAAAATTTTTTCGTCAACGTTGTTTGTTATCAAGTTATTAAGTCTTTCTTCTCCTGAATGATGTTCTTCTTCTTCTTCAAGTGTCCTGTCCGCTGCGAACGTTGGCTATTAACATGGCAATTCTGATCTTGTTTGCGGCGCTTCTGAATAGTTCGACCGATGTGAGCCCGAACCACTTCCTCAGATTTTGGAGATGTTGAGAAGGATAATTATGTTTAAGGCAATGATATTTTTAATATTGGTGGTAAGTTCATATGGAGGGACCTGTTAGGGGTTGGACCTGTTCTAGATTTTGTGAGATTTCGTGCCTCTTGAGGCAGCAGTTTGAATATGCAGGCTGGTGAGCGCTGAAATTTGTGCATTTTGGGCTTGTAGGTGTGGGGCAGGCACTAGCTTTGTGGATTTGACCACAGAGTTTGAGCAAATGAATGCACGTTGTCTACATTCATTTATGGAATGTCCATTTCTGCAGCACATGTTGCAATATTTGGAGAGGGCCTTATGGGTTGGCATTATGGAGAAGTTCTTCGTGATGGTTCAGTCTATCGATTTGAATACCGTAGTTCAGGATAGATGTGTATTTTTTAGGCATTTTACGCAATTCGTATCCTGGCTAAAGTTTGACGATCGTAATGTCTTGGTTTTATAGCAATGGGGTTAATTGTTCTTCAGAATAGCGGGTCTATGTCTCTTTCCATTCTGTGCAAGACCATTTCGTTCGTAATATGTTCGGTCCATGATATCTTCAAAATTCTCCTAAAAAGCCACATCTCAAAAGCTTCCAGTTTTCTCATTAAGTCAACATTGAAAGTCCAGGCTTCGACACCATAAAGAAGAGTGGATATAACATTTTACCATCCGATATCGGATTTGCAGATTGAGTCTTTGGTTACTTAGAAATTTCCTCATCTTCAAGAAGGCTGCTCTTGACTGCTCTATTCTTGAGCGAATTTCGGATTTAGATCTTTCGTAATCCAGACTCCTAAGTATTTTGTCTACTTGCTCAACATCTTCATTTTTCATCTGGATCCTTGTAATGACTTTGCCCTCTTACTGATAACCATGGTTTTTGTTTTCTTTATGTTTATTGTTAAACCAAACTGTTCCCCAATATCACAAATTGTGTTTAGTAACGTCTGCAGGTCTGTCACACTTTCAGCGATAATGACTGTGTCGTATCATAACGGATGTTGTTTATATTTTTACCATTTATCTTGATCCGTTCTGTACAGTTTTCAAGTACTTGCGTAAATACCTCTTCGGAATATATTTTAAATACTATTGGTGAAAGTACACAGCCCTGTCTCACTTCTCCACTTATCTGTTGCGCATCCGTGCTATTTCCATCTAATGTTACTACAGCCTGTTGGTTCCAATAGAGATTTCTCACTATATTAATGTCATTTTTAACGAGTCCTTTTCTCTTTAGACATTCCATGAGAATATTATTTTTAACTTTGCCAAAAGCTTTCTCATAGTTGTTAATATCTTTTCCCCTTTATTCGTTAAATAGTTGCAGTAAAACCAATGATCACCTGTCACCATTTTACAATAACGGGTTTTTTAAACTATGTTTTCTCAAACATTTACTATTAATCCTCGTATTGGCATGTTAGTAATATTTATTTAATTTCAATGTTAATAAATCATTTTTCACTTAATTGTTTTTTATTTAATTAATTTCATTAATTTAATTCATATTTAATAATCACACACATATAATGTTGGCATAATACGACAGCACCCTAATATGGGTTATTATATTTTTAGCATTTAGTTTACTATGTAGCGTTGACCTGAAGATGCATAGCAAATTATAATATGCGAAACCAGTCGTTGGTGGTAAAATAATTTAATTGTGAGTAAGTCTTATTCTTATTTCTTTTTACCTTTTTTTATTTATACAGCTTTCACGTTGGAAACGAAATAATTCATCAGATTATTACTTGTCACCAGTAACAAAATATTGTCTGATCATAGTAAAATAGTACTTCTTTAACCCCAACTGGATATAAATGCCTTATGGAATCACTTGGTATAAATTTTTTAAAATAAAAAGAGATGATAGGAAATATCACGTTGGAAAGGCAATGGTCAATGCTTATTCATAAGAACTAATTAAGGGGAACATTCAGAATGAAAGAACTGGAATAAAGATAAACGTTTATCCTATTTGTTATATTCGATACGCAGATCAGACAGTATTCATTATACTGTCTTATTGCATCTTCATTATACTGTATACAGTGTCTGTAATAATATCTAAAGTGTCTGTAACAACATAGAACAAAGTATGTATTTCAAAACTGTAATCTTTTCGCAATTGGAACGGAGTAATAAATCAAAGTTTTAAGGAAATTTACATACGGGGGCCGCTCAAACAAAATATATATTTTAATATAGTCTTCCGCTAAAAATGTTGTGAGTTTAAGACTTTTACGGTACTGAGTAACCCACTGAGTGCCCACCGGTATTGAGGAAATATAACAATAGATGCCCCTTACTATTATACATTGAGTTGTTCGTATGAATTACAAACTTTTTTATTAACATTTTTAAACCCTAAAAATCTGAAGAAAAATTGATTTATCACACACTTATTTTATATTTTGAATATAAAAAAATATTTGTTGGCTACAATGTAAAAAACTTAAACTGAAAATAACTGAAAATAGCTATAAGTTTCGCAATATATCGTTATAAAAATATAACATAATGCTTTATACAGTAAAAATGGTTGAAGAGTTCTTAAAATTATAACCTTTTTTGTTAAAATTACTAATCAGAACAAAAAACTGGTTTTATTTATAAAAATACGTATATGTTTGAGGTTTAACCTTAAATATTAAAAAAAAATGCTTTTACAGTAAACAATCCAATATATTTTACACATCCAATATATTTTACACCTGTAATTTTATAAAAAAAATCACAAATTTTACACTAAAACAATTCAAACATATAATGCAGATTGAAAACCTAACCTAACTAAAGATTTTATCAAAATTTCACATGTCTTCTTGTTCTTTTAACACATGTTCAATCACCTTTTGCTAATTTCCCTTGGTCACCTGTAATGGAGAAATTTCTAAAAATACTTATACATCTTTTAATTTAAATTTTGTATTATGTCGAGCTATAAATCTTTCAACTTCTGCCCATATCAGTTTCATAGGGTTTAGTTGACACTGGTAGTGAGAAAGATGCACACCAATAATATCATGTATTTTTGGAAGTTCATCCACTGCATAACGCACTAGAGACATTTAATTTTAAACAAATCTGCCTGTTAGCCACTTAATAATACAAACCTTTTGGTAGCAGTTCTATCATCTTCTGAAAATATTCTCCAAAAATATTTTTATTAATATGTTCATGGTAGTCTCACACCTATATATTTAGTAGTGAATGCATTCAAATGGGACTTGACATCAACACAGATAAGACCAAATTTATGATAGTGTCAAGGAGTCCAATAAATAATGAACAACTAACTCTTGGTGGACAGCAAATAGAGAGAGTGACAAAATATAAATATCTGGGAGCTTACATCAACACAGACTTAGATCCAGACCAAGAGATCGGGGTACGAATAGAAATGGTAAGCAATTGTTCTGTGACAAAAATCTGAATACTGCGCTGAGACTGAGGTTTGTTGAATGGTACGTCTGGTCGCAACTATTGTACGGGGTAGAAACATGGACATTAAAAACGCAAATAGTTAAGAAGCTTGAAGCCTTTGAACTTTGGATATACCGGAGAATGTTGAGAATTCCATGAACTGCCAGAGTCACCAATGAGGAAGTGCTGAGAAGGATGGGTCGAGACAAAAAATTGTTGAGAACAATAAAAGTACGCAAGACTGCATACTTTGGACACTTCTGCAGGTCATCATGCAGGGTAAAGTCGGTGGCAAAAAGGGAGTAGGTAGAAAGAGGAAGTCATGGATGCGAAATATTCGAGACTGGACAAACATGACTGTAGACGAATTATTCCACGTTGCAAAAGACAAAGAAGCTTTTAAAAATGTGGTCGCCAACCTCCGTTAGTGAGGACGGCATAGGAAGAAGAAGATGGTAGTCTCCCAGTTTTTACGCGTCGTCCTTTACCGGAAGGAACCTTTATTCCTGTAGATAATCCTTCCAAAAACGTCTGTCTCGTGAAGATTGAACCTCTGCGTCCAGCTACATTTACACACTGTATAACTCACATTCATCCAAGTTTCGTCTAAACAAAATTTTGCTTTACCTTCCACACTAGAGAATACGGTTGTTAGGAAAACACCGATTTTCGGTTATACCGATTTTTTTTACTTACAGTTTAACCTGACGGTTATTACAAAAACCGGTGTTCAGTTTTTTTAATCAATAACCAATACCCAATAGGTTACAATGTTACATTTACATTGCACTTGAGTTTGCGATACTCCATTCGAATCGATAAAAATATTATCGATGTCGATACTTTTGGAATATATCTACACAAAGATAATCAATCGATATAAAAACATAAAAAAATAATAAACAAAAAATGTTTAGTTAAACAGTTTTATTTTACTGATTACATTTATTTATTATTACATAAAATATAGCCTAATATAATATGTATATTGAAATATAATATCATATTATACGGAATATAGCATAAATAAAATATAATAAGTCAAAGTAAAAAATAAGTAAGTAATAATTTAAGTAAAAAAAGTAAATAAAATAGGTTACAAGGTTACAACTAGATTGCATTATCTAAAATAGATTTGGCATTATGTTGACCAGTATTTTTTATAAAGCCTATTGAGGAAAATTCGTTAATATATATGTTGGTCGGTTAAGCGGCTTATCTGACACAATATCATTTAACGATGACACCAGTCTCCCTAATGCCACCGAACTTCCGACCAACGACATGAATTTTTTGGCTGTAAAAGCCAAACCTGGCATACAAGTTCTGCTCTGCTGTCAGATTAAACTGATTGATTGGAAAAGAACTTTGACTCTGTGTTTCCAGGGAACCTAAACTGGAACCACTATTCACCAACTCCAGGTCGTGTGAAGACCAAAGACGGTTTTATTTTGAACCCACTTTGGCCTCTTTAGCCCAGAAAGAGCAGGAAGGAGAAAGTTTTCCAATTTGCGCAAGGTACTTCCTGACTTCTGAGTCTAAATTTAATGTGGAGGTAACTTATCCGGTTTTTTGCCGCTTATTACTTTGCTTAAAACGGTTATAACCTGGACCTGAAAAACAAATAGCCGGAAAAACCGGTTCTTTTTCTTCTTCTTCTTTCGTTTTATGGCCTCCACCTCTTAGGTAAGTGGCCAGCTCATGTATATATTTTCATTTCAATTATAAAAGGGAATTCTTCTCACAGAGATTCTGGAAATAACCATATTCCCTTCAACTATTTTGGACAATGTATAATGGATATTCTAAAATAATTCTATATGTCATTAATGATACAGATTTTTCTTGTTCCATCTATTAAGCTATGAATGTAAGGTATATCTGGAATTTGGCATCTTGGACAGGACATCAGTGGTTAAAGTATAGGTTAGGTTTGGTATTTATTTATATTTTACTTACATTTTAATTTGGAAAATATTGATAAACTTACCAATCGTTTTCAAGGTTTTAGCATTGATATTGTGGAAAATATTTTGTACTGAAATGAGCGTTGGGCATCCATCTTTAATAAGTTTTTGATATAAATCAAATAGTAGTGTCTTTTTGATAGGACACTCCAGCAAGATGTGTATTATACTTCCTATTTGCCCACACTCACAAAAAGGGGAATCAATACAGTTAGTTTTAAATAGATGATCTGACGCCAAACAATGTCCTGTTCGTAACCTTGTCAACTATTGACATCAAATCGTGTCCGTGTTTTCGGTGATGCCAAGGTCGTCAACAATTGATCCGTCCGGTTTGTTTCTACCAAAGTTTCAGTAATAAAATGAAATTTAACCCTACGTTAGGCGCGGGGGCTACATACGTAGCCCAGCGCATTTTAAATTGTTGCCACTGGCGCAAATATTTGGTTGCATTGTTGTTGTTCTGTATAGCTGCTTGTTAGACATCGATAATCAATACTTGTTGAGAATTTATTGGATACGCACGTGCGTTTCAAAGATATTAGTGAATTTTTACGTCTGGGCTACGATTATAGCCCGTGCGCCTAACCTCGTAAGCATTTTTTATATTAGGTGATTTCTCAATTACCATAAAATTTGGTTTTTTTTTAAGAAAATAGGATAAATAACATTACGAAAAACAGGAAAAGTAGTATTTGTGGTTTTAAAATTTTCAAGGAGTATGGATCATATTGTCAAAAAAAAACAAATCTGTGACAAAATAATGAAACAGGAGACGCTAAAAAACCTGAAAGAATTACAATGTATAGTCGGAAAAAATTTGCTGTTGACCGATTAGACGAATTGTGTGAAAAATATAATATGTCGAGAAACACTCGTCGATATCCAATGATAATTTTTTGTGACCTCTAGAATATAACAGCAATACATTCTTTAGATATATATATATATATATATATATATATATATATATATATATATATATAACAATTTAAACAAAAAGGTTGCAAGGTCCTATTTTATAGAAAAACTGGCATGGGAATTAATTAGGCCCCTAATTGAATTTAGATCTAAGATTCTCTTCGGAACTTCGTCGGCGCTCCCGTGTTCTGTTAGGAATTACAGATGTGACAATAGCGCCCCCTCAGACAAGTCAAAATACAGTAGACGATGTATATTTTGTGATCGAAAACGTGATAGATTAACTCGACAACAATGTGAAAAATATGAAAGATATGCCTGCAAAGAAGATTTGAGGGAGATCTGTGTAGAGTGCATGCTACAAATTTAGGCTATTTTCCATTAAAAATTTTTAGCGTAAAATGAATCTTTGTGTTTTGATTTTGTCCTAAGATTACTACCTAATGCATGTTGCATATAATGTTTTTATGTACGTTTTTTTTTTAATACAGAAAACAAGGTTTTTATGCAATTTGTGTACCTTGGTGCAAAATTATACGCATAAATGAATTGGAATACATTATTTAAATTGTTAGAAGTTTTCAGTGTTTATTTTATATTATTTTCATATTATCGTCTAATTCCAATATGAATTGGGCTACCATAGTAGCCCACGCGCCTTACCGAGTAAGTAATATCCACGCGCCTAACGTAGGGTTAAGATAGATAGGTTATTAGCCTTCCGCAGCCGAATCTTTAGATTTTAGTTTAATTTTAATGCAAGTATAGTAGTCACTTTTATAGATTTACAAAAACAACTGGAAAAACATCTAAAGTTAATATCGAAATAATACCATTACCTATTCGAAACAAATATTTTTAAATGTCCAGTTTATGTACCTTTTAATAATAATATAGGCACCATTACCTGAAACAGTCTACAATTTTATTACCTCCTGGCGTTGCGAAAACGTTATAGCTTAAAATTGACATTACAAATGTTGAAGTATGAATACTAAACAACAAACGTTTTAAAAAATGGATTCTCATTTAAATATCGAAACTATTCTGTCAAAAAATAGAAATTATATTTTAAACTTTGAGGTTTATTCGCAAAAATATATTAAAAACCTAATATAAACCAGTTCTGCAGCTGATTTGTATTGATAGGTTTTGATTGCAATGTCCGTATTAAAGTTGTGTTTTGATTAATTATAACCGCAGATATCATCAAACAACGTAACATATACGACTGTTAAACAATTCAGTAAAATATTGTGCAATCGATCACGCTTAGCTTGATTACATATAATTTGTTTTCATTTTTGAATACAACAATGTTTTTACTAAAAAAGCTATTAATTCTGCCATAAAAACTAATTATTTTGAATGTTAGATTCAATAAACATTTTAATAAAATAATGATGAGTATTATAAATTTAAAAGAAAATGAGAAAAATACTTTGTTAAAAATACATGTAAAACAATTTACATGAGTAGAAATCGACAAAAAAGTAATGATAAGGTGGTAATCGGAACACTTCTACTCCACGTTCTTTTACTACTTCATCAAGAGCATATCGTCGTGGCACATGCAATAGGTTGAATGTCAATTAGGTGCAATTACAGGAAGGACTAAAAACTTATTTTTGGTTTTTTAATTACATAGTTAAATATGTTTAATAATAACGAATAATTGGTTAAATATGTTTTATGACAATGAATTTTGTTTTGAAATTGAGTATGAATTTATAATAGATTATAAAAGTGGTTGTTGACTTTTCAGTTTTTGAGGAATGTTGACATAGGATATATTGCGACTTAAAATCAAACCATTTGGATGACATAAGTGAAATTAATTTCAGAATAGAAGTACGGAAATAAAATCGTGTAGTCATTCCAGTTTTTATTTATTATACAAGAGCGAAGAACAAATTTATTTGTGAGGTAATGTATCGTAGAATTGACGATAATCTTGTGGAATTAATTTAAGTGTGCATATTTCGACGCTTCGATTAGAATTGGCCCTGTGTACAGTTTGAGATGGTTTGGTATTGACTCCAGGCGCTTTGATCTTACAGGTAAATCAGCTCATTCGTCTTGGAAGCACAGTTTGTAACGAATAATGCCATTAGGGGTATACTGAAAACCAATCACATCGTTAACACAGGGATCGCCGGCTTTGTTGCCAGGGCGAATAGTTTTGTAATATACTGGTTCAAATGAATAAAAATCATCATTACTACAATAAATTGTTTCATAGGGATTCGGTCTTTGTTTCGCGGATTGAATTATTGCAATGTGGTCTGCTGGTCTATAGACCTCTCTACGATTGCGCAATTTTTTTTCAATACTAGAATGAATAGAGTCTACCTCCATGAAGGTGTGTCCAACTTCCAATAATTTTGTTCAATAATTACTTTTGTTTTAATGCTTAATTCAAGAAGTGCATTAGAAAGCTTGGTATTACGATTCTGGTAACCGTATCCATCACTCCAAATCGTAATTTTTTTGGGTGTCGTTTTTCTATCACTTTTGTTAAAAAGTCTGTGTAAATTGATGCAAATACATCACTTTCGATCCCTGCCACAGCTTCGTGCTAAACGTAGCAGACGGCATCTTTAGTACTTAAGTTAAGGAAAGTCTCATTTTTTAACTTAGTCTTGTAGTAATTTGCACTTGCATTTAGTCTTAAGCTAAAAGCTACAGCCTGTAAATCTAGCGTAAAGGTTTCAGTGTTAGCATTATTGTTGAATTGTTCCTTGTCTCTTGTTTTCTCTTCTCTTGCTAATTGCTTCTTTGGCTGGTGTTTCTGAAATGTTTATTCATCGCACGTTCCTTTCGTATACTGTGTGTATGTATTACATTGATCCTTTTTGGAGTATAAAGATCTATTTTCATGGTTTTTAAAAGTAATATAAAAGGTTTTCCAGGACGATGCAGTTTTGTTTTGTGTTTGACAATCCTCTTTATTAAAGCGGTACATCTCTCGCAGACTAGACCACAAGGGCTCAAAGTAATGTTTAGTGGAAGACGCTCGACAATAATGGCTTTCTACATTAGGCAACAAATTTAGAAATTCTTCTATATTATTGTTAACTCTATTTGGTCTTTGTCGTGGTGCCTGATTTTCATGTTCACCTTCTTCTTTCTGTTCTCCGTTTTTCTGGCTTGTACTGGGTTGATCTGATAAAATCCGAGAGTGCACAATCTTTTCACCAACGCTTACTGTGTTGATAAACATATTTCGGCAAAAACGTTTCTTCACATCGTCTCCATTTTCTTTTACAGTCAAGTAAAAAGAAAATCCGGTGTTTTTTCGTCAAGTAGTAGTCGTTTTTCTTCTGTATTTTGGATGTGCCTGCAATACAGACCCAGTGACGTAAACTTTTTTAGCCTTCCAAGATGACAGATTCCAAAACTACGAATGTATTGACTTTCGATCATCCTCACTAATCGTATTACATTTGAAATCTTGTTTTGAACCTCCTTTACTTTTTTTCGGCTGAGGACGCCCATTATATCTTGACCCTAGGGATCTAGATTCCTTAATTTTAGTTTGCTTATATTTTCCATTTTTTTGTTTTTCCAATCTAATATAAGACTTCTCTTTTAATCTTAACTTGGCATTTTTAATATCTTCCACTCATTTCGGTTAACTTGACCTTTAAGCTTTTTTGGTTTTTATTGTTCTTGATCTGTAATAATATTTTGGTCTGTATTCGACATTGATTGCGGCTGTTGTCGTGTTGGTATATTAGCGACCGAGTGTATATTAGTGACATCATCTGCTGTTACATCTGTGTCAGTTTTACTTTCGGATGGATCATAAAATTCATCGGCTTTCAAACTTTCGGCTTACAAAGCCATTTTCAGAGCTATGCTACAATAGAACAATGATGTAAATAACTAATTTTAATTTAAAAATAATTTACTTACGTCAAATATTAAAATCTCCTACTATTACATGGTAAGAAAATTATAGAAAAATGCTGCTTCTATTTTATTTGTTTTTTTTTGTCAGTGAAAAAACACAAAATGGACTGTACACTGGACTCCACAAAAAACACATTAAAAAATTTGGTTATGGTATGGGTGCCAGAACCCGACCATTTATTGTAGTTGAAGCAGCAGATAGAATAAGCAAAATCAAATGCCAGCCTTTTAAATGATTCTTCAAAGATAACAATTGACATATGTCATTAGAAAATTAGAATTTTTAAATTATCGAAAAATTGCTGAATTAAAATTCATAATGAAAGACACGTATCGAAGACTCTTCAAAATTAAATTTTTTAAATATTGCTTTCTATAGCATTATAATTAATAATATGTGGAAAATTGACTGAAGCTCAAAGTCGGTTCAATTGACAAATTATCCCTAAAACAAATTATTTAAATATAAAGAAGAAACTAGATTTTAGGTATAATACGTGAATGTTTTTAAAAAATTGTATCTCTGGATTGGAATTGTAAGAATTTTAAATAAAAATAGGAAATTTTTCTTGTTTCAATAAAGAATAACTTGTCAAATAATTGATTACAAATAATTGTCATAAATTAGTAATGAAATTTAAAAAGTAGAATAAAGTTTTTAAGATTGCACGAGTTCACTTTTCTTCCTCTAAAGTCTCCCACAATAATTTAAAAAGAGGTTTATAGTTGCAATTAAGATTGGTTTGTGTGTGTAAGCAACAATCAGGATTCAGTTTGATTTCTTTGGATATCTCAAGATCTTCTAAAAGGTTTACAAGTAAAAAAATTTTATTTGGGATGTTATGTAAAATTTTACTGTTATTGGTAGGAGAAAAGAAATGACTATTAAATTTAATGTGATGTCCAAAGTTTGATTTTTCTGTGTTATTGAGATGTTCTTTGATTCTTTGGGCCAGGGTTCTCGTTGTTCTACCCACATAAATAATAAGTATTTACAAATTGTCACATAATGTAACATATCGATACTACCATTTTAGTGATAGATGACACTATAGAAGAGGCAATAAACAAACTACAAACAGTAGTTAATAAAATACATCCTAGACCAAAAAATATAAAATTAAGCTGAACGAAAATAAATCTGTAGACATTAACTTTACCGATAAAAAGATACAAAATATACCAACTACAAATTAATAATAAAGAAGTACCATATGACAAAATACATGAAAATAGGTACGCAACCACAAACACTACGGCCACTTGTTATAGAAAATGACGTCATCGAAGCAGTTAACGAATTTGTATACCTGGGAACGCTCGTCAATACTGAAAATGACACTACCGCAGAGATAAACCGCAGAATTTGCACGGCTAATAGATGCTATTTTGGGCTTAATCTCCTTTTTAAATCTACAGTTATATCAAGAAATACAAAAGTAAAACTCTACAAAACAATAATACGCCCAGTCCTAACATATGGTTCAGAAACCTGGACTTTAACAAAAAGCAATGAGAACATGTTAGGATGTTTCGAACGAAAAATACTAAGGCGCATCTATGGAGCGGTAAATGAAAATGGTGTCTGGAGAAGACGATACAACTTCGAACTCGATAGGATATACCAGGAACCAGATATCGTAAAACACATAAAGATAGGACGTCTGAGGTGGGTAGGCCATGTAATGCGGATAGAGCAAATCGACCCAGCTAGAAAAACGCTCCTTGATAGACCTATTGGTCAAAGAAGAAGAAGAAGACCCAGAACAAGATTCCTAGATAACATCGATGAAGACATGAGAAATATGGAAATACGTGCTTGGCGGAGGAAGGCGGTGGATAGGGACGACTGGAGAAAAATTCTTGGGGAGGCTAGGACCCACACAGGGTTGTAAAGCCAAAATGATGATGATGATGATGAAGTACCATATGTAAATACGGCAAAATACCTAGGTCTAACTATGCTGGAAAGTTCATCTTACGATAAAAAATGGAAGAACTTGGCATAAAATACAAAAAAATATATTGTGCGCTTAGAAGAAAGTCTTCTCTATATATATACAAGCTTATACTTTATAAACAAATATTACGGCCTATTTGGACTTATAGCAGCCAACTCTGAGGTGGTGCCAAGAACAGAAATATAGAATTAATCCATAAATTTTAGAATAAAGTATTAAAAAACATTGTGAATGCTTTTTGGTACGAGATGACCTCCATAAGGACCTGGGTATAGAAACTATGTCTACAATTATCAAGAAGATGGCTGTGAAAATCATGAAATACGACTCCATAGTCATATGAATGTTAAAAAAATCCGGCTCCTTGACAATACTAACCAGGGGTTAATACCCAGGGCTATCTAGAAGACTGAAGAGGACAAAGCTATTCAAATTAGTTTAAATGACAATGAAAAAGCAGATTATGGTGCTTGTGCGTGTGATGTATGTTAACATTAGTGCGTCATTCATTAGATTAGATTAAGAGAATACCGTCTTAGTTTTAAGCAACTCTAGTAACTTAAGATAGAATAAAATTGCTTATTGGTCATTTATGACCAGATTGTAATTGTAAATAAACGGAAAAAGATAGTTTTATATATTTATGTTTAATGTTATATGTTTATTTTTAAACCTTGTTCATGTCTTTTAACATATATGGTTATGATCTCATCTTAGGTCTCGATAGATGAAACTTTTTCTTAAGTACCAAGAAATATCACAACTGATATTTGGGACTTTGTTCTGAAACTGCAAGTTTATAGATAAAAAATTTATTATAGAGGGATAGTTCAGAAAATCTTCCTAACATCCAACAGAATTTATTAAATTTCGTATTTAGTTTTAATTTCTACTTCTTTTTATGGACTGACCAACAAAGTCTCTTATCTAAATGTAATCTCAAGTATTTAGCAGAATCTTCAACAAGTACATGTGTGTCATCTATTCTAATAGGTCACTATTATATCGTACTTCAGATCACAAATGACATTAGTATATAAGAGGTAAAGTCCTATTCCAGTACCTTGTGGCAATTCTGCCTTGATCTGTTTTAGTTCTGAGTACACATCATATTTATAAATTTATAAATGAGGCTTTCATGTCATACTCTATCAAAAGCTGTACTACTTTCATAAATATGCTGAACAGATATTTTATTACTTCCAATGCTTTCTCTAATACATTTGTTACTCTATAAACCTTTTCTATAACTGAGATAGTTTCTATAAAGCCACAATGATTCACTGGGATGAGTTCCATTTCTTCAAGTGTTTTTCTTAGAGAAATAATTAGAAATATTAGAATACATAGGTAGAATTTACAGGTCTATAAGGTGAAACTTTATTTTGTGGTTTTCCTAGATATGCCATCATTTTCATTGTATTGGAATATATTATAGTATAAATGATGCATTTATGTTATAGTCACGGCAATTGCGTGAAGAGCTCCTCACAGAGAGCACTGGAACTTTTCGACGTGAAGTTATGAACGAGTTGGTATATTTTTACACAAACCTCGTATATACCCAATCTCACATTTTTTACTTTTTATTTTTTTATATACAGAGCTTTGATATATGTATGATGTATGACTTGAAAGATAATTAAAGAAACTCACAACTGAATTAAAAACATGGTACTAAAGTACCTGTCTGGGAGTAATAGAGGGGGCTAAATTTCGATCGAAAAACATCTTTTTTAAGAAATAACTTTTATTCCATCATTGATGTCATAAAAATAGTTTTCACCGATATTTTTAAAAGTATACACACACGTACATTTATATATATATATATATATATATAATATATATATATATATATATATATATATATATATATATATATATATATATATATATATTACTATGATCTGCTTTCTCTTCCTTTTATATTAACTTTTTATTTATTTAATTACTTTAATTAATTATCAAAGTGTCGCAAAATCATACATAAAAAAAATAATCTCACGATGCCATTTTATTATACAAAAAAAAAAAAAAATCAGCTTAGGTTATACTTATCTTTTCTCGTGGCTTCCAGTATCTCTTAGTTGTTCCTTATCGGGATAGAATAGGAAAAGGAAATAAATAGAAATAACATAAATAAACAAATACAAATATCTTTTATTATCAAAAGAAATAATATGAAGATTTTTCAAATAAATTCCATGGGCTTAACTGTCCCAATGAAAATTGTACCACATCAAATAATTTTAATTTACCAAATATTTATCGGTTTGTTTCTTTTTTAACATTGATAAAACCACACAAACAAGAAATTTGGATATTCGTAAAATAATTACACTTCCTATGAAAATTTTGAAATATTGGAATCTTTGTTCATATGTTTTTGTACTCAAAAAAAATATAAAATTCTGAATATTGTAAAAAGAAACTTTTTAAATTTATTAAGCAATATTAATAATTATCCTTTGGCGTCAAAAAAACCTTTAATAAAATTTATGGTATTTTAAAATAGCGATAATTTTTGATCTTTTGATGGTATAGAGTCCTTTATTGGAAACATTCAAAAATTCTGTCACAAAAAATTATTGACTGACCTTTTAATTTACACACGACGATGTCTCCTTTCGACCAAAATAGCTCCCTATTGTTGATTATGTTAGGCTACCAATCAAAGCCTTTTTCGTTCTAAGTATCAAACTATCAGCATATCAGCAACTCTTTCTCCAAAACACGAGCAGGCCTCTTTTACCAGTACTCGTTCAGCAAACTCCAAAATTCTCTCCTTTCTTTCATGTACTAACAATCTCCTGAGACCCATGTATTTTTTTTACTTGGTGTCGCAAATATTTTTAATAGTTATAGTTCTTGTGACTTACTCACTTGGACTTTATAGAATCAAGGAGGTATTTGACGTCTCAACTTTGACCTATCTCTTGTTCCACCTTTCAGCCACCCACTTCTAACTATTAACAACACTGGTACTTGCTTCTTAACTGACTACACAAAACTTCACTTGCTTCTTTCGGATGCCCATCACATAATAATCTTTTCTACTGCAAACTTTCAAAACATTCATTCTCTTTCATCCCCATTCCTAACTCGCTAACCAATCAGAAAATTCCTATATAACTCTTCTTATTTTACATCAGAAAAACCCAAGCAACGCTTTTAAACAACTTTCTTTGAAAATGATAACGGTTTTATCTTATACTTTCTAAATACAATAAATACCTGGTGGCTTTGGCCTTTCCCGCGAAATAAAACCAAAGGCTTTTAAAATATAATATCTACAAATAACGGGAAACAAATTGTCTATTCACATTTAAGTATTTACTAATGTTTTTCAGTCCTTCAGGGTAAAACTCATTATGGATAAACCCACTGCTTAAAACTAACTTAAACAATTTACATCGATGTACAGGGCGTTGCAAATTTATGTGCCCGCGTTCTATAACAAAATAAAATTTTTATTCAATCTTTGATTGATAAAATGAAACACAACAATATATATATATATATATATATATATATATATATATATATATATATATATATATATATATATATATATATATATATATATATATATATAGAACACAAGGATCAATAGATTCTCTCATTCTCTTACTAAACAATAACCAATCTCAAGACTTTTTTAACTCCCACAGGTCCAACCCTTCATCCGTTATCACACCTTTAAAAGTAAGGATAAAAGAACGTGGTCAATTTTTCTAGGGAACCCTCGATACACATAGAAAACTTACGGTAAAATATCAATTTGATATTTATTTCACATTTTCGCCGAGAAAATTGTATAAAGACGGACCCCGAAGGGCAAAATGTCTGCAGATTCTATTGTGCTTGAAAATAAAATGTCGATATACTACGTGTAGAATGTAAACAGCTATTTTTACTCCATTGATATTAAAAAGGATATAAAACATGAGTACAGCATGTATGAAAAGTTATAAAAATCAAAGTTATGAGCTGTAGTAATATAAATCAGATTAACAGTATAAAGTAAATTAAAATGCACTATAAATGTGAATTAATTATATAGTTGAAACACTGTGGCGTTTCAGTATTGTTAGCTAATCAAAAAATTCTAGAAAATGTAATAGGTACATTAAAATACATACATAATAAAATTTTATAAAACTTTTAAAAAGTGAGACTAATATACAGGATATCTACCAACGTTCGTGGCTCAGTAATGCAGAAAATTTAGATTTTGTTGCATGTATTTTCGAACGTTTATGTCCCTGCACCGTTACAGTTTTCATACTTACTTACTTACTTACTAGCCAACGCCCACCCTTGGCATGTTAGCCATTTGGCGGCGCGCTGACCAGTATAGACGAGCCGTTTCTCGTAGGCGATCTTCATCCTCCTCGGATGGGTCTGTTTTCAGGGCTGGGCACTCTGGAAGGTGAGCAGCATCCATCTGGGGCTGATCACATAGTGGACAGTTGTCATTTTCGCGGACGCCGATGCGATGTAGATGGGAGGCCAGGTAGTCATGCCCCGTAGTTGTTCTGAACACGGCTACACTAATGGGTCTCGGCAAGTTTCGAGGGATTGATGACTCTATTAGGTGGGCCCAAGATTTTCCAGTACCGGCTTGTATTTTCTGCTCTTTTATCTTCGCTTTGATTCCTCTTCTAATGGTGGACTTTGCTGATGTGTACGATTGGAAGCTAGGGGGCTGTGGAAGAGTAGTGCCTTCTTTTGCAAGTTCATCCGCCGCTTCATTTCCTTCATCGGTGTATCGATTTGTCGACAGGGCGAGGATTGCGGCTTGGCAGTCGATGAAGAAGGCAACTTTTTGGGGGTGTTGGAAATTCTCAAGATTTTCTGCAGCTTCGTGTATGGCAGCAATTTCGCCGTCGTAGTTGGTGAGAGGGGCACCCACAGCTAAAGAGCCTTTGAAGAACGTTGAGACATATCCTGCTCCTGTTCTTCCCGAGTCCGGCATCGAGGATCCATCGCAGTAGATGTGGAGCCACTCATGTGCTGGGTACTTGGTGTGTATCGTCTCTAGGGCGGCTTTCCTTAGGGCAATGTCTGACGATAAGTGCTTCGGGTCGTTATGGTTTTCAAGCAGTAATTCTGTGTTTGGTAGACAGCGGGCCAGTGTGGTTTGCGCTGGGAAGGGTGCGGCTTCCGACAGGACAATGTGGTATTTTTCCATGATTTGGTTTGCTACTGTAAGCGGAGTGGTTTGTGTTTTAAGACGTGAGGCTGCTTGTCTGTATTCGTCCCATTTTTGTGGAAGTATTCGTCTTTGCCTTTCCCAGAAGGTTAACGCGTGTTGCTCTCTGCGGCATTGTATTGGTTCAATACCGGTCTGGGCTTCCATTGATGTAATCGGTGTTGATTTTGGAGCACCGGTGATGACGCGAAGGGCAGTATTCTGGGCGACTTCAAGCTTGGAGGTGGTGTTTGTACTCGCAGTTATTGTAGCTTCACTCCCATATTCTTATATCGGCCGGACATAGGTTTTGTATGTTGCTACCAGGACATCTTGCGTAGCGCCTCACTTTCTAGCTGTGAGACGTTTGAGCAGTGGACATCTCTTTGTGGCTTTCTCTGCAACGTCGTCGATTTGAGGTTTCCACGTCATTTTCTTATCTATGTACACCCCCAAGTATTTTGTTACGTCCTGTGTTTCCAGATCAACTCCTTTATACGTCAGCTTGACAGCAGTCTGTTTTGTTGAAACGCTAAGTACTTGATATACGGTTTTGGTTGTACTGACTGTTAAGCAGTTTTTATCCGCCCATTTTTCTAGATTTTTCAGAGCCTGGTTCATTACTCCCTCGAGCGCTCTCAGACTGCTACTTGATGCCCATATTAGGAGGTCATCAGCATACAGGAGGGCTTCCACACCAGGTGTAGCAGTCACAACTGCTAACATATAATTAATTAATATAATTTATTATTAAAATCCTAAAACCCCTCAGAATCCCGTTTATGAAACGTTTATGGGCAATAGACGAGACGATGCGCAAACTAAAATGATCAAGAGGTGCTCGGCGAAGGTCAGTTTTGGCCAACAACTCACACAGAGAGGTGTATTTCTCCAAGCCTTAACCGGCATTTTTTTTTGTCTTAAAATCGGGTAGAAAATCTGGGATTGGATTTAATGTTTTCCCCGAACATCAAGGGAGAAATTGGAACAAATGATAAAAATCTTGATTGAAAAAAACCGGCTTCCAAATCTGCAGAAATGAATATTTAAAACCCGGCTTCCAAATCTACTGAAATAATTATTTAAAACCCAGATTTCACCCGATTAGGATAACGTTTAATATTAGAAGTAGTTTAACCAAACACCTACTTCAACCCATTGGTAACCAGGAACCGATTGTCTCCAGAACCACAGCGTTCTTCGTCATTCGTTTTTTTCGGAGCCTCAAGGACCGTCAGAGTCTTAAGGGGACCTAACCAGGACAGCTGTAGTGTTGTGACAGACATTAACAACAAGTTTCTCAGGGTTAAGGTTTTTCTTGTAATTTACAACTTTGTATATGCATATACCAAGGTTAGTACTTATTACAGTTTTTGTATCAGCTATAAAAAGTTAGGTAAATAGTTATTAATTAATTAAACTAGATTCATTGATAGGGAAGGGGTTCATGATTTTTGTATAGCGGGTTTTAATAGCGGGTGTGTACTAATACACCTTTTTGTTTGGCCCAGTAGTGGGGGTCCTTCATTTTGTCGTGGCTTTTTGGTCCTCGCATACCGTAGCCCCACTACTGTAATTATATTTTCTATATATAGATATAGGTGAGTTTTGTTAGTTGTTAATATTATAAATATATTTGTTACAAGTAGTTTTGCTTTTATTTCAGTTCCTGCTTACAGTTATTATATAGCAGAACAAGGTCAATAGTGTCTTTTCGGTTTTTAAACATTACTACAGGGTATTAAATCAATAGTACTTTATTCCTTGTTGTTCATAACTTCATTTATTTTTTTCGTTAATTTCCTTCAGAAATTAGCTGGCGCCCATTTCAGTATTTTCCTAGGCATCTCCGTATATTCTCTTATCTTACCCCTTTTATAGTTCCAGATTTTCCGGTGCATTATTATATTGTATTCTTTTGGATAAAAAGATCTCTTTTCCCCTTATCTCAAAGCCAAATTCTAGTATAGTGAGGCTAGCCCGAATTCGTGCTTGAGGTTTTGTGTCTCTGTGTTCTTTTGAGCTAAGCCATTCTTTTTATTATAACTTCTTTGCTAGTTCTTCTCTAATTTATCATCTCCTTCTCCATATACCACCCCCTAAACTTTATTTAGGTTTCAATTGGCGCCCAACGTGGGGCCTCTTTTTTTTCCACGTACTTTTGGCTTTATATCTTTGGTGTTTTTTCTCCCACTTTAATTTCTGGTTGTGTACCTTTGGTGTTGTATTTTAATTTTCAGCCGTGTTCTTTAACTCTTGGTTTCCTAACTGCAACATTGGTTTTTGTATTTCAATATTTAGTTTATCTACATTATCTATTAAATATACCCGTAGTACCCTTGTTTTGCTATATTGTGGGTAGACTGAATAAATTGCTTTATTTTTTTTGATTAACTAAATATCCATATTGGATTAATAATAAATAACATAAGTATATATTAAAAATTGAAAATTATTTAAATATTTTAAATTTAACTATCTTAACACTATAAAAGTCCGAAGTAGCACCAAAGTAATTCACCACTGTCTGGAAGTAACATTTTTTGAAATTTCTAGGTTTCTCAGGGATTGTAGCCGTACCTTGCATCTGAGTTCACGACTGGATAAACAAGCAAACATTACTGGTAAAATAATTCAATTATAATAATAACCTGGAAACATAGAGTAAGTTAGACTTTACCTATTTTATCATAGTTTCCCTCATATATTTTCTGGTATATTTCCCAGTTGTATAAAATGTCTGCTTTCAAGGTAGAGCATCTGTTAGGTCCAGAATTAGAGTACGAGTTGAGAGTCCGTCACTTAAACGATCCATCTTTGACAACAGTGGAAAGGAAAAGGGTAGTGTTGCGTGGTGCATTAAAGCAAGCTGCAGCAAATCGGAGTTATGCTATTCTGTCTGCTTCCCATCTTAATTTTAAGGACGAGATTGCGGAAATAGAGGTTACTCTTGCAGATCTGGTGGTCAAAATTAGTTCTTTTGTTGGTGATACTGCCTATGCTCGCTATACTTCTCGCTTAGGTCATGTTGCAGCTACAGTCCATCTGTTAGAAGCTACAACAGAGGAAGAGGAGGAAGTGAAGAGGTCTCTTAATTTCAGGGTTCTGATTCTGGAAGGTGAACTTGATTGTAAAGTGATTCCACAGGCACATTCTACTCCTCATAATGCTAGTGTTTCAGTAAATTCATTTCCCTTTGTTAAGTCTGCTCCTATTCATAAATGGGGTGTCCATTTTTCAGGTCAAGATACTGAAAATGTTGTTAGTTTCTTAGAGAAGGTAGAATGTCTGCGTATAGCGCGTGGTAACAGCGAGGAAGAGTGTTACTCTTCTGCTGCCGATTTATTTAAGGATTCAGCCTTCACTTGGTATCTCAATAACCGAGGTAGTTTTGCTTCATGGCAAGAGTTAGTTGCCAAACTTAGGTCAGATTTTCTTCCATATAACTATGAGGACAATCTTCTTGATGAAATTAAGTCTCGAAAACAAGCTCCGCAGGAGAAGGTAACTATATTTGTAAATGAGATTGTTAGTTTGTGTAAACGGTTGGAGACTCCTTTGTCTGAGTCACATATCATAAGGATCATTAGAAAAAATTTGTGGCCATCGTATCATTCTGGCACTTATAGATATTTCTTCAATTGCTGACTTAACGGAAAAGTGTAAGAAGTTAGAGGAAGTTTTGTCATGGTCTTCTGACAACGTGTCTAGAGTCCCTATTTATCAGAATTTCAGAAATAATGACTCATCTTATTCTGATAGACCCAATTATTCACGGTCTAGTAATAGTAGAAATTTCAGAAATAATGACTCATCCTATTCTGGTAGGCCTAACTATTCTCGGTCTGGTAATGTCTCTTCTTTTAATTCGAAGCTTACCTGTTGGAATTGTTGTCAGCCAGGACATGGGTATTACGAATGTCCTGAGCCTAGAATTCGGTTCTGTTATGGTTGTGGACGTCAAGGTGTCCGTAAATTTGAGTGTGAATTCTGTTCGGGAAACGACAGAAGGGGTGGGTTGGCCCTGGCTCCTACTCCTCGTCAAAATACAGGGAATACAAACACTGTCCAAACTCCTCAAAACCAAGGAACCAGTTTCTCGAGTCTGGATGCCCAAGCTTCCACAAGCCAAACATCTCACGCTCTACCGAAAGACAAAAGACCACAGAACGGCAAATACCAACCGAAGAGAGGACAACGTTAGTTGAGCATGCACACCGTGATTCTTCTGTAGTTTCTTCAAGTAATCTCTTGTCTTCGTTTGTTGATTTAGATATAAACTCATTGTTAGTTCGAAAAAACAAGGATAATCGTCCATATCTTGAAATATCTATCTTAGGACATTCTTGTTTAGCTTTACTGGACACAGGTTCTAATATCTCTATTTTAGGTTCTCTAGGTCTGGAATTTCTCCAGAATTCAAATGTAAATATAGGAATAGATCAAAGTTTGCAAGTGACTACAGCTGATGGTCAAGTTCAACCAATTTTAGGTCAATTCACTACTGAGATTTCTGTTAGTTTTTGTAAAAGAATGATTACATTCTTTGTTATTATTGATGTTGATTCGTCTAAGCCCTTCAGGCAATATCAATATCCTTTACCTCAAGCCTGGCATGAAAGTCTAGTAAAGGAGGTAGATGAAATGCTTAAGTTAGGTATTATTGAGCCCAGTACTTCTTCTTTTTGTAGCCCTCTGTGGCTGACAAAAAAGAAAGATGGGACTTTTCGTGTCTGTTTTGACGGACGTAAACTTAACGGTATAACTATGAACAGAGATGCTTATCCAATACCTCGTATAGATATCATCCTAAGTAAATTACAGAATGCAAAATTTATTTCATCTATCGACTTAAAGAAGGCGTTTTTACAGATTCCTCTCAGCGAGGAGAGTAAAAAGCTTACTGCCTTTGCAGTAAATGGCAAAGGATTGTATCCTTTCACTACAATGCCTTTTGGTGTTGTGTCTGCTCCTCAGACTATGTGTAGATTAATGGATTTGGTAATAGGTCCTGCTTTAGACCCATTTTGTCAATACTATCTTGATGACATTCTTGTCATTACTTCTGATTTCGAAACTCATATCTCTGTATTGCAGCAGTTGTTTCAGCGTTTAAAAGACGCAAATTTGACTATTAATTTGGATAAAAGCAGCTTTTATCGTGACTCTATTAAGTTTTTAGGATATGTTGTAGATTCTCAGGGTCTTCGTACTGATCCTGATAAGATGTCAGCGATTCGGGATTTTCCTGTGCCTAAAAATACCACTCGGGTCCGTCGATTGTTAGGAATGGTTGGTTATTATAAGAAGTTTGTTAAGTCTTATTCGACCTTGTTGTCTCCTATCACAGATTTACTTCAAAATCGGAAAAAAGGACAAAATATTGTGTGGACTCCTGAGGCTAATGAAGCTTTCATTAAAATCAAGGAGGCTCTCACAAATTCTCCTGTTATGGTAGCCCCAGATTTTACTAAGCCTTTTTATCTGATGACAGATTGTTCTAACACTGCATCTGGAGGTGTACTCTATCAAATGGTAGATGGAGAAGAACACCCTATAGCTTATACAAGCAAGAAATTAAATAAAGCACAGAAAAATTATACTACAACTGAAAAAGAGTTGTTAGCTATAATTACTGGTATTGAACATTTCAGATATTTTCTTGAGGGTCGTTCTTTCACGGTCATAACTGACCATAGTAGTTTGGTGTGGTTACAGAATATGAAGAACCCATCTCCTCGTTTGGCTAGGTGGATTTTAAAATTGGCACAATATGATTATAAGATTATTCATCGTAAAGCTGCAGGTGTAGTTGTCGCTGATGCACTCTCTAGAACGTTCGATATTAATTTGTTAGATTTATCTTCCTTGCAACCAGATGACTGGTATCGAAAAATGTTGTATGATGTACAGAATGTACCAGGTAAATTTCCTGATTTTAAAGTTAAACATGGTGTTTTGTATAAACATGTCTTAAGTTCCATGGATGCCCTTACTGGAATGTCGGATTGGAAGATAGTCGTTCCAACTCCTAATAGAGCAGAGGTTTTGGCCACTTTTCATGACCATCCTACTGCAGCTCATTTTGGTTTTTACAAAACTTTCCGTCGTATATCGGAACTCTATTACTGGCCGAAGATGCGTCAAACTGTACGTAGCTATATCGCTAAATGCAAAATCTGTGCTACATGCAAACCGACAAATCTTCCCCAACCAGGTTTAATGGGTAGTTATCGACGGATTGATTTTCCATTTCAACTTATATCTTTAGATCTCATTGGTCCTTATCCTAGGTCTTATAAAGGTTCTCAGTATGCCTTAGTAGTTGTTGATTATTTTACAAAATTTCCTTTGGTTCATACTATGTCTAAGACAACTACTTCATCCATTATCAAGTATCTTGAGAATGAGGTTTTCTTAATTTATGGTGTTCCACAGATCGTGTCTTGCGATAATGGACCACAGTTCACAGCTAAGGCTTTTCGCGACCTCATGTCTAAATATAATGTCCAAAAGATCTGGTACAATGCGAACTATCATCCACAAGTCAATTATACCGAAAGAGTTAATAAATCAATCGTGACTGCTTTAAGGTCATATTCCTTTCCTGATCAAAGAGCTTGGGATACTCATATCCACTCTATAGTACAGGCTATCAGGACTTCTTCTCACGAAATAACCAAATGTCATCCATCTTATTTGATGTTTGGTCGTCATGTTCCTCTTTCTGGTGATTATTTTGGTACAATTTCAGAAAATGCCAATAACTTTCCCACTATATCAGATAAATTACACCGTTTAGAAGATATTCAGCATCTTCCTGATATTTATGTGGATGTTCGCAAACGTTTGAAAGCATCTTATGCTAGAAATAAATGCCATTATGACTTGAGAAAGCGAGAGTTATCCTTCAGAATTGGAGATTCTGTGTTGAAAAGAAACTTTGTCAAATCTGATAAAGTGAACTTTCAATCGGCCAAGTTATGTCAGAAGTACATACCTTGCACAGTTATTAAGGTCATTTCTCCTTTAATTTATGAGTTGCAGGAAACTTCCACTGGCAGGAAACTAGGAAGGTTTCATGTCAAAAACTTACTGGAGGACAAGACAGTAGGTCCACATAACTTGTTAGATAATTTGGATTCTTCATCTTCAAATGAAGATTAACTGGTCCCTTATCAATGCTGTACCAGTTTGGTTGTTTAAGATTTAAGATCGGTTTATCTATTTTGTTTACCTGGCAAAACAATAAGATGTGCTATTTTGCCTTCTATTTTTTTTTATCTTATCTTAATGTTGGTTATTATCTTAGTTTATGGACTTTTTAATTTTGTTGTTTGTTTTCTCTTAAAAGTCCAACTGCATATCATAGGAGTACAGGATGGATATATGGGAATTTCCCCATCTTGAGTTCTGAGTTGAATAGATATTTACAGGGATAATGCGGAAAACATTCCAAATATTTTCTTTAATAGTGTTGTATGGTTTTTTGGACCATGGCCATAAAGCTTATGCATTCATATTCACTTACTGTGTCGGTGTTTTAGCGTGGGTTCAGGATTGATCACTCTGGATGTGTGCCCTCACTTGGCTCAGAAATATATCAATACATATTAGTTGTTTCTTGAGTGTCTCTTAGGTTGAAATTAGAATGTGTCATTTAGAATTGGATCGTTCTGATATTCAGCAGTAAGTAAGTCTGTTTAACTTGGTTTGTTATCTCCTATGTTGTTATCTTCTCAAGAATTTGAGTTTAACATGTCTTAGTATCTTAAGTTTGTACCTGTCTACCTACCATTCGTACGGATTGGTAGATGTGAGTTTATCTTTACCTTGAGTGTATCTTTATCTTTACCTTAATTGAGTTTATCTCGTACCTTTACCTTAATTGGTTTATCTCATACCTTTACCTTAAGTTAGTTATCTTTACCTTTACCTGGATAAGTTTATTTCTTATCTATATCTTATGAATATATATATATATATATATATATATATATATATATATATATATATATATATATATATATATATATATATATATATATATATATATATATATATATCTTATCTTTATCTTGATTATGGAGTCCTAAAAATCTGTCCTTTACTGTTCTTGTCGTGAGTAAAGAATTGGACCACGTCAATAGTACAGTTTGGGTATTACAGTTAGGATCTCTTTTATCTTTCCTTCTACCAAGTGTATAGCTGGTAGAAGTGAGTTTTGTACATACCCTATACCATGAGTATAGTGGGCTTGCTAGTATCTAGGCTTGCTAGTGCCTTTACCGATTGTGTGTTTTCCCTACCGCTGCTAAAGCAAGTAGATGTATTGAATTATCTTTTACCTTGAATTTTCGAATATGTTGCTGATATCCAGAACCATATCATATAGATGTTTAGTTTTGTAGTAATATAGTTTCAACTAGTCCTAATAAATTAAGCCCTCATTGAACTCTTGAGTGATTAATAGAATCTGTTCGCTCTAGTGCCAACGTTGGGTAAACTTGATAGGACTTTGTTTGAGTTTGTGTTGTGAATGGTTCTTGGTCGTATCTTTTAGAGGTTGTTAACACACCTCAGTAGTGTAGTTTATTTATAGTTTTACTAATACTTGGAAATATAGAATTTAAGTATTGTTGAAGGTTAATTTACTCTATATAAGGTTGAATTGAATTATATTGAATATATTGGTATTGAGATTGATATTGCTATAAGGTTATTGAATTATATTTAGAAAGTACCTAAGTGATTGGGTTATATGTTTTTTTTTTACTTTTCTTAATACTTTGTCTAAATAAATTAAATTATTTTAATTTTTTTTTGGTAAATTACGCATTATTAAATAGATCACATGCTGTCTGTCTACTGTACGTCTGTCAGTGTCATTACTTTTATCCCATCTCCTGAGTAAACAGTGTGGCTGATAAGCTCAAAATCCTTGTGGTTGACACCACAACGTTTCGGCTTCATCATATTCATCGTCTGGTTTGTCTTTAAGGCTAGATTGTCCTAGACAATAAAAAAAAGGAAACTTCTGGTAAGTGGAAAGTTTTCTTTTTTTTTCTGGAGTTGAGGGAGCATGTAGCAGTCACAACTGCTAACATATAATTAATTAATATAATTTATTATTAAAATCCTAAAACCCCTCAGAATCCCGTTTATGAAACGTTTATGGGCAATAGACGAGACGATGCGCAAACTAAAATGATCAAGAGGTGCTCGGCGAAGGTCAGTTTTGGCCAACAACTCACACAGAGAGGTGTATTTCTCCAAGCCTTAACCGGCATTTTTTTTTTGTCTTAAAATCGGGTAGAAAATCTGGGATTGGATTTAATGTTTTCCCCGAACATCAAGGGAGAAATTGGAACAAATGATAAAAATCTTGATTGAAAAAAACCGGCTTCCAAATCTGCAGAAATGAATATTTAAAACCCGGCTTCCAAATCTACTGAAATAATTATTTAAAACCCAGATTTCACCCGATTAGGATAACGTTTAATATTAGAAGTAGTTTAACCAAACACCTACTTCAACCCATTGGTAACCAGGAACCGATTGTCTCCAGAACCACAGCGTTCTTCGTCATTCGTTTTTTTCGGAGCCTCAAGGACCGTCCGAGTCTTAAGGGGACCTAACCAGGACAGCTGTAGTGTTGTGACAGACATTAACAACAAGTTTCTCATGGTTAAGGTTTTTCTTGTAATTTACAACTTTGTATATGCATATACCAAGGTTAGTACTTATTACAGTTTTTGTATCAGCTATAAAAAGTTAGGTAAATAGTTATTAATTAATTAAACTAGATTCATTGATAGGGAAGGGGTTCATGATTTTTGTATAGCGGGTTTTAATAGCGGGTGTGTACTAATACACCTTTTTGTTTGGCCCAGTAGTGGGGGTCCTTCATTTTGTCGTGGCTTTTTGGTCCTCGCATACCGTAGCCCCACTACTGTAATTATATTTTCTATATATAGATATAGGTGAGTTTTGTTAGTTGTTAATATTATAAATATATTTGTTACAAGTAGTTTTGCTTTTATTTCAGTTCTTGCTTACAGTTATAATATAGCAGAACAAGGTCAATAGTGTCTTTTCGGTTTTTAAACATTACTACAGGGTATTAAATCAATAGTACTTTATTCCTTGTTGTTCATAACTTCATTTATTTTTTTCGTTAATTTCCTTCAGAAATTAGCTGGCGCCCATTTCAGTATTTTCCTAGGCATCTCCGTATATTCTCTTATCTTACCCCTTTTATAGTTCCAGATTTTCCGGTGCATTATTATATTGTATTCTTTTGGATAAAAAGATCTCTTTTCCCCTTATCTCAAAGCCAAATTCTAGTGTAGTGAGGCTAGCCCGAATTCGTGCTTGAGGTTTTGTGTCTCTGTGTTCTTTTGAGCTAAGCCATTCTTTTTATTATAACTTCTTTGCTAGTTCTTCTCTAATTTATCATCTCCTTCTCCATATACTACCCCCTAAACTTTATTTAGGTTTCACAGGTATCTTTCTAATCATTTCGAGCACATCGTTTATTATTAAGTTGAACAATTGACAGCTGATGACAGCTCCTTGTGGCAGCCCTTGTCTATGCAGTCTGAATTTGGAACAGTGGTTGTGAAATTTGACTCTCTGATACCTTTCCCCGAGAAAGGATTTTATCCAATTGAATAGTTTGCCGTCAACTCCGGACTTCGCTATCTTGTGTAAGATAGCGAAGTTACAGTTTTCATCATATGTCTCATTGTAAATAAACCAACTTTGTAAACACAATAAACACAATTATAAATAAACTCTTTATTGACTTTAGGCTTAAAATTTTTATTTTAAACCTTCGTCTATGTGGCACTTCATCATCAGCATCATCTGTTAACCTCTTGCATATACTGTTGGACATAGGTCTTCTCGATCTTCTTCCACTTTTCTCCATCCTGTGCTTTCTGCATTTAATTTCCTGCTGTTTTTCGTAAGTCGTCTATCCATCTTGTTGGTGATCTTCCTCGATGTCTCTTGTTTTCTCTTTCTCTAGGTCTCCATTCTATGAGTCTTTTGGTTCACTTTGGAAATTCAATATTCTACGACGTCTGTTGTTTAAGTCCTCTCTCTGACTATCCTGTCTAGTATCATATCTCTTCTTGTTAGCCCATCATTGCTCTTTCTATTGCTCTTTGGGTTATTTCTAATTTACTGGCAGATTTTGTAGTCAATGTTAATGTTTTAGAACCATATCTTGTTAGTACTGACAGTATACATTAGTTATAAACTCTCTGCTTTAAGGAAATCAATATCGAAAATATTTTTGTATACTCTTTTGTTATTCTTCGATTTTCTTCTTTCTTCCATGAGTTGCAGTATATTGGCAGTCATCCAACTTTTCCTTTACATCAAAGCGGGTTTCCAAAAAAGACTTAAAACTTTAGCGGCATTTATTGATCTCTCGGCAGCTTAGATACAGTATGGAGAGAGGGTCTTATATACAAAATTCTCCGTGCAATCCCCTATAAACCAAGAGCACGCCTAATAGATAGCATGCTCAACGACCGAATATTTCAAGTAGTAATGGGCACAGATGGGCCCACCAAAAAACTTAAGAATGGCCTACCACAGGGGTCAGTGCTCTCTTCACCATTATTTAGCTTATACCTAGCAGATATGCCGGAAACACAATCAAGAAAGTTCGGATACGCCAATGATTGGGCCCTCACTACACGATGCAAAACACTAGAAACGTCTGAAGAAGTTGTGACGGCAGACTTATATATTGGGCAAATATTTTCGCAAGTGGCGACTTTAACCAAATGCATCCAAAACAGAAGTTAGTTGCTTTCAACTGAACAATAAACTTGCTAGAAAGGAACTCAACATACGGTTTGAAAATACCACACTTACCCACAACAAAACACCGAAGTACCTAGGCGTAACACTAGACAGAACGCTATCATTTAAAGAGCATTTAACAAAATCTGCCCAAAAGTTGAGTACAAGAAATAAAATTATACAGAAACTCTGCGGTACCACCTGGGAAGCATCGGCTTCCACTCTCTGCTCTACTGCCTTAGCCCTTGTTTTCTCGACCGCTGAATATTGTGCTCCAGTTTGGCTACACAATCCACACGTAAAAAAGGTCGACACTCAGCTGCACAGCACTATGAGGATGATAACTGGTACAATTAAATCAACTCCCACCCAATGGCTTCCAGTATTAAGTCGCATCCCACCTCCACATTTACGACGAGTTGACGCACTTACACGTGAATACAAAAAGATCATAAACAATATAAACCTGCCAATCCACCAAGATACCGAGGATGTACGAAATACCCGTCTTCGTTCTAGAAATCCATCAATGAAAACCGCAAGAATGATACATGAGGAGCTCAACATCACGAATGCATGGTCCCAAGAATGGAACGCATGATAAAATAACATGCCCACAAGCCACCAGATTTTGATCTTCCACGCAAAACATGGTCCACTCTAAATAGGATCCGAACCAGACATGGCAGATGTTCATACATGCTACATAAATGGGGAAAGAACCCGTCTCCTCAATGTGACTGTGAGGAGAACCAAACCATCAACCACATTATTGAAGAGTCTCCCCCAATATCCTACAATGGTAGCCCTGAAGACTTCCTGTTTGCAACTTCAGAGTCAATTGATTATATTAATATACTTGATGCTTGTTTGTAGCTATTTAAAGTTTGTCATATACCTATATTACTAGTATTTGTAATTTTGTTCTAAATGTGTTGTAATTGGCATACGATAAATAAATCCTCTTCTCTGTCATTTCTATTAGATGTTCTTCACTGATCTTGTTAAAGGTTTCACATATATTCTGGAGTGATTCTTCTGGATTATATGTTTGCTCCATGTTATTTAGCTTTTCTGAAAGAATCCGTGCGACTGTCTCTTTTGTTTCCTTAACAATACATTAAATACAATGTATTTTGAATTCAAATTATTGTTTGTCCAATTTAATAGGTTAGTTAGTAAATTACATTACCCCTTAAAATTAATTGGACAATTATTTCATTTTAAGTAAATCTAAAAATATTAGAAAAACTGAAATTCCAATAATTTTTTTTATTGTATATTTAATAATAAACCATAAAATAAAACACAAGTTTTAAAACATTGATTAAATTAACAACAAAGCAAAACGTATATATTTTTTTATTCCGTAAAAGGATATTTTTCAAATCGATATCATAAACTAATTCTTAAATATGAATATTAAATTAAACGACTTCCGCATCGAGCTCGAATAACAGCTCTCATCCTTTTTGGTATAGACTAGATCAAAGCAGCAATCTCGTTTTGCGTTATTTGTTCCCACTCGAATAACAGCGCCTGTTCTACCGTTAACATAGGTTCAATCTCGCCATAATTTTGCCTAGCTACTTTTCCCAAGTTTTCCCATAAATAATCTGTAAGGTTAAGGTCTGGACTTCTAGGAGGCTTGGCTAACACCCAAATACCAACATCTCGCAAGTATTCCAATATTAAGCTGGCTAAGTGCGGCCGAGCATTATCCTTGTTTATGTGCATTGGGAGAAAATGTTTACCTAAAAAATGCATATAAGGTACCACATGTTCTTCCAGACATTACTTAATGTACCTATCACCATTAAAGTTAATTGCTCTAATATCATTATACGCCCACCACCGAACTGTACTCTACAAAATAAGCAACATTCTACGTATTTTCTTCGATGAGCTACGACCAATAAAGGACATGTAGCAGATACATAAGATGGTAACTTTATTCGCTTAATCTTCTGCGTATGATACAGTTCGTTAAGTTTTGGATTAGGTATTGCACAGTACTAAAACCGGCAACATTGCCTAATACGAGGTAATTGTAATTTCCGATCTCCTCCGACACCACGACAGAAAATCATTTAGTTGCACATAAAGGATGGAATTTTACATCTCCGTAATTCGAATTCGATATTTTTTTTCATTACGCATGCCCTGTTTATTTCTTAGAATATATAAAAGCGGTGCATTTGTATTGGTTTTTAGTAATGTGAACAATTTTTTGTGGTTGAATTAAAAATAAAAGCGAATTTCTTTAAAAAGATAAAACAAAAAATATACTATAAAAATATACTAAAATTATTTAAATATTTTAACCTTTTTCAGCTGAACAGTATCCCAATCCGTCATAAAAACTTATGCAGACATAAAAGAGTTTCTACTGTAACAATTGGAGACTTCTCTTATTTGATTTTTTAATTTATCCAAATTTTGGGCTCTAGTCTCAGGATGATCGTAGACGATGATTTTTAAATGCCCCAAAAAAGAAGTACATTGGTTTAAGATTTGAAGATCACACAGGTCACTTAATATCGCCTGTTTCACTGATATCTCAATTCGGGAAGTGTTTTTTAAGTACTCCCTAATAATTCGAGCGTTGAGAACTAAACAGCCGTCTTGATAAAACCAAACATTCTCCAGATTTACATCAGGAAGATTGAAAATAGCGGGAAAAACATGATTCTGTATCAAATCCAGGTATACTCTACTATTTAAGTTGCCCTTAATAAAAATGTACCTATTATGTGGTCTGCTAAAATGTCAGTCAACACGTTAAATTTTTGAGGACGTTGAGTTTGGTTAACAACACTTGTGTGCTGGTTTTTTTTTTGCGCCCAATACTTCGTAAGGGAAGGATTGTGTCTCCCTACTAACAAAACAGAAGATTAATCAGTAAGTAAAATGTTTTTAATAAAATTTAGTTCATCATTAGCCCTCGGTATAGAGTTTCACAAAACTGCATTCTTCGAAAGTAGTTGTCTGGATAATGCTGCTACGTTTTCAAGTAATAAAAATTATTGAAACCGTGCTTTTCCCATACTTTCTGTGTTACTTACAGTAACATTGCTAACATCTAACTCTCTAGCAACGTGTTGAATCTACCTCGATTGTTGTACAAATTTGTGTTCTTGAGTGCGACATTGTCTGCAATGTTTGGGGCAATAACAGCTCTTAAAATTTTTAATAATATTATGAATTGACTGTACGCAAGTAATTGGTCTCCTCTCAAGAAAACATAGAAAATAAATCTACACACTGTTGTCCAGAATTACCACCATAAAACCATTTCATTCTTTCAACTTTTTTCTGCGGGAATAAAGATGTATACAAAAATAAATTAAAGATCTACGCTGTTACCGCTTTAAACAACCAACTGTGTACTGACAAATTCTTGGCGACGGGTCAACGAAGCAGGTTCGTAGAAAGTCGACGGCGCGCAGTGTTGCCATTTATAGGATGTATATTTAATTTAGAATCTCTAAAAAATAACAAAGCACCGGGTCCAGGTAAAATCCCTTAAGTTAATTAGAGTTAATTAAACACGGTAAAACCAAACTATATACCAAAGTTTAGCCAAACTGTTCCAAAACTTCATTAAAGGAATGACAACCCCAGAGGAGTGGAAGACATCATTTATATCCACTATACACAAAAAAGGCAGAAGGGATGAATGTGACAATTACAGAGGCATTGCCGTGACAATCTCGATCAGTAGAATATACGGAAAAGTAATTAAAAACAAAATGGAAAGCGAATATAAAGACATAGGCTGAGGAACAGGCAGGATTTAGGTCAGGTAGATCTACTGTTGACCATTTGTTTTGCATTACACAGAATATTGAAAAGAAAATAGCCGTTAATCAAGAACTACATTTATTGTATGTAGACCTACGAAAGGCTTATGATAGCATACCACATTATAAATTATGGGAAGCGTTAGAGAAAACAAACATAAGCATGAATTTAATAAATGCGACGAAGGAACTGTACGCTAATGCTAACTCAAAGGTAAAGGTTGGAAATAATCTGTCAAGTGGATTCCAAATGAATAAAGACCTTAAGCAGGGCTGCTGTCTCTCCCCGACATTATTTAAAATTTATCTAAAACAAGCTCTAAAACTGTGGAAGCGCAAATGTAGGAATATGGGAATGCCGATTAACAACAATAGCATATACACTTTGTCATTTGCAGATGATCAACTAGTAATAGCACAACATTATGAAGATATTTATATGACTTGAAAATTAATCGAGGAGTATAAAAAATGGGGACTTAAATTCAAAATCCAAAAAACCGAGTATATGTGTATCAGCGGGAAACAACAGGACCTCATATTGGAAGATGGAGAAGATATTAAACATTGCAACACATATAAATATTTAGGTATGATCATCACAAAAGAAGGCAACGAAGACGACACAATTGAGGAGAAAAATAACCAAGCAAAAAAAGCAATTTCCCTTCTCAATAGTATCCTTTGGGATCAATCAATCTCTAATAATAACAAGCACAAGATATATAACACAATCATTAAAAGTATAATTACCTACAGTAGTGAAGGATGGCAAATAAAGGAAAGATACAAGAGAAAACTTAAGGCAACGGAAATGGATTTCTGGAGACGTTCAGCTGGAAAATCTAAACTAGAAAGATTAACGAACAACGAAATAAGAGAAATTATGAAAGTAAAACATATAATAGTAGACGATATTGGTACCCAACAGCTCAGATGGTACTGTCATGTACAGAAAATGTCTAAAGAATGTCTCCCAAAACAAGTCTTAATGTGGACCCCCCTCACGGTAGAAAAAAAAAAGAGGAAGACCCCGCCTTAGTTGGAGTGAGGGCATCAATAGAGAAATGAAAGACAGAGACATAGAAGAAGACTTATAGATGAATCGAGAGGAGTAGCAACTGAGTATCGGAAGACGTAGGAGAACGTTTTAAACCAATCCATATATATATATATATATATATATATATATATATATATATATATATATATATATATATATATATATATATATATATATATATATATATATATATATATATATAATAATAAAACTTAACGTAGTGTGTCAGCTGAAACTATGGTACAATAAACATCTTACAGTCTCCTAGTCAAAGCTCTTGTAATCTACGAAACCGATCTTCCACGACGTTTGTTACCCTTGGTGTTCCCTGTCCAGATCTTCTTAAATACGAACCAGTTTTCCGAAATCTTGTTAAAGCATCGGATATTGCACAAGCATTTCTTCGATATACCGAATGGAACGCCCATCATTATGCAGAGCAACAGCTTGCGCTGCTTGATCTGGCTTGATTGTAAATTATTTTTGTTTATTAAAAACACTTATACCAAAAAAGCAGGCAACAATACACAAAAGAAATACAATCAGTTTAATAGGTAGTATTTTATAAGTAAATATTCGAGTTATCGAGAGCATCTTAAAAAAATTTAGGCACATACAGGTAATTTTTATTTTGATAAATTAATATATTTGATTATTATATTGTGCAAAACTAAAGGGACAAAACATTGGAATTAATTAATAGGTTGATTAGAGAATTTTTTAGCTGTGAAATAAAACTTTGCTTGAGTTTATTATTTATCATTTGTTTTATTTATACATGCGTGCGTGTAATAACCGAGTGCTGTATAGGCTTGAATATTTATTAAAATAAACAAGCATTTAACCATGTGTAAAAAAGGGGTTGAAATAATTTATTAATATTGACTCATCTATGTAGTAAACAATTATTTTTATCACGTTTGTCTAAATGAAACTGTGTGAATGAAAACGTATAAAAATAAATAAATGAAAATTTAAAGATATTTATTTCAGAAATAATATTTTTTTGTACAACTATTAGGGGATTATAAACTGCTTTATTGAAGCTGGTATCTATAAAATGGAAAATGAACTCAATATCAATATCCACATTTAAATATGACTATTTCCGTTTTTTTTAATTCCTCTCTCTCTCTCTCTCTCTCTCTCTCTCTCTCTCTCTCTCTCTCTCTCTCTCTCTCTTGAATATTTCCAGTTTTAGCGTAGGATTTTATCCTAATCCTAATATATTATAATATATTATTTGAAATACAATAAAAAAAATTTTTTTATTTATTTTGCTTCAACCACTTAGGGTTATTAGCATAAGAAAAATACAAAAGTGATAACTTTTGTATTTTTGTGACATACATAGACATAACAGAATATCAATTACATAATAAGGTATACAATATATATTTTAATTATTGATGTATTGTGTTAAATTTTATTAAAAAAGTTTATAGATTTTAAGAATTCTATCAAGTCAGCTACGTATTTAGATTCTCCTAGAAGTTCTTTTAATGTTTTTGGAATGTGGTGATATAGTCTTTCAACTCAGTATATTGGACAGTCAATCAAAATGTGCTTCACTGTCACTTTACATTCACAAACAAAACACACTGGTTCCTCTTCTCTCTTACACAAGTATTCATGTGTTGTAGAAGTGTGTTCTAATCTAAGACGTGTTATTAGGACTTGATTTTGTCGCTTTGAAACTCAGAAGTTCCATGGAAGGACGGAAGATTTTAGTTCTATCAATTTAGTGGTGTTTCTATTCCATTGGTTTTGCCAAACATCATTAAATTTTGCTTTTAAGTAAGGTTCTAAATCTAAATGTACCGTTAGATTTTTCACTGATGCGGCTGTACTGGTTACTGCGGACCTAGCTAGACTATCTGCCTTTTCGTTACCATCTATTCCAACGTGTGACTGGTATATACGGTATAAAATTAACTTAATCTGCTGTAATGTTAGTTGAGAGGGATAAATCTGAGGAATTGATGTCAGACAACTAAGTGAATCAGATATTATAAGAGATTTGGGAAGTTTTTTTCTAGAATAAAGGTTTGGGCCTTAACTATGGTAAATAGTTCTGCTATAAAAATACTTATCTCAGGAGATATTTACGGTCTTAGAAGCTTCCGTCTATATAAGATGGTAATTTTTGTACTGTGTGAGAACGTCGAGAAAGTGAGTTTTAAAAAAATTGGATATCACGTTATTTTTGTTATATGCTGTAAGTTTAAGGTTACAAAGCGGAAAGGGAACAACCCATGGAAAACATAAATTTATTTCACAGGTAGGATAAATGGGTAATAGTTCAATATTAAAATCAAAAAAGTATATATTAGCTCGTTCATAGAAAGGTACAGGACCCCTATTTCTCTTTTGATAGATCTCCTGGAATCTGTTAGCAATAGCATGATGAAGAGCTGGATTTTTGGGTTAGATTTTATATTCGAGACATACGATAGAATTAAGTATTTTTTTATAAGGTTTAAGGGTGGCTCTTTAGCTTCACAGAGTAGACTGTCCACAGGACTCGTGCAATATGCTCCAAGAGCAAGTCTAACGGCTGAAGTCTGAAGAGTATCCAAAGTTTTGAGCAATGCTTGGTTTGCGGAGTTATACACAACACATCCGTAGTCAACTTTTGATCCAATTAAAGCTCTCTATAAATTTATTAGAATTGGAGTATATGCTCCCCAATTTTTATGTGATACAGATTTCATAATGTTTAGTGCAGCTTGGCACGATAGTCTTAGTGAGTCTATGACTTATCCAACTTAATTTTGAGTCCAGTTGCATCCCTAGGAATTTTATTTCTTTTGTATATTCTATAGGAGAATTGTAAAAAAATAGATTTGAAAGCTTTTGTGGATTTGATTTTCCTGAAAAATGTATAGCTTTTGTTTTTGTGGTGGAAAACTGGAGCTCAATATTGTTAGACCACAATTCTATCGACTTAAGAGCTGCAGCAATACGGTTATGAACAGATAATATGTTTTTATTTCTTTCTAGAATTACCAGATCATCAGCGTACAAAAAAGTTTTAATTGTGCCATTACAGTACAATACAACATTGTTAATATCAATTAAAAATAGCGCTACACTTAGATTCGAGCTCTGTGGAATTCCATTTTTCTGTAATTTAGATTCAGACAAATGGTTATTGATTCGAACTTGGAAAAAATATCGTTACCGTAGAAAGTTTGAAATAAAAGCAAACATGTTAGCGTGAATCTTCCAATTGTAGAGTGTAGTTAAAATATCATAGCGTCATACTGTATCAAAAGCCTTTTTTACATCAAAGAATATGGCTAAACATTATTGATTGCATATAAATGCTTCGTGGTTTTCTGATAACAATTATATTAAGTTATCTAATGTTGATCTATTTTTCCTAAATCCACTTTGTTCGGGTATAATAGGATGTTTATGTTAAATATAGCATATGAGTTGATTGTCAATGATATTTTCTAGCAACTTACACATTGTATTCGTGAGAGAGATTGGTCAAGAGGATTCTGCTTCAAATTTAGATTTACCTGGTTTGTGTATTGGAATTATGATTGACGAGTGTCATATGTGGGAATACCTTATTGATCCGTATAAAATTGTAGTTGCAATAATAGTCATTGCCCTACTAGTGTTAGGTTCCGTAGAAAAAGCACAGGTATGTTATCTGGTCCTGGACTAGTATTTCTAACGAAGTTAAAGGTCGATTCAAACACATCAGTCCCGTCACAGTCCCGGCGCCGGACCGATTCCGGCTGGTCACAGAACTATTCGTTCGTCTATTCGCACACTCCCGAAATGCATCAGTCTTCGGCGACCAATCTGTTGAAAAGATGGAAAGTTTTTCGGATGAAGAATTAGCAAATATTATTATTATTATTATTCCTGCCAAATATTATTTTTAAAATTAATGTCCATGTATTTTGCATGCGACAAATCCTATAAAACATTATATTTTCTCACACATTCTATTAATTGTTCGTCAATAATTTTATTTTGTTCACTTGTACCGCGCGTCAGGTTCCCGGCAAAACCAAAAAATTCGTCGCTGAGATTATAAAATCGGCCGGGCGATAGACGTGTCGAAACCTGATTGCTGGGAAACTGTTCGTCAACTGATGAATGTGAATGCCGGCGGCATATTTCTAATAAAGAATATTTTGTATGACGGATTGTTCGGATCGGCGCCGGGACTGTGACGAGACGTGACTGATGTGTTTGAATCGACCTGAAGAGTTTTAATAAGTTTAGTAAAGCTTATAGGATTGTTTATTGGTGAAATGTCATCGATTAATGGTATTCCTTTATTTTCTTCTAATCGTTTCTTATTTAAGAATTCTATTGAATAGTTTTCATCACTAGAAGCGGTACAATATTGATTTGCCATTATTTCAGATATATTGTATTCAGACGTAAATGTCTGATTGTCTTTTAGTAAGTACTTTATAGAGTGATTTGAATTTTGTCCAGATACACTTTTAATCATGTTCTAGATTTGACCAATTGGAGTAGATCTATTGATTTTTGAAACAAACTTTTGACTCTTGCTTGCTTTTTTTAATAATAAATCTACATTAAGCTCTTATTATTTTAAATTTCAAATAATTTTAAGTAGTTTTTATATCGCTTATATCTATTAAAAGATATTTTAATTTACCGATTTAGATTTTCTTATTACCTATTTGCACGTATCGTTCCACCACGGTACAGGTGAATATTTTGGATGAAAAGCTGTTTTTCCAATGGATTTATTCTTTGCATCAATGATGGCTTTGTTGAAAAAGAATGTTTTCTCGTTAATATCTTGTTCTGAGTCTAATATTTCTCTAAGATCCATAGCTGATGAAGAAATCAATGTTGAGAACAAAGACCAGTTGGCTTTATTTAAGAACCGTTTGGTGATGTGTGTGATTGATTTGCCATTATTTCAGTACAAAATAACATATTGTTAACTAAGAGGAGAAAGTGATCACCTCCATATAGATCAGGTAAAGCGTCCCCCGATAAACTAGGTTGCAAGTTTGGTTCGCAAATTGACAAATTAATTGCTGAAAACTCTCCTGCTGCTGCATTATATCGAGTATTCCTGCCGTCATTAAGTAGATTTAAATTGAGATTATTTAGGATAGTTTCTATTTTTCTTTCCATTTTTGTCATTTTTTTGTTGCAGGATATCATTGGCATTCCAAGTGGCTATAGTGGCTATTCTAATGTCTTTTGAGCATATTATTAGTTTTAAATTGATATAAGGTTGAATGTTCGAATAAATGAACTTTGATCAAATAAAAGGCAGATATCGAGAACAGTTTAATAATTAAATCTTACCCAAGTACTTTCATTTCAACAATCAAAGAATGTCATAAACATAAAATTGTGTAATGTACAATGTGAATAATGTTACTCTTACTGCTACTGTTACTTTGAACTTCTTGAGAAAATTGTCTTTCTTCGAAAATAACAGGATTCATATTTATTGGTTTCCTTAGTTAAGCCATTGGTTTTTGACTGCTAACTTTGTCCCTTTTAACTTGGAAAATTTTAGCCACTTCACATCCTCTATAATTAGCTAGGTGTTCCATCAAGCAGTTAACGCATTTCTTCTTTTATTCTGGTATTTTTTAGATGGCTTAGTTTCATATTTTCGCAGGCATTTCACATATCTTGTCTATTGCAGAAGTTGTGTCTAGGGATGGGAAAAACCTACCGGTTTTAACCGAAAACCGGTTTTTTTACTTCGCAATAACCGGTTTTATCGGTTGTTTTTTTGTCCCGGTTATAACCGGTTTTTTATTTTAAAACTAAAAACCGGTTATTAGGTTTTTACGGTGATTATAATTAGATTAGGTATTATTTTGAATCCCAATCATAATTATTATTCTCAAGCAATTATTCCAAACAAAAATAATTCAAATTTTATTTTATTTTATAAATACAGAAGCAAACTGAAAGTGCAAACTCACATCAGCCAGAAACAATTAAGTTTTATTAAAATATTTCGTTGAAAAGGTATTTGTTATCATAATATTTACATAAGAAGTAATCAATCTGGTACATCATCTATTTTTCACACTTGACTCTTGACATTGAAAGTGGGAGAATGGCCTTTTCTGATTACCAAAAATAATATTCTGATTTATGAATATCAAATTACCGATTACGAATACGAATCTCCAAGGATTTCCCTACGTTTTTAAAACGACACACCCATACAGGAAGTATTAAATGAGTTAAAATGTACCTATTATACAAAAAATATACAAACGTGTTAAAAGTAATACAAATGATAATTTTTTTTGATGGTAGTAAAAATAAAAGATGAATTGCATTATCCAATTTATTTTTAAATAAAATATTTATGTTAATATTATTTTTTTTTAAATCCCATTTGAAAGAGAATGGGAAATTTTTTATAAGTTGAAATGGTTTGGGAATTTTTTGGGTTTGGGAGGAGAGGAAAATTGGTGGGTATTTTAGAGGATTATATTTTTAAATGGTAAATTAAATTTGCATCATTAATTGAATACAATAATTGCATATTATATTCTACTCTTATAATATATTCAATGACAATAGAACCTGACTTATTTCATCGCTCTCTATTCAGCAGTAGTATAATAATTTTGGTTTACTGTTCTCTACATCTGACTAATGAAATTCACAAATCTTTGGGATTCACACAAATCAAATTTCATTTCGATTAAAGTATCAAGTAATTTCCATGACGGCATTGATGACCAGTTATACTTTAGGAGTGCCTAAATAAACATAGTAATAATGCCGTTTTCTTATCATCTTCAAGTTTCGAATTTTTCATTTTTGCCATGTCGAAATCGTTTGTGTGGAATTTATTTTCCAAGCGTAGCACAAATGAGGCACAGTGCTCTATTTGTTTGAAAATATTAAAATCAGGAGGAGTCACAACGAATATGATGCCGCACCTAAAAAATAAACATCCAATATATCTGGAAAATAAGACGAATAAGTATGCGACGCCTTCGGGAACGGCATACCGGGAATTATATCTGCCAAACCATGAATGAAGTCCTCGATGAATTTGGTATCCCTTTGGCTAGGGTTGTTGGCGCCTGCACGGATGGTGGAGCGAACATGCTGGCTGCAGTGAAGAAGTTACTTGGAGAGGGCAAACATAACATTGTTTTGCACACATATTAATTTTAGTTGTCACAGATGGCCTTCTAGGATATAAACAGTGTAGCATTAAAAAATTTAATAAAAGAAATATAAGCCAAGGTCACTTTCGTTAGGCACAGCAATATCTTCATGGAAAGGTTAGGGATGGAGCAGGAAACGGAGGGCAAGACAGATGGTGAAATGAAGCTTTTGGTACAATCCGTACCAACCAAAAGGAATTTTGTCTACCATATGCTTAAAAGATTCACACCAATGTCCCAATATATATTATTAAAATTATTACATTAAAAAAGCACCAAGGATGATTTCTGGTTCAGATATAAAATTAATCACTGAAATTGTTACCATTTTATCGCCTTTCGATGGGGCCACAAAGGAGATCTCGGGTTCCTGGTACATTACTGCTAGCCTTGTTATGCCACTTGTGTCTATTATCGAAAGATCTTTAAAAAACCTCAAGCCAAACCTTAGTAGAGTCCAAAAGTTATGCCAAAAGCTTATAACTAGCCTTCAAGAGAGGGGCACTAAGCTTTTACAAAACCCCCTGCTTTGCCATGCTAGAATCACGGACCCGAGGTTCAAAAAACTATATCTGAATCCATCTATAGCTGAGACAGTCATATCCAATGTAGGCTCGGAAGTTAGGACGTACCTTACTGAAATCGGAAAACTTTCTCCTTTCTGCTCCTTTCAGAATGAAGAAGCCAAAGTGAGTTTAAAATCAAACCCTCTTTGGTCTTCACACTATCTGGAGTTGGTGAACAGTGGTTCCAGTTCAAGTTCCTAGGACACACGGATTCAAAGTTCTTTTCCAAATGAACTGACTCTATATCTGCAGCAGCCTTTGCTGTCGAGATTAAGTGATCCGTTTTCATTCTGGGGGCAGAACAGAACCTGTATACCAGGCTTGGCTTTCATAGCTAAAAAATACATGTCGATGGTCGGAAGTTCGGTGGCATCAGAGAGACTGCTGACATCATTGAATGATATTGTGTCAGATGAGAGAAACCGCTTAACCGACCAACATGTATATGAACGAGTTTTTCTCAACAGGCTTCATAAAAAATACTGGCCAACATAATGCTAAATCCATTTTATATGATATAACCTATTTGTAACCTTCTAAGCTATACTTTTTTACTTAAAATATTACTTCATTCTACTTATACTTACTTTATTGTATATTATTGCAATATGTATATATTTATCTTACGCTATATTATATTTAATAATAATCAATAAATATATAATAATAATAATATAATGAATAAATATAATAATTAATAGAATAAAATGGTTTTATTAAAAATTTTGTTTTATTTATATTAATATTGATGTTCTTTCGATAGTACTAATTTTGATCATATTGATATCGAGTCGAATGAAGTATCGCAAACTAAAGTGCATTGTAAATGTAACTTTGTAACCTATTGGATTAAAAAAACCGAAAACCGGTTTTTGGAAAAACCGGTTTTTTTTGGCCGGTTATAACCGCCAGGTTAAACCGTAAGCAAAAAAAAACCGGTATAACCGAAAACCGGTGTTTTGTCAAAAACCGCCATCCCTAGTTGTGTCTGTGGCCGAAGAAAAAAGTTGAAAAAGATCAAATTTAATAATATTGTCTTCAGCAAAGAATTATGTACCACAGTCTGATTAATTTTTATATGAGGAAATTCGAAACTACCATCAGAGCGTTTTGTCGGTAGAAACAAAATATCCTGTATAAGAATTTAGAATTTAGTGATGACGAGTGAATAAAACTATTTAAAATGTATGTTAATAGCTTAATTAAAGCATGTGTTTATTTATTTCATTTAGTTGCTTAATATTAACTATCATTTTCTAATAAATATTTCTATTTTTTCCTTAAAAAACAAAAAAAGTTCACATGAACCAGTTAAGTCCATTTCATTGTTCTCAACTTCCTAATTTTTTGCCATAACCGTTTAAATCTTTCTATAAATAATGTAATTAGGCCTTTCCAAATAACAAAAAATATAAAATTGATTATAATATAAAATTTTACCCAAAAAAATATGTTTTACATCTCCTGAATATTTTGCGTCAGGTGACTTAACTAGTTTATGCATTAAACCCCTAAATTTTCGTTATTAAAGGTAAACCATGACATCAAATAACCAACAAGAGAGAGGATCAAATTAAAATCAATCTACTTCGTTTGGAATACACGAACCGTACTCATAAATTTCTCATAGGACATAAAGATAAACCCATATGCAATGTGTAAAATACCGATGTAACAATAAATCAAAATATATCGTAATTGTTCAAGATAGGTAGCAACTACTATAAAGTCAAATAATATGTTTATATGGGGTTAAGCCACAATTGATTGGAATGATAATTACATTGTTAATAAAGTTTGACACGTTTCTACTTCCACTCCGGAAATCATTTTTAAAAAAGATAAGTAAAAAATTGTGAGAAGCGTATAAATAACCAACAAGTTTTTAAGTTGGTTATGTTTTTCAAAACTGATTGTTGACCTAATTTGCCTCGATCTTGTAAACAATAGCCTTCTGTTGGTTTTTCCCCCGGAATATCAAATTTTGTTTTGTATGTTTTATTTGTTTGTATAATGTGTGTTTAACGTATAATATCTTCTTCTTCTTCTTCTTCTATTTCTTACCCAGTTTTTGATGTTCTCCACCTTGCATCTATGTCGTATGTCTGTACTTCTAGCTCTGTCCCATAGTGTCTTACCATCAATTTTTCTAAGTGTTTTTATCTCTGCTGTTTCTAACATCCCTTTTGTCCTCTCTGTGTCAGGTCTTGTTTCTGCCGCGTATGTCATTATTGGTCTGATGACTGTTTTGTAAATTCTGCCATTCGTTTCTTTCCCGATATAATATGTGTTTGTATATTGTGTGTTGCATATATATTGTGTATAATTGTAGATGATGTCTGCGACTTCCTTTAATCCGCTATTATTAGTATTTTCTTCTTGTTGACTTCTTCTTTTAGTATTGACAAACAAAGCCTGCTACATTCTGCTAATGGATTTGCTACACATTTTTCTTCATTAAGTAGGTGAGAGCTGTTTTTTTTATTTTTCTCTTTTTCATGTATGTTTCTTTTTCACTGTACTCTGTGCTTGTTTTCCCAAGAATATTTGCATATCTGAGGCTTGTCGAAGTCTCTCCTCTTGATGTATGCTTTGATGTATTAACACCTCTATGGAAGGTTGGCACTCTATCTTTTGCACATTCGTCCGATAGTTCTTCTGCCGATTGGTGACTTATCTCTTGCTATTTTGACACAACACGGGTCTCCTCCATTCTACTTATATGGTTATTCCATTCTTTTTTCTATTTTGTGTCCATTAATTTATACACTATAAGTTACATTTTCTTCTAATGTCTTCACTTCTCAGTACTCTTATCTCTGCAGTTTTTAGTAGCCTTTGCGTTGTAGCTGCGTCGGGTCTTGTTTCTGAGGCATATGTTAATAATGGTCTTACACCGGCTTTATAAATTTTTGACTATCTCAGTGTTAATGTGTATGTTTGACCATATAGTGTTATTAAGGCATCCTGCCAGTCTATTTGCGTTTTGTACTTGATCTCTCACTTCTTTGTCCAGGTCTCCATAGCTAGACAGTGTAATTTCCAGGTATTTTCTGCGTAACAGAGTATTTTTATTTCTTTTTTTTTTCATTCGGTGTCCTTTTCCTTTGTTAACGCTTTTGATGATTTCATCCATGATCAAATTGAAGAGCATGGTGCTCAATGAATCCCCTTGTCTCATTCCGCTGCCTATTTCTATAGGTTCTGTAAGTTGTCCATCTATTCTGACTTCCATTTTGTTGTTTTGGTAGATGTTTTTGATAGTTTTTATAATACTTAGAACTTCTCTATTATACAGAACTTATCTGTAAGTTTTAGCGTAGTCTTTAATAAGCTTATACCTCTGTAGTTTTCTGGCTGTTTTTTATCTCCTTTTTTGAATAGTAGAATTAGTTCGCTCGTTCTCCATGCTTCCGGTATTTTATTTTGTTTTAGAATTTTATTAATTAATGTTGTTAATTGTTCTGTCATTGCTGCTCCACAATATTTTAGTGATCAGTATTTGATTTTGGACAGGATAAATATATGTGTTAGTTGTTTGAAGGTTGTTATGATAATATACTTATTGCCTAAAGGCCTTTTACTTATGGTATGGTTGTCATCTTTGAATACCTCCTTGTGAGTGTTTCTACATTGTTTATGGTATGTTATTGTTTTCTTTCTTCAATCTTGTGAAATTCTTTGTTTATAAGTGACAATGGGTAGTCATTTTTTGATGTTGATCAACAACAAAGAAGAGTTAATTAAATTTAACATGGAACAAGAAAACAACATTTAACTTCCTTTTCTGGATGTGTAAATCAGAAAAGAAGACGCAGTAAAAAAAGGTTAACAGAAAACAAACTAACACCAATAGATATTTAAGTTATCGCTCAAACCATAACATCAAAAAATGAATTCTCAAATCATTATATCATAGAGCCACAAAAACCAGCTCCATAGAAAATGTATATGAGAAAGAAAGAACCTGCTATCACACATTTGAAGACAGGAAGCAACAAAATACTACAAGCAATGTAGACATACTCACAAGAAGGGACTCAAAGATAATAAGAATACCATATATAAAGGACTTATCAGAAAAACTAAAGAGGATAATAAATAAATACCACATGACAACAACATTCAAAAACAACCAACACACTGAGATCTATCATGTCTAAAACCAAACATAATACTACACAAAGAACTACATCTATAAAATACTCTGTGAATGCAACAGGTTCTATTTAGGAGACACTTCAAGAAACTTCAAGTGTCAGGACAAACGAATATGAAACATATACCAAGAACAGCGATTTCGACAAATTTCAGATATACAGATATACCTGGGTAACGAGCACAGAGTGCAATGGAAAGATACATCAATAACCATGTCATCATAAAAGAAACATATATGAAAAAGAGAAAAATCAAAGAAGTAGACATCATCCTACTTAATGAAAAAAAAGTGCAAACCCGTCCGCAGAATGTAATAGTCTTTGGTTGCCAATACTAAAATAAGTAGTCAACAACAGAAACATACCAACAATATACAATATCGGATTAAAGGAAGTCGCGGACATTATCTACAATTAGACACAATACATAAACACATAACCAACGTTAAACACAGATTATACAAACAAATACAACAATGAAACCTAGAAATCAATTAGAATTTGACATTCCCAAGGTAAAAATATCACCCTTAGACTTTTGCCTACAAGATCGAGGAGAATAAATATTATTAAGTCAACAGTGAGTTTCAAAAAACATAACCTGACTTCACAACTTATTGGTTGTACTTTTCGCACAATTTTTTAAAAAATCGTTTTAAATATCTTTTTTAATATAGATTTCCGGAGTTGTCTAGTCGCCTTAACATCATAGGTTATATTAACTCAACCGAAATGTCCTGATGAAGAAAAGTGCTTCTTGGGAATGATGCAGTGACATTATTAGCCTTATACAGGTAAACTGCATTATTTCCTGATATATTTCATAAACAAAAGAACACGGTGAGTCGCCAACGCCGAGAGTTTCGGGGAACATCATATTATGCACTCAACTGGTCAACCAGATCCACACCGAATTTTGTTTTGTTGTAATCCGTTATTATTTCGGATGTGTTCTTGTTTTCTGTTTGTTTTTAAAGCAAGTCCATGGCCAAAGGTATACTGGTAAACCAGTTATCCATGGTTACATTTCTGCCCGTTCCTTCTATGGGTTTAACCATTCTTTTAACAACCTCTGCGCTACTCCAATCACTTTCAAAAGGACCAGTTGGTTGTGTTTTACAGTAAATCTCCATTTTATAGGTAATGCATATTTGCTGTCTACTAACGCAAATATTTTTATACCATATTTGGATGGTTTACTGCGGATATATTGACGAAATTGACATTTTCCCCTAAAAGCAAGTAACTGCTCGTCAACTGTTAAATATTCCGAAGGTGTAAAATTTTTTATAAAATTTTCAATAAAAAATCCAAAAATGTTTCGTATAGAAGCAAGTTTATCCAGCTCTCTCCTTTGTTGTATAGAATTAAAGTCGTCAAACCTCAAACATCTCAGTATAAATCAAAAACGATTTAAAGACATTGTCAAGTAAATAGCTTCAACACCAGTACCTTTCTTATTATCCCACATTTGCAAAACATTTAGTCTTCCAGATTTTAGAACATCTGCTAAAAAAAATATACCAATAAGTCCCCAAATCTCTTCAACGTCGGTCGTTTTAGCATCTCTGTAGCGCTGGAAATTTGCTCTTACCTTCTCAATATAGATGTTGCTACAACGCGTAATTTCTTTGACGATATTATCATCTTGCATACATTTGAAGCATTCAAACTGTTTTTGCGTTTCTAGCTTCTCTTATAGATCCTGGTAACTTCAAAACAATATTTGCTGCACCAGTTCTTGAAGTAGGCGCAGAACACATGTTACTCCACTTTGTTTTTTTGTCTTTGCCAAGATAGTATTTTAAAATTATTTTTTCTTCATCTTCTTCCTCTTGGGGGACCTCTTCATCACAATCTTGTTCTGATACTTGTTCAAATATGGTACATTCTTATTCTAGAACATTATCAGATACATATTGCTCAACATTATAGTCATCTGAGCAGCTGTCGTTGTTACTACCATCTATATTTGACCCCTGTTCGTTCTCTGTTTCATTATTCCCTTCAATCAGCATTTTTTCAAAATTAGAGTCGCCAAATCTTACTTTTTTTGGTCGGGATATTGCTGATAACTAAAACAAATAAAAAATAAATATTTGTTACTCTTTTTCACGCAGAAAACTTACTTAACCGCCGAATGCAAAATATAATTTTTAGTTTAGGGTTACGTAAGTACACGCGTGGATTACACTGGTAATAAAACACAATCAAATCTATTTTTTACAGCTACACACATCCAGTGACGGTAGCATATTAGAACAGTTCCTTATACTATGCCCTGAAGGTATAAGGAGATAGGCAATTTTCGCGCGTGAACTGGAGGGTTAAATTAGACATGCCACAAGAAATCAGTTTCAGAACCTTTTTATGCTATTAAGACTAAACTATTAAAGCCTTCGTATGCGCGTCCAAGTCATGACTATCTTCATTTCGCACTTGGCGAGTGACCGCGGTAAGGTTGCGCAAATGTGATGTGGGATGTACGACAGACATTCACGTACCTACTGAACTTTCACATAACATGATATTTCTCTGTATTATAAGTATTAGATCAGCCATACTCATTACGCGGCCTGTGGGCCGCATGCTGCCCTCGGAGCGATTTTTCGCGGCCCTCAGACTGCAAGGCAGTAAAACATAATTTGCGAGTTATAATATAATTATGTTTCTATTTATGCATTATATCTCACAATTTGCTAATATTGAACAAATATTAGATGAAGTTTCAAAACTACAGCTGTCTGATTCAACGTGCATGAGACGGTCACAGAACTTAGCAGCAAAACCGATGAACTGAAGAAAAGTAAATATTTTCGTCTTGCGCTCGACTCGTCCACTGACAAAACGGCAATTTGTCAAGTGCTATTGTTCGTAAAGTATGTATCGAAGGATTGTGTTCTTAAAGAAGATTTTTTGGGCATGATTCCTATGACTGGACAAACTCGAGGTATTGATTATTTGAACACAATAGTAAATTTTTTAACGAGCATAGCATTGATTTGAAAAAGGTTTTTTCTGTGTGTACTGATGGTTGCCCATCAATGTTGGGGCGAAATATAGGGTTTGTTCAGCTGTTGAAAAAACACTTGGGAAATGATAATTTATTGAGTTTCCATAGTATTATTCATCAAGAAAGCTTATCAGCTAAATTTGGTGAAAATTTCAGCTGTGTTATGAAAACACTTGTAAAGATTGTGAATGTCATAAGATAAAATAAACTAAACCACAGAGAGTTTCAAGAATTTTTGAAAGAACTTATGTCGCAATAAATATGGGGACATTTTTTACCACACAGAAGTGAGATAGCTGAGTAAGGGTAAAGTTTTGGAACATTTCCTCAGTATTCGACATAAGATTACTCTGTTTTTGGCTACAAAGGATAAAGAGTTTCCTGATATTCATAATTTTAGTTGCTGGCTTAAAGTAGCGTTTCTCACTGATACAATGAGCAATATGAATGAAACATTGACCAAACTGCAAGGGGACTACAATAACATTGTAACGAAAATGATGAGTATTGTATTTTCACTGGAGCAGAATCTGCATATGTATATTGAAAATTTGTCAAATAAAGAATATTCCAGCTTTCCTTCCGTTAAAGCACTGTTTGATGAAAATCCAGATGAAAGTCAAGAGATTTCTCACCTACTGAAGCTGTTAGCAGACCTAAAGGATGAAATGTCTGTGACGTTTAGTGACTTCAGGAAGTTCCAAGAACCATTTCGCTTGGTGGAAAATCTATGGGCAATAACAACAGCAAATGTAGCTCATCTTTCTATTTTTGGATACTAAGCTAGGGATTTGAAAAATGAGTTAATTGATCTTAAGAATGATACAGAGCTCAAAAGTATTTTTGAAGAAAAAAAGAAGGAAAAGCTCACTGTAAGTTTTGGGAACACAGTTCAAAATGACAAATTTCCTAACTTAATTGACTATGCTCAGAAAATGTTGTGTATTTTTGCATCTACATATGTTTGTCAATCTACATTCAGTAAGCTGAAGTTCATAAAAAACAAGTACAGATCTAGGCTAACTAGTGAGAACGTTAAAAAAATTTTGAGAATTTCAGTTTCTTTCCAACCTGCTACAAAGATGCCATTCTAGAGAGCTGTGAAAGATTTCGCCCGTCGACTTCAAAGAATTAACAAATTCAGGACTTGACATTCCTGGAGTCAAGTAAAAGACATTTTCCTACTTTTTACAAGCAAAACAGTCCTTATAATTTATAATTATATTGTTTTTACGTAACTTGTAATAAACTTATGTTATAGTCATATAGTTTTAAAGTTATTTCATACCACCGCTTGTACTTGCGGCCCTGAGGAAAATTTCATTCAAACTATTAGGCTGTCAAAGAAATCCTAGTGAGGATCCCTGTATTAGATAATAAAGTTTTTTTCAGAAATACAGTTTACATTTTTCATACTTCTGTTTTTATTAAAACTTGACGTGAAATTCTAGTAAAATTGACCTACAACACTAAAATTTACAACATATAAAATTGAACTAACTTCAACAACAAAATAAAAATATGTTAATCATTAAAGCTAATAATTTTAAATCTGATAAACCGATAAAAAGCGAATATATATATATATATATATATATATATATATATATATATACAGGGTGGTCCTTAAGTAATTGTACAAAAAGAAACAGTAGATTCTACATTTTAAAATAATACGATTTAAGCCAAATTGCTTTTATAAAATGTTGATATTAAGAAAGATACAGGGTGTTAAAGTGCAAAATTAAAATTTTATTTTTCACTATAACTTTCATGTTTATAAACATTTATGTATAAAAATTTACAACTGAGGCACCCTTTGCACCCTTTGATGTAACTGATAGAGGGCGCCACTTATGCCACATATGTAGTATAAATTTGCACTTAACTTTTTTGCTCTTTAAGTTACTTGTATTTGGGATAAATAATATTAAAGATACATTATTTTAACAAAAAAAAGGTATACTTGTTAATAACTTCAAAACTCAACAGTTTTCGAGATTTTTCGAGCATTTTAAAAATCAGCTGCATAATTCTGATCTAAGGCAATTACTCCTGGCAACGATGAAAAAATAGACAAAAGTAGACAAATTTTGGTATAAAATACATTTAACTAAAGTTAATAGTTAACGAAATATTAAATACAATAACAAAATTATCAGCAGGATAATTAATAATACGATTTGACAAAATAACAGAATAATAGGATTTTACATCAAACAATTTACGTTTAGTGGTTCTAATGAAACTGCTGCAGTATTTATTTCTTCCCATAGTTGGTTGAGAATGTTTATGGGATTCTTATAGACACGTTGTTTTAATGCGCCCCATACACCAAAATCATGCGGATTAAATTCGGGGCTACGTGGTGGCTATAATGTAAAATGGATGAATATATTATTTTGGATACATATCCAAATCCTATGCTATATTATGGAACTACATCTTATTTATCACAGAATTTAAATAATGTATTAAACTGTGATGTATCTCGTTCATTGGTTACTTATATACACACGGAATAACCTATCGATGACATTACTTATTTATATGATTACGTTACAGCTTACGAGTAACAAATGGACATTTCGAACAAATGGACTATTATGATTTACTAACGAACTAATATTATGCTGAACTAAATTGCCTGTGTGTTTACTATATTTAAAACAATATCGGTTATTAAGACAACGATGATGTCTTTGTAAAAATGCTGAGTCTTTCAGGTTAGATCTGTAGCAAAAGTATTATGAAACAGGACACATATGTATTATTCAATACCTGTGCTCTAGTTTTTATTTGTCCTAATAAAAATGGGTAAACAATTTACGTAATGAACAATAAGTATTCTTTTCGGATTTTTTATGAATTAAATAATTATATCAATATCTCATTACATTGCCAAGGAATATGACTACCACGACCAATCCAACGTTCAGAAAAGTTGTATTTAAGTATGTTCTAACTGCCTTCTCTCTAGAATGTAGTGGTGTACCATCTTGCATAAACCACATCTTTTGGGTTTTTGGCATTTTACAATAGAGAAATAGTAATACAACGCCATTATAAAAACTTAAGAAATAGCAAAGGGAAATTGTAAACATGATGACGTCCAACGTCTGAATACGGACACGGCACCTAAAGAAGAAGTTAAAATATCTTTTCGGCAATAAGACATTTAGCACCCACAACAAAGCATTTTATGATGTTACATTATCATCTTTGAGTTGTTTTAATAAGAATAAACTATGAATTATGCTTATCTACAGGTATTCAGTGCTTTACCGCACAAATATCAAACTAAGAATTATTGTGCAGCTGACTTATAAAATGCATTTATCTGGAAAACGGTTGAATTTTCAGGTTACTAACAAGTATACCTTTTCTTTGTAAAAATAATGTATCTTTAATATTTTTTAACACAAATAGAGATGACTTAAAGAGCAAAAAAGTTACTCGCAAATTTATGCCACACATGTGGCATATGTGGCGCCCTCTATTATTTACATTAAAGTAAGTATAAAATTATAATTTATCCTACTCAAAAGCATCCAACTGTAAATTTTTGTCCAAAAATATTTACAAACGTCAAAGTTATAGCGAAAAATAAAATTTTAAATTTCCACTTTAACACCCTGTATCTTTCTTAATATCAACATTTTATTAAAGCAAGTTGGCTTAAATCGTAATATTTTAAAGTGCAGAGTCTACGATTTCTGTTTGTACAATTACTTAAGGACCACCCTGTATATATATAATATATATATATATATATATATATATATATATATATATATATATATATATATATATATATATATATATATATATATATATATATCTATATATATATATTTATATACATATATATATATATATATATATATATATATTTAATTAAATTAAAGAATTCGTATACAACATATTGTAATATTAAAAATTATGTACTCATATGTCGCTAATAACTGACTTTGTTTTTATGAAATAAAAAAAATATTTGTTATGTATTCTTAAATATTGATCAAATAGATATTAACATATTATACTGTTTAGTAATATTACAAATTTTAACTAATATCTCGTTTAATTTCAAATGCGAAACAGACGAAGAAAACGAGCAATAAAATAGGTTTATCTCATAATAATACTATACAGAAATATTAAATGTCGGTCGTAAAAAAGAAAGGTATATATCTGAGTCCCAAGAGCTCCTTGGAGCTTAGTTGCATCAGGATTGTATAAATCAAAAAGACAGTATCTGTAATGAAGACGATTTGAATAATATATACCCATTCCGCATATTTGTATACGTATTCGACAATGCATTATGTAGAAACAACCAACCATAAAGGTCGTTACAACCTCAAAACATTCATAATATTGAAATTTAGACCTCAAGAGAGCAAGATACAAAAGGAGAATAGTCTTATCGTTAGAATCAAGTTGAAACATTGTGGATTGTGGTCATGTTTTAAATAGACATCACACAGGAACATATACATATATCTTTTCAATTTGTCGTAAAATATAAACATCTACTAAGCATTCTGAAAAAAAAATAATAGCATGAACATTATGGGCACTTATATGTCTCATTCTAATAACAAGCACTAATTCACTCATCAGCAAATCTTTTGTAATTCTATTTAGATTTTAAACACTTTAAAAATTTGCCGCCTTTGCGAAAAGTTAAAGAGATAAAATAAATAAAATATTATACAGTCGTATTCTTATTAAATATGCATTGCTTGTTGAAGTGAAAACTCCCAGCTTTATCACAATCTTTATTTTATGTATTTCGTTTGGTTCAGTTTCTAAAAAACCCGTGAATAAATGTACTTATATTTAGAAGTCCTAATTATTAAAGTTGACATAGTCATACTCTCTCATTTTAAAGTGAAATAAAATTTTGGAAGAAACAACACACGTTATTTAAAACAGCAAGCTGTGAGGTGACACTTCTGACTATAGGGGTTCATCAATAATACCAAATCAACAAACCCTCTCTTTCTCTACCGTTGCTGAACAACCAACAATTAAAACTTTCTGAGCAAAGATCAATTAATAATCTTTTCATCAGTTCATGCTATAAAAATGCAATAATGTGTCATATTACTAGGAACTATCTTTTTTATTATTCATGGTTGTAAACTGGTCGCACTTCAGCCAGTTAGCTTATTGTACATCTTCCATTGCTTCATGATACCTATTTCTTGATTCCTGAATAATGTACCAGTTTGTACTGGTCTAGTGAATGGTTACCATATGTTTTTGAAGTCACTTGGTATTCTTAATCACAAAGTATTTGCCGCCTGCGATCTAATGGTTCGCCGTCATGTAAGATATGGTTGACTGTTTAAGATTATTAAGACTGTCAAAAATTGAATGTGTATACCAACATATTACTTCCTGTAAATTTATATTATAAATAGGCTTAGGTAATAAAATCAAAAATTGTAATTACCACAAATAGTCTGGCTAATTGGCTATGCCAGAGCCATTATACAATAAAAAAAAAAAAGATTATCTGCTACAGAGTATGTAGCTTAAGTCTTCATGAAATAGTGCAGGTATTCCTGGATTAGCGCATATCCAGTAAGCAAGCCTGATAGGACTTTGAGCCGATTCCTGCTTATTTTTTACAGTACTTCAGCTCTATTAGCACGTGTCTGTCAATATATATTTTGCCATATGTTTGACGGTTTATGTGTTCCCAATGAGTTATGTTACCTTTGCAACTTCCGCTGCCGGCTCTGGATCGAAAAATTGTGTACCTGATGCTTTTCTGGCAAGTGCAAACTCTTTCATTGCCGTGTATTCCCAGTAATCTGGAACCTATAGCAGTGTGAGACTATTATGTTTCGCCAGTCTGTAAATTTAACATCAATCGGTCAGCTTTAAGTCGATTAAAATCGTTTTCTAAACTCTTCAGATGATCTTCAAATGTCTCCCCCAAGACGATTATGTCATCTAGATAAACCAGGCATGTTTTCCAAGATAACCCTCTCAACACATTTTCCATAAGCCTCTCAAATGTCGCAGGCGCATTACAGAGTCCAAAGGGAAGTCGGCAAATTGGATCCGTAACTTCGGGATAAGGATTGGCTCTGAGGATCGGGGCGTGTCGAGCTTGGCGAGGAAGCGGGTCACAGCTGACGTGCCGGGCCTGGGCGAGGTGAAGTGAGCCTAATTCTTACGAGTTGGGTTTCATGGATCCTAGTTCGGTCCCGTGCCTTAGCCTCCCGCGGAACCGTCTTGCTGCGAGACTCTCGAAAGAGTTACTTTCGGGTGCTTGGATGTCCTCTTCGGCCGCCATTCAACGGTCAGCTCAGAACTGGCACGGACTAGAGGAATCCGACTGTCTAATTAAAACAAAGCATTGCGATGGCCCCAGCGGGTGTTGACACAATGTGATTTCTGCCCAGTGCTCTGAATGTCAAAGTGAAGAAATTCAAGCAAGCGTGGGTAAACGGCGGGAGTAACTATGAGTCTCTTAAGAGTCCTAACATAAATAACTTATGATCATTTTCGCTTCGAGTATTTACATATCGGCGTCTTCCTATCGTGGGTCCTACGTTCGTCTAGTTAGGTTTTTATTACTATGACAACGTAAATGTTTTGTTTCGTCCTCTATGTCTGTGATGTCCATTTTTCTACTTTTAATTTACTATTTTTAAACTTTTATTGGCAGCCCCTATTGGCTGCTTGGCTAATTTTTGCAAGCCCGCGATAAGCGTTTGGCGATGTTTTTGCTATGGGGGGGGGGATGGTCAGCTTGCTCGATTTAATCTGGCCAAACATCCGGCCATAAAGGGCCATACGCTGCTGGTCTGTTGCTTTCCGGATCGGAACGGGGAGGAACAGACCAGCAGGATGAGGTCGGTTTTCGGATGACGGGGTTTGGTTGCGTGATGAACGTAGCCACCCAACCGGGCATCGCCCGGCCTACAAACTAAAAGAGGTATGGCTCCACTCTGATAGCCAAATGTCTCGTCATCTAATTAGTGACGCGCATGAATGGATTAACGAGATTCCCACTGTCCCTAACCACTATCTAGCGAAACCACTGCCAAGGGAACAGGCTTGGAAAAATTAGCGGGGAAAGAAGACCCTATTGAGCTTGACTCTAGCCACAATCCAGATTCTGTGGTGAAGGCTGTCTTTTTTTATCTACTGGATCCATTTCTACCTGCCAGTACCCAGACTTTAAATCCAAAGTAAAAAACAATTTACTTCCAGCCAATGTGTCCAATGTATCGTCGATCCGAGGCAGAGGATAACTATCTTTCTTGGTAACGTTGTTCAGCAAACGGTAATCCACACAGAACCTCGTCGTTCCGTCTTTCCTCTTAACCAGGACCACGGGAGAGACCCATGGGCTCGTAGAAGGTTCTATCACCCCGTCTTTCTTCATTTCCTGAACAATTGTTTCAGCTTCCTCTCTTTTCGCCTGTGGTAATTGGCTTAGCATTACCAGTATTAATTTTATGCTTAACAACGGTAGTTCTTCCCGTCTTTCCTCCTTTCGGTACGAAAATATCACGATACTGCCGAAGAAATTCCCTTAATTTCCTTTTTTCCATTTGATTTAGAGACTGTCCTGCAACTGCAACCATTTGGTCGAATTTGTCGTTGGAATTATCAGATATTGTCGTCTGACGGATTATGGATGTCACAGGTACACAAGTTCCTACTTTTGTCTCTTTCTTGATGGTCACTGGGTAGTCGTTGACATTGATAAGTCTCACAGGAATTTCTTTAGCCGAAGTCACCAATTCCTTTCCAATTATGATTCCACGGCCAACCTCATCGTCGTGGTTCCAAGGCTCCATCATAACAGGTGTCCCTTCGTCTACAATTCCCTGTAGTCGCGCTGCTATGATTGTTTCATAGTAGTTTCATGTTTTGAGTCATATGACACGTCATTATTTATCGTAACAATATCTATTGATCAATTATTCTAGAGTCTTAAATGCGAATTAGGTACATTAGACTTATCGACCTCAGGGATTCAGCTTTGTCTTGTAAGGTGTTGCCAGATTTGGGTATAAAAACTACCTACCGTTATTAGCCTCTATGCTTTTGTTATGTACCGCAGTATCATATCGTCATTATTAATTTTTTGTACAGAAGGTCATTCCTTTTGTAGATATATTGAATAAATACCAAGAACTGTTACTGTTTCTTAGACTACACGTCAATAGAGGTCAAGGGAAGAAGTATATAAGAGCTGTCCCTGAAAAATAATTCACTATGCTATTATAGAGCCGTTAATCTCTGTAGTTATCAAATTAGCCAATAGCAAGGGTGACAAACACGCGACCTCAAAGGTTTTGAAAAAACTGGCGAAGCTAAAGTTGAACAATTCGCTTTCAAATGTTTGAAAATCATTATTCTTACAATAATAGGCTTTATGTGTAACTTAACCGTACTGTTTGATTTATACTGATGGACTGCGCAAATGACTGTTTTAATGCGTAAATGTGATTGTAAATTCTTAAATTAATTGCAGTCGCAACGCATGCATAATCATATGTAGGACATAAAAATGGCAGCTCCTGACTTCAGTCCATTGGTTACTCTGTGTTTGAGCACTTATATTTACTTGCAATGTAAGTTTTTAATTTTGTATGTACGTGACGGTATGTTAGGTATTAATTATTGTTTTAAATAATATTAGTATCTAACCTTACTATTCTTGAATGAATAAATCAAGTAGGTCTGAAATAAAATAAAAACCGATGACAGTGAATGGGAAATGGGAAAATTATTTCTTTATTGTGATAAAAGATAGGTGTGTCTGTTTTATTTGCAATGCAACAGCAGTTTTGTCTAGAAAAGCAAACGTTGAAAGCCATTTTCTAAGAATTCATAAAAAATATGAACATTATCCATGTGGTGCTGCTTTGAGAAAGGCCAAAATGCAACAACTTAAGGCCACATTAGCTGCGCAAGAAAATAGTTTTTTCAAATACAAGACGAATTTGAAGAATTCTACGATTACCTTATTCAAAATTGCGGATAATGTAATTAAACTTAATGAACTGTTTCAAGATGGGGAAAATGCTGAACGAGGGTTTTATTAAAACTAAAGTTTATTTTTAAAATGTTTAAAATAAATCGAAAATAATGGCATCCGTCACAAATATGTCGTTATCGCGAAATATAAATATGCGTAGAACAGAATAAATTAGCAATTAGCCAAACTCTTAAAGATGTTTTACATGAAAACATTAATAAATGCATTGTATAGATCACGACATTGTTTTATTGGGCATACAACACAATGGCAATCGCTGTGACATGTTACACGTTTCCACCTCTATATTCATTTCACAGTAGGTACGAATTCTCGTAATTGTCACATTGAAATTAAAAATTTCAAACGAAATTCTAAAAAAATTAACAAATAATTAATAAAATGCCTATTACGTTGTATACCGTCCAAGAAAAAGTGCAACTTGTAACATGGTATTTTCAGGGTCATTCGATACGGAATTAATTGATTTATTTATTGTTGCTTTTGAAAATAGACCCTCACCAAGTGTTACAACAGCTAAAAATACCATTAAACATTTTCAAACTTCAGGATGTGTAAACAGTTGTAAAAAGTGTTGAAGGTAATGAACCACGTGCAGCCCTGCAATGATGTACAAATTGTTAGGGAAGTTAACCTGAATGCTCGACCTGTCCAGCGAGTTCTCAAAAGGAATGGGTATCACTGTTTTAAGATACAACCAACACAAGAACTGTTTCCGGAAGATAACTTTAGGCGGATGGAGTTTTGTGAATTTATGTTAGATAAACAGAATGAAAATTGAATGAATTTTCTAACGAATCTCTATTTTCATTACATAAATAACACAATTCATCTATTGCAAGGTATTATTCTCGGAAAAATAAGCACCTCAGTGTTGCAGTGCGAACGCAGCATCCGCAAAAGTTAAATGTTTGGACTGGGATGTTAGGCGACCATATTATCAGTCCATTTTTTATCTGTCGAAACCTAAACGGGCCCAAATATTTACAACATTTACAGAATGAGATCATTACCGCAGTTCGACGCCTTCCCGTTAATTTTCAGGAGGTTTATTTCCAACAGGATGGGTGTTCGGCTCACAACTCTAGAGCAACTATTGACTTCCTCAATTAATTGATTTTCGTTTCCTGATGGACTGATAAGTCCACGTGGTACAATTAAATGCCCGTTAGATCCTGTGACTTAGCGCCTAACGATTTCTTTGTTTGGGGTTTTCTCAAAGAAAACATTTATAGACATCAGTTTGAAAGGGCCACAAACCTAGTCGAATTAAGGGCAAAAATACTTCATGTCTCTGCAAGCATTACACCAGTCCTACTCCAAAAGACGAGGAGAAATCTGTATGACAGATTTGGTTACTGTTTAGCACAAGGAGGTGGAATATTTGAGCCCTTAATTCATTAATCTGCTTTCCTAATTTTTATTTTTTGTTAGGTACATTTTACAAAGTTTGTAGATTCTTAATGAGGTAGTAGTTTTTATGTTTAAGTTTGGAAGAATTTTATTGTTTTTTTTTTATTTAAAAGTACAAACGATTCATATTCTGATTTTTTTTCTTCTTTCTTGTCTTATTGTTATAAGCTTTGTTCATAAAATTTGTAAAATTTTTAGTGACAATAAAGTATATTACTTATTTACTTACTTATTTATTTGTTTTGCTATTAAGGCTAAAAAATAACCAAAAAATTAGTTTTAGAATATTACAATAAATATACTCTAGAGATGGGATTGCAATAAATCTTAATTCCTATGGTCAACAAAACAATATCGTTATCTGTATAATAACTACAGTTTGACGAACCTACGGAATATATTGGCACACTACAATTTGTGTTTTTATTCGACTGGTTTTCGATCAACGTACAACGTACACCACAGAAAAATTATCAACTATTATTCTAATGCATAAACGCACAAGAGGTCAGGATGTTCTCGATTTATTTAAAAATGATGCACCACGTACAAATATTCCAATTTACAAGTGTGTATTAATAACCGCTGATGGGGCTTCAGCAATGATCGGTAATAAAAGTGGCTTCGTTGCCCTGTGTAAATATGATGATAACATTCCAAATGTTATGAATTATCATTGTATTATGCATATCAAGTGCTATATTCACGAGTATAGAAATTCGAGCTCGCTATGGATATTGCATTTAACCCTAGATTACGTTTCTAAGGTTAAATGCAATTAAAATTTTTTCGTCCTGACACATTTAGGTCTACTATTTTCTTTTTATTTCAAATTTATTTAAAACAAAATAGTTTGCTTTCAGTATTTAGAAAAAAAACATACAAATATTAACATAAACATACACAACATAAAATAAATACTTTTAAAACAAAACAGGAATCTCCTTATATATACAGGACAAACTAATATACAGAGCCGGACTGGCTAAAAAAAGTGCTAATCCTAATTCTAAACGGAAAGCGTCAGGAATGTCAGGATCCCTCTTCTAAGCGTTTTAAATCAAACTTTTTTGAAACCCTAATGCATGTAAAGTAAATCAATATTATTTCCTAATGTTTTTTAAGTTTAACTTTAATTTAAATTAGTTAACTTTAATACCAGCCAAGGTATTTTTTTGTACTCCCTAGATAGTCCAATAGATTTTTAAAAAGTGTGAGGAGTTTTCGAACTGATTCTACAGAAGAATGTACACGTTAAAAAAATTGAAAAAAACAGTGATTGTTAGTCAATGGAACTCCCTTTCTGAATTGATTTAGATTTTTTAATGCGATCCAGGGCTTCATAAAATTCTATATATGAATCGACTCTTCGCTTATATATATATATATATATATATATATATATATATATATATATATATATATATATATATATATATATATATATATATATATATATATATATGTATATATATATATATAGATATATATATATATATATAGATATATATATATATATATATATATATATATATATATGTATATATATATATATATATATATATATATATAGATATATATATATATATAGATATATATATATATATATATATATATATATATATATATATATATATATATATCTATATCTAATTTATTAAATAAATTTGTTGGAAGTGCATTCGTATGATCTTTTTAGTTCTTTACACTTTAAAATAAACCTTAATGTTTTTTACTTAAGTTTTTATAATAACTTTTTAATACATGTATTTTTATCACATGTTCTTTTGCTGTGCTAATTTTGTTAAATTGCAAACTATACCTAGTTTCAATTAATTATTTTATACAACGTTAACTCTGAATGTCCAGTTTCGTAAGTTTTTTCATTTTTTTTTCATCATTGACTGCTACATGTCTTTGTAAGGTAACACACTTTTGTTGTAACTTCTCTATGGATGTTTGGTTTCATACTGTTCTTTTTAGATGAACTGATGATGCTTTCTGAGCAGAAAGCGAAACGTCTTCAATAAATAGATGAAGTAGCCACCTTCTTTGTCTTTTATTTCTCCACTTGACCGAAAAACCCACCACTCTTCGAGTGTACCTTAGTTTATTATATATATATATATATATATATATATATATATATATATATATATATATATATATATATATATATATAATAAGTTTTAAAATTGTTAAAGATGCTCCATATCATCTTCATCTTCTTGTAGGTAATCGTTTGTGGCTACATCGCTATGTGTTAAATTTTGATAAAACGCATGACAAACTGACGGAACAAAAGTCAGTAATGCAATTAAGTCATTGTACTTTTATTTTGTGATTGGTAATGGGATTTCTGAGACTTGATTTAATTGGGCTGGAAACGTTACTTGCTGTCTTCGATACCTCATGAAGTCCACTTCATACATATTTTAATTATTGAAATCGGTCTTATAAAAGAGCTTTCCAATGTGTTCTTGTTAGATTTTTAGGAAAACACATGTTGACAGTAAAACAGGGTCTACTGGTCTATGGCCTGAGGACCTGAGGCGTGTTAGCAATAACTGGATGCAAGTCGCACAAGACAAAGATAGATGGAAAGAGCTGAGGAAGTCCTATGTCCAGCAGTGAACGCATATACTTTGATGATGATGATTATAATTGATGTTGGGATTGTAAACAAATTAAAATGAGAAGCGAACTTAATTTAACTAGATGGTCCATTAGTACATCGGCTGGAAATGAACAGAAATGCATTTATTATTATACGTGCACCTACGAGGCGATGTAACACACAATTCCTCCATAAGGAATATTAGCAAAGAGAAACAAAGTTGTTATATATTTAAAGATGTGTATTTTATTCTTCAGTAACCAAGCAAAGAGAAAAGGACGTTAGTGATTCGTTTACACTAAAAATTGTTACGAAAAACTTATGGAAAATTAAAAAAACATACCTGATATACCGGAAGAAACACAACACTTGTTATTCGCACTCTTGTCTGATATGAAATGACGACGTGATTTTTCTAGACCAGCTTTCTAAATTAAATTAAAATTAAAAAATTAAAGAATTTTTAAGCTTTACAACGTATAAACAACTTAAGTGACAAAAGTTTTTTTTTTTTTATTTAAACACAAAACCACATCAACCGTGCAGGGTTTTTAGTGGATATAACAAATACATGAAATATTACATGAAATAAAATTAAATAAGTTGATGTCTTTTAAATAGCTTACCACTGTCGAAATTTTTTTGGTGAGAACTGTCTTGAGATCATCATCTGTGAATCCGTGGGATCTTCTTTTTTCCTTGAATTGACGACAATCAAGCAGGATGTGTTTCAGCAAGCAAGCAAGCAATTTAATTAAACCCAGCCTGTGAGAAATGTTCACCCCTAAGAATTACGTTCGGGTGTAACAATTCATTGGAGCGAGGTGTATTAACTCGAGTAAAAACAGGAGTCACTCCACCGCGCTCGAATGCTCCAGACCATCCCTTTCCCCCCTATAGCACTCTGATGCGCGATAGGGGCACAACTATCAGCCAAATGCTCTTCATGTGGAGATCCTGGGTAATAGAACCCCAACATGGTTTCCTAACCGAATTCAAAACTCAGGACAGCGCATTGTCGCTATATTCCTGTTATCTCAATGAACTAAAATTGCTTACTTGGGCCTCAAGTCTCCGCTCTGAGCTAGGCTCAGTTCGGCGACTTGGTGCTCAAGGGGTTGGGCCCTACATGCCCGAGTTTTTAGTGGTTTTTGTTATATTTTTTTGTGGCTTGCGCCGGTTTTTGTTAGTAGTTTTTTGATTTTTTTGGTGGCCGAAGCCGTTTTTTTTTTTTTTTTTTTTGTTGTTTTTTGGATTTTTTTTGTAGGATGCCTGAAACATAAAATCAGAATTAGTGCATATTTATATAATAAATTATCTACATAAAATTTACTGGGTCCACGCTGTACGTTGCGATTGTCCACAAGGGTTATGAGCTACGAACTATCTTCATTGTGCGTTGTTGTTGTTTTTTGAAGTGTTTTCTCTCTGGTGTTTTGTTTTCTCTCTGGTGTGATTGTTGATTTTCTCTCTAGTATTATGATTTTATTCTACTATTTGTTGTTTGGGTCTTTTGTGCTTCCATCTGTGGAAAGCGTCATACCTCAATATCTCTCGCAATATGTGGTTGGGGTGGTTCTCTATCTCCGCGAACTTTGTCCTAGCTTTTTCTTTCATTGTGTCGGTCACTCTGATTTGTTGTAGTTCTCTAAAGAGAAATCTTTCTGCTACGTATCTCGGTACGTTGACTGCTTCTCTTAGGCTGTTGTTATGTGCCGCTTGTATTTTCTTTTTTGATGTATTGCATATGTGTCCCCATGCGAGAGATGCATATGTTAGTATAGGAAGAATTATACAATTTATTAATCTTATTTTTGTTTTCAATCTAAGTTTGCTTTTTCTTCCTGCTAGGCCTCTTATTGATGCTCTTGCCATGTTGGCTTTTTGTACTGTAGCTTCTACATGTTTGCTAAATGTTAAGCCTTTGTCCATGATTACTCCGAGGTATTTTGCTTCACTTTTCCACTCGATAGGATTGTCTTGCACAGTTACCTGTTCTTCTGGTTGTTGGTGCCTCTTTTTGAAAAGTACAGCCTGTGTCTTTTCGGAGTTTATAGCGATTTTCCATTTTAAACTCCATTCTTCTATGTCATCTAGCGCTGTTTGTAAGTTGTTTACCGCTATGTCTACATTTCTGTGTTTGGCCGCTATCGCTGTGTCGTCGGCATAGAGGCTTAGTAGTGTACCTGGTGTTCTAGGTATGTCTGCTGTGTATATCGTATACAGTAGAGGTGACAGTACCGCTCCCTGTGGCACTCCAGCCTCCGGGTTCCCGAGTTCGGATAGGACTTGTCCTATCCGGACTCTGAAACTACGATTGCTTAAGTACGAAGAGATTAGTCTTGTCATTGCTCCGCTGTAGCCGTATCGTCTCATTTTGTAGATAAGTCCTTTATGCCAGACTCTGTCGAAAGCTTTGCTTACATCTAGGAAGACAGTTCCTGTGAATTGTTTGTCATTAAATCCAGCTGCTATGTACTCTGTTAATCTGAGTACTTGTAGCTCACTGGAGTGTTCTGATCTAAATCCGAATTGGGCTTCGGGTATTATATCTAATCTGTCTGTTTCAGCTTGGAGTCTGACGAGTATTATTCTCTCTACAATCTTGCTGATTGCAGGTAGTAAGCTTATTGGCCTGTAGTTTTGCGGGAATGTGCTGTTTTTTCCGGGCTTTGGTAACATTATGACATGAGCCTCTTTCCATCTGTTTGGGAATTTCTTGAATCTTAGCATCGCGTTGATAATATTTGTTAGATATACTATGGCTCTCGCTGGTAAGTATTTTAGAGCCCTGTTCGTTATTTGATCAGGACCAGGTGCTTTTTTCGGCGAGCTATTTTTAATTAGCTCGTTTATCTCCTCCGGTGATGTAGGAGGGATGATTTCGTTCGGGTTTTCGGGTCTTCCTCTTTGTCTTTCGACTTCTTCTATGAAGTCGATGTCCTCATCTGGGTGGTAATTTAATGTACACTCTCTTTCGAGAGTACTCCTCATTACTTCTGCTTTTTCCTCTGTGGTGTAGACTATTCCGTTTTCTCCATGTAATGGAGGGATTTGCTTTCTGTCGTTTCTCAGTATTCTCTGGAGCCTCCAAATATTTTGCATATTTGGTCCTTGCTCCTCCATGTCTCTTATGTGGTTTTCCCAGCTTTCACTACGGTGTTGTTGTAGTGCTGTTTTGACCTCTCTGTTTAGCCTATTTGCTCTATTTTTGTCTGCCTGGTTCCTTGTCCTTCTCGCTGTCTGCTTTGCTCTGTTCTTTTCCCTTATTAAGTCTTTTATTGCTTGTGGTATATCCTTAAATCTTCCCGTGTGCATTTCTACTTCCTCTTCTGTAGTGCTGTTTCTGAGTGCTTGTTGGATGATGTTTTCCAACTCTAGGACTCTGTCTTCTATTTCTCGTGGGTTGTCTATCACTGGAACTATGTTAATTCCAGTGCTCACGAGTCTTTTAAAGTTTGTCCACTTTGTTTTCTTTTTAACTCTTTTGATTGTACTTTCTTCTTCCCACGTTCCTAGTTCTAATAGGATGGGGTTGTGGTCCGTTGTGCCTTCGTTTAATGTTTGTATTTCTGTTTGTAGTCCTAGGTTTCTTGCTACTACAATGTCTATGTGTGTAGGAAGTCCGTTTCCTGGGTAATGCGTTGGGTCTGTGGGGCCCATTGCCATAACGTCGTCATTATTTTCTATGTATGTGTTTAGTAGTCTTCCGTTTCTGTTCGTAGCTCTGTCGTTCCAGTTTGGGGATCTTGCGTTTAGGTCTCCTATTATGATTGAGGGTTCGTTGTTTAGGAACATATTTAAGTCGTCTTCAATCAGTAGGTCTTGTGGTCTTACGTAGGCGGAGGTAATTCTGACTTCTCCTTGCCTCATTTGTACTCTTATTGTTGTTGCTTGCATAGTATTTAGTTGTGGTGTTAGAATTCTGATGTGACCTATGCCTTTTTTCACTAATATTGCTGTGCCACCTGATCTTGCTGTGTTGTCGTTCCTGTATATGTCGTAGCCTGGAAACTTGATGTTGATGTTGTTCGTGAGCTTTGTTTCCTGTATTGCCACGACGTCCATTTCATATCTATTGACCAGTTCGTCCAGTATATTCTGGTTGGTCCTTATGCCTCCTGGGTTCCAGGAGCCTATCCTCAAGTATCCCCTGTTTGCTTGCACTAGTTCAGTGCTAGCTTTATATCTGCAATCGCCTCGTGGACAATTCTAGTGACCAGTTCCTTAACTGAGTTCACTAGGCCGTCTTGCTGTTGTTTCGAGATCAAGATGGTGTTCTCGGTATTTTGCGCTTTTGCTGCCTGTGCGTAGGAAGGTCCGCTTGATGTTTGTTGCGGCCTTGTTTGCGGGGCTTGTTGTCTCTGTGGTTGTTTTCTTCCCCAGGTTGGGCATCTGGGGCATCCTCTGAAGTTTGCCGGGTGTTGACCCTGGCAGTTGGCACATTTTGCCTTTTGTTCTCGGGGCATTTGGCAGTTTCTTGTGGAGTGATTTTCTCCGCATCGTACGCATCGAGGTGTCTTAAAACACGCTCTCTGCGCGTGGTGGTACCCCTGGCAGTTGAAACACTGCGTGGGCCCAGTTGCTTTTCTGAGGTCTTCGATGTGAACCTTCATATGCATCAGATTAGTAATGCGCCTGGCTTTTTCCACGTCCTCCTTCTCCAGTGTCAGCACAAACATTGGTAGATTTCTTTTATCACTCTTTCTGGAAATCATATTCTTTATTGATTCACATTCGATATCATACTCTTCTTTGAGAGTATTGAACATTTCTGTAACGTCTGTGTTTGGAGGTAGTCCTCTTAAAACCATTCTTGGTTTTATGTCTTCCTCTAGTGGGAAGGCAATCCACTGTATAGGTGTATTTTGACTATACTCCTCTATGATTTTTACCATAGACCTATAATCTTCTGGATTTTTCGCTTGTATTAACGTTTCTCGTCCACTTCTCGATAGTCTATTCGACGTTATCACCTTCTTTTTCTGAGCAATGTCTAGTATTGCTCCTGTCTGGCTGACGCTCTGTAATTTAATTACAGGCGGCTTTGGTTTCCACGTTGGTTTATCTTGTTTCGTGGTTTGTTCTCCGTCGGTTTCCATTGCTTGTGCTTGGCATGGAGTCGGAGGGCGTGGTGTAGCGCGCGCATCTCTTTCCTGATGACACTCTAGTTCTGTTGCACTAGGGGTCGCTAGTGGAGGGAAGTCTTCTTTCACGGCCTTCTTCTTGCTGTTTTTGGGTTCTTCTGCTTGTTTTCCCTTTTTTGTATTTTCTATTGTTGTTTTTGTCTTTGGGATTGTTCCCGTGGACTTTTCTGCGGTTATTTTTGTCTTTGGGATTGTTCCCGTAGACTTTTCCGGTTTTGACGCCTTTTTGGCTTGGGTTTCCCAGGTATCTTCTTTGCTGCTCTCTTTTGAGACCGTTTCTGTTGTCTTCTTGGTTTTTTTATTTTCTTTTCCATTGCTAAGTTCTTGGAACTTTGAGTCAATGTGGCCAATTATTGTTTTTTGCGAGATTACTATCGTATCCTGCAGTTCTTCAATTTTCTGTTTTAGTGCTGCTATTTCGGCGTCCTTTTCTTTCAATATCATCTTCATCTTTGCCAGTGCGGACTTTTCGTCCTCACTGCTCCTCTGTCTCATCCTTTTTGTAGTGGCTCGTTTTTCGAGTGGTACGTCGTCGTCAGTGGAGTACATTTCTTTTTCGCGGTTTCCCTCCGCGCGGCCTTTTGTTCGTTTTTTCTTGGTCTTGGGGCGTTTGAAGTCCCCTTCGTGTATGTCCTCGGTGGGGAGATTTTCAAAGATCTCGTAATTTGTGTCCTGGTCTTCTAGGAGGGCATCATAGATATTATAGTTGAGTTTATACCTCGAACTATAACCATTGGGGCTTGGAGTGGCCTTTCGTCAGGGTGGGGATCGTGACCGATCCATAATCGCGTGGGGTGGAAGTCCTAATCTTTGGAGGAAAGCTTATTTTTTTGACCGTCTGACCCGTTGTCAGCACGGCTTCTGGGTGCCACCCAGTACCTTTACTCGGAAGTTCACGCTCTAGGCAGAACTAGAGTGGGATCCGCTTGAATTTCTTACCTCCCTGACCTTGGGGCCGTGTCTGCCAGGTGTAATTTCTATAATATTACACCTCACAGTGTCATCCCAATCGTAGTACAGGAAGTATCCCGACGGGCTAAGCCCGTTTACTTTTTCACTTGCCTATGCCTTGATTTTGGCCTCCGTGAAGATTCGATTAATACAAATCTCCCCGGTTCAGCTTTGTCTCGGCATAGGCTTTTGCCTCTAGTGGCCTCGGCCGCGGCTAACGCAAGTCTCCGCTCTGCCGTGCTTACATTCACGGCACAGACTGATAAGTCCGGCTTCGACTCAACGCTGCAGCTCCTCGGCGGTCTTCAGGTGTCGCTTCTACTGCACGTCCGTATTGTTCAGCGGCTGACGCTGAACTGATGTGTTTTACTTTCACAGTCAGTGGGTTAGAGCAGCTGAAGCAGGTAGGTAGTGGTTCTTTTGTTATTAGGTATTTGTGTGTTAACGTAGTATGGCCAATTCTTAAACGATTAATAATGACTTGGTTTCTTCTGTTTAAAGGAGTCTCCAGGACATCAGTTATTTTTGGGCAAATTACATTTAATTTAGTACCTAATTTTTCCCAATACTGTTGCCAAGTATTAATTAATTATTATTTAACCAGGTTTTTTAGATCGGTGTACTGATATGTCACCTGTACACCTACCTGTATGTGAAGGTACCCAAATAAAAACCGCTTCCTTTCCTAATGATCGAAATTTTTCTAGTTCGTTTTTTATTCTCTGTATAATAGGGTAGTTGGTATATATTTGTTTCAGTTTCAGTAATGCATTTAATGAGTCTGTTACGATAATGCACTTCATCGTTCTACTCTTTTCGAAGAAGATTAGGGCTTCCAAAATAGCTGTAGCCTCACCTGTTAGTATACTGCAGTTAATTGGTATCGATATGCTATAAGAATTTTCTTTACAGTAGTAGGCAGCAGCGTGACCATTTGAAGTTTTAGAGGCATCGGTAAAGACTTGCAAATAATTAGGATAGTGGTCTAGAATTGAATAGAATAGAATGACAAAAGTTGTTTAACATCCATCCCGTTGTTAGTAATTCAACACGTACCTTAATTTTTTTTAAGTATAGAATAAATTTATTTATTTTGTAAAATAATGATTATATGAAATATTTAGAACGAAGAACTTACGCTTTTTAAAAATAAAAAATAATCGTTACGATACGGCTATTACTGCGTGTTAGACAATAAACATGTTAAATAAAAAATGCTCATATATTCTACTCATATTTTATTTAAATCCTAATTTAAATAAACTTTTCCGCTTTTTAAGATATAATGATGTAGTTATAAAAAGAAATACACTCAAATATATGGAGCGTGCTATATAATATGGCTCGAATCATGGCTGAACTTGGGTTTTTCTGAACAAAAGATACCCAAAAACTTTCTTATATAAAGGGAAATTGAGCGCAACCAATTGATACTAAAAGATGATTTTTCATATATATTTCTTTATTTTTAGAAATACAATGACTGAAATACACTCTCGATCATGGCAGAACATGAATTTATTGAAATACAAAACTTCAACACATATATATCTTGGGTTTTTAGATACTCTATCTTATACACTGTGTGTTATTTTTTAATAAACGAGGTATTTAATCTATCCTTTTAAGAAACATAATACCAAGAAATAAAAATATTGGAACTACAATTCTGATTTTTTTTTTCTGTTTTGTTTTACTAATACATGTATTATTAATATGCTAAATCTGTTGGATAAGAGTATAAAGGAATCACGCATTCTTTACAAAATATACATGCTGCTTGAATTGTGTATATAAACTGCATGTCTCTTATAAAGCAATACGTAAATAATTAATTAACCAAAGTTATCTCAGTTCCAATAACATCGCAAATACATATGAAGGTAAAGTTTGTTTAGCAAAAATGGTTGACTTCAGTTAGTGTGGTCGTAAATATTATTAAATTTATCTGACTTGGCCCATTGTTAAGACCGGTCCGGAGCGATAAGCAAACGAGGTAGACATATAAATTTTCTTTACTTATTACGTATCGGGCTGAATTTCTCCAACTGCTTGGAAGAATATCATTGACACATTTTCTTATTAACTCTACAATAGTACTACTTAACGTTGAAGAAATAGTTTGTGACCTCACGTTAGACTTCAATTCGTGTCACATATGTTCTATGGGATTAAACATACAATAATAGGGTGGAACCCCAGCACTGTATGTCCCATTTCCTCTACCAATGTATCACAAACATATACTTTTTTATAGAAAATACCTTTAAAACTTCTCAAAGCTCTTGTTTGGTGTAACATTTCTCAAAATACATATCATTCGTCTTCATGTAATTTTGAATTTCCAATTTAATATTATTTGAGTTTGGAGCCTTATTTAGTTGGCGACTGTGATAGCTTGCATTATTTATTACTATCACGCTATTCTGAGGAATGTTTGGCATAAGATTATTTTTGAACCATTCTTCAAAAAGTTCTGCCGTTGTATCTTCATGGTAGTCGACGCAGGAGTCTTTAATATTCTTTGCAGAAAGCCACAGGGCATTTGGAACCCAACTATTTTCTGATCCAGCATGTAAAATCGTTATTATTTTACCTTTATTTGACAGAGCTTTTGTCTTACATTTACCGGAGGAATCAGCAAATCCTTTAAATCGCGTTGAATGTGTGTCAAACCATGTCTCGTCGAGGTAAATTATCGGACGATTTTCAAAACGGAATTTTCTTATCGAAGTTATATACTCATAACGCAATTTTTGTAATCTATGAGATTCCATAACTACTTGTATTTTGTCAATTATACGATATCGAAAGCCCATACTTTTCAAAATGTTCCATAAGCTGGCGAGGCTACAGCTTATTTGGATTTCGTCAACATTGAGCCGTTGCTTCAAAGCTCTTAATGTAGGTATGCGTTGTTCTTTGTACATGGTATAGACTTTTGGTGGAACTGAAATCTTTACGTTTTTTTCTTGTTTCTATGGGATTTGATGTAATTCTTTTTACTGTGGTCAAAGGTATTTTCGTCAAGGAAACATATTTAAATTTTACCTGAAACCGGGCCTTTCATACTATTATCGGTTAACCCAAGGTGTTTATAGTCGGTACTAATTGAAGTCAACCATTTACTGCTAAACAAACTTTATCTACATCTATTTCGATCCAGTATTACTAAATATAAGTACAAGAATTCTTCTTTTTCCAATGGGACTACAGCAAAAATTAAGCATTGGTTTCCTGTAATTTCTGCCTCCAATATACGCGGTCCTGCGCCGGTCCTCTCCAAGTTCTGACATTTAGCAAATTATGCGCATCCGCATCCACTTCTCTCTCCCATCTTCTACTTGATCTTTCTTTTAGTCTTAGGCCTTGCATTTTGCTATCCAGATATCTTCTGATGCATCAATGGTCATGAAAAAAAATCGAAGAAGCAGTCCTTATCCTACTCAATGAAGAAAAATGTGTAGCAATGGACTTTGGTTGCCAATAGTAAAAAAAGAATTTTACAATAAGAATATACCAACAAAAGCGGATTAAAAAAATCTGAGACACATTGTCTTTAATTGTACACAATACATATGCAACACACAATAGACGACAGCTCACATACACACACACTGAAACGCTTAAATCACATACAAATAATACAGAAACACACAGTATAATCAGAATTTAAAGTTCCTTAGGGCAAAAAATTTACCCTCATATCATTTTAGCCAAAACATGACTGCTGCCTACAACACCGCGTTTAAGTGAGTCAACTTTAATTTTTGAAAAAACATAACCTTACAACAACTTTAACGGTTATACAATTATACACTCTTTTCAACAAAATCCTTAAATAATCTTTTTTGAATCGATTTCTGGCGTTTAAATCAAAACGTGAAATTTTTTAGTTAAAAGTGTAATTTGTTGCTGTACAATTGAGTACTATAATTATTATATGTATCGTCGCCTCAAAGCAACAGTAGGATATGTAAAATAATGTAGTTTCGAGAAAAACGCATTTGAAAATTTTACGAAACTTCAGTAATTAATAACTTTTTTATATTTGAATGGATTTACGTGGAATTTTGTTTGAGTACCTAACTTTACATGTATCAAATAACAATTTATATTAATTAATAAAAAAGTGAAAAATAATTGGAAAAAAAGTTAGTTGTCCTACTGTTGCCCTCAAAGATAATCTCTTTTTTAACGATATCCGTAAATTTCTGTTATAAAACTTATATTGCACTAAAGTTTTGTTTAAAATTTTACACATTTCAATACAAAAAACAAACCAATTTTGTTGTTCAAACATGTTATTACATAAATAATAAGATAAACATACTTATTTTCCAAAAATTTAAAAATTTGACAAGATAAACAAAATAAAATGAAAAAATCATCAGAATCAGTAATGGTAATAGCGGATACTGAAAGTTGTAAAAGTATAACTTTACTTAATCAGTAGACCCATTTGTACCTTTCGGTGTTGGGCCGTTTAAAATACAATTCATTACATTATACTATTTGACGGTCTTCTGAGGTGTCCTAGCTCTTAACGAACTTTCTCCATTCCTTCCTATTGGATGCCATCTGTGTTGCTTCCTGCCAAGTCTTACCCTTACTCTGTAGTATCTGCGAGATGTCACTGTTCCATTCTTTAATGGGTCTTCCTCTTCTGTTCTTCCCTATTGGTTTGGCGTCCCACACTCTTTTAACTTGTCTATTATTGTCCATCCGGGTTAGATGTCCGAACCATGCCAATTTTTTCTCTTTGATTGACTCGAGTATCGGTTTGATTTTGAGTCTTTCTCTTATTTCTTCATTTCTGATTCTATCAGTTCTTTTTACTCCTATCGTTCTTCTGAGGTATTTCATCTCTGCTGCCTGAATTCTGCTCTGATGTCTTTTGTTTAATATCCAATTTTCTGCTCCATATGTCCACTGTAGGTCTATATATTGTTTTGTATATTGTCATCTTGGTCTTTGTTGATATTTCTTTGTTATTAAGGAATCCTCTATTTAGTGCTTGGAATAGTTTTCCTGTGTTTTCCATTCTGTTGTTAAGATCATCCTCGATGTCTCCTTTGTTGTTGATTACTGTTCCTAAGTATTTGTATGAATTTGTCTGTATTATTTTTTGTTGGTCTATCATTACTTCTATTTGATCTTCCGTCCCTTGTTTCCTTGATATTTTCATTATTTGAGTCTTCTCTTTGTTTACGTTTAAGTTGTATTTGCTTGTTTCTAGGTTCCATTTCTCTAAGTTGTATTTCAGTTTTTCTGCAGTTTCCGCAATTAATACTATGTCGTCTGCAAATATACACACCTCAGCATTTATCATTTGCATTCTGTTCCAACCAATGCAGTATTTCTTGAATGTTTTCTTACATTCTTTCACTATCTCATCTATTACATTTATGAATAGTACTGGGCTGAGACTTCCCCCTTGTCTAACTCCTTGGGTTGTTTCAAATGGTTCTGACTGTATATTTAACATTCTTACTGTATTTGTTGTTTTCATGTATATACTCTTTGTTGCTTCTATCAGTTCTTCACTTACTTGTTTCTTCTTTAGGCTTTCCCATATATCTTTTCTTTTGACTGAGTCGAATGCTTTTTCCATGTCTATAAAGCTCAGATGTATTTCTTTATTTTTCTTTAAGGCTTTTTCTATTACTTGTTGCATGGTGAATATATGGTCTTGTGTGTTGTGTCCTTTCCTGAATCCACTTTGTACATCCTCTAATTTATGTTCTATTTCTTTTCTTATTTTCTTTTCTAATATGGTTTCGTATACTTTTGCTGCTACACATAGTAGTGATATACCTCTATAGTTCCTACAGTCTCTTGTGTTTCCTTTCTTGTATATAGGTATAATTACTGCATTTGTCCATTCTCTGGGTATTACTTTTCTCTTCCATATTAGGTTATATATGTATAACAATTTTTCTTTTGCTTTTAATCCTATATATTTCATCATTTCTGGTGCTACTTCATCGCTTCCTGGTGCTTTTCCAATCTTTATCTTTCTTATTGCTTCTTCCAGTTCTTCTTTTTCTATAGTTTCTGTATTTTCCGTGTTTCTCATGGATACTCTCCTGTTGTGGCTTTCCTTCTTCATTGTATTCGCTTGATTTCCATTCAGTATCAGCTGAAAATGTTCCCTCCATCTTTCCATTATTGTCTTTTCGTCATTTATTATTGTTCCTTCCTTGTTCATTATTTGTTTCAGTTTCGTTTCTTTGTTGCTTCTTAGGTTTTTCAGTGTTTTGTAAAATAATTTTACGTTTTCTGTGCTGTTTTCTTCCATTTTTTCCCCGAATTTTTCCCAACTTTTCTTTTTCTCTTTCTTAACTATCTCTTTAACTTTTGTTCTTTGTCTCTTATAATTTTCATATTTTTGTTGTGTTTTGTCTTGGATGTATTCTTTCCATAATTTCTTCTTTTCTTTTATTTCTCTTTTCACTTCATCGTTCCACCAAGATGTTCGTTTTCCTCTGTTGTTATTTCTTGTGGTTCCACATATTGATTTAGCTGTTTTTATCATCGCATTTTTAAATTTTCCCCATTCTTCTTCTATTGTTTCTGTTATTTCATGTTCATTATCCATCTCTTTCTCTAGTCCTTCTGAGTATCTTATTCTCGTTGTTTCTTCCCTTAGTTTATAAATTTTTATTATTTCTTTGTGTTTTCTGTTTATGTTCTCATTTCTTTTTATTTCTTTTCTTTTTCTTTTGAATGTGGTTTCTAGTAGATAGTGGTCACTACCAATTTCATAACTTCTTTTTACCCTTACGTCTCTTATCCAGTTCTTCTCTGTTTTTTGCACTATAGTATAGTCTATAATTGATTGTTCGTCTCTTGATTTGACTTCTCTTATGATCTTGTGTATCTTTTTATGTTGGAAGTGTGTGTTCATAATCACCAGGTTATTGTCTAGACAGAATTCGAGTAGTAATTTTTCGTTTTTGTTTAGTTTGTCCTCCCCATAAGGTCCGATGACATTGTTCCATTTTTCTGTTTCTTTCCCCACTCTACTGTTCATGTCTCCTGTGATCACAATTTTCTCTGTACAATCATTTATCACTTCTTGTAATTTGTCCCAGAATTCATTCTTTTCGTTTTTTGTTGCGTCTTCATCTGGTCCATAACATATGATTAGGTTTGTATTGGTTTCCTCTATATCCATGTAAAAGTATAAATTTATTGCATTTTATTAAATCAGCCCAAAATTTCTAAAGGGGAATTTATCATGAATTTAACTTACCTTTTTCCTGTGCTTGATAAATTCCAGATAACAACTCAGAATCAGTGTTATTTTTGTTCGCTAAATACACAAAATACTGACTTCTAGATACCCATAATTTGTACAATTTAAATTGGTCGAATTATTCATTTTTGCTCTTTAACATACACCTTTTAACATCAATGTAATAGAACTATTGTTTAAGATTACTGAAGATAAAATTGTAACCGCAAGCTGGATAGTATAAACAAAGACATAATCGCAACTCAGTAAGAAGTAGATGGCAACAGTAGGATATGTGCGTAAGATAACTTAGTTTTGCATTAATATTGATGACCAAAATGGGTAAACGACAAAATATAATGGTATTATGTATGTTGTCTTAGTGTTGCATTATAACATTTGGGCTAAAAGGAATTAAGCTACACAAGGATATGTAATATTATGAAAAAAGTATATAATTTTTTATTTATCCTAGTGTTACACTTAACAGAAGGGTTTATTTCGAATCATTTGACATGAATATCACAAAAGTCTTTTTTTTTACATATCCTACTGTTGCTTTGAGGCGACGGTATGTTGGCAACATGTTTTCTTTTATTGATATCTGATGACTTACTTGTCACTTTTCACTGGTCTCTGTACACCGTACACTTGTACTTGTAAAACAATAGAATATGTCTTTTCTAATTAAATATAATAATAGTGTTATTATTATTGAAAAGCGTAAACAGGTTATGTGCCCAGCTGCAGAAATTTAAAAAAGTATTTTTAAGTTTGTGTTTTAAACAAAGTTTATCAGAACGTTACCATGTGTATCACTGGATGAGACTTGAGACCGCTGTGAATGATGTCTCTTCCTTAAAACTGCAAATGGGACTACAATTGGAAAAAACACTCTTGTAAGACTCCAACTTATCTAATTTCGGTACTTTCTAATCTTCTTTGCTTAGTTTTTGATGGTTTCAAAAATACTAGAAATAGTATACAAAAAATAATTTTTTTCCACATATTACGTGATCCAGTTGTCTTTCTTGAGTTGGGTCATCTTGGTAATAATTTGTGTATAGGATGAGTAGTTATTTTTCCGTTTGCCTTTTGAAATTTTACGACTCTTGTAAAACTTGCGGCTCTGGAATGTGTTTCTATTATCTTCGCTAGTGGCCACTTTACCGGTGAAGTTTCATCCAATCGCTATTGTATATGTGACTGTAGTCATGTCTCCAACTGTACCAAAAATCTCTATTTACTTATTTTAACTGTCTCCATTTTTGTGGCATATTCGTATATGGACTCAAATCTTCCACTCTGTTTTTTTAAATTACTTTTTTTCCAGTTAGTTGGTTTTCAAGGGTTAGTATAATTCTGTTCTCTATGTCTTCCGTATCAACACATAAAGGTCTGGAATTCATACATACCTCTATTTGAGCTAGCACTGTGCTGAGATCTTCATAATTGGGCTTGTGTTTCTTTAATAATCTTTTAATTTGTCAAAAAAATGCACTATTCTAATGAAAATAATTATTCAAAAACTTACAGTTTTATCAGAACGTTACATTGTGTTCACTGGATGAGACTTAAGACGGCTGTGTATGATAGTTCTTCCTTAGAACTGCAAATGGAACTGCAATTGAAATAAAGACTCTTGTAAGGCTCCTACTTATCTAATTTCGGTACTTTCTGGACTTCTTTGCTTATTTTATTTCTTCCACACTTCAAATAAAGTCATTGGTCTTGAAGGTCTAATCCTTTTTAACGCCATTTTGATGTTGTTTTATCGAAGGACCAATGTATAAAATCGTTGTATAAATTTGAATATAATTGCCAATGTCCTTATGTCTAACTTCTCAATCGACGATGTAAAATAACTCCTAAAGTCGCAAAGTAAATATTTTATTGGTAGCTAATATAAATGAGTATTGCCCTTTACGCAACTTCTAACAATCAGTTAACGATCTTTATGAGGTGAATATTTTACTCAGACAACGTGCTCAAAAGCGTTCAATCCCAATTTATAATCTTACAAATAAAACATCAATTTATTAAAAGTGCATTGCCTTGTACCTTGTAATTCTCACCTTTGTACATAGACACTTAAATGTAATTTCAACTAGGAAGTTTTGTAATAGAATTTAGTAATTGATAAAATTCTACCGGAAGGTAAATAACTTGGTAATTAAAGTATATTATAGATATCTATTACAATTAGATACAGTAAAACTAGGAAGTTAAGATTAATATGAGATTACATTAATCGTTTAATTTGTGATTAAACAACGTTAAATTCTTACTTCTGGACATAAACGAGCCAGATAATCTAAAATTTTGCCAACAAGTAAGCTCAAAAATGTCATCAAATGGGGAAACATATTCGTCGAAGTTAAAATGGACTAAATGGGAGTATTTCAAGGAACTAAAATAATTAGTTACTTCAATTAAAGTTAATAAAATACTTATTTTGAAAACAAATTGTTTCAACCAGAAAAAACCAATGCTAGACAAATGAAATTCTAGCCGATGCTTGATAATCTATTTAAAAGTTTTCATAATGCTCTTCATAATGAAAGTTTTTATAATTGTTTGAATATAATAAAGATCAATCTAATTCTACAAGGTTAGAATTTTTCTGTAGTTTGATAATTGGTATAGCAACTTTTTTCATTCATTAACTGGATAAAGATTTCAGATCATATTGTATGTAACTTAATCCATACCTAGAATTGTCTTAGATGAAGTATTTCTTTTCATATTTTTATCTATTGTCATATTTCATTAGACTGAGTACTTTCCTTCAGATAAGTGTAGAAGTGAACCCAGTTCATTATATGCCTTGTTTTTTAAACATTCTTGTATATAATTTAAATACCAGTGTTGTTTTATTTGTAAGTATTTAAACCTTATTGTCTTGGAAGAACGATATTATCGCAATTACTTTCCCACCAGGGTGAATCTGGAAGTTGAGATTTTTAGACGGAATTATTGATTAAAATTAAACATGAAGCGAAATATTCAATACCTTCCATGAAATATTTATTTTTATTATTTATATAAAGTAATTTATTTAAATATAACTCAAAACGAAGTTCGTATTACGTCCAGTCAACTTTCCAGTGTTCTGTCTGGAATAAGTTTGTATCAAGTTACTGATGTTACATTTTCCATCTATCCATATATTAAATTCTCTGCTAACTACACTATCTGGAACATATTACACGTAGAAATAAATACCAATTTTTATTTAATTATTCAGGGAAACATTCAGGAAAAGGACAAGTGCAATATAGGGTGGAAAATGATGTAAGGCTTGAGAATCCTATTAAAATGATTCACTTGTAATTCTATTTAACTGTTTCGAGTAGCAACATTGAGTTGATATCCTACCTTCGTAGTGAATATGGCATTTATAGAAAAAGAATAATTTTATTTTTCACTTTCTGCGAAATATATATTTTGTTCTATAAAAAATTATTTAATTCAAATAGCTCATTTAGCAGTCTCGTAACGGAATGCTAATTCCGTGGTTGCTAAAATAATTTCTTAATGTCATGTCAACTCTTGGCAGCTATAATTTAAAAATTTTGTAATATCCACTTCTAAAGAGTTTTGAACTTTATCGTAGCAATGTATGAGCATATGGTAAAAGGAGTGCAAGTTCTCTCGGGGCTCAATCCGTTTACGATACTCTTCACATTTTGACTAATAAGAAATTTCAAAAATGTGTATAGCGTATAGTATCTTAGTTCAACTAACCCACTTTACATTTCAAAGAAGAATCCATTCAAATTCATGAGTTATGCTGCTTGTTATATTCTCGTTGCCTTCAGATCTATGTTTATTATTTGTTTGCATCTCAATATCATTCTCTTCCAAAAAAAACCAAACTCATCTTTATTGCTCTCTTGAATCAGTTGTAGCAATTGTTGCTTTACTCAATCACTTTCTTTCACATTCTCACAGAATATAAATGTTAGTGGCACCCGAATGGGTAGAATAAAGGTGTGCATAGGACTGGGCGAGGTATGGAATGGAAGCAGTCGATCAATACTCGACCAGTGTGGTAACGGAATAAATACTCGATCTCAGGTATTGGAAGGGACTGTATGCTCTAATCAGTACTCAGAGGCCCGGGGAAAATCTTACCAGATAGAACTTAGTTCTTTGTCATTATTTACGGCGTTTTATAATTTTGTTTAGTGTTCAATCTCCAGCGCGCACCGATGGTAGTGGTAGGTTATTGGTGGGAGTATGGCAGGCAGAGAGAGGGCTAACTGCTTGATAAGAGATGACGGCGTCATCGTTACAGGGTGAAAATTATTTCTGGGCGCTATGTCTTCGGCATTATATTAAACCAAACCTTTCATTGGTTCAAAATTCACTTGTTAAAAAAATAAGTAAAATATTTTCGACCTAAGAAAATCGTTTTGCAATTAAATGCTGGTAACTATATTACTATCGGACCAGATAAACGGCGATATATTTTACACTACCTTTATGAATAACATTTTACTACTCTGTTGTTTCAATCAGCATTGCTCAACAAGTTATCGTTTATTGGTTTTAATATTTTATTGCAATAGTACGGAATATTTATTTAAACAGTGAATTTATTACAGGTTATTTTTTTTTAATTTCTTCTAACGTATCGTATAATGAAGGTTTACCCAATAATCAAAGTTATGCCTTTACAAGAACATATTATTTAAAAAATAAGGAGTACCGTGTGTCATAATAATTGCAATCTCCTTTATACAAACTTTAAAAATTTGTTTAGTAATGTATTTCTTAAACGTACACAATCATTCACAAATGATTCATGCTATTTAAAAATATCTTTCTGTTAACGACACTGTTATCGACAAAGTAGATCAAATTCAAACTTGTCATCATATTACACTTCTGTTTATCGTTAAAATATAATTGATGGTCGTGGGCTGTATTGGTGTTATTTAATAATTTAGCAAAATACATAATCAGCCAAAATCTTATTTAAAACATGCGAACGGTTTTTGCAATCACAATCAATGCAATGTTTTTGCTTGTTTAGCGTTGGCTGTTAAATAATTTGTATCCGATTGTTTCATCTGTTGTACAGACCTCGTCCTTTTTAGAGTGTAGTAGTTGTATACCATGAAATGTTATTCTTCTAGTCGTTCCGGTAATAGTAAACGCTACATTATAATTCATGCTGGAAATGATAAGGGCTTTATACCTGACGCTAGTTTAACTTTTTCGTCCACAAAGAATACAGGTGATTACCATCGAAATTTGGATGCAAATATTTTTGAAGAATGGTGTGAAGAAAATGTTTTAAAAAAATTGGAGCGACCATCCATATTATTGTTGGATAATGCATCCTACAACTCAAGAGTATAAGAGAGGTTTCCTTCAAGCAGCTGGACAAAAGAAGAAGTAAAGTTGTGGTTGAAAAAAAATAAAATTTATTACAGTAACATATTTTTAAAAATCGATTTACTTCAAAGGGCTGGAGAGCACAAAATTCAAAAGAAATTTGTAACTAACCAAATGAATCTTAAATATGGTCATGAATTTCTTCGACTTAAGCCCTACCATTACCACTATAATGCAATTGAGTTTGTTTGGGGTATAGCCAAAAATTTTTATGATAAACATGCATCCAAAACAACAGATAACGCTAACATTCTTAGTTTATGGAAAGAATCGCTATAACAAATAAAGGCAGAACAATGGCAAACTTGTATTAGACATACGGAAGACATAATCGTTCAGTCTTTTCAAACCGAGCGAGTTGTAGATGAGGTCCAGCCTCTAATTATTCGGATAAACAATTCAGATAGTGACGACTCTGATAGTTAAATATCGGATAGTGAATAGGACAAATCGTTTGCTAAAAAGAATTGACAAAAAAGTGTTTCGGGAATTCAATTTGGACTTTGTGGTGTGTTTTAGCTAAACAATAAAGTACCTTCGGTCTAATTACTGGACTGCATACTCTCAATAGCTTTGGTATTAATTACTGGACTACACGTGTTTAAACCTTTTGTTTTGCTGAAAACTCGGAAGTGATTTAGTGCCACTTTGTTTCAAGCTTATATTTAATACAATGTCTGCAGAAAGTAACGTCTTGGATGTATTTTATTCAGATTTGGACATACCAGCAACATGTTCGAATTTTCGAATTTTACTACATGCAAAACGATTCGTATAATTCTCACTGTACGCAAAATAGAGACTTATAGAGACCTTAATGAACATTTGATGTCGTCAAATAATTTCGAGTATTCGAAATATTTCATCCCACTTCTTTTAACACGCTCTGTATATACATATTATATTCATTTTATTTGCCTTTGATACAGTAAAATCCAATATTATTACTAAACATAAAATACAGGAAATTACATATTTTTACTTTTCAGTCGATCGGAATTAAATATCAACGCCCCACTGTTTGAGGCCCACTGATCATATCTTAATTGCATATCGGCCGTCATAAGATAAAAGGACTTTAGTTACCAGTTTTTAATAATAGTTTGCCATAAGACGTGTATACAAGTGGTTCATGTTGAAGGCGAGACGCGAGATTACATGTAACAAGTGCTTCGTATTGGTAGAATAATAACGTAAATATTTGTACACTAGTGCGCCACATTAAAAGATTTAAATAGACAGTACACTATACAATGAATAGTTATAATGAAAACAAATTAAAGCTAAAATGAAAAACATGGAACTTAATGTGAATTTTTAGATTTAAATTTTGAATTACAGCGAACGCACGCTATATGAAAATTTTAAATATGTCACAATACCTGACAGGTATTGTAACACATACGACAGATGACAATTTTTCAAACAAATTATTCCTCATCGATTACTAAACTGATTTACAATTTGCAAACGTACCGATACAGAGCATCGCAATTTTAAGGTGACGTAATTTTTGCTTGCCAGTTTAGTCTGCTCCTTAATCAAATGTCAATCATAGTTTTTAAAAGGTCACAACTATTTTTTATTTTTATTTTATCCTTTATAAATAGCAAAAAAATGTACAATAATTATTTCCCTATTTGCCAAGTGTTTAAACAAAATATATGTATATTATTGTTTTATTTATGGCTTTATATATTTTTGGTTTGTTGTTTTATAATAAATCCAAAGAAAAGCATAAATAAAACCACTGCATTATTTATTCTTAAAAATGATTTTCCTAGTCCGAGATCTCGTTTGATACGGTATGTGACTGTCTTTGGTATTATGTATTTCATTGGAGTGAGAATGTGAGTTTTGGTACAATTGCAAAGCAAGGAGTAAGTTAGCTTGAATATTTTACTTCAATTGTGAGCAGATACTTTGGGTCTTTATTTTCTATAGATTAAACTTCAAATGAAATATCGACTGTTGGCAAAACAAGCGCGGGTGAGTGTTTATCATACTCTTATGTTTTGCATTTAACTTAATTTGATTCTTGGATTTCTGAGTTAATTAAATCAATGTTGTTTATGGATAAAAAGCAAGTAAATGATTCTGCTTAAAATGTTTGAATTAAAATTACGTATTTATAAAACAACTTATAAAAATAGACGTATAGTAGAAGCACTTACTATTTTTTATTCGTATCACTCAATATGTTCGCGCTTTCGAAATATTTAAGTAAATTAAAAAAAATAAAATAGACGGGAAAACAAGATACTGTTTAATAAAAACGTAGATTTTATCTGTAGTACTAACTACTAGAAATAGAGGCTCAATGGTCTTTTCAAGCATACTAAGATCGCCTATTAAGTTTTCATCGAAAAATAAAGGCCTAACACTCACATTTTCGAGAATATCAGCCAATTTGTTAACTTTTTCTGAAGGTTGTGTATGATTTTCTCAAAAAATATGCGAGTTTTCGTCACTTCAATAGTAAAAATTGTATTCACTTAGTTGGCCATTATAATAAAATGATTATTCTGACATATACTTCTACTCAGTAAATGTGTTTTAGGAAGAGGCGGCAAAAATATATTCACAATTAAAAATAGGGGCATAAGAAACCGGACTAAAAATCAATGCTCAAAAGGCAAAAAGCTAACATAGGTAAGAGCTAGGGAAAACAGACGCTCTGTTGAATTAAAAGACGATATTAAAACAGTAGGAAGTTTCACATATCTGGGAGTTGCAGTAAGCATGGATGTAATAGAAGAACCAGAAATGCAAAGAATAGTAAAGGGAAACAAAGCTTATTTTTCACTTGCCCATTTGTTCTGCCCCAAAAATACACACCGGAGATTGAAAATCAAGGCCTACATAACTATTATCAGACCAATAAAATGTAATGGATGCAAGATATTGGTGATGACACAAAATCCAAAAAGAAAGTATTTGAAAGAAAAGTTCTAAGGAATAAATTTGAACCTATTAACAAAAACGGAGTATGTAGATCTAGGTACAACCATGAACTCTACCAAGTGTTCAAAGAGGCACTGATCTCACAATTCGTTAAACTTGTAGTGAGAATGCAGGCCGACAGATTGCCGAAAAAATTACCTAGTTAGTAAAATACAGGGCGCAAGACCAGACGGAAGGCCACAGAAAAAGTGGGAGGATCTAGTAGCAGCGGACGCGCAAAATTTGCTAGACGTGAGAACTTGGGGAAGGTTGGCGCGGGACCGGAAAGGTTAGAGGTATCGTTTGGAAAAGGTAAATGCTCTACTTAGGCTGTAGTTATATAGGAGATGATGTCTCATGTGCTAAAGATACTACTAAAAGTCATCCATAACCGAATATATCACAAACGGGACATAGACGTTAATGATACACAATTTGGTTTTCGCAAAGGCCTAGGAATGCGTGAAGCTCTTTTTTCACTTAACATAATAATACAAAGATGCCTGGACTTCAATCAAGATATATACGCATGTTTTATTGACTATAATAAAGCATTCGATAAAGTACGACATGAACAATTAATAAACGCCCCGAAATCAAAAAAGATTGACTACAACGACCTCAGGATCATATCAAATTTATACTATAAACAGCGAGAAAAAGTACGTGTTAACAAACAGCTGTCAGAAGAAATGGAAATTAGACGTGGAGTGAGACAGGGATGCGTATCGTCCCTAATTCTTTTTAATACCTACCCCGAAGAGATTCTAAAAAAAGTGTTGACAATGATTAACTCCACAAATGATTACAAAGAGTGCTATGTACAGGGGATTTAAAATTGGAACTAAAAGTTAGGTTGGCAAGGTGCTATGTTTTTTCGACTTTGTTTTATCGAATCGAATCTTGAACCTTGAATGCGACATCAATGAAAAGACTGGAATTATTTAAGCTGTGGGCGTATAGAAGAATTCTGAAAATATCGTGGATAGAACACGTCACAAACAAAGAGGCTCTCAGAAGGATGAATAAAGAAATAGAAATTTTAAATACAATTAAAACAAGAAAATTGGAATATCTCGGACATGTTACACTTGGAGAGAAATACACCTTGCTCCAAATGATTATGCAGGGAAGGATCAAAGCAAAGAGAAGCATAGGGAGGCGTAGCATGTCATGGCTGCGCAACCTGAGAGAGTGATACGGATGTACATTAAATGGACTTTTCAGAACAGCCGTCTCAAAAGTCCGAATAGCTATGATGATTGCTGATCTCCGCCGCGGACATGGCACTTGAAGAAGATGAAGATATTGGAGAAGAGGGAAATGCGTTTTAAATAACCTAGTTTGATTTTTTTAATAATGCTTAAAATTTCGTTAGCGGTTTTCCTCAAAATACAGTTTCGAAACCGTTAATGATGGTTGGATATAGAGTTGGCTGCCTTATTCGCTATCATGGCTTCGTAGATATTTCGTACCATTATCTTAAGTTTTTAAGCAATGATGTTCTTCTTTTACTAGGACTACGTTCATTTTGGATCTTTCCTGTATGATGAGATGCAAAAATCCATATTTTTCAGAGTGCCTTATAATGTGACCGCCCGACGCTATGCCAGTAGTACTGTGGTTCCCTTCGTATCCCTTTTTGTCTTCTAGTGTTTAATTTCTTATGCAGTTAAAGCGTATTATGTTTCTTCTCATAATTTTTAATTTCATTACACATTTTCTATGCAATTATATATTTTTTATTGTAATTTATATCTGATTATTGCGTATATTCTCTTGTATTCGCTTTCTCTTTATTTTTGACTTCTCTACTTTGATCTATGAGCTTAAGAATTGCTTTAGGCATCTACCCTTGTTTTCTAGTTATTTTTACTGCATCTTATTTTCTGAATGTTCTTTAATAAAATATCTAACGGTTTACATACCGTGTACCTCACTTAATTCTTTTTAAGTATTGTGTAGCTCACTTAATTCTTTCTGCGGTGTGTCGATTAGATTTTTAACATTCTTCGGAATACTCACATTTTGAAGCCTTGCAGTTATCTCATGCTATTCACTGAAAATTCATTGAAATTTGAGCATTTGAACATTTAACATTCATTCAAATATTCATTGAAAAACTGGCCTAACATTTGTTCTTATCGAAGTTATGGTAATTTCAAACTTATAGTCAAATTCAGTTGTTATCCAGCAGTCAAGACACTGAAACTTAGGTACGAACTTTATTTGCTTCTTGTGTACAAAGATGAAATTTTAATGAATCATTCTTCTTTTTTTAGTATCTATTTTTAGTTTTCGTATATCGCCTTCCCTTACGATCCTTCCTTACGAAATATTTTTATGTAAGTCGCAATATATTCAGCTACAATACTCGTGTCATATACGTACATTAACTTGTTTATATTGATTCTAAGCAATTTATTTCTTCTTTTAAAAAAACTTACAATGAAGTAAAAACTTCTTTTTGTAAAATGGAACGAAATTTTTATTAATATTTAAAAATGATCCAAAATGGATTTATAAATTTTCAGAACTTTTTCGATCCTATCAGATCATCATCAGTGAAAAACCTATAAATAAGTATAACCACTTATCAGAAGATAAAATTTTGACTGTATAATTGAAAATGTGGTTAGTAAGTCTATAAGTAGTTAGAACTAGTCACATAATGATGTCAGATGACCCTTAAATTACATAATTATAATAACTAGTAATATAAATAAATAATAAACTTAATACTAAATGCCTTATGATACCTTACAAAACTTAACGTTACAAATAATCATTGAGTATACTCCAAGTGCAGTTATCAATAGATTTTGCGGAACAATGAATAGTGAAATTTAAAATAAGGTTTCGAATTTTCTTCATAGTATTAAACATTATTTGTAAGTGATTGTACCTAGAGACAACTATGTATTAGGATTATACAATTTGAATAGAAAAAAGTAAACTGTTTGAAGTAGTCTACTTCAAGCATCAGCACGAAACGTCACTACCTGACTTGACAACGGCAAGTGCGATCTTGTCGAAACGTCGTCAAAGTTATGGTTTTTCTCCGAACCAAAATTATTCAACGCGGAGTCAAACCCGAAAATCCACAGAAAGCATATATATATATATATATATATATATATATATATATATATATATATATATATATATATATATATATATATATATATATATATATATATATATATATTATTGTGATATTTAAAGTCTTGGTGCGCCAAGCAATAATTAGCTAATTAATTTTTTTGATTAATTAAAATTATTTAAATGATATGATTATGACTCTATCACAATTTTTAATTCTTTTATCTCAGGGTTAAATTCGTGCTTCAATATCTATGCTATTACATGTGAAAGGTAAGGTCCAGAGAATACCGGAATAATAAAAAACACATATGATCTAACACTATATATTGAAATAAAAATAATGAAATAATTCACACTCAAAAGTTTTCAATAAACAAATCTCATATAAGGATTCTCAAAATTTTGTTCTCCGTACGTGAACAATCAAAATTAATGGTACAAACAATATTAATTGAAAACTCAAAATCCCAAACTATTCTAACTCTCCTAATCAAAATATTTATATCCTTTCTAAATTACGTGTAAAAATTGTGTTATCAATAAAAGAAAAAAACTGCAGAAAACAAAAATATCTCTCTCTGATGATGAGTGGTCCAAATCCTTGTTCCTTGTAGACTGTATTATCTCCTCTCAACCGCTCCCTATGTAATCAGCAATCTTACAACAGATTGTTGCAAGTATATCGTCCTTAATGATCTCCTTCAAAAGCAACAATCATTCAAATTATGATAGCCTTTCTCCTCTCGATAAACTGAATCTCTCGTTGGCCCGAGTGAAAAATTGACTCTTGGAATATCTTCTCTTTACGATAAACTGAATCTCTCGTTGGCCTGAACAGTGACTCTTGGAATATAAGTAGGAAAATATGACTTACAATATTTTGCTGCTTCAGCTTCTGTCAGATACACTAACTCCACAAAAACTCACTAACATTCAACACTACTGCTTGCTACATCTCGGGAACAGCCAGAGAACAATCACTGTTCGTCTTACAGACTTGGAAACCAACTGATTATCTTTTCTCTCTCCTCAATCTCGCTAAACTTTTTCCTACATACTTATCCCACCTTTTTCAATCTCCGCCAATCAAAACTCGTCACAATTCCCCCATTTTTTCATTTCGATAACAAACAAATTTTTACCTATAATTATAAAATTTCCTAAAACTTATTTACAAATAATATTTTCTATAATTCTTAAAACTAACAAAAACCTCTTTCTAAAATCTCTTCTATTTGTCTCTAATCACTGCATTAATGTGGTTCAATTGTCTTTGGATTTCACTTAAAATTATGCGGGTCACTCAAGTATAACAAAGAAATAATTTATGCAAAGCTTACATTTTGTTTAGTACAGGTAATCCAAGAATTTAATAACTTTCCTTCTTCGAAATGTTTGTTGGTTATTATCCTACTTATCTGAATTATTTTAATGTTTTTGAACTTTGAAATATTTTTAAACAAACCAATATTTTTCTCGATTTTACATATCATAACAATATATATATATATATATATATATATATATATATATATATATATATATATATATATATATATATATATATTGATCGGTTTAAAACGTTCTCCTACGTCTTCCGATACCCAGTTGCCACTCCTCTCGATTCATCCATAAGTCTTGTTCTATGTCTCTGTCTTTCATTTCTCTATTGATGCCTTCTCTCCAACTAAGGCGGGGTCTTCCTCTTTTTTTTTCTGCCGTGAAGGGTCCACATTAAGACCTGTTTTTGCGAGACGTTCTTCAGACATTCTCTGTACATGACCGTACCATCTGAGTTGTTGGGTACCAATATCGTCTACTATTGTATGTTTTACTTTCATAATTTCTCTTATTCTATTGTTCGTTACTCTTTCTAGTCTAGATTTTCCGGCTGAACGTCTCCAGGAATCCATTTCTGTTGCCTCAAGTTTTCTCTTGTATCTTTCCTTTATTTGCCATACTTCACTACTGTGAGTAATACTTTTAATAATTGTGTTATGTATCTTGTGCTTGTTATTATTAGAAATTGATCGATCCCAAAGGATACTGTTGAGAACGGAAATTGCTTTTCTTGCTTGGTTGTTTTTCTCCTCAATTGTGTCGTCTACTTTACCTTTTTTTGTGATGATCATACCTAAATATTTATATGTGTTGCAATGTTTGATAATTTGTCCATCTTCCAATATGAGGTCCTGTTGTTTCCCGCCGATACATATATACTCGGTTTTTGGACATTGATTTAAAGTTCCCATTTTTTATACTCCTCGATTAATTTTCGAGTCATATACTCAATACCTTCATAATCTTGTGCTATCACTAGTTGATCATCTGCAAACGACAAAGTGTATATGCTATTGTAGTTAATCGGCATTCCCATATTTCTACATTTGCGCTTCCACAGTTTTAATTTTAAGTTGTTATAGATAAATTTTACATAATGTTAGGGAGAGACAGCAGCCCTGCTTAAGGCCTTTATTCATTTGGAATCCACTTGTCAGATTATTTCTAATCTTTACCTTTGAGTTAGCATTAGCGTACAGTTCCTTCGTCGCATTTTTTAAATTCATGCTTATGTTTGTTTTCTCTAACGCTTCCCATAATTTATAATGTGGTAGCTATAATAAGCCTTTCGTAGGTCTACATACAATAAATGTACTTCCTGACTATCGACTATTTTCCTTTCGATAATCTGTGTAATGCAAAACAAATGGTCAACACTAGATCTACCTGCCCTAAATCCTGCCTGTTCCTTAGCTTCAAAGTCGTATATTTGCTTTTTATTCTGTTTTTAATTACTTTTCCGTATATTCAACAGATCGAGTTTGTCACGGCAATGCCTCTGTAATTATCACATTCATCCCTTCTGCCTTTTTTGTGTATAGTGGATATGAATGATGTCTTCCACTCCTCTGGGGTTGTCATTCCATTAATGCAGTTTTGGAACAGTTTGGCTAAACTTGTATATAGTTTCGTTTTACCGTGTTTAATTAACTCTGCAGGGATGTTACCTGGATCCGGTGCTTTGTTATTGTTTAGAGATCTACATACATCTTCCACTTCTTTCGTTGTTATTCGTATAGGCGAAGTTAAAATATTTATATTTTGTGTTTCGTTGCTGTCTTTAAATTGTGGTCGATCTTCCCTTAGGAGTTTCTCAAAATATTGATCCCAGTCATCCAGTCTCTCTTCTTATCTTGTCGTAAAGATTTTAAGACTCTTCAAATTGCTGTGCTTTTTCGTCCTCCTAGATGTGAATTTGTCATGGTACACTTTTGTTGGCATACTTTGTTTTTATTCCGAAATATCATTTTTCGTACCTTAGCTTGAGACTCCTTGTAGATTATTTTATCCGTTATGTTCTTTGTATTTAAGAATTTTTAATATTGGTCTCTTTTCTTCCTTATTTCTTCGTAAACCCAATATGGAAGTTTTCTTTGATTCTGGATTTTTTATCGAATGGCTTCTGTTGCTGCCTCCTAGAGACACCTTTTTATGTGAGTGTAATATTCTTCATTATTATTAAATTGTTTATTTTCCAACTTTTGATTTAATTTATTTCTGTATAATTCTCTCGCGCTTTCTTGTTCTAAGCTGATTAGGTTATACCTCTTCTGTATTTCTTTCTCCCTTTCATTTCCTTCTTTTTCTTCTTTAGGTTTATTTACTCCAAATGTGATCTTAGCTTTTATTAAGTGATGATCGCTTTCACAGGTAGCTCCTCTCAATACTCTTACATATTGTACAATAATATTTGGCTTTTGTCGTATGATTGTGTAGTATATGATTGATTTTAACCCTCTCGTATTTTGCGTCCATGTGTATTTGTGTATGTCTCTGTGTTGAAAAAATCCATTTGCAATTTTCATTTCATTTTGTTCGCATAATGATATTAGTCTGGTACCATTATCATTTGCTTATTATATAATTTATCATATATATATATATATATATATATATATATATATATATATATATATATAGTAAACTCTTAAATATTGGGGAAATCTGCAAGAAATACTCTAATGTGTATCAATTGTTTCGCCGAACGTTTTCGCCAAAGAGAATTAATTTGGCTTCTTCAGGGCTGAAAGAGAATAATTTATAATTAGCTACCATATATTATCTATTAAAACATTATGGATCTTACCGTAACTTAGAATTGTAGAGTTAGAATATTAAAAAACTTTGCTAGTAACATAGTGGTGTTTTTTGTTACTATGTGCAAAAAAAGTTTTTTATAAGGATTGAAATGTATGGTAGCTTCGAACGCTTCGAAGCCTTTACGTGTCAAGTTCGAAGCTACCATACATTTCAATCCTTATAAAAAACTTTTTTTGCACATAGTAACAAAAAACACCACTATGTTACTAGCAAAGTTTTTTAATATTCTAACTCTACAATTCTAAGTTACGGTAAGATCCATAATGTTTTAATAGATAATATATGGTAGCTAATTATAATTTATTCTCTTTCAGCCCTGAAGAAGCCAAATTAATTCTCTTTGGCGAAAACGTTCGGCGAAACAATTGATACACATTAGAGTATTTCTTGCAGATTTCCCCAATATTTAAGAGTTTACTATATATATATATATATATATATATATATATATATATATATATATATATATATATATATATATATATGTTGTTATGTATGTGTGTGTTGGTGTAAAGTTTTTAATACGTTGCTCAGTAGACTACTGTCATGTAAATTGTGGGCATTTATTAAATTTACTTTTCCTGTGTATACGAGTAGAAATGCATATCAACTTCAATCATGCTACAGGAGATTAAATATCGGTGGTATATATTTTGTCAAATATATAATTACAGATTATTTTTAAAGATTTAAGATTATTTTCGGTAATTAATTTCGGCATTTTTCCATATCGATTTTGTCTGTTTCTGAAAATTTTCCTGCCTTTATCTTGTCAATCACACGTTTTACTTCTGCTGTTTTTATACCACTATACCAATAGATTTATTTGATTTTTTTTAAACATTTCGTGACTCCGATAATATTCTTATCCTCATGCTGTATATCATTCTTCATCCTCCTTATTTTCCAAAAGTACAAGAAATGAAACCACCAGCGGCTCTTATTAAACAAAATCGGGGAAAAGAAAGCAAGAATTCGATGATTAATAGTTGTACTAAACGCAGCCCCCACACTCGAGTAAACAACTGGTTGAGCTCTATCTCCTTAGCTCTTGAGGATCCCATTTTCTTTCGAATAGAACTCCAGGGGTGGTCTTGTCGGTACAAATAGAAAATTGATATTTATACAGTGCTAAAATTTATAAAAGTATATAAAAGTGGATATCTTTTATATACTTTGGTATACCAGTATTATTGAGAATGGGAGAACAAGATATTCATTTGCGACATTTGCCGCATGAGACTTATTAATCGAAAGTCGTTACATTTTTTTGCGTAGTTTGATTTGGGTATAGGCACAAACGTAGACGTTAACCAATCTTGTGGAATTGTACCAGTCTTGGAATACTATTGAAGAGTCTGGATAATAGTTCTAAATTGTCTTCTTCCAAAAGTTGTGTAATTTCACTATGAACGTAGTCAGGTCCAAAGGCTTTTCCGGTTTTCATATTTTTTAAGGCATATTGTGTTTCTGATGTTAAGATGGGCAAGTTGCTATTTTCGATGTTGGTTTGTCTATCAATATTTATTGTTCTATCGTCTGACAATAGATTTTGTATGTATGTCTGCCATTCAACGCTTATTTCTTCTATTGTGGTCAGGACTCTATCATCCGTGCTTGTTATTGTGCCACACTGCCTAGCGTTTCTGATTCCACACATTTCTTTAATTTTCTTATGGAGAAGTCTATCATCATGTTTATTCTGTAGGTTTTCTATCTCTTCGCAAGTTTCTGCAAGCCACTGTGCTTTTGCTTCCACTATCTTTTTTCTTATTAGTCTTTGTAATTCGTTATATTTATTCCAGTCTTTGTTCTTGTGTTGTCTTCTCACATTCATTATTTCTAATATTTCATTAGTTACCTATCCATGGTTTCTTGCCTCTTTGATTCGTGTATTTAAGGTGGTCTTCAGCTTTTAGAAATACAGTCTTAAGTTCTTTCCATATTTGGTTTAAGTCGTCGGCTTCTTCTGGTACATCATATTCCTTTTGTCTGTTTTTAAGTTCTCGACATTCGTGGTTAAGTTCTTGTGATATCTTCTGTCTCGTTTCTATATCCTTGAGTAAGCTCATGTCTAATTTCTGTTCTCTCTTCTTTCTTTCTATGCTTTTCAACGGGTTTTTAAATTTGGCGACGAGCAAGGTGTGGTCGGAAGGGACATCTGCACTGGGGTAAGTTTTTGCGCTTTGTATGCTATTTCGGTATCTCTGGTTGATCATGATATAATCTTTTTGGTTTCTGACTCAATTTTTATCATTGTCTTGTGGCGATTTTAATGTATATAGTCTGCGCGCAGGTAATTTGAACCATGTATTCATAATAGTAATATTTTGTTCTTGGCAAAATTGAAACAGCCTATCGCCTCTTTCATTTCGCTGACCTAATCCATGTTCTCCAATGCTATTCTCAGATCTACCTTTTCCTACTTTTGCATTGAGGTCTCCCATTATTATGGATATTTCATGCTTTTTTGTAAGCTGCATTAGTACTTGTAGGTCTCCGTAGAACACTTCAATTTCAGTGTCGGGTTTCTCAGTTGTTGGAGCATATACCTGTATGATATTGATATCGATTGGACTTCCATGTAATTGTAGAAGTAGCATACGATCCGAGTGGTAGACCATGGTTTTAATGCATTTTTCTATACCTTCGCTTACGATGATACCAACTCCATTCCAATGCTGTCTTTAATTGTTACCTGAGTAGTATATTGTCTTGTTGTCAATTTTCATCGTTCCTGAATTAGGCCACCTCATCTCACTGATGCCAAGGATACTAATGTCAAGTCTATTCATTTCTTGGATGGTGTTGTAACTATGTACATCTTGCATATAATAGAAATATACAAGATTAAATTTGTCTTAACCTGAGATATTTGTCGCTGCCCAGACAATATACATGGTGGCGGCACGACCCAATATCGATATGTCACATTGTCATATCTATCTATTTTCAAGATATAATTGTTGCTACTCAAAAGTGGTGAAAGATAAACACATTTTGTTTTTAATTTTGATTTATTTCGGCATAAAATGCCGAAACATGTTGGAAATACCAAAAAAATCTCCTTGTCACAAAAGTGTAATCAGTAAACTTACAGTTGCATTAAAACAAGAATCAAAACGGCACTAGGATTGAGCCAAGAAATAAACGTATCCGCAGGGATCAGGCAGGGAGTTAGCCTCAGTCCGAATCTATTTATATATACACGATAATAGAAAGCATAAAAAAGCAACATTGGCTACAAAATGGGCAACCAATAATGCAATAATCATTGCAGAAAATGAATATGACCCACAGCGCCCACTTTACCAATTTAACATAACAGCACACAAGTTAAACATGAGATTATCTCACTAAAAGACCCATTCAATGGTTGTAGATATTGTTGTATATATATAAATAATATATATAAATAGCTGGTTTTTTTGTAACTAAGTACTCGGTTTTTTGTATAATAATTGTAAGACTCCACTTGGTGTACTCTTCTTTCGGTTGTCTAAGCATATATTTTATATCACTCTCATCTTTAGCTAGAATGGCTTGATCGTCAAAGAAGTGTATCGTGTACAATCTCCCGCCTTCGACTGGGATGTCCATTGTCCATATCACAGCATTTGCTTCTCCATACTAAGGGCGCCTCATTCTAGTATATTTTGAAGAGTGTGCGGTTATGCAGCAGCCTTGCTTTAGACCCTTACTAATAGGAAGAGCTTTGGTTAATTTGTTTCCAGTTCTAATTTTTACCATCATTTTTGGTAAAGCTGTTGTATGTACTGCTTTAATATTTTTTGTTTATTCCTTGTTTTTCAATTGCTACCCAGGGCATTGAAAGTGGTACACTATCCTATGCCCTTGTCTGATCTATAAAGACTACATGAGTTGAAAGTTGTGGGCTAACTTTTTCTCAATCACCTGCTTTAGAGAAAATATGCTGTCTATATAGAATCTGCTTGCACATAAGCCATTTTGTTCTTCTACATCTGTCAAATCTTTTTCACTTCTATTTTTTATTAATTTTTCCATAGTCTTGAGAGTGAATTTATGATATTTGGGCACTTGTAATTTGAACAATCATTTTTTGTAGAGGTTGTTAATATGTGCTTTTGTGCATTCCGGTTGTAAGTCATGTCCTTTATAGAAAATGTTGAAAACATACGCTAGTAATTTCCGTAATACTTGTGGGCTGTGTTTTAGTAATTCGTTCGGTATACCTTGTGGTCCGCACGCTATTTAATATTTTAGATTTCATATGGCATCTTCCACTTCTTGTACTGTTATTTCACATGGTAAGATACAATATATTGACACAAAAACTATATAATTACTCAGCCCTTATCATCTTGTTACGGTCGTTCATTCTGTGCTACGGTCAGACGTTTTTTAGTCATGTTTTACCATAGTAAAAATGTGGGAAAATATATAAAAAAATTCAACATATATAAAAACGACCATGCCAGGTAATAAAAAGCACTATATTCACGCTGACAATGTTATAGTATTTATTGAAAGAAACAGATTTGTAGAAGTGGAAGAGATTTTTAAAACACAATGATCTCGTAATACTTCCCTAAGACCGAACCCTTTCAAAACTCAATATGATTTCCACCTTCACCATAATACAAACAAGCACAACTTGAAATTACCTGGAATGAGAATATACTAGAATATATACACTCACACACACTCACACACACATATATATATATATATATATATATATATATATATATATATATATATATATATATATATATATATATATATATATATATATATATATGCAGCATATGTAGAGACAATCAAATAAATATATAAATCGCAGTTGAGCGATGTGCCCTGTACAGAGCTCAAACACTACGAAAACGACTGAAATCTACCAAAGACTTTTAAAACAGTTGAGGTTGAGTTAATCATGACTTGACGCAGAGATGTAAAAACAGCTCGCTTTTATGTTACTTGTACAGAGAAAGAAACGACGCTAATCGGAGTAGAACACACAAAAAGGCCTGTATGTATGCACCTGTATACTCACATGAAGTCATACAAGCTACATATTAAAATTCAGTGCGAAGCGAACTCTATACGATACATAAACACGGAAGCTAGTTGACTATTATATCCAGAGACCTAAATTGTACTAAAACAAATCTAATTTTTAAAGTGATTTCTCAATGTTTTGTTGTTCTTGCATGCTCCATTGCCCTAGGTAAATTCCTTTGTTTTTTTGACGTAGTTTAATATTTATACTATTAATTACCTTTTTTTCCTCATTATGACATATTAGTATTTAAAAACGCTGAATACACATATAATATGTGTGCTATTTCTAATAATTACCAACAAAACGATAATATACCACTAAATATTCTGTTCGGAGGCCATTTCTTAATATTCCTTGTTACTACTTTTCTCTCTGTTTATATTTGTACTAAATAAATAATTATTTCCTAACTTAAAAAAAATAATAATAACAAGAAAACAATATGATGAAACAAAAACTATTTATTCTTAGAAAATAAATTAAACACAATCTATTTATTCTAGCTTAAAAAAAAAGAGAAAAACAAAAAAAAATTACATGCCTGCAAAAACGTTCTTTTCAGCGCACACCAGACTATTAATAAAAAAAGAATAATATACTAAAACAATTTTTAATTGAAGGTAAAAAATTGGCAACATCGCACTTAATGCAACGAAATCATATTCCACTTATCAATTTTGCAGAGGCGTACCAAAATAAAATTTTAATTATTTATTTAAACACATAAGTAATTACGTAAAAATTTAATCTAAGTCGGATATAATTATTAAATTATTTATGTGTCTTTTGACAGGGATCTTATAGTTATCTAACAAAATAAAGTAAAATTTTATTGTTATTAGAGAGTATCTAATACAAGCACTTAAGGAAACAGAAAACCTTGCAAAATACTTATTTTTTCATTAGACTAAACAATGTGAAATTTCAACATACGATCTCGTCATTACACTTCATTCTCTATCTATAGAATTACTATGTGCCGTAAACGTTATATATATATATATATATATATATATATATATATATATATATATATATATATATATATTGATATATATATATATATATATATATATATATATATATATATATATATATATATATATATATATTTACTTGATTTGAAGTTTCCTTGTGTTTATTTGTTTTATATTCCATATAAATTAAAACGAAGTAGTGGGAATTTGTTTTGAAGCTCGTACTGAGTTGGTCCCCATGCCCATTATTACTTAGACAACTTATTGTCGAACATGTAATGCCTTTTGCTCTGTTTCTTGGACCTAATTTTTTATTCATGTAAGACAACGCTCGTCCTCATGTGGCTAGACAAGTTATTGGCTACCTTAATGATGTTGATATTAAATTATTAGAGTGGCCACCTAACAGTCCGGACATAAATCCTATAAAGCATCTTTGGGACTATCTCAAAAAAAAAAGATTCGAAGTCGTAGACCCCCTATTGCCAATCACAACCAACTCATTGAGGCCGTTATTGAAAAATGGGAGAATATTCCGCAAGCTTTTGTTGAAAATTTGATATCAAGCATGCCTCGATGCATAAATGCAGTCATACGAAGTAGAGGAGGGCCTACACGGTATTAGTGTTGCCCAGATGCATTTTATTGTGTTACTTTACTGATTTTTTTCTTTTTGCAATTTGGAGTTATGCTAGCTTATTTACGCATTTCCGGCAAAAACAAATTTTTAAAGAAACAATAAGGCAAATTAAGTTCATGATAAAGTCATGTTGGACTTATTTGTAGGTGTTTATTATTATTCAAATGTAACTTAGTTTTATTTTGTGTTCATATTGTAAATATTTAGATTAATTAAAGTGGTGCGTTAATTTTATCCAGGAGTTTATATATATACGAGAAATAAAGAATTTGAAAGTTTGCAAGGTAATCAAAGGTCTCGAAAGAAATACAAAAACAATTATGTTACGTATACAAATATACAAAATAAATATAAAGAGGGTATTATTGTAAAGAAATCATACGAAATCATATAAAAAAAAATGAGTACAATTTCCAGAAGAAACTAACATCACAGTATATTGAAGAAAATAGTATACCATAGAGTCTCCTTAGTAGGAAATGATAGGTTGTGCAGTTGTCTTCTTGCTTTCCAAGCCAAGCCATCGCTGTATACAGGGCTAAACAAACTTTTACATAACTTAAAGAGTTGATTGTTGTTTAACACAATCTTCATCATTATCACATAATTTTTATCTTATTTAGTATTTAAGAGTATAACAATTTCATTATATTTCAGTATTTAAAGAATCCTATGATTATCTCTTGACAGCAACTTGGTTTTCCTCTAATTTACCATTTTGTTTGTTTTTATATAAGCGATCCAACTACTCAACCTATTCATTGTGTAACACATGTCAATACATTTTCAATACCCGTTGTATGTTCGACTATCTATTTCTAAAGTCACTCCGAAAATCATAGAATATTTACATGCTTTTTGAAATCACTCTCGCAGATTGAAAGTACCAAGCAACATATGTTGTCCATATGAAAGCTATTGTAACTCAAAAAAATTTTAGCATGGTTTCAATCGAACACTAGTGCTTAGATATTAGCATATTTATAGCAAAACGATATAATTGTAAAGTATGTTACGGGTTAAAGGAGTTAAGCAACTATAAACGGTTTTTATCATTAGATTATTACAATTCATTTTCTCTAACGTATCTATCTAAAGTATAAAATTAATAAAATATTAATTATTAATTAACTTTTCAAGTAGTCATATTTTACTCACAAGTACTGGTCTAATCAATTAGAAACATGAAACTTTTATAGTGTTTCTTTGATATTCGGTGATATCAAGTCCTATTTAAGACCAAAATTAAAGAAAATCAATCATGAAGTAAGCTTTAGGTATAAATTGCTACCTGTCGAGTGTCAATTTTTGGTCACTTTTAATTTGAACTTCATGAGGACCGTTCTATGTCCTATGAATCTTTTTGAGAATTATAGAAAATCAAAAATTATCCAGATAATTATTTAATAAATATTCAATTTGGTAGAATTATTTGTTATCTTTGTTGACAAGGATGTGTAATCTCTGGATATTTGGATTTTCTCGACCTTCTCTTCTTGGCCACATGCCACTGTTAGGGTAAGCCTTGTATTTTAATATAACATCCGATTCTGTGTATAAAGTAAAACCTTCAGTGATTATCTTTTAAATAAAATTTTTACCTCGTATACTTCTTGCATTCTGATGTGTCTATTTATTTCAGGCCTTTTTATTTACGTCTTTTAGAAATCCTGTTTCTCTCTTCCTCTTTCTCTCTCCCTGACACTCTTTATAAAATGTTACCAGTGAGGCTTTAAATACCATTGTAGAAACAAAGAAACTTAAAATAATATTGAAGAAAAATAAAGGTAAAAGAGAGAGTTGCTTCCCTGGATAACATTGTAAACATTACCTACAAAAACAACAAGTATAAGGTAGGATCCATTTAGTTTTTAATATTTTAAGCTTAAACTTAAAAATAACAGGTCAAAGCAGCCCACAAAGAAATTAGTGTTAGTTCTAGTATTATAATAATCTGTACTAAAGTCGAACAATTTTAAATTAAAGGTAATCAATCTAAAAATTGAACTAAGAGTTAACGGCAACGATGTTAAATGTCAGAAGTAAATTCTTACCGGGGTCAGTTTTGTTATGTATGCTTCACCCATGTAAATAAGTAAAAAAGTATGGTAGTCGCATAAAATTTGCCCCCGTCGCAATATAAATTGGTACGATTCACGAGCGTATAGTTCGGTGAAACATCGGTAAACTTATCAACATTTCGGTGGTCTATATATTTACGTTCTTAGAAAGAATAAGAATCAAAGAAATATGATATTTTAGTTTATTTCTTCCATATTCTATATGTGCAAAGGCGTGGTGTGTTCTATTTATTAAATATATTCCCAAGACTTTTGACTTTATTATTAACTTTAAAATAGTTTTAAGGTAAGAAAAGTAAATTTGAGGTAAGTTTATTCTTTTTATAGTATTAACCCATTAACGGCCAATACAATAAACAAAGAGAAATTTGACAATTAATTTATTAGATTCGATTAAAAACACGTAAATTAAGACAAATTTACAACCAAAAAGATTTTTTTCTCATTTTCAAGGAAAAACAGTAAAATTTTTAATAAAGAAACATATTGTATCTTAAATGTAAATTAAATTTGAAGGTGAAAATTTTCGAAACATTCGGGGATGCACCCACAATAAACACCTTTTACATAAATAAATAGTATTACTTTTGCACATCCGACATTCTTACACTATCGTCTCTTTTTGTAATGTGGCCAATATTGTCGAATCTGGTTTCATGTGGTCAAGTGAAGTTAGATTGACGTCCATGTACTAAGTTTGACACTGATGTAGCGGTTTCTTCACTATTCTCTTCTCTTCATGTTTGACTAAATGCAATGTTGGCTCATACTTTTTTTTATAATGTGCACTTCTTTATCCTCATCCTTCGACCAATACATATCAACTTATTGGCATATTATGCCAATAGTTTTTGTAAATCTATGTCAATAATTTCAAAATCGTGACATTTATTCTGTGATGCATAAATATTTGTAAAATAAAGAATGCTCTCAATTACTTGTTTATCAAAAAAGAGTGAAAAAACTTTAATATATAACTTGCCTCCATGGTTGGCTTTTATATTGTTATATTGTCTAAATATCAATCAGACTAATGTTGAATTATTACTGAGTACGAAGGAGTATCTGTTGTTACCCAACTTGGGACAAATTTAGATTTACTATTTTTGCCTGTTTTTTTTAGGCGTTTTATCTGTGGTTCAGAGGAATATTCGAATATCATAATCAAAATCAATCAATTCCCAATCACTTGTATTTCATATGTACCTGCAATATCAGATTTTATTGCTTCTTCACAAATAATATTATCATAAATGTCTTCTACATCGAAAACTTTATCTGATTCCGACAGTACATAAACCAAATCAAGTGAGTCAGCATTTTCACTATCTGAGTCTTTTTTTAAAAAGCTATTAACTCTTTAGTAGTTAGTGCCCTCTTCGTTTCATATTTCGAGAATTTACTGAAATAAAAAAAATGCACTACTATATACACGCAGTCACATGATAATAGTTTAGTCACAGAATAATAAACAATCAGAATGCCCACTCTGCTTGAAAAAATAATAATAATAACATAATTTATATGGAATATAAAACAAATAAACACAAGGAAACTTCAAATCAAGTAATATATATATATATATATATATATATATATATATATATATATATATCAATATATATATATATATATATATATATATATATATATATATATTAATATATATATATATATATATATATATATATTTACTTGATTTGAAGTTTCCTTGTGTTTATTTGTTTTATATTCCATATAAATTAAAACGAAGTAAGCTAAACCACAGAATAAATAACAATCAGAACGCCTACTCTCAGATGCCGCCTTTGAAGTTAGTCAGCACGGCAGAGTGGGCATTCTGATTGTTTATTATTCTGTGACTAAACTATTATCATGTGACTGCGTGTATATAGTAGTGCATTTTTTTTATTTCAGTAAATTCTCGAAATATGAAACGAAGAGGGCACTAACTACTAAAGAGTTAATAGCTTTTTAAAAAAAGACTCAGATAGTGAAAATGCTGACTCACTTGATTTGGTTTATGTACTGTCGGAATCAGATAAAGTTTTCGATGTAGAAGACATTTATGATAATATTATTTGTGAAGAAGCAATAAAATCTGATATTGCAGGTACATATGAAATACAAGTGATTGGGAATTGATTGATTTTGATTATGATATTCGAATATTCCTCTGAACCACAGATAAAACGCCTAAAAAAAACAGGCAAAAATAGTAAATCTAAATTTGTCCCAAGTTGGGTAACAACAGATACTCCTTCGTACTCAGTAATAATTCAACATTAGTCTGATTGATATTTAGACAATATAACAATATAAAAGCCAACCATGGAGGCAAGTTATATATTAAAGTTTTTTCACTCTTTTTTGATAAACAAGTAATTGAGAGCATTCTTTATTTTACAAATATTTATGCATCACAGAATAAATGTCACGATTTTGAAATTATTGACATAGATTTACAAAAACTATTGGCATAATATGCCAATAAGTTGATATGTATTGGTCGAAGGATGAGGATAAAGAAGTGCACATTATAAAAAAAAGTATGAGCCAACATTGCATTTAGTCAAACATGAAGAGAAGAGAATAGTGAAGAAACCGCTACATCAGTGTCAAACTTAGTACATGGACGTCAATCTAACTTCACTTGACCACATGAAACCAGATTCGACAATATTGGCCACATTACAAAAAGAGACGATAGTGTAAGAATGTCGGATGTGCAAAAGTAATACTATTTATTTATGTAAAAGGTGTTTATTGTGGGTGCATCCCCGAATGTTTCGAAAATTTTCACCTTCAAATTTAATTTACATTTAAGATACAATATGTTTCTTTATTAAAAATTTTACTGTTTTTCCTTGAAAATGAGAAAAAAATCTTTTTGGTTGTAAATTTGTCTTAATTTACGTGTTTTTAATCGAATCTAATAAATTAATTGTCAAATTTCTCTTTGTTTATTGTATTGGCCGTTAATGGGTTAATACTATAAAAAGAATAAACTTACCTCAAATTTACTTTTCTTACCTTAAAACTATTTTAAAGTTAATAATAAAGTCAAAAGTCTTGGGAATATATTTAATAAATAGAACACACCACGCCTTTGCACATATAGAATATGGAAGAAATAAACTAAAATATCATATTTCTTTGATTCTTATTCTTTCTAAGAACGTAAATATATAGACCACCGAAATGTTGATAAGTTTACCGATGTTTCACCGAACTATACGCTCGTGAATCGTACCAATTTATATTGCGACGGGGGCAAATTTTATGCGACTACCATACTTTTTTACTTATTTACATGGGTGAAGCATACATAACAAAACTGACCCCGGTAAGAATTTACTTCTGACATTTAACATCGTTGCCGTTAACTCTTAGTTCAATTTTTAGATTGATTACCTTTAATTTAAAATTGTTCGACTTTAGTACAGATTATTATAATACTAGAACTAACACTAATTTCTTTGTGGGCTGCTTTGACCTGTTATTTTTAAGTTTAAGCTTAAAATATTAAAAACTAAATGGATCCTACCTTATACTTGTTGTTTTTGTAGGTAATGTTTACAATGTTATCCAGGGAAGCAACTCTCTCTTTTACCTTTATTTTTCTTCAATATTATTTTAAGTTTCTTTGTTTCTACAATGGTATTTAAAGCCTCACTGGTAACATTTTATAAAGAGTGTCAGGGAGAGAGAAAGAGGAAGAGAGAAACAGGATTTCTAAAAGACGTAAATAAAAAGGCCTGAAATAAATAGACACATCAGAATGCAAGAAGTATACGAGGTAAAAATTTTATTTAAAAGATAATCACTGAAGGTTTTACTTTATACACAGAATCGGATGTTATATTAAAATACAAGGCTTACCCTAACAGTGGCATGTGGCCAAGAAGAGAAGGTCGAGAAAATCCAAATATCCAGAGATTACACATCCTTGTCAACAAAGATAACAAATAATTCTACCAAATTGAATATTTATTAAATAATTATCTGGATAATTTTTGATTTTCTATAATTCTCAAAAAGATTCATAGGACATAGAACGGTCCTCATGAAGTTCAAATTAAAAGTGACCAAAAATTGACACTCGACAGGTAGCAATTTATACCTAAAGCTTACTTCATGATTGATTTTCTTTAATTTTGGTCTTAAATAGGACTTGATATCACCGAATATCAAAGAAACACTATAAAAGTTTCATGTTTCTAATTGATTAGACCAGTACTTGTGAGTAAAATATGACTACTTGAAAAGTTAATTAATAATTAATATTTTATTAATTTTATACTTTAGATAGATACGTTAGAGAAAATGAATTGTAATAATCTAATGATAAAAACCGTTTATAGTTGCTTAACTCCTTTAACCCGTAACATACTTTACAATTATATCGTTTTGCTATAAATATGCTAATATCTAAGCACTAGTGTTCGATTGAAACCATGCTAAAATTTTTTTGAGTTACAATAGCTTTCATATGGACAACATATGTTGCTTGGTACTTTCAATCTGCGAGAGTGATTTCAAAAAGCATGTAAATATTCTATGATTTTCGGAGTGACTTTAGAAATAGATAGTCGAACATACAACGGGTATTGAAAATGTATTGACTTGTGTTACACAATGAATAGGTTGAGTAGTTGGATCGCTTATATAAAAACAAACAAAATGGTAAATTAGAGGAAAACCAAGTTGCTGTCAAGAGATAATCATAGGATTCTTTAAATACTGAAATATAATGAAATTGTTATACTCTTAAATACTAAATAAGATAAAAATTATGTGATAATGATGAAGATTGTGTTAAACAACAATCAACTCTTTAAGTTATGTAAAAGTTTGTTTAGCCCTGTATACAGCGATGGCTTGGCTTGGAAAGCAAGAAGACAACTGCACAACCTATCATTTCCTACTAAGGAGACTTCGTAATTTATCAGTTAAAATGCCACTTTTAAAATTATGGTAGTATTGGTCCCAATTTTTTTGGATAATCGACTCTATGGTATACTATTTTCTTCAATATACTGTGATGTTAGTTTCTTCTGGAAATTGTACTCATTTTTTTTTATATGATTTCATATGATTTCTTTACAATAATACCCTCTTTATATTTATTTTGTATATTTGTATACGTAACATAATTGTTTTTGTATTTCTTTCGAGACCTTTGATTACCTTGCAAACTTTCAAATTCTTTATTTCTCGTATATATATAAACTCCTGGATAAAATTAACGCACCACTTTAATTAATCTAAATATTTACAATATGAACACAAAATAAAACTAAGTTACATTTGAATAATAATAAACACCTACAAATAAGTCCAACATGACTTTATCATGAACTTAATTTGCCTTATTGTTTCTTTAAAAATTTGTTTTTGCCGGAAATGCGTAAATAAGCTAGCATAACTCCAAATTGCAAAAAGAAAAAAATCAGTAAAGTAACACAATAAAATGCATCTGGGCAACACTAATACCGTGTAGGCCCTCCTCTACTTCGTATGACTGCATTTATGCATCGAGGCATGCTTGATATCAAATTTTCAACAAAAGCTTGCGGAATATTCTCCCATTTTTCAATAACGGCCTCAATGAGTTGGTTGTGATTGGCAATAGGGGGTCTACGACTTCGAATCTTTTTTTTTGAGATAGTCCCAAAGATGCTTTATAGGATTTATGTCCGGACTGTTAGGTGGCCACTCTAATAATTTAATATCAACATCATTAAGGTAGCCAATAACTTGTCTAGCCACATGAGGACGAGCGTTGTCTTACATGAATAAAAAATTAGGTCCAAGAAACAGAGCAAAAGGCATTACATGTTCGACAATAAGTTGTCTAAGTAATAATGGGCATGGGGACCAACTCAGTACGAGCTTCAAAACAAATTCCCACTCAAAACATTTTAGAGCCACCACTAAAAGATACTTTAGGAGAGATATTGCAGCTGGCAAACCTTTCTCCTCGCCTTCGTCAGACACGCTCACGACCATCTGAAGCTTTTAGGCTTATTCTAGTTTTATCGGAGAAAAGAACTCGTTTCCAATCATCGATGGTTCAATTTTGATGCAATCTTGCAACATTCAATCCCTGAACCCTGTGTTCTCTGGTAAACAAGGGTTTTTTGGCCGGTTTCCTGTTGCTTAATTCTGCTTCATGTAAACGTTTTCTAACTGTTGAAGACGATATCGCGACATTTCGAACATCTGCTACTTCATTTTTTAGCAAATTGCTGGTGACTCTCCTATCTCTGAGAGCACGTTGTCTCAAAAAACGATCATCAATTTGATTAGTGCAACGTTTTCGCCCTTGCCCTAGTCTTCGATGGCACGACCCTGTTTCATTATATCGCCTCACTTTGCGACTGATGCTGGAATGATGTCTTCCTAAAAAACCTGCAACGTATTGCATTGAATATCCTTCATCTAGGAGATTCGATGCTCGCACTGCTCCTCCATTGACAAATTTCTTTGGCAGTTCATTTTTTTATTTGATTTTTATGCAAATGAACTTATGTGATGAAAAATATAACAATAAAAAGCTTGTTTCTCACAAGCACTTTGCTTTAATCTGCACTTTTTATGAAAAGTTTAACTCACTTTTAGTCTAAAACGAAGTTTAATACAAATTATTGTTAAAACAAGACTATTATTAGCTTATATAACAACTGTTACTGTCAAACAAGGTCTATAGGCAACTTGTCGTACAGTAAATTATCAATAAATAAAGATTATTGAGAAAAATATGAGTGGTGCGTTAATATTGTCCAGGAGTTTATTAGTTGATATTAATTTCGAGTTTTCGTTTTTTTTTGGTTTTATATTTTAGTGTATTTAGTCATTTTTTCCAAATTTCCTAAATTATTACTTTTCTCTTCTGCATATGGGGCAGTTTCTCACTGAGTTCCTGCTTCAATTGGTCAAATAATGCACAATAATATTGGCTATTGATAGTTTTACCTTTTTCAAGATAGTCAATGAAAATTATGTCTTTGCAATTTAAAAATACAGTGGTTATTATATTTTCGACTCTTGGCCGCTTCGAAGCACTTTTGCCGTCTTCAGTCGTTCGTTTATTGTGCTCTCTGGTGTATAGTATTATACACAGATTTCAACCCCGGTTACTAATCGATGCTAAAAGACCGACGGATTGTACTTCATAAGGTCCAAATACTGCTAAAAGTGGTCACACGATCAAGTTTTCGTCAATGGTCAGCAACACGCACCGTCACTTTATAATCAGCTAAAAGCATTTCATTGACCTTCTTCACATCTTCCGGAATAACTACATCGAAGGCTCATTCAGTGTGTGGCAAACCAAAATTTGCCAGTGTAGTTTAAAGAACCGTTACTCCCATAATATGGTCGTTGTCGTTGCATTTGCGATCACGGCTATTACCGTTGCATTTGCGGTCATACAAAAATATGTTGATTTTATCGTTGCATGTGCGGTCATTGCCTAATAAACAAATAATATTTTTACCTTTTTCTACTACTATCACATGAATAATTTTATAACCAAATGTTTGTAAGATTTAAATAATATTTACCACAGACGATGATAAGAGGAGAAAATGTTTACTAATAATTTTATTACGGCAAAAAGTATTTTGATATAAAAAAACCTGCTTCTTTTGAGAGTTTAGTGAGATTATGTGCACTAATTAAAAAAAATGAAGATAGTTGATTTAATAAACCTTAGTGTCACATAAATAAAATATTTTTCTGAAGCTATTTCTTTGTGGCATCTTACGCAATTTACTATTTTAATGGGAAATAAGCCACAATTTATGTTGAAAATTAAATTTATTGACTGATTAAAAAAGTAGTTGCATCCATGCAGTCTAACATCTGGGAAAACAGTTTTGAGAACTTGAATATCAGCATCTTCAAAATCAAGCATCACTGTTGTTGGTTTCCATCCGCCTAGTTTTTTTAAAAGTATTGTAAACAGCCTTCTATTCTTCGTTCACAAATTGTTGAGAGCACGAAATATGCCTCAAACTCATAAAACGGTCGTAAATCATAGGCGTTCCTAAGGTGTTTATTCATTAAATAATAATATAATGTTTTAATACCGTTATATAATAATATTGATAATATTTTAATACTAATATATTTAGCAAAAAAACAATTAAAACTTTCACGACTAATGTTGGTTATTATATTATATTAATAAAAATAAGAATTTAACCATTAACAATTTTGTAAATAAGAATACCTTATCTCTTTGGATATTTCAATACTAATCTTCGCGTTTAATCACTTTACTAGAAAACCTGGAATTCATATCCGAAGGTACTATTCGTTGCAAGATAATTAAGATCGAATTCCCCGGATTTTTAATAATATAATTATATTCGAAACTTAACTTGAAAGGGTGAAGTTATTACGAACGAAAACAATTTTTTTGTTTAGTACGTTTTTGATCGCATGTAATTTACGGCTCGTCGGTGTTTCCGCGTCTACAGCAGTAATTAGCGTCTCGAATATTTCTTTTGCGAATTATATGCAGTGCGTGAGTGATTTTTTATTCCATATACCTACGAACATATACGTACCTTTCGCTCGTGCTCGTTTTGTTGGATTGTTTGTGATGGCTTCATCATCAAGTTTTACACCGGTACTGTTGCGTACAGTCAGTAAGTCTGTCTATTCACCAAGAGAGAAGACTATTGTCCTGAATGTTCACGATGCTCTGGTTTCTCAGAATCCCACAAACACTGTTCGCAACATAGTCGAAAGTTGTGCCAACATGACTGGCGTAGGAGAGTCAACTTTATATAGGTTCCTATCAGAAAGAAAAAAACACGGTTTAGCTAACCCAAACACAAACGAACACTTAAAGAGAGGGAAAAAAGCCTATTAAAATTGATGAATTTGCCAAAAATGGTATTCGAAGGAAAATTCATGGATTTTTGTTCAAAAAAGAAATACCAAACCTAAACAAAATTTTACAAGAAGTTAGAGACGACCCGGATTTGCCTCATATCGGACGAACTAAATTGTGGCAAGTTTTAAAAGAATTAAATTTCCGGTGGGAGAAATCAGACCGAAAATCACTTTTGATTGACCGGGAGGAGAAGATGATGTTGGAGAAGAAATTATCTAAGATTCATATGAAAATTCCGAGCTGAAGAAAGGCCCATCTTCTAACAGGATAAAACATGGGTAAACTCAGGTCATACTCTAAAAAAAATTTGGTCAGATAAAAATATATTAAGCTCCAGGCAAGCCTTTATGGAAAATTGGTCTACTGGTATCTCTCCACCTTCTGGTAAAGGCAGTAGATTAATAATTTCTCACATTGGTAGTGAAAAAGGATTTGTTCAGCATGGTTTGTTGGAATTTCATTCCAAAAGCACAAAAGACTATCACGAGGAGATGACAGCTGATGTTTTCGAAGAGTATTTTGAGCAAATGATTGAACACATACCACCAAATTCAATTATAGTATTAGATAATGCACCTTATCATGCACGACTAGTAGAAAGACTTCTAACGAATGCATGGAAGAAACAGGATATTCTTGACTGGCTGCGGAATAAGTATCTGCCTTACAAAGATGAAATGGTAAAAGCAGAACTTTTAAAAATTGCCCGGCAACACAAATCTAAGTTTAAGAAATACGTAGTTGACAAAATGGCGGAAAGGCGAAACATCACAGTCTTTAGACTTCCATCCTACCACTGCGAAATAAATCCAATTGAACTCATTTGGGCACAAATGAAAAGTTATGTGGCTAGAAAAAATACGTCATATAAAATACAAGCTGTACGTGAATTGTTATACGAGTTTTTATAACATATTACAAAACAAAACTGGAAAGATGCAGTATGACATGTAATAGAAGAAGAACAAAAAATGTGGGATCTTGATAACATAATTGATGCGACCGTAGAGATTATTAACCTAATTATTAACCCTCAAGACGACTCGGATTCCGAAGTTCATCCTATTTATTTTGAATTTGAATAGTTTTCTAATCGTAATTATATAAGGTAAGTAATAGTAGTTGTAATCGTAAGGTATTAAAGGGGAAAGGCGCAAAATGTCGCCTGTCAAAATGTTCAATGTGTTTTAAATGTATCCATTTTTTTTTCAAACCCTGAGAAAACTAAAAAGCATTTTTGAAAAATTTAAAGGCAGAATGAAATATTTTTTAGAATAAATAAAAAGTTTCTTTTGCATACAATATTTTCAATTAAAAATTATACTATATTTTGTCTTTTATTTTCACCCCTGTTACATAACATATTAAAATAAACATTGTAGAAGTTTTCAGGGACTTTCTGCCCTGAGTAATAATGTAATCTTTCATTCTGCGTTTAAATTTTTCAAAAATATTTATTAGTTTTCTCCAGATTCGAAAATAATGGATACATTTAAAACACATTGGAAATTTTGCCAGGCGACATTTGGCGCCTTTTTCCTTAATTAAGTAAATGTATCTTTTACAAATGGCAAGAAACTTTTTATTTTTGAATAAAATAAATAAGTATAATTAAAAAATACAATTTACATAAGTACAATTTAAAAAATATATTTATTTAGTTCAAATAAATGTTTCAATCATATACTCTACGACACTGGTCGTTCATCTCTAACCATTCAAAATACCCCCGTAATAGGATTATAAGGTATTGTATTCCTTCAGATATAAGGTGGGTTAGTCGAAAACGTCTTAAACCGTCAGTTTTAGGTTGGTTTTTACTATTATATCGTATTACCTATCCTCTCTGTATTTCAGTTTTCTAATTAGGGTTAAACTTGTAGTGAGCTATCAACAAATTGTGAACCGACTGTAGACGTTTTCATTTTTTTGTTTGGTAGAAGCGCATAAAACACAGGAACAATTCTTGTCTACTTTAAAATGTATAATATATGTCTGAATTGTCAATATGAATGAGTCAGATTAAATTTAATTATTAGAAGAATTTTTTAGCAAACAACATAAACGAAAATTGTTTTATTTTTATTAATATTTTGTATTTTGACAACGGCATGCGATTTGGAAGTCGAAACGTCAATAAATTTACTGTTTAACATACATTGTGGCTTATTTCCCATTAAAATAGTAAATTGCATAAATAAAATATTAACGAATTGTCGATTATTTCTATACAAATTGGCTACCTTACTGTTTGTATCAAATGTTAAAAAGTATTATAAATTTAAAAATTGAAGTTCCTTCCCTAAGATGCTTTTATGTCTTTTTATATTGAATGTGTATTAGTTAAGTACAAACATTGAAAAAAATTATTCACATTTTATCCAGACTTAAGACTGGCTATGATGAATCATAGGCATGTTTAATTTTTTTTTTTGTTTTTTTTTTTAGCTTTTTTTATCTATTTTTTCTGTTTTTTTATCTTTTTTTTGTCAATTTTTTATTTTAATTTTTTTTTTAGTGAAATTTTTGAATATTTGCCACGGACAACAAAAATGATTTTATATCACAAGGTCGCTGCAATAGTTCTGTTGCACTCTTTATCCTATTATCCAGTTGAATATACATTTTCTTTCGTTTCTTATTTTCTAGGTTTAAATCCATTCTTTTTAATATAAAATCTAAATATTCTGCTTCTTTTCTTAAATTTTTTATGAGAATGTATATGTTTGGATAAGGTTTCTTTAACATTCTGTTTAACCGGTAGTTCCATCCTTCCCCGGCATTATTTGTTCGGTGTCGGAGGCCATGGCAGTTCCACATATTCATGCCATTCTAGCCATTCGTTAACGAAGTAATCAAAAAATTTTGTCAAATTTTCATCTTCCGGAGAATCATATTGAATAATTAGCCACCCGTCTTCTATTTTGGGAGGTATTTAGGTAATCATCCAAAACCAAGTGGTAGAATTAACAGAAAAGTACTTATATCTTGGTCATGAAATTAGAATAGGCAAGGACAACCAGACCTGCGAAGTTCAACGACGAATAACACTTGCTTGGGCGGCGTATGGTTCACTAAGAGACATCTTTACGAGCAACATCCCGATAGCTATGAAACGGAAGACATTTGACCAATGCGTTCTTCCTCTTATGACATACGTAGCAGAAACTCTCACGCTCACAAAAACAATAGCACTAAAAATGCGAGTGGCACAAGGCGCATGGAAAGATCAATTCTCGGCGTGACAAAATAAGAAATCAAGACTTAAGGAAAAGAACAGGTATCAGTGATGTCGTCGAACGTATAGCCAAGCTGAAATGGAATTGGGCAGGTCACATAGCGGGACTGAAAGACACAAGATTGACCAGAAAACTAATTTACTGGCACCCACGAGAAGACAAACGCAGCAGAGGACGACCACCAACACGCTGGATGGCCGACATTAGACGAATATCCAAGAAATGGCAACAAGAAGCACAGAACCGTGAAGAGTGGCGAAAAATGGGAGAGACCTATGTTCAGCAGTGGACAAAAGAGGTTGCATGATGATGATGATGTCTTCTATTTGCTCCAACGGTAAGTATGCCAATACAGAACACATTCTTAAATGAAGTCGAACGTTATCGTCTTTGATGTATTGTGTTGTCAGTCCGATCGACTGAATGTTCCTCCAAAGCGACTGATTAAAATGGTAGTTGCATCCATGCAGTCTAACATCTGGAAAAACAGTTTTGAGAGCTTAAATAACAGCATCTTCAAAATCAAACATCACTGTTGTTGGTTTCCATCTGCCTAGTTTTTTGTCAGTATTGTAAACAGCCTTCTATACATTTTCAATTTTTTGTTTGGTGTAGAAGCGCATACAACAGAGGAACAATTCTTGTTTCGTCGTCAGTGCTACCCATATCAACATGCATGGTATTTATTTGTTTAAACTGTTTGGAGGAGCTCTTAAATGTACCGTCGACAAAAAAATCTATTTTTGTTGCTAACGTTTCCTTTGCTTTCGAAGTCGAAAAACATAAAATTCTTTCTCCTTCTTCAGTGTCGTCAAAACACAAAAAACTCTGACCATCTTCTAATGTCAACATTTCCAGTGGGATATCTATTTCAATAGACGACGCTGGTTCTGATCCGACACCAGTTTGTAAATGTCTTGAACGACAAAGTGTAGACTTACGTGAGGCATACAAAAGAATTTCACTCACAAAATCGAGTCCTTTTGTAAATAGTTTTTCGAACTCCTCCCTGTAAATGTCTGGGGTTGGAGTGTCTTCTTCTCGAGCTCTTTTTTGAAATGTACGTAGCCTTTTTTACTTCTAAGAGAGCTTCATCGGGGACACAGGTGTGTTGGTTGACTTCGAGTAATTCCGTCAGTTGTGTCTTCATCCTCTCTTTACAGTTGTGGTAACGTTCTTTTACACATACCCAAGTTACAACATCTTCCTTATTCTTCCTATATTTTCGATAGTGATATCCAGCGTGAAGAGCAGAAGGTTTTCCCTTGGTGGTTTCAATTATTTCAAAATTTTCTATTATTAAAAGTTGTTACGTACTGCACTAAACAATCTCTCAAACTAACTCTTCTTCTCTTCTTATAGTGTCGTGCACCTATAGTGCGTTGGAGAATTATCTTAAGGCCAGACGTCTGTCTTTTGCGGCATGCAAAAGATCGCCAGCGTTATTTATGCCTGTCCAGTTCTTTATGTTTCGTAGCCACGACATTTGTTTGCGACCTACTCCTCTCTTGCCTACAATCTAACAATATAAAAAACAATATGCATTTGTTTATTTGTTTTGATTTTGGTAATTCTCCCCCCAACCTTTATAATTAGGCAAATACAAACTTTCCAAAAATCCGTAATAAGGGGATTATTGTGGTTTAGTCAAAACTGTTTTCATTACCTATTGTTCAAAATATAGATAAGCGGATTAAAATATTTCAATAGTAGGATCAGACCTGCTAATAACTCGGGTGGTTACTAATTTACGACCTTCTTAGATTTCTAGCTCTTAAGTAAAATGTCTGATTGCAAGTGCAACGTTACCTGCCAAAATATTTTGGATTGACCGCTTTTGCAACGAAAATTACCTTGACCGGATATGCAACGACCGAATCTGAACCTATTTCAATATTATCCAGCTTTCGGTTGCTCACTTCGCCGTTTTATTTTTAAAATAATAATGTTTAGTCAGAAAAAAAATATCGTTTTTCTCCATATGCTTCATTTTTCCAAGCACATCAAATTTATTCATCTAGCAAAAATAGACTAACAGCTGCATGGTACTAAAATTTGGCACGTTTGCCTAAAAAGGATTAAACTTTTTAGAAATAATATTTTTTTGAGATCAAAACACTCCAATTGGCGAAGGGAGTTACTTATCAGACCACGTATTATGTATGTGGTGGTCTATATATTCATGTTCCAGAATTTCCTAGTTGCATGCTTTACTCCAGACTTTGTTGTTCGTACATATCTCCAATCTGACTAAAGAATGTTTTGGTTATTTTTAATTTATTACTCGTAACGAAATTATATTTCAATCAATCAAAGTCACAAAACTCCTGTAATATTATTAGCCTTGCACTGAAGTTTCAATTTATTAATTATTTAAACCCATGTTTGCATATTTAAGCTGTTTTCATTGTAATTCGACTAATATACCAATATAGTGAATTAAAATTGGTATTTATAATAGGTAATATAGCTTCAACTAAATGTGCTCTAATAACTAATTATTACAAATTAATTAGTTGCAACAATTAATCACAGGCATAACCACTTCATTAGTTTATGTTAATTTATTATAATTTTAGATAAGCTTCACAATGTATCCGTAGGTAGTTCAATATAAATTATTCACAATTGTTTTGTGTTATATTGCAACTACTTTACCTGCTACATTATAATACATTACAATAATGGTTTATAAAGTTCCATTGTTTCAGAGCCATTAATGGCTTTTAAAACTTAACTTTTAAATACCTAAATCCAAACCTACACAATGCAGCAACCTATTCTTATACTTTCAGTAAAAGCCTAATGTTTCGATCATTAATTTTGGATTTCTAGGAATACAAGAATATTCTGGTACTGTATATTGATTTAAGTGTATTGTTCGTTGTGTTTGTCCTGAAATTTATTTTTGTTAAACCGGCTGCTGCCTGTCGAGGCGTCTGTCAGGTAACGTTGTATATTATATTATATTATATTATATTATATTATATTATATTATATTATATTATATTATATTATATTATATTATATTATATTATATTATATTATATTATATTATATTATATTATATTATATTATATTATATTATATTATATTATATTATATTATATTATATTATATTATATTATATTTGTTTTTAAGTTGGAAGATTTCCCTTTTGCCATTTTCGGTTTTTCTCCTCGATATGCTTTTATGCTTTGGTTTTCTTCTTTCACTTTTATACTTTTCTCGTTCTTTTATTTGCTAATGTCCTATCTAATACATTTAAATAAACAGTTTAATGCTTAACACAATATTATAATATATTTTTTAAAGCCAAGTTTATTAATTAAGCGTAAACGAGGTTTAAATTTTTTATTTTTTATCATATTCAATCTTTCTTGCTTAATATTGATTTCTACAGTTTCTCGGGCCATTCTATAATCGCTGCCGACTGAAAATTTATATAAGACTGCAAAATCTTTATTGATGTGTTTTTGTCCCTGATGCTAAAGTCGATCTCACTTTTAGTCTTACCACCTTCTGTTACGTTTAAAAATCTATGCAGCAAATTATGTGCTATTTTCCCGTCTCATATAATATAGTTTAAAATACTTAAACCTACCTGCCTTTATTTCATATTTAAACATAATCGATTTTAAGATTCCTGTTGTAGTTAGTCTTTCTTTGAACTTCGTATAATATAAGAAAGATAAATTCCCTTGGCTGTGGTATATTCCGTGGTATTCGTATTTGTTAAAATAAGCCTTGAATCGCATCTTTGCTTAACTATTAGGCGAACTCAACTATAAGCTTTGAATTCATGAAGTACCTGTAGGTATAGTAAAACAGATAGAACAGCTGTATGTATAGTAGGTAATTAGGGAAAATTCGCTGAATTGGAGCCACTCGTGATCGCATTTAAAAGTAGTAAGACTAGTAATGATTTTATTAAATATACGGCCACGCTGAACCATCTCTTTAATCGCATAGATAATATTTCGAACAGTGAGAAATATCGACCTCAATTAGTTGTTTCCGCGTACGTTTTTATGAGTTCTCTTACGGAAAAAGCGGAAGACGTGGACGCAAAATCTACAGCACCTGTAAAATTTGGCTTTTTCGGCATAATCAGACATAAAACTTTGCTGCGGCAACCTAACGTGACAACTTCTTCTTTTGTAAAGACCGTTCCACCTAGGGACTTAAAATTTTCTGGTAATCATAAAGGTATCTTATTTCTTTTTTACTGCGTGTTGAGGAATGGCGCGTCGCGCGTCATGTTCCAAAAGAAATTTTACTTGAATCTGGCATATATCTATTTACAGGGAGAGCATATTAGTTTTATCTGGCATATCGCAATCAGGTCAGTATCATGTTGATTTAGGATGAATCTTCAAAATACATAGCCCAATTAAAGATTTTAATTCCGAAATTATTTGATAATTCGATTTCTTAGGAGTAACACCAATAAATGGAAATTAAGAGAACCAAGAAATTTTAAAAATAATGTATAAAGGTAGTAGAAATGCTGGGAATCTAAAAAGGATATTAACGAGAAAGGATATTAATAAGAAAATATCTATGGGTTGAAGAATATAATAATATGAATACGGTAAAACCTCCCTTAACCGAAACCTTTTTAACCGAAACATCGTTTAACCGAAACGGCTGACAGTTTCAATAATTTCGTCAATAAAAAGTAAATGTTTGTCGCAAAACGTAAACAATTCCGTTAATTTCACTCACCAATTGATGTCTATATGTAGACAAAAACCAAGAGCTCTAAAAGATATTTCCGAAAAGACATTTTAAGGTATAGAAGCCAAAAAAGTTCATGGATGTCGACCACTTTATTTTTAAAATGGTTTGAAAATGAATTCGTCTCAAGTGTAAAATCCTTTTTAAAATAAAAAAACCTTCTCATCAAAGCATTGTTGCTTGTTGACAATGCGCCCTCACTCTCAAAATCTACAAAATGGTGACAATTGTCAGATTTTTGCCACCGAATGTCACAAGCTTAATCCAGCCGTTAGACCAGGGAGTCATAGAGACATTCAAGAGACATTATAGAGAAGCATTCTTAAGATATCTGTTATTACAGGAGACGAATTAATCCAAAAGTGTTCCCGAAATTCTCAAATCTTTAACAATAAAACATTTTTATTGGTGAGCTGAGTCGTGTGCCAAGATCAAATCTTCAACTTTGGAAAAATGCTGGAACAAAACTTTTTGATAAGATTTTGATTGTCGATCCTGAAGAAGAAAATGGTAAGAAAACGACAGAAGAAATTAAACCTTTCATTAAAAATTTGCCGGGAGATGACGAAATTAACTAAGAAGAGATACGTGACTGGTTAGCAGCTGATGACTCAGAACGTGAATTCATCGACCAGGACATCATTGATATGGTTCTTTATCAAGACAACCTGAGCATATCAGATGACGAAGATGACGACCCAAGAGGCAACAGGTAGCACAAGACCGTCGATGAGATTTTCAATGCTTTAGAGGAAAGAGTTTTATACAGTAGGCCTAATTAGTTAGGGACACGACTAGATTCTTAATTTTTGTTGTCATTACATAAAGTTTTGTCCTTTTCAGATTGCTTTACGTTTCGTCGAACAATCGAATGAGGCAAACTCATGACGTTCTGCAAATTAACGATGGAGGGAGAGAGAAACATCGTTGTCAAACGAAAACGCAAAAAAAATAGCAGATTTCTTTAAAAAAGCATGTTAAACTTGTTCATTTTCCTTAATTTTATTACTTTATTTTGGATTTACTAATTAGAAAACATTAGGAAATCAACTATATAGTCGTATCAATATGGGTAGGTTTATGAAATACGAAGAACTCATGTTTCAGACTCAAGTCTGATAATTTTTAAATCTAAAAAAAATTTATGGATTTATTTTAATCTTTTAAATAAGCAGCTTTTAAATGTCGTCGGATTCCGCTGAATCCACCGAGCTTTCAGCTCATTTTGTTGACATCCCAAACCTAAATTCACCTCCTGCCGAGTCAGAGTATGTATCGGAAGATACAGCTCCAGACTCCATTCCCCCTGCCTCCCCATCAACATCCATCTCTTACGAGTCTGAGATGGACACGGAGATAATTTACCAATTCTCTGACGAGGAACCACTTAATAACGATTTGGAAGACCCTTAGTCAACCAAATCGTCGGCCCAGGATAGCTCTGTCCCTCAGGCATCTGATTTTGAAATAAAACGAATGATTTTCGACAAAAATACCGTCTACAATGCTCGTCGCGGAGAGGACAAAGCCCCGTCGAAAAGACCATGCTCCAGTCCAGGGCGAAACCCTAAGACCGAAAAGAAGAAACAAAAAGAAGATATGGCAGCACAGATGCAGAAACTCATCCACAAAATGGATGTGATGCAAGAAAACCATAATAGGCAAATAGAGGCGCTAATGGAGCAATTAAAAGAATTAAGAAGCGAAATAAAAATAAAAGACAGAGAAAACAAAGAATTAGTTGCACGAATAGTGCAACTAACTGAAAAGAAGGAAGACGCAGCTGTCCCCATGAAACGCACACACGAGGCAAGTATCAGTAGACACATTGAAAAAAAGGTCGAACAACCTGAAAGTGTCAGCCGGTACAAAGCAAAGAAGGTCGAACAACCTGAAAACAAACCAGTGGAAGAAGACTGGCAAGAATTAACTAAAAAACAAAGAAAACAAAAAGCTACCACTGCTAAATCCGTCGAAACCGCAACGCCCATAGAAACTATGAGCGCTGCAACGAAACAACGTGCGATTGTCGAAAAACAACAAGAGCAGAAAATGGACGACGAGATAAAAGCTCGTTAACAAAAAAGAGCCCAGAAAGAAAAAGAAATGCCAAGTACAAGTACAGCGAACAACGAACCAGTGGTACCCGCTGAGACAACAACAAAAGCACTGAAACCACCGGCAATCACACTAAAGTCGATAGGAGAAAGCCAAAACATACTACGCAAAGAGAGATCCGTTGTCTCAGATAACAAATTTGCAAAGTCCGAACGATCTGTAATCATACAGACGAAAAGCAGAGAGGGGTATCTCGCAATGATTAAAATACTAGAGGAACACAAACCGAAGGTAGAATTTATAGCATACCCTATTGATGTACCGAAAACAAAAAGGCTCATAATCAGAGGACTTCAAACTCATATTAATCTCAATGCATTAGCCGATGCAATGGAAGATAATGGCATAAGCTTAATCAAAATCGAATCTGTTATTTCTAAAAAGAAAGACAGAAAAGTACTGCCACTATACATAGTGACAGTACCTGAAGAAGAAACAGACAAAGTCCGTAAAATCACAAACCTCTGCTATCTACGTGTAACCATAGAAGACGAAATGAGGTAAAAAAAGAGATGTTCTACAATATTACAATTGCCAGAACTTCTTCCATGGGTCAAGTGCATGCCATTGTGCCTCGCGTTGCGTTAAATGTGGGAACAACCATAGATCTTCCGACTGCCCGAGAGATAGAGAGTCAGCAGCGAAATGTGCCAACTGCGAAGGGGCACATACAGCGAGTTACAGGGGGTGCACAAAAGCACCCAAAAGGAAAACCTAGGCAACACCACCGCCTAAATATAGAGATGCACCAAGTACACCCACCACCCGGAATAACGTAAGTTATGCCGCAGCCACGAAAGCAGCCGGAAAACCAAAAGCTGCCCCTGTAACACAAGCAAGCGCCTCCACAGACAGTGATAAGCTTATTGCTGTCATGAATAATCAGCTGAAAGAAATTACAGACCACTTCTCGGGTATGTTCGAGAAAATTACACATGTCCTCGATGCGATGAGCAAATGTAGAACCGAGTAATGCCAGAACAGTTGAACGAACTACAGATCGGATCGTGAAATTCGGGCGGGCTTCGTTCAAAAATTAACATACTAGACGAGTTTACCAACAGACTCGCTATAGATGTCATAGCCTTACAAGAGACTAAACTAGTCGAAAGAATTAAGACAACAATTCCAGGCTATGTCATCCATAGAGAAGGCACAGAGCGAATTCAGGCGGTACGGCCATTATGGTGAGAAGGCAAATAGACCACCATCTAGTGCCTACACCTAATGGCCTGGTCACCATGGAGGCGACAATAGTCCGGATCGTCGCGGCCAACGAGACGCTGAAAATAGTTTCGGCGTACGTAAGACCGAACGAGCCGGTACTAAGTGAAGACTTAGATCTAATATTAGATTCAGACCAGCCCACGATCATTATCGGCGATCTGAACGCAAGGTCGCCCAACTGGTTTGACAGACGGACAAATCTGAATGGCAGACGACTCTAGGCAACAATACGAGGTAAAATCAATAAATGAAGGCGATTCCACAAACAACGTAATCGTCATGACCCTAGTCGCAGTGGAACTAAATCCACTGCAGCCCCATCAAATAAAGAAAACAAACTGGCCTAACTTCAGAAGAGTAGTGAGCAAAAACATCGGGGCAATCCCAACAATTAACAACATAGAAGAACTCGAAGAAAGTATAATAAGATTAGAACAAACAATAATAAATGCCATCGATGCCAGCTCAAAAACGGAAACAAAAACAACACTAAAAGGAAGATTTTAAGAAATATCAGATAAGCTAAAAGATCTCATTACAGAAAAGAATAGAAAAAGAAGAAGAGCACAAAGGACAAGGAATCAAGAAGACAGAAGAATTGCTAATGAACTAGACAGAGAAGTCAAAAGAAGGCTAAATGAGCACAGAAGTGAATATTGGGACAAATATATCCAAGAACTAAACCATAATAAATCTGCATTCTGGAAAGTATCAAAAATACTCAGGAAAGACAAAAAGCCCATACCGCCTCTACACGGAGAAAACGGAATGGTTTACACTAAACAAGAAAAAGTAGAAGTAATGCGAGATACACTAGAATCTAATAACATGAAAAACTTTTACCCGGCTGAAGACCTAGACTTCACGGAGGAAGTAGAAAGAAGCGCCAGATGCTTAAGGAGAAGAAAAGGCATGATTGGCCTAGAACACACAAGTCCGGAAGAAATTAAAGAAATAATTAAAATACTAAATCTAAAGAAAGCAGCTGGGCCAGATAAAATCACAAACAGGGCAATCAAAAACGTACCCAACGAAATCATAGTGTACATTACGAATATCGTTAAAGACATTCTAAGACTAAGATACTTTTCTGACAGGTGGAAAAAAGCAGAAGTGATTATGATAGGAAAACCGGGGAAAAACGGGAGCTTTCCACAGAATTATCGACCAATTAGTCTCTTATCTTCACTAAGTAAGATAGCCGAAAGAATAATTCTAAAGAGACTGCAAACAGAGACAGAAGCAATCGGAACGATTCCAGAATCGCAGTTCGGCTTCAGATCCAGACACTCCTGCGAACTACAGGTACTTAGGCTAACCGAATTCATCACTAAAGGTTACAATGACAGAATGTATACTGCTGCAGACTTCCTAGACATCAGTAAGGTCTTTGACATAGTCTGGCATGAAGGCCTGCTTTATAAAATGAATCAATATGGATATAGTGAGGCAATGACATGTCTGCTTGCGTCATACCTGACAAACCGGAGATTCAGAGTTCGAATAGAGCCTGCCCTGTCCGAAGTCGGAACTCTGGAGGCAGATGTGCGACAGGGAGCGGTGTTATCTCCATATCTATACACTATATATACGGCAGGCACTCCAAGGGGTGGTGGAAAAACCTGGGGGTCAGATAGGTACCGATCCAGAATGATTAGCTCTTCTGGAGCAAGACCGGTTTGATCTTCGGACATGTGGATCCCACTGACTAGCAGTGGTATACACATGTCACTAGGGGTTGGGTTGAACGCTTCGCGTGTGTGTGTGTGTGTGGGATTTATTTTGTTCTGTTTCTATTCTAAACTCAATATGACCATGGAGTGAATAAATATACAAAATATCAAGTTGGCTGTTAGTTTTGTAAAACATACTATTAGTTTCTTCGCTTGTTTTGTTGATAGTAATCACTAGCGATTCTTGGTATGTGAAGCTGTCAACACGTTCAAATATATGACTGCCGAAGACTGTTTCTAGTTCCACATTTGCTCTAGCGTACCAACTACCTAACATGTACTTGTTTTTGTCTTCGTTGATGACTAAACCGACTTGTTTCGAAACATATCACCAGCGCATGATAAGATTTGTATCTATCTATTGCAAATAGTACCGCTGTCTCTAATCCATGTGTCTTGAACTGCCTTTTTAAGAGGTTTACCGTAGCTTTTAAGTTAAAAATTGTCATTCTCGTTAATCAAGTTTTTCTGGTATACTAAACTCACGCATTGATTGGTATAGTACCGTTTTTTGACACTGTCGCATGCGATCTTGAAGTCGATGAATAGGTGATGGATTTTAATATTAAATTCTTATGTATTCTTAATGATCTGTCAAACCGTATACCAAGCAGATAAAATCCATGATGCAATGCAAGAGATGAACAGAATAAAAATTGAAATCATTAGAATAGCAGAAATAAGATGAGCAGTTTCTGAAAAAAGATAAGTGGAAGATCACAAGGTATACTATTCGGGAAAAAGTGATGGATCACGTGAATTTGAAGTCGGAGTAATCAAATCGGCCAAGGTTGCCAAATGCTTGGCTAACTTTACATCAATAACATAAAGAGTGATGTTACTATAAGGGCAAGGCAACCCCATCAATATAAACATTATCTAGATTTATGCTCTTATGACAGACAAAGAAGAGGAAAAAGCAATTGGGTTTTATCAGAAGATATTAAGGTCTCATCGCTATGGGAGATTTCAATACCAATATTGGAGCTAGAGTTAAGACACAGTAAATCGGAATACATGGACCTGGAGTATTAAAACTAGTTGTGGTCAACATATTCTTCCAATTACCACCTTGAAAGCTGTACACGTAAAAATACTCTCAAGATAGGTTCGAGAAAATTATTAGAAATGACTTATATCCGGGAGCAGATTTGAAGACGGACCACGTTTCACAAGTGGGAGCTTTCCGAGTCGAACTCAAAAGAATTCAGAAAAAGAAACCACAATCATACGATGTACGTATGCTGAAAGACAATTCATAACAGCAATTCATAAATGTGTTGGTACAAGAGAGTCTTTGTTTTTACTACAAGCCTTATTCCAGAGATGCACAGACGTTAATTTTTATGTACACGCATGTGAGAGTAATGGCCAAGATGATGTGAATACTATACAAAGCAGGAATTAACAACTAAAATCTGAAAATACTTAGAAACCTTTACTTTACCAAGAAACAATTAAAAAAACTTTTTTTATTAACATATAATTTTATTGATTTTCAAAGTGCGGATTCTCATTTTAGATAATCGAGGCGTAGAGTTCAAAATTTGTCTTCCTTTTTCTATTTGTTTTTCTGCTCTAAATGAAGTAGTTATTTACATTTATTCTTAGTGCGCCTCTGTCAGGATTATACTTCTCTCCTTCGAAGCCGAGATATGCTTGTATTTTTCGTGAAGGATCAGCCTCAATTTAACAAGATTAATACTCGTAGTTGTCTTGTTACAAACTGGCAATTGATTTATTGCCCTCTATGGTTCACATGGTCCTTATCCTATAACTTGAAATTGCGACAATTGAATCTATTATCAGTTGAGCGGAGTATGAGACTCAAGAGCTGCAATATAATATGCAAATCATAGTTTACTCCTTTAATTTAACTATGTAAGTTTTAGTATGCTCAGGGGTAAGAGTTTCTGGATTAATTATCTAAAGAATAAAGAGCTCTATTATATATATATATATATATATATATATATATATATATATATATATTATTGCGATATTTAAAGTCTTGGTGCGCCAAGCAATAATTAGCTAATTAAATTTTAAATTTTTTTGATTAATTAAAATTATTTAAATGATATGATTATGACTCTATCACAATTTTTAATTCTTTTATCTCAGGGTTAAATTCGTGCTTCAATATCTATGCTATTACATGTGAAAGGTAAGGTCCAGAGAATACCGGAATAATAAAAAACACATATGATCTAACACTATATATTGAAATAAAAATAATGAAATAATTCACACTCAAAAGTTTTCAATAAACAAATCTCATATAAGGATTCTCAAAATTTTGTTCTCCGTACGTGAACAATCAAAATTAATGGTACAAACAATATTAATTGAAAACTCAAAATCCCAAACTATTCTAACTCTCCTAATCAAAATATTTATATCCTTTCTAAATTACGTGTAAAAATTGTGTTATCAATAAAAGAAAAAACTGCAGAAAACAAAAATATCTCTCTCTGATGATGAGTGGTCCAAATCCTTGTTCCTTGTAGACTGTATTATCTCCTCTCAACCGCTCCCTATGTAATCAGCAATCTTACAACAGATTGTTGCAAGTATATCGTCCTTAATGATCTCCTTCAAAAGCAACAATCATTCAAATTATGATAGCCTTTCTCCTCTCGATAAACTGAATCTCTCGTTGGCCCGAGTGAAAAATGACTCTTGGAATATCTTCTCTTTACGATAAACTGAATCTCTCGTTGGCCTGAACAGTGACTCTTGGAATATAAGTAGGAAAATATGACTTACAATATTTTGCTGCTTCAGCTTCTGTCAGATACACTAACTCCACAAAAACTCACTAACATTCAACACTACTGCTTGCTACTTCTTGGGAACCACCAAAGAACAATCACTGTTCCTCTTACAGACTTGGAAAATCAACTGATTATCTTTTCTCTCTCCTCAATCTCGCTAAACTTTTTCCTACATACTTATCCCACCTTTTTCAATCTCCGCCAATCAAAACTCGTCACAACTCCCCCATTTTTTCATTTCGATAACAAACAAATTTTTACCTATAATTATAAAATTTCCTAAAACTTATTTACAAATAATATTTTCTATAATTCTTAAAAACTAACAAAAACCTCTTTCTAAAATCTCTTCTATTTGTCTCTAATCACTGCATTAATGTGGTTCAATTGTCTTTGGATTTCACTTAAAATTATGCGGGTCACTCAAGTATAACAAAGAAACAACCCACGCAAAGCTTACATTTTGTTTAGTACAGGTAATCCAAGAATTTAATAACTTTCCTTCTTGGAAATGTTTGTTGGATATTATCCTACTTATCTGAATTATTTTAATGTTTTTGAACTTTGAAATATTTTTAAACAAACCAATATTTTTCTCGATTTTACATATCATAACAAATCCCCGCCATTTGATCTGCCGAAAACTCTTTGTTAAATTTTAAAAATGACAAAAGTTTTCTATGATCAAATTATTTCACTGTTATTAAAATCTATTCATGATATTGATAGATGTCGTGAATGTTAAAAATACCCCGTATATTTCCTGTCTCTATGTGCGCTAATTCATAACTATTTACCCCATTTTCCGTATTGACCCTATATGGACCTTCAAATATCGGCATCAATTTAGCACAAATACCATTTTGTAAATTCGACACCCTCAGTGCCTTCACTAAGACTTTATCTCCTTTCTGGAATTTGATCGGCCTTCTTCTTTGGGTTCTCTCTTGTCTTTGGAGATATTTCTCTCCACTTCGTCTCAATCTTCTTTGAACCAACTCGATCACTTCTTCGTATTGTCTGGGGGCGGTGTCTTCCCACGGTCTTGTAGGCATTGTTCCTTTCATTATATATAAAGGCGTCTCTTTGGTAACCGTATTTGGAGCACAATTCAAATAGGTCTCGATCTCAAACACTTTTCTGTCCCAATGTCGATGATGTTCTTTCGCGGCAATTCGTAGAAATTTTGTGACTTCTTGTATAAAACGCTCCGATGGGTTGCTCTGTGGATGACGGATGCTTATAAATTTTCTATCGATGCCCCTCTCTCTTAATTCCCTTTTAAAACGTTCGTTCCTAAAATATGTCGCATTGTCCAATAAAATATTGTCTGGTCTTCCCACCGTTTCTATAAAATTGTCTATCTTCCTAAGTATTTCAATTCCTTTTGTGGTTCTGCATGCGTACAATTTAACATATTTTGAGAAAAGATCCACCATAGCTAATATGTGTTTATTCCTTTGAGTTGTTGGTATCAAATCGCTCAACATATCAATAGCAACAATATCCAGTTTCTTCCGAGCTACGACGTTTTTTGTGACGTTTTCATTTTTAAAGTTCCTACTTTTACACTTTTGGCATGTCACACAATTTCGAGTCACCTCTTTGGCTATTGTATAATCCTGTCGACAAATGTAGTTCTCCCTGAACATAAGCCACACCTTTCTACTTCCAATATGTCCGTTGTCACAGTGTAACTTTAAAAAAACTTCTTTTGCCATTTGCTCCGTGATTACATAGAGTTCTTTACCATCGACCCTCTTAAAATATAGGTTATTTTCTTGTTCAGCCCTTTGCTTTTCTCTTTCATTCAATTCTTCCTGATTTTCCCTGATTTTAGCCAAAGAAAATAAGCCTGCTTCTTCTCTCATTATGTTCATGCCTACGTGGAGAGTTTTGTGATCCTCTTTGCGGAATTGTTCATCTCTCGTCAACGCATCAGCCAAAATATTGTCCGTTCCTTTGATATATTTAAATTCAAAATCATATTCTTGGAGTAAAAGAATGCCCCTATGAATTCTATTATTTACCAACCTATTTTTCATTATGTGTATCAACGCTGCATGGTCCGTTTCAATGGTGAATCTTGCCCCAAGTAGGTAAAAACGTAATTTGTTTACACAAAATAACACACTGGCAAACTCTAATTCAGTAACGCTGTATTTTCTCTCATACGTTTTGGTTACACGGGAAACAAAACATATTGGCACCTCTATATCGTCTTGTATCTGTGATAACACCCCTGCAAATTTTTTTATGGAAGCATCGGTCCTGAGAATGAAAGGTTGCTCATATCTTGGGTGGTGCACTCTTACAGCTGTGGAAAACGCTCCTTTTAAATTTTTGAAAGCGATTTCTTGTTCCGTTCCCCATTTCCATCTGACATTTTTCTTAAGTAATGCTATTAGCGGTATTTCTTTTGTACTGAGGTCTGGTATCAGCTTTTTGAAATAGTTTACCATTCCTAAAAATCCCCGCAAAGTTTTTAAATTGGTTGGCCTAGGGTAGTTGTTTATGACTTCAATTCTATCTTCTGCAAGACTAATCCCTTTTGTGTCTAATTTGAATCCTAAATACAATACCTCTTTTTGGAAAAACTGACACTTTTGAATATTTAATTTTAATCCGGCTTGATCAAGTTCTTCGAGAACAGTATGAATATGTCGTAGATGGCTTGTTATATCCGGTGAGAAAATTAATAAATCATCTATGTAATGTACAACAAATTCTCCATGCCTATTTAAAATTGTGTGTAATGCGCGAACCAAAGCAGCGCATGCACTTTGTAGTCCAAATGGTACTACCCTAAATCGGTACACCACTCCGTCGATAGAAAAAGCGGTATAATTTCGACACTTTTCTGCCAAAGGTATTAACCAAAAACTGTGTTTCAAATCGATTATGGAGAAAATGTGTGATCCTGTGATTCGTCCAAAAATGGCTTCTATGTTCAAAGGCGCTTCGTATTGTGCGATTGTGTGCGAATTAATGTTTCTTGCATCTAAACATAATCGCAAATCACCATTTGATTTTTTTACGCATACTATCGGGTTGATATATGGAGAGTCAAATCTTTCGATCACCTTGTCTTTGATCATATTTTCAATTTTCTGTCCGACGCTTTGCCTGTATTTATACGGGATTGGATAAGTTTTCGATTTAAAATTTTCTAAGTTTTGAACTTTAAAAGAATGTTCATAATTTTTAGCCACTCGGCTTTCTTCATTAATAAGATCTCCATAATTTTCTAAAATCTTCTCTATTTCCTTCTCCATGTTTTCTCCACATATTATTTTTCTTTCATCCTCAGTTTGTTCACATGTGTTCACTGTCCGTATTACTTCTTCACAAAATTCTGGATTCTCGTCCATAATTGCCATTTCTTCTCTGTCCTCTTCCGTTATTTCTTCTTCTATTTTTTCTTTATCTTTAATTTCTATCTGGTATTCCGAGCACCATGTTTCGGCTCCTTCCATTTTTCTGCTTATAACTTCCTTTTTTTCCTGCTTTCTTTTCGAACTCTTCTTCTTTTTTTTTATTCTCTTTTCCTCTTCGGATTGATTTTTTTCTTGAGCTTTCGATTTATCCTCTACCGTCATATTGATTTCTTTATGTTTTTCTTGTCCATTTATCCTTTCAGAAAATTTTCTCCTATCTGTTTCCTTTTCTTCTTCTATGTTGTCTGGTTCTGCTCTGATTTCCAGTTGATTTTCCGAAAAATTGATGGTGATATGTTTTTCACTCAATTCATCAATTCCCGCTATCATATCATGATTTAGATCTTCGATCACCACACATTGCATAATATAGAATTGGTCTCCCACTCTGATCCGTACTCCTAAACCTTCGTTTACTGTCGTCAATTTTTTATTATTTGCACCCACTAAAGCAACCCTCGGAATCTTATACACAAATCTGTCCATATTTAATTCTTTTACTAGTTTTTTATTGATTAACGAAATTTCCGATCCAGAATCAATCAGAATTTTAATCGCTTTATGTTTTATAAATGCACCTAAAAAATTAGATTGGAATTAGAATTTTGTTTTTCGTTTCCCGCCAACTGTATAAACTCTCTCGGGTGACAAAATATACCGGAGAGTTTTTTACTTTTGTTTAGTGGATGCCTTATTGAAAATCCTGTCTGGATTCATTGAATACTTCTTCTTCCTCCTTTTCTATTGCCACATGATTCATCTCTCTTCTGTTTTGTCGTTGGAATCTCTGATTATTTCTATCGTCCCTTTGTTCGTTCGTATTCCTATTCGGAGGATTTTGTGCATCTCTATTCCTGTTGTGATTTTCATTTGTTCTATTTTGTGTATCATTCCGGTTATCGTAATTTTGTTGTCTATTGTAATTATTGTAATTTCTCGGCCTATATTCGTTTGTTGATCTGGGATGTCGGTTTCTCTGGTCATAATTTGATGAATACCTTCTTTCCGGTCCATTATATTGGTCATGTTGTCTTCTATTTCTCATTTCTTTTCTTTTCGCTTCTTTTAATTGAAGGAATTGGCACAAACTATCAATATCTTGATAGTTTCTCAAAATCACGTGATCTTCCAAAGTTTCCTCAAAATGTCTGCTGATCATTTCTACCAGCTGTTCGGTAGAATATTTGTATTCTAGATATTTTGAATTGTTATATATCTGCAAAGCATATCTTTCTTCAGATATTCCCATTTTTTCGTGATATTTTCCATTCTGTAGCTCTTGGTTGATTTCTCTCTGTTTATTTTTCCCCCAGAAATAGTTGAGAAATTTATTTTCAAAATCTGTCCAATTTTCAAACTCATCTTCCTTGCTTTCATACCATAACGCTGCTCCTTCTTTCAAATGGTTTCTAATTGTTTCTTTGCAATCGTCAAAATATCTAATATGTTGTAATTTGGTTTTCAAATTCTTAACAAACGGTACTGGGTGTGTTTTCTGAATATCCCCGCCAAATTGTATTTTCGCCTCGCTTGTTCCATGGATGATAACTTCTTTTCTCTCTACCCCTCTTAGTTCAATTTCTGCCATTTGTTTTTCATTTTGCTTTAATCTTCTTTCTACTTCCTTCCTGTCTTCTTGTAGCGCCATTTCAAATTTTTCTTCTAACTGTTCTAATTCCTTTTTCTGGCCAATCTTAATTTCCTTCATCTTATTTTCTACTTTCTTTTCTTGTTCTCCCATTTTCCTTTTAATTTCATTAATCTCTTCTATTTGTTGTATCAGTTCTTTCTTTATCCCCTCAACACATCCTTTAATTTCCTGTTCATAGTTTTCCAAACGCTGCTCTATATTGCTCATTGTTTGTTTTGTTTCTTGTTGATTTCTATCCATTTTTAGTGATGTTTCTTGTTGGTTTCTATCAATTTTCTTTGCTGTTTCATTCATTGTTTGTTTTGTTTCCCTTTGATTCTCTTGTATTTGTTGTGTCTGTAATTGCATTAGTTGTAATATTTTCTCTATTCCTGATAATTCTTTTTTCTCCTCAACTATTGTAACATTTCCTTCATTATCCGATCCTTCTTCAACAATTGTTTCCTCTTCTCTGTTATCCTCCTTCCTTTCTTGCATTTTGCTTTGACTCCTTGTGGTCGACATGTTGTTTCTTTTCGTTACTGTTTTTTGTCCCCGCCAAATGTGAAATTTTACAACACTCTATATGTTTCAGAACACGACAATATTTCTCCCCAAATGTATTAAATTTTCACGACAAATATCAAATATGCAATCAGTAAAATTCAAATAATTCAAAATAAATATCAAATGTACGATTGGTAAAGAAAATAAAATCAAATAATTCAATAGCAGTAAATATCCACTAACTACGATCAATCAATAAATCAAATTTATATTCCCTGGAAAAATTGTCAAAATACTTTCAAATTCAAATTCCCTCAATGTTATATGTTTTTATCTCTGGATCACCTGTACTTATTCCAGATCTCTTTCCCTTCCTTCAAATGTAAAGCTGCGATATTTTCAAGCCCCACGTTGGGCGCCAGTTATTGCGATATTTAAAGTCTTGGTGCGCCAAGCAATAATTAGCTAATTAAATTTTAAATTTTTTTGATTAATTAAAATTATTTAAATGATATGATTATGACTCTATCACAATTTTTAATTCTTTTATCTCAGGGTTAAATTCGTGCTTCAATATCTATGCTATTACATGTGAAAGGTAAGGTCCAGAGAATACCGGAATAATAAAAAACACATATGATCTAACACTATATATTGAAATAAAAATAATGAAATAATTCACACTCAAAAGTTTTCAATAAACAAATCTCATATAAGGATTCTCAAAATTTTGTTCTCCGTACGTGAACAATCAAAATTAATGGTACAAACAATATTAATTGAAAACTCAAAATCCCAAACTATTCTAACTCTCCTAATCAAAATATTTATATCCTTTCTAAATTACGTGTAAAAATTGTGTTATCAATAAAAGAAAAAAACTGCAGAAAACAAAAATATCTCTCTCTGATGATGAGTGGTCCAAATCCTTGTTCCTTGTAGACTGTATTATCTCCTCTCAACCGCTCCCTATGTAATCAGCAATCTTACAACAGATTGTTGCAAGTATATCGTCCTTAATGATCTCCTTCAAAAGCAACAATCATTCAAATTATGATAGCCTTTCTCCTCTCGATAAACTGAATCTCTCGTTGGCCCGAGTGAAAAATGACTCTTGGAATATCTTCTCTTTACGATAAACTGAATCTCTCGTTGGCCTGAACAGTGACTCTTGGAATATAAGTAGGAAAATATGACTTACAATATTTTGCTGCTTCAGCTTCTGTCAGATACACTAACTCCACAAAAACTCACTAACATTCAACACTACTGCTTGCTACTTCTTGGGAACCACCAAAGAACAATCACTGTTCCTCTTACAGACTTGGAAAATCAACTGATTATCTTTTCTCTCTCCTCAATCTCGCTAAACTTTTTCCTACATACTTATCCCACCTTTTTCAATCTCCGCCAATCAAAACTCGTCACAACTCCCCCATTTTTTCATTTCGATAACAAACAAATTTTTACCTATAATTATAAAATTTCCTAAAACTTATTTACAAATAATATTTTCTATAATTCTTAAAAACTAACAAAAACCTCTTTCTAAAATCTCTTCTATTTGTCTCTAATCACTGCATTAATGTGGTTCAATTGTCTTTGGATTTCACTTAAAATTATGCGGGTCACTCAAGTATAACAAAGAAACAACCCACGCAAAGCTTACATTTTGTTTAGTACAGGTAATCCAAGAATTTAATAACTTTCCTTCTTGGAAATGTTTGTTGGATATTATCCTACTTATCTGAATTATTTTAATGTTTTTGAACTTTGAAATATTTTTAAACAAACCAATATTTTTCTCGATTTTACATATCATAACAAATCCCCGCCATTTGATCTGCCGAAAACTCTTTGTTAAATTTTAAAAATGACAAAAGTTTTCTAGGATCAAATTATTTCACTATGTTATTAAAATCTATTCATGATATTGATAGATGTCGTGAATGTTAAAAATACCCCGTATATTTCCTGTCTCTATGTGCGCTAATTCATAACTATTTACCCCATTTTCCGTATTGACCCTATATGGACCTTCATATAATAAAATTTTTATTATAGAATTTCTCTAGTTAGTGTTGACGACAGTATAATGTACCTATTTATGTGGTTTGTGACCATTTTTGCTACTATTGTCAGCTGGTGACCTTAATATGTACAACATATATTGGGAAGTTTAAACAAAGTATTTGCAGTCATGAGTTTCTCATTGATACAGAATTCAGCCACCTGTCGCTACGTTAATATGATCCACATAATCCATATCGCTTCGCACAATATTTTACTTCTTGACCCACTCTAGCGTTTAAATCACCCATTTTGATAATTATATCATATCTTTTAGTTGGTTTTATGATATTGCTAATTTTTTTCATAGGATTTTATTGTGTCTTTATCCTTGTCTACCCCCACCCTGGGGTGGAAGTGGGAGGTTATGTTTGATGGTATTCGATAGATTTTTGAAAAATATTGATCATTTGTTTTTCAGTTTATTTTTCCGATGTAAATTTTGCGACATATTCGACCGTTCCGCTTTTTTTCTCACACTGTATATACACAGATCAGAGTAAGGAACAAAAGTAAAAACCATTTTTTAAAAGAATCTTATCAACTATAATGCCAATTCCCTGCCTAAGATTGGAGTTGCTGTTATCGGACTAATACATTGTTCCATTTCTGGTACTACATTTTCCTGATGTTGATTAGTATATGCAGCTTTATTCTGAACACAACGTTATCCCATTTGCCTAAATCGTATAAACTTCTCAAGCTCCGTGTTTTATTATTTTGGGTTATAGAGTTATTCTTAGTTGTTAGACAGATATTTATGTTAATGACGATCTGAGATACCTCGCGTAAATCTGATCGCCCTCTCCTTCCGGATCCTTGATTTCGAGCTCCATGATCACTAAGTGTAATATCAATTTGTTGGTTCATGATAAATTTTACCAAGGATATTCATGCAGATCGTTAATGTTGTAGTCATCCTGTGGCTTTCCATGTCTCAATACCGTTGACTAATTTAGCTCTTCCACCTTCGTAGTAAATTTTTTAGCTGCATGGCAATGAAGTGCCCTACCACGTGTCAGTTATTTCACCGGTAGCTATTGGCCAACAAGTGGGGGATTACTTACACCGGTAATAGTTAGGTTAGGGGGCTGGGAGTATCCTCTTTTTAAGGTTTAATTAAAACGTTACAAATGTAAATTTTCTTAACGTACGTGATTTATGGGAGAGTTGGTTAATATCGTCTATTTTGAATCAATGTTGTTACCGGCAACTTCCCCGTTTAATTAAGTCTATTCGAATTCTATTAAATTAAGCTGGCAACGGTAACGTGGAAATCAAAGTATCACTATAACACGCGAATCCGCTGTTTCATATACAACGTACTCATTAAATATATATTTGTACTATAGTGAGCAGTAATAAAAAATTATTTACTTAAGAGACCTTTTATTATATTAATATTTTTTTAAAATACCACTACATTGCAACTTTTTGTGGGCAAGATTTCTCGTAACCCAGAATTATAACTTGGATTGTACATAACATAATTAGATTAGATCAAAATCTTAAGCATAATCTGATCTAACATATACAGAAGGTAGCCAGATATGGCAAAAAAAAATTGAATAGCGGCAGACGGTTACTCAAAACTAACCGCATGCGAAAAGTAAAAACTTTTATGATCGTGAATCAGACACCAAACTGCAGAGGAGAGTCCATAGAATGGCACTTGTACAGCGGTGTGGAAATTAAGGAGAAATAAATACTTTATATTTCTCAAAAACAATTTTGGCAGAAGAAATAAAAGAAAAGACCTTAAGTTCGTGGCAGACCTTAAATTGTGCTAAGATTACTCATGAGGACAAAAACAGAAGTAACAAAAACCGATTGTGGAAAGCCAGTGAAAGTCGGAACATGGAACGTTAAAAGAATTGACATATCGGGAAAGATACATAATACAAATCATGAAATGTGTGGGCTGCAAATAAATATCGTGAATAGAAGTAAAACAAGATGATGAAACAACTGAAAAGTACAAGTAAATAAGTATACTTTTTACCAACCTAAAAACGACGATCTAGGCCGTTATAATGCTGTTAGTATTATGCTAGATCCTATAATATAACAGATCACTAGGTAATAATTTTTATACCAGTTTTTGGCAAGATAATTATGTTACTTCTTCTTCGTCTTCTTTTTATATAGACATGACTCTGTCTGTTTTACAATGTGCCTCCAGTAAGTTGTCGTTCCATCGTTTTCGTGGTCTTCCTACTGATCGTCTTTCTATTGGAGAACCGTCTCTTGCCGTCTTTACTACTCTATTTGTTGTCTATTTGGTGGCTTCTATGATCGTTCCATTCTACTCTTCTATTTCTTACCCAAATCTTGATGTTCTCCACCTTGCATCTACGTTGTATATCTGTACTTCTAGCTCTGTCCCATAGTGTCTTACCATCAATTTTTTTAACTGTTTTCATCTCTGCTGTTTCTAACATCCTTTTTGTCCTCTCTGCGTCAGGTCTTGTGTCTGCCGCGTATGTTATTATTGGTCTGATGACTGTTTTGTAAATTCTATTCTTTCCCGATATTTTTGTTTCTCCCTATTGTTTCATTTAGGCAGCCTGCGGCTCTATTTGCTCTATTCACTTGATCTTCCACTTTAATTTCGAGCTTTCCGTAGCTAGATAATGTGATGTCTAGATATTTAAACTCCATCACTTGTTCTATTACCTGACCTTCCAGCTAAAATTTACATCTTAGTAAATTTGCTGTTGTAACCATGCATTCTGTCTTTTTTGGGTAAATTAGCATGTTAAGTTTTCTGGCGTTTATATTAAATTGGTGCAACATATGTTGTAAATCATCTTCACTTTGAAAGAGTAGTATTGCATCGTCTGCATAGCAGATTATTTTTTTGTTGTTTTTGTCCCATTTGACTGTGTCAAGTATATAAGTACCGTATTGAATTATATATTGAATTATAGTACCGTATTGAATATTTTGGAAAAAAAGGTTTGGGTTACCAAGATCTAAAAATTATTCAGTATCTGTACCAACATCAAATAGCCACAGAACAGCTTGAAAATTGCAAAACAAAAGAGATACTCAGACATAAGATATCAGGTCACCTAGGTCTCGATAACATAGAAATAGTTCCCCCAAATCTCAATTCTTTTGATACCGTAGGCATGCGAGATCAGTGATGTTTTATAAAAGAGTATAACAAAATAAGAAAATTGCATATTGGAGAAAGTCCAGGTACTTACAAATGAAAAGTTGAATATTAGAGAAAATTAGAGGACATATAAGAGAATGGAAAATAATTGTAACTAAAGTCCAGTAGCCCGACAACTTGAGAACAAAACAATAATGCTATGTGATTAACCATAATAATACAAGCAGAAGAGTTTTTAAGAAACATTTAACCTAAAGGGGAAAGTTTAATAATAATCAATAATAATTACAATAATGAGATACAAAGTTAATAACAACCGTAAATGCGACAATATACTTTTTTAGAATGCAGAGAAGGTTTTCTATAGGAAACTGAATTCCACTGTAGAAAATGTAAATAAATTCCACCCAAGCCAAGAAGAAATTCATGAGTTTTGGGGTAACCAACTTTCGACGCCAGCTACTCATAACAACAATGCTAGATGGATTGAAGACACGACGAACAACTGTCAACACTATAGGAATATTCCTTATGAACCTTTCACCACTGAAGAAGTCTCAAACATTATCAAAAAGCTTCATAACTGAAAATCTCCTGGACCAGACGGAGTTCAAAACTTCTGGCTAAAGAAGTTTTGGAGTGTTCATGAGCTTTTAGCAGTACTGATTAATAATATTATTTCCAATTCACAGAAAATACCATCATTTCTTACTTAGGGAACCACTTATCTAATACCGAAGGATCAAAATAACACCCAAGATCCAGCCAAGTACCGCCCAATTACTTGTCTTCCAACTTTGTACAAATTGGTCATATCCTGTGTGGCCCGGCGTATCTACCAACACTGTGGTCTGAACAATATCATATATCTTTAACAGAAAGGATGCGTTAAGGGCTCCATGGGCTGCAAAAACAACTTATTATCGACTCAGTCATTTCTAACCAAGCATACACCAAAAAGGAACCTTTTTACTGCCTTCATTGACTACAAGAAGGCTTTTGATTCAGTGCCGCATGAATGGCTTATAGATATATTAAAAATATTTAAAGTCGATGATAATCTCGTGACCTTTTTAAAGCATATAATGGCAGAGTGAAAGACTAAAATTCACCTTTAAATACCTGGTGAAACCAATATCGAAACTGAAGATATTCCTATTAACCGGGGCCTTTTCCAAGGGGACTCGTTGAATCCACTTTGGTTCTGCCTAGCGATGAACCCACTATTCAGCTGCTGAACTTCACTGACTCGGGATTTAGCATCAAAAATAACAACACTGTTGTAGCGAAGCTTAATCATCTGTTATATGGATGATTTGAAATTAATGGCTTCCACTCGAAACCACCTAGATCATACGCAAAAACTATAGAAACTTTCTCAAATGATATTAGTATGCATTTTGGACTAAAATACATGCGGCACAAAACAGAGAAACCTATCGTTTGATGGTCGCTAACCTTCGGTAGAAGACGGCACATAAGGAAGAAGATTTTGGACTAGACAAGTGCCGTATACTAAATATAGTCAGAGAAAAGGTTCAGCCCAGAGGTTTTGAAATGCAAGATGGCCAAAATATCGAGGCAATGGGTAAAAATAATATGTACAAATATCTCGGAGTACTACAGCAAGCGCGAAAAATTTACCATAAACTAATGAAAACCAAACTAACTTCCGAGTTCGAACGACGAGTAAGACAACTAAATCGGTCATATCTTAATAGTAAAAATTTGTTTAGGGCATTAGATACGTACGCCTGTTTCGCGCTGAGCTACTCATTTGTTATTATAAAGTGGTCAAAAACGGATATAGAGAGTCTTCAGCGGAAAGTAAAAACTCTTCTCACAAATGCGAAAAAACACCATCTACGCAGTGCAGTAGAGAGAACATTACCCATTACCCCTATATCAAGGGGGAAGAGGACTTATGGACATTGGTGAGCAATTGGATAAACAGGTTGCCAATTTAAGAACTTATTTTCAGGTGCAGGCTGAGACATCTACCTTACATCGAGTAATTTGCGCAGTAGATGATACAATGGCGCTTAAACTGAGGGAACAAGAAATGCGCATAAACCATCTGACTAAGCAAAAAAAATGTTTCCCGAGACTGAGGGCTTTCTACTTGCCATTCAGGATCAGGTTATTCCAACTAAAAATTACCTGAAATATATTGTTAAACATCCTCAAGTCCAAAATTACAAATGCTGATATGGATGCCAAGCTCAAGAAACTATCCAACATCTTACTAGGAAAGATCCATCCATCAGTAGGAAAGATTATTCATGAAGAACTAGGTGACAAACTAGGAGTTCTCCAAACCGACTATCTTCCTTATTATCAATATGTCCCTGACAGAATGCTTGAAAATAACAACTACAAGCTATACTGGGACCAAACTGTACTCACAGACCAACCAGTAACACATAATAGACCGGATTTAATACTAGTTAATAAACTTACCAGGCAAACAACACTTATTGATGTGGTGATACCTAACATCAATAATTTGCATGTAAAATACAACGAAAAGATCGCCAAGTATAGAGATCTAGAAATATAAATCAGGAGTCCTGATAGAATACAAATGGAGAATGGAAAGTACCCAGACAGTACCTATTATTCTATCTACTACTGGTGTTATTCCCAAAAACCTCCTAGTGAACATAAAACAGCTGGGTCTAAATGAACATCTTTAAAAGGCCATGCAGAAAGCTGTACTCCTCACGACGTCCAGATGTGTACGAAAATTTTTGGGAGATGCTCTAGTACACCCCAAGTCACCTAGGGCTCGATAAGAAGGAAAGAGTCTCACCAGAGCTCAATCCTTTTAATACCGTAGGTATCTGGTATGAATGAATTTTCCTCTTAGAGGGAGTGTGAGCCGTATGGCTAAATCCGGATAATAATAATAAAGAAAGTAAATACCAAGAAATAAAAGTATGGAAATTTGTTTGGAGCTAATAACAATGTAAACCATCTGCTTTCAGTTATACAAATCCATTAACTGCTTCTATAGTGTATCCTTTTATAACGAATGGTCATATGACTCGTTATAGTATTGACTTACGTACTTATTAGCATGTATTTTGTTTATAATTTTTGTGGCTGCTACTTTGAGGGTCACATACGGCTCTCGTAAACTGTTTCCGTTCTTTCTACAATATCATCAGCATAGTTAAGAATTTATACTTTATTTACTATAAATTGATCCTGTTCTTGTATTTTGTGACGTGCATGTAACTTTCTTCAGGTCTAGAGTGAACAATAGATACAAAACATTATCTCCCTGCTGCAGCCCATGATATATTTTAAAAGGTTCAGATGATACTTCCTGGATCCATAATCTGCAATAATTTTTTTGAACTATGTGCTATATTGTGATGAATTGTTAATTTACTACTTTTAAAATCAGGCTCAGAATGATCGACATGAATGATAAAAAATTTGTAGCGGCAAAGGTTCTTGTAAGAGTTTGGGAGTCAGAGTCATGAAATTGAAGGCAACTGCTATGAAATCCTGTGTCTTCCTGTGGCGTCGATTTGTTCTGTGACTACAAAGCTTTAAAGTCAAAACATTAGAAAAAGTATCAAACTATTCTCCTTGTGCCGTCCTTGCTTAAGTAACCTTTTATCGGGGAACTGAAAATGAACTAAAATTGTAGAGCTCGAAACCGGTCGTTTTAAGTTATGAGTAAGTCTTTTTTTCCTAATTTTTTACATATTGAAAATGAATTCACATTTGCAAACAATTTATTATATCAGAAAGAGCTTATTTATGTGATCATTAATATATATAATATATCAAGACCTGGACAATTTATAGACCCAAACTATAAACGCTATAATGGTAAAATTTTCAATTTTTTTCCTTTAATTAAAATAATGAAAATGACAAAACCAGCACAGTAACCCCACACTTAACGTGGGGTTTATTCAAAAACGTTGTGGGATTCGAAATCAAAACGTGTAAAATAAAACTCAATTTTTAACGAAGAAACGTCAACGTGACACCTTCATCACCTTTAAGTAACCTCCTATATATTCACCGAGCTCTTGTTGTCTAGAATTTAGTTGCATTTGGTACACTTGATGCAAATGTTTATCCCTATATTTTATTTCTAGCTGTAGGTCAGTGACTGAACGTGAAATACGGCGATATCCTGTAATTTTCCATGTCACCACGGAATTGCATGAAAATTTAGACTTACCCTTCACTTCACTTTAGAACTCGTGCGCTTGGTTGCTCCTTATTTTTAGTGATGAAAACTACCCCAACTTAAAAAAATCGCATAATTGTAAATTAAAACGGGTAATTGAATTAAATCACCTTTTAATGAAGTAAGTGAATATCAATTAAACAACATAATTTTATATTTTATATCAGTTTAATTTAGTATATCCTAATTTATTTTATTTGAGATTGTTTTTTGTCGTTTTTTAAAGTAATATAATATGCATTTTCTTCCTTTCAGTTTAAAATTGCTCGAAATAAACCTCTTACCGTCGAAGATATTGATGCCTTATTTTAAAGTGAGGATTTTTGGGTTGATAATCTGGAAAATGTTGCGTCAACATCGGCGTGGTCTTCAACAAATGTTTTAGTGGGTGCTGAGGAGAAACAAGCAGAAGTCAATATCATCCTAATGGCCGATAGCACCGATCAAAGCAATAGCGACCGTGAAATTTTGAGTGATCATGATTCGATCAGTGATATCGACTGGGATCCATCAGATGAAGAGCGGATTCAAATTTCTAGTGACGAAACCGAACAATCTAAAAATAAAGATGAAATGGAAGATAAAAAGCAAAGAAATTACTACTACGAAAAAGACAAAACAAAATGGTCGAAAATTCCTCCAAAAAGAACAAAAGCTCTCAAAGAGAATATTGTGACAGTTTTGCCTGGTTTAAAAGGTGCCATTCGCGCTAATACTCTTCACAGTATTATAGACAAGGAAATTATATCCCTCGGGAAAAATTCCTAAAACAATTAGCCCAAAGCTTGTACATTACACACCTGAAGAGATTATAACTCCAAACTTCAATATGCCCCGACAGATTCGAGCTATTGCATCAGATATTCTTGGCACTAAATTTTTAAGTGTTCCTGAGCCTCCTCTAGCCAATGAGAATCGAAAAAGAAAGAGATGTCATCTTTGTCCAGCCAAAAAAAAACAGAAAAACGAACTATGTTTGCGCAGAGTGTAAAATGCCTGTGTGTTTACAATGTTTATTCAAGAATAGAAAAAATTCAAATAATAACTTCAATTTGTGTTTAAACCATTTATGGCATTTTGTAATCTTAGTTTATAAATACAAAAATTATCAAAAAAATTTGTTTGTTTTCTTTATATAACAAAATGAGTCTTATAGACCCACTTATAATACTTATGTAATTAGTTTTGATTTATAATAGTTAAGGGTTAAAACAAAGTCATTAAATACCTGGTATCCACTTATTTGCGTGGGAATTTGGATTTTGAGTATACTTAAGCCCGCCACTCACGTTCCAACGGCGGAGTACGATTTTGTCAAATGCAATTGCAGTACAATAATGTTGAAAATTAGATAGGAAAACATGTCAGATAGCGATATAATTTTAGTGGCTCTTGCTGTTTGTATAAACGAAAAAAATACAAGAAACGTAGGTGCAAAGACTGGTTGCTGAAAAGACACACATACTGTCACATACATTTATTAGAAGAATTGCGATTATATCCAGATAATTTTAATTCGGTTTTTTAACATGTTGCAAATTATTAATTTTCTTTTTTTACCAACTCTTCATTAGTATCTGCTGTCACTTTTTAAAGTTTAGCAACCAAAATATTCACAGCTTTTGTTCTAGCGGTTTTATCATGATGATGTCGGTTTTATTTTCCAAAGACACTCATGTTTTTTATAAATATCATAGAAATCTCTTAAAAACTTCTAGCTATAAGCCATTTTCGAAATTTACCAGCAAATAATTTTTTGCAGTCGTACGATTTTGTCGTTATCACAATATACACGATCAAATTTACGATCCAACCAACTCTGTCGTACTGCGGCAGCCTGACTGTTGGTCTGCTGTCAAATCGCGCCGATTTGGTCGAATGGTGCAAATACAGTACTCAAATTATTCGTTATTTAAAATGAGGCATTTTTTCAAAATTTATAAAAAATTTCTTTTACTTTAATACCAAATTTTTTCAAAAATAAACACGTTGAACGGAGTAAACTTACAGATCATATAAACAATACATAAATAGTTTTGATGCTAGAAACTTTTTTAGAAAAACATAAATAAAGCATTTTTTAAACACTTTTAAAAAGTTTTGATGAGTTTCCCCGAAAAGTCATATTTTAGTTATTTCACGTTGAAATATTCGATTTGGAATTTGTAAAATTAGAACCTACTTTTCATTAGCTACAACTGCCTCTACTGGGTCTACATACTTCATAAGTACACCATTTTTTTTTGTTTTTTATAAGCTAAGTAAATTTTTTCTAGGAATATGTTTTTCGATAAATAATTACTTTTTGGGTTATTTGTGAAAAACCGTCTGAAAACGTGGTTTTATTTTAAAAACTGAACATTTTCACTCGTTAATAATTCAAAAAGTATTCACAAGGAAACTAAATTCCTGTTGCTGGCTGTATAACATGTATCACAAAAAATGTATTTAAAAATTCCTTTATAAAAGGTATATATTAAAATACCCTATCGGGCTACATCACAGAACGTTTTCGGAATTAATATTCCATCATCAGTGCTATCTAGTTATTAAATTAAATTTGAGTTACATTATTTGATTTTGATATATTGATACATGACAACGTAAGACTCCACTGGAGGTTGCTAGTCCTGAGACACAGTGCCTACGAGAACTTTTGATAGGAACTTGTTGCATTCCTGGTGTATTTCTTATTTTCTTATGTAAAATTGATTTAGTTAAATTCACTGAAACTTTGCAGATACTTAGCTTTGCTTATGCTAACAAAAGTTCTTTGTGTCCCAAGACTCAAAAATTAATTGTTTCTGAGATATACACCTTCTAAATTAATGTTTTTAGTTTATTTTTTAAAATCATGAATTTGGAAACGTACCGTCCAACACATTCAATATATTTTATCTAAATCTCAATAAACACTAATAAGAGATCAGAATAACATTGTTTGACAGAGAAACATTAAGTTTTTAAATAGATTTAAATTTTTGAGTCTTAAGGCATAAAAACTTTTGATCAGCATGACAAAATCTGCATATCTGCAAAGTTTCATTTAATTTAACTGAACTTCTTTTACAGAAGTAAATAATAAATACACAAGGAATATTCGCACAACTGCGACAACCAATGAGGCTAAGAGTTGAATCTTGTGTCACGTTTCGGGGGGTTATTTTGAACATTTTTTGTAGCTTTGCGCCCATTTAAAATTTTGTTAGTGGTACTTTTTGATATTGTTTTGGTTATTGTATTATATAGTTTTTAAGAATGTATTAAAGAATTTAAAAATACGCGTTAAGGGGTTTTATTTTTTTGTATAAAAACGGCAGCTCATATAAACAAAAAAGAAAAAAGAATTTTGTCACAAAGTAAACAAAGAATTTAAAAACGATTTTTAATTTAAAATATCTCAGTAACGTACCAATTTGTTCTTTAAAAATATTAAGACATATGCGCACCAATAATGAATATAAAATTTATAGTTGTATGAGAAAAATGCGCAATAACTACCTCTTAAAACCCGCCAAATTTTATTTGTATATCTCGTTTCAGTTTGTAATAAAAATTTCGACACTCTATATCTCTGAAAACGAAGCAATTGCGGGCATAAATACGTTTATATAGCAAACTGTCATTTTTTTATGCAGAATCACTCCCTAAAGTTTATTGCACTTATTTACTAACATTCTATATATTATATACAAATATGTATTATTCAAATGAACTAAAATCGACATTTTGACCCTCTGTTACTCAGAAACAATTGTGATTTCTGAGTCTTGGGGCAATGAAAACTTTTGATCGGCATGACCAAATCTCACTGCAAAGCTCTCTGCAAAGTTTCAGCCAATTTGGCTGAAACCATTTTTACATAAGAAAAGTGCTGGGGTCATTTATTTACATTTTATTCTTCGTGTCTAGACTAAATTTATTGTTAAAAGAAATGACTGGCGTCGCATGTGGAGTAATCAAATAAAAATAATTACATACATGAACTATTAAAATAATTATTGTGTAGTTAACTTGTAAATTGCGATTACCCAGAGCCTTGTAGTTCCAATTAAGAAATATATAAGTAAGTATGTTTACATCAATAAACAGGGTTATCTGCTATTCAAACTAAATCAATTTGGCTGAGTGGTTAGTTTTTCAAGAAAATGAATATACGTACAAGTTTCATATAAATCAATACACGAAACAACTACATTGTTTGGTATATAAGAGACTATAGCCCGAGAACTGAACAAAATTATTCAATATTAAGAAGAAAAGAAACGAAGATCTCACAATACCTAATATTTTAAAATAATAATTTATTTATTAAAAATATTTTAAATAATTATTTTAGAATATCTAGCAGATCATACAGCTTTATATCGGTTGTGACAAATTATTAATTACTAGTAGGTAGTTAAAATTAAAAATATAATCTAATTTTTATACTGTTTGCAACTTAAAGTTAAATGTGACAGTTGTGCACTGAATATCGTAGAATTCTGTGAGTACAAAACTGCCTTATTAATAACCTTAAAATCAGAAGTTTAAAAGGCAAAATATTTTATCGATTTCAATTCAACTTATCGATTATCGATAACAACTTTTTGCTGGTTCTTGCTTCTAACAAGTAATTAGGCTAGGCTGCTGTTCAATTTTATTAAGTGGCCAGGTCCGGCTTCAGATCCTCTGTGCCAATGTACGTAAATTCTCAGCGGGAAGATGGATGAACCGGAATCAGCTACTACCTCACGAAATATACCCACTACGTCACATATATCTTACTCCAATGCATTAAACAGTTTCAAATATCCTTCAAAAGACCAAGGTATTATAGTTTCAACCATACAAGGAATAAAAGTTTTCGAATATGTAAAAGCTGTTGGATCAATAGTACAGCCCAAAAATGTTGTTTGGGCATTCAAAATAGCAAACAACCGCGTCTGCATCTACCTCTCCTCTAAATATGTAGTTGATCAATTTCTTAGCTCCCACAAATATATAAATATTGATGGTAACCAGATTGAAGTAAGAAGACTTATAACCCCTGCCCAGAGACTCATCGTATCTAATGTATGTCCTACTATAACTAATAGCATAATTGAAGAGCACTTAAAAACTATGGGTATAAAATCCGCCTCCAACATGACGTTTCTACGAGTAGGCATGCAAGACTCAGAATACAGCCACGTACTCAGCTTTAGGAGGCAAATGTTCATAAGTCCTTTAGAAAATGTATCAATTCCTGACTCATTTCTAATCTCATTCGACAATACATCATATCGACTATACATTTCCATAGATGGTTTAAACTGCTCTAGATGCAAGATTGTCGGACATCGCGATTCTGACTGTCCTTCTTTATCATCATCAAGCAACTCAATTAATCAAATGCAAACTGACCACCACGTGAATATAAATAACTCTACCAATGAAAAATATAATCAGCTACAAGATCAACCACGAAACCAATACCAAGAAGATACCGAAACATTAATGGAACCAGAACCCAATACCATACAAAATCAAGCATCAGCTACAAAGGACCAAACCACTTCCTCACAAACAAACAATGAATTACAAATTTTGAATCAACCAAAAATATCCCAAGATAATTCCTTAGCAATTGAAAGCGATAGAAAAACCACTAAAATTACTCCTGCAACTAAAAGACAAATATCCTCTCCTGAAATTCTTGAAAATGACCTACTTCCTCCCGATACTCAAAAACCTAAGAAAAAGCCTAAAACCCAAGAAGATATTCCAATTATACTAAATCGAATTAAAGAAAAAATTGAAAATTGAAACCCTTCCTTTACACTTACTTTTCATGAAATATGTGATTTTCTGGCAAATTCCCTTCACTCAAAACATCCTGAACACATTGTTAAAAATTATTCAAATAAAAGCCAAAAAATAAAAGAAATTTTAAACTTTATATATTCTTAAATACAAAATAAAACTTTAAAAAACAATATCACCAGATTGAAGAAGAAACTGGTTCTCAACAGTCCTTCTTCTACTGACGAAACTGACTAAGAATCAAGTTCTCAACAATAAATAGTTAGCACATAAAGAGTTAATGGCCAGCACATTCATATTACAGTGGAACCCCAACGGTTATTTTACACATATAGAATCCATTAGGCTTCTTATACACGAATATCTTCCTTTAGTCATATACCTAGAAGAGACCCATTTCAAGCACCAAAATGTGACATTAAAAAATTATGGTCCTTTTCTAAGAAACCGAGTTGCAGATCACTCAAGCGGCGGAACAGCAATTTTTGTAAGGGATGACATAGAGTCAGTCAACTGAAATACAACTACAAGCAAATCTCGAAATAGTTGCAGCGTCAGTCACCCACAAAATGAAAATCAATATTTGCAATGTATACTTACCTCATAATACTGATTTAGACATAACTGAACTAAGCAATGTTTCAAACCAAATTTTACACCCAAAAATAATATTACGCGATTTTAACTGTCACAACAGTACTTGGGGAAGTAACAAAACCGACAAATGTGGCAATCTCCTAAATAATCTCATTGATAATTTAAATTTAGTTTTATTAAACACTGGCAAATCTACTAGGTTCAATTCATACAATGGTACATTTTCTGCCATAGATCTCTCTTTATGCAGTCCGTCGCTAGCTCCTTTATTATACTGGGACATATTGGGGTATTTATATGATAGTGATCATTTCCCTATCACGATAACCGTAAAAACTAATGATAAATCAACTTTTTCAATTCACCAGACATGGAAAATAAAGTCAGCTGACTGGAATTTATATCGAACACTGATAGAAGAACAAACAAAAAAATCTAATTTCACCAATTACGCAAACCAAAATCTTGAAATATTTAATAACATTATTATTTCTGCAGCAACAATCGCAGTGGGAAAAACAAAATTGAGTCAAAGGCAGCCAATTCCTTGGTGGAATAACGAAATTGCACAAGCACTCACTTTGTCTAAACACGCTTTTAACGTTTCCAAGAAACATCAAACTATCGAAAACCTTTTAAGGTTTAAAAATCTCAGAGCTCAAAGCAGACAATTAATCAAAAAAGCAAAACGAGAAAGTTGGAAAAAGTACGTTTCTTCAATAAATCCTTCCACTCCCTTAGGCAACATATGGAACAAAGTCCGCAGAATAAAAGGTACAAAATACTTTCGAGGTATAGATACTCTATCACATAATAACCAAACGCATTCAAACAAAGAAGATATTCCAGAAATACCAGCAGATATATACGAACTTAATTCTGGTGATTCTAATTACAGCCTATCCTTTCTAGAGCACAAAAAACTAACGGAGTCTTCAAATATACAAATCAAAGAGAGCGGCAATCCAATAAACAAACCAGTAAGTCTTCAAGAATTAGAATTTTGTTTAAGTGCTAAAAATTCGAGTCCAGGACCTGATGATATCCACCCTCTTTTCTTACGAAATCTTCCTCTGATAAAAATACTGCAACTACAGCTTTCAATACTTTCTTTACACTACTTTTTGCCACAATAATTTTTCTTTCATTGGTTTAAAAAAAAAAACAAGCTATCGGCACACTCCTTTCGATGTTGTGTTCAGTCGCTTTAAGTCCAACAGCAGATGATCCTCCTTCCTTTGTCAATCTCATTTCCGTCTGTCTATCCCTTTCATAATTTCTTGTAACCAATCAAAATATTCTTTCTTTGCATTCAAACAAATTCCAAAACTCTCCAAATTCTTAAAACTCAACTAATTTTAAATTCTCTTAATTGTGTACAAATCATACAAGACAATAACTTTCTACTTTCTCCTTCACCGTTAATGATCGCTGAGATAACAGAAATGAATCCCTGAAAACAGCAGGTAGATATCATATTTCAATACAACCTATTATTTACAAACTATTCTTAAATCTATTGATTTTCATAATTTAGAAAGTCCCAGTTCAAACATAAATCTAAAATTGGCAAAGTCTCTATTAACTAAACACTATAAAATTAAAACCGTTCTAGAATATAACCATAACATAATTTTACAAATTGTTTGTCTTCTTCTTCGTTTACTCTATACACAATTTCGGATCATATTAATATATATATATATATATATATATATATATATATATATATATATATATATATATTTCACATACTAGAGCTGTATAATACTTTATTCACAGTATAATATTTGTCTAGGAAAACTAATTTTCAATGAATTCTTATGCGTACGCTTTCTTGTCTTGAACTTAAAACGTAAACACATGAAATATTTGCCTAACTATTCGAATGACTATAATAATGAAGAAAGATCAAAGTAAGCGAGATAAATTTATGCATAGATAGACCATAAATTTAGTTTCTTAAAAAGTATTGGTATTAATTTTAAGCCCGTATTGATTTTGTAGGAAAACCAAAAAATTGACGAATATTAAAAAAAGTTAAAAAAGTGGGGTCGCAAAATTAGCAAAGTTCATATTTTTACGTTGATTTAAAATAGAATTAATCTAAGTTATGAGAAAACCACTTAGAAAATAATCATCGCAAAAAAAACGTATTTTTTTGTAAGATAGGAAAATAATGGGCCAACTGACGCCTCTTGTAAGATTTATAAACGCGATTTAGGGTGATATCGACCGCGCTATAGGCAACGCAATGTGGAACCTACACACTCCAGGTTTATATATAAAGAAGTTACGTCATTTTTTGAAATATAAACTTATCTCTTATCATATACTCCTTAAATTACGTCTGAAATGTTTGTCTGTGTATTTATAAAAGCAGCTTATGAGACCCTAGACAAGAAAAGAAATAAGAAGCAGTTAAGGATTACGGCAATTAAATCAACTAGTGAAATGCAGTAATTGAAAAGAAAAGAGAATATCCTACGTCCTTGAAAAATAAGACTGATGTAAACGAGTGATACAGAGAAACTTTGAACCAAGCAGGAAGAATTTCAAGTCAAATACATCAGCGATCAGCAAACTTTTTATTACAAAATGATAAAGCAAATGAATGGAACAAAAACATACCACTTACTTAAAACTCATTAACGAACAACAATAGAAGTAAATCTATGACATAACTCTAGCAGCGGTATAGAAAAAGGCTTAGTAGAACATATTTTATCCATATAACAATACAAAAATCACAACTTCAAAAAATAGAAAAGCAACAGAAGCAGACCAAATAAATATGTAACTTGGTAACAAGAATGCTACACTTGATAAATCAATGTTGGTTGGAATCAATAATACCTGAAAGGTGGCAAACGGCACAAGTTAGATCTCTCTCTGTCTCAAGGAAGACATATGACATGTCGAATAATATACTATGGATGACGCCAATATTTTTAAAAACTAAAATTGAAATATATAAAACCATCGTAGAAATTATTGCGACTTATGGAGCTGAGGTATGATAATCAACTAAACCCAAAACAAGTAAACTACTTGCAAAGGTCATGCGATTTTGTAGACTTTGTTGTAGGTTGACAATGAATCTTCTTCTTCTTTATGTGCCATCTTCTACCGAAGGTTGGCGACCGTTAAACGATAGGTTTCTCTGTTTTGTGCCGTATATATTATGTTTTCAGCTTCTGGTATTTGGAACCATTCTCTTAAGTTTCTCAGCCAAGCTTTTTACTTTCTACACAAAGCTACCTTTACTTTTTTCTACCTTTAACCTTGCCTTCCACTATATGCTATAGTAGACTGTATTTATTATTACGGAACCTGTGGCCCAGATACGACACTTTCTTCCTTTTAACAGTTGTTAATAATTCCATCTATAAGTAATAAGAGTGATATGACAGAAAAAATTTAAGGTCGTACGGCGAAGTATGTCTTAAAGATGTGACGATAGTCACAATACGACATGGCTTATGATATTCATTCTTTTATATCTTGGTTTATATTTTTAGTGGATTGTATATTTGTAGTTTTATCAGTTCATTTATCTAAAATTATATTTTTTACCATTCAAATCCACAAAGAAATTGAAGATTTTTGAAATGTGGTAATATAGAAGGATACTCAGAATTCCCTGGAAGGATGTTATAGATGACAGTTAGGTTAGGTTCAATATGAGAGAGCGCTTAACCACCTTTTCGCTCGACTTAAGAGGTCGATTGTGGCTCATCCCTAGGTTAAAGTTGTCCCTTTAGCCCAGCATTTTTAACAAAGTCTATTATGGCCTTAGGTGACACTTCTATAAAGTCGTAGGGCTCGAGTTTATAATGTTCAAATGTATTGAGCATTGAACCTTATCCTATCTAACTCTGGGTAGTTGCACTGAACGTGTTTCGCCGTCTCGTCATCAGCCTGATAGAATTTGCATGAGAACTAATAAATGTCATATATAAAAGCCTTCAGATGTTCAAGACCCACTTATTCGTACCAGTGGTTACGTTTCATCCGTCCCACCCAGTTCCATATTGTTCCTTTAGCTGCTATTCCATGAAAAGGTTCTGACCTTATGAATGTTTCTTTTGCCCCTCCCCTGGAAAATTAGTCAGCTTTTTCGTTTCCTTCAATACCAATATGTTCAGGTACCCAAAGTAGACTTACTTTGTTACTTTTTCCGATTCGATTCAAATTCTGAAGACTAAGTTCCAAGCTAACTTGGAGTAAATCCGATATGATTCCATTGTCTTTAATGCCGCTTGGGTATCATATGATTTTTATAGATCTGTCCCGGCAGTTCTTCTTTATTAGTTCCTGATGGCATATTTTTATAGCATAAAGTTTTGCTTGAAGATAGTAGAGTTATTGCCTCGGCTTTTACTAAGGCTTAAACTTGCTTTTCCACCGCATACTTCAGCACTAATCTTCGTCGGTTTTAGAGCCATCTATATACCAGCATTAAGCTGCAATCTTCCGTTCAGAAACCTGAAAGTAAGATAAGTTAATATATTTCCTAAGTACAACACACGCTATGTGTTTTGTCCCATTTAAGTAATAATCTTAAAGTAACTGCTTAAGCAACCCAAGCCTCCTAGATTAGTGCTACATCTGTGCTTGATTTGCGAATATTCTGCCAATGGTATATGAAGTAGCCTTGCCGTGTAGAAAATTCGCTTGTATGAATGTATTTATTGCTTCGGCTTGGAGGTTCTTTTCCCTTTGGAAGAGCCATCTTTATTGGCTTTACTTTTACGTTTGTCTCTAGGAGGTAATTTGCCCTTAAAAAAGTTTTTAGTTGTCTCTCCTTTGGTTTTCGCGGTTACTGGCCTTGTAAGAAAGAAAATGTTTACCATTTCTCTTTGGCCGGTCGGCTTAAACTTTCTAGCTTTGATTTTCCAGAGGAAGAAGATGTTTCCTTTCTCTTGGCATCCTTTGGTCTGGTGATAATCCCACCAAAGCCGAAGAAAGTCTTGAAGTTTAATTACTCCAAAGCCTTCATAGGTGGATCGTCTATTGAGAAAGTCAAGTTATTTCCTGGACCAGATTTCTCGCAGTGGAGTACTTTCCAGTCTTGCGTCCTCAGGCCTCAAATTATCTTCTTCAGTCTGTTAAAGATTTTTTCAACAAACATTACTGAGGTATGTATGTAATATATTTCAGAGTTTTGGGCAGTTCCTTTGATTGCCTTAAATTTTGCTCCATCGCATGGGTTAAGTCTTTCAGTAAACTCAATTATTTGGTCTTAATTAGCCATAGGTGTTGTCAATACATATGACTTGTAGTCATTCCGACCGATGTGAGCAGCCGTAGAATTTAACTTCTGTCCCGTCTGCGGGTAGATCCTCGACGGCTTGTAGCATGGCTTTCTGCAGCCTCTTAAGATTCTCATTATCTATTAGCTGTATTAGGTACTCAGTGTGAAATATACCTACCTTGATTTCGCTAGTTGCAGCTTTGTAATTCATCTCCTCAATACGGGATCGGTTTATCTGCGCACTATCTGCGCTTCTGTATCTTTCTGTTTCTCATTCGGATGTTTTCTTGTTTGTAGTACCTTTTCTAGAGCTTTCTCATAGGATGTTTCTGATTTTATACGCCACTGTAATGGCTTCCGTGCCGCCCCACTTAGTCTCTTTCTTTTTCTCTCGATATTATCCTAAGGGGATTCCAGGATCTGTTCTTCTAATCCTTTGGTGATGTCTTTTTAGGGGAACTTTTACCGGCCTTCTGAATATCCATTTTTTCTTTTATTTTTACTGTTTGTTTCATACTGTTTCCACGAGACGACATATTGTCGAGATAATCCAATTATAAAAGTTATTATATATACCTAAAGTATAATTTTCTATTACTAAGTAAATAATATATAGGGATATAATGCTTTCTTCGGGTACCAGAGACCAGGATTCAAATCCAGAAGAGTCCCAATTTTGTATATTAACAGAATATTTTTTTGGTAATATTTAAATTAATTAATGCATTGTATTGACGAAGAAATACTGCATACACTATTAGATCTGTTCAACAAAGTATATATAACGGAGTAATACCCTAAGATGGGTTGCTGTCCACGTTTGTAGCACTACCAAAGTCGATACATGCGACAGAATGCTCCCAGTACAGAACAATTTTCTTAATAAGCCACATACTTAAGATATTTTTTAAAATAATACATGAAAGACTATACAAACAAAAATAGAAGATATAGATGACACCCAGTTTGGATTCAGAGGAGGACTAGGAACAAGAGAGGCTCTGTTGGCTTTTAACGTTCTCGCCCAAAGATGACTAGATATGAACCAGTATCTCTATGTCTGCTTTATAGATTATCAAAAGGCTTTTGATAGAGTACGACATTAGAAACTCGTAAAACTGTTAAAAGAAAAGAATGTGGATAGTCGAGATATACAGGTTATTATCAATCTGTACTGGAATCAAAAAGCAAAGGTTAGAATTGAAAATGTCGATACAGAAACTATGGAAATCAAAAGAGGTGTTAGACAGGGTTGCGTGCTGTCCCCATTGTTATTCAATCTGTACAGCGAAGCTATTTTTAAGGAAGCAATATCAGAGGAACAACAGGGTATATCAATAATGGGAAAAATCTTGAACAACATAAGATTCGCAGACGACACCGCTGTTTTTGCAGATAGTCTAGAAGCACTGCAACGCTTAATAAAGTCAGTAGAAAATATGGACTACAAATGAACGTTAAAAAAACCAAGTGCATGATTATTTCTAAGCAACATACAGTAGGAAGGCTAGATATCGAGAGAAAACAAGTAGAAAGAGTGAATAGCTACAAATATCTCGAAACCAGGGTAAATGAAAACAATGACCAAGGTAGAGAAATAAGGACACGCATTGAAATTGCAAGACAAGTATATATATTTAGGGATTCTACAGTATTCACTGCCTTCCCTCGCTCAACCGTTTCCATCTCTCTCTGTTGTTCCATTCTCCATCGTTTAGTCCTCTCTTACTCATGGCGTCGTCTACTTCGTTCCTATAGGATTTTCGGGGTCGTCCTCTTTTCCTCCTTCCTATAGGGCTCCATTCGGTTATTCTTTTTATCCATCTGCTGTCGCTAGCTCTTCTTACATGTCCATAACACTTTAGTCTTTTTTGTTCTATATATGTTAGTATGTCTGTTTCTATTGATGTTCTTTGCTTTATTATATTTGCAAGACAAGTATTTATAAAAATGAAAACAATGTTTGTTATTTGAGACCTTCCTTTGGAGCTGAGGATAAGAGCCCTACGTGTTCTCGACTTTGTTGTATGGAATGAAAATCTGGACAATAAAAATGGATAGTATAAAGAAGTTGGAATCATTTGAGATGTGGTGCTATAAAAGAATTTTGAAAATACCATGGATCCAACGAGTTACAAATGCAGAAGTGTTAAGAAGGCTACAAAAGGATTGCGAGTTCATATTACCAGAGATGCGAAATATGAGATATTAAGGTTCATAATGCAAGTTAAAATCAAGGGTAAAAGTAGGAAGACGAAGAATTTCCTGGCTAAGAAACCTAAGAGGGTGGTATAGTTGCAGCTCAGAAGATCTTTTTAGAGCAGCCGCCAATATGGTACGGATAGCTGTGATGATAGCCAACCTCCGATAGGAGAAGGAACTACAAGAAGAAAATAATTAAGTGAAATTAAAAGATGCACCTCTGTCACATCATGATAAGAGGTTGCTGCAATTAATTCTACAGGTAAAAGTAGAAGTAAAACGGGAACCAGGAAGGCGAATGATTTTCTGGCTGAAAAATCAAAGTACGGGGTTCAACAAAACAACCAGAAATCTTTTCAGAGCAGCAGTATGCAAAATACGATGATGGTCGCCAACATTGGAAACGAATAGGCTCTACAAGAAGAAAATGTGTACTCTTAAAATAAATTTAAAATTTATTTTATTGTAACATAAAATACCAATGGTTTATTACAAATATGTTATTATAAGCAGTGTGAGAAAGTTTTTTTTGTAATTATTGTCTTAAGTGCCATTTTACCTATAGAATTGGAACTTAGTTTGAGTGCAGTGCTTTAGAAAGAAGAAGACAATCTTAATAGCTTGCGTTGAAGAACATACTACAACCTTGTTTTAGTTTTAGGTGTATTGGGTATCCTCTTTTTTCATAAATTTAAAAAGATTATTATGAAAAAAAATTATTTTTCAAAATTTATATATTATGCAATCTTTTCGATGATTTGTTTTACAATGAAAACATTGTTGTTAATACACTTTTCTTTTCAAAACCATATTGTTCATTTCCTGTAATATTTTTATTATGTTGTTGAGATTTGGAGATTTTATTTTTGATCCTATTAATTAAATATTTATAGTTTTTTACTAGAAATAAAGATGTGAAAGTTGTTGAGTCGTATCCGGCTACTATATTTTAACCTTTCTTATACAGGAACACAAGAAGTGCAAGCGAGTATGGGTTCGGGTAGACAGGTGGAAAACATGCTCGGCTGTTGACTAGTGAAGGGAGGTAGAACTGGGATCGCACATTGGCGGGGATTTTCTCTGCGGATTAACGCTGGAGAACGGTGCACCACACATTTGCAGATGTAGTTTAGTTAAACCGCGAAACGGAATAATTAACGCTAGTTTGTATTTACGTTTGCCGTATGCGCTCTATGTGTTTCAAATTTGGCTGAGATGATAATAGTGCACTACCTCACACTTGTAGACTTAGAAGCGGAGGATGCTAAACCCTTCTGGTGGTAAAGCGTCTACATGTGCAACGTAATCCTCTACCATTAATTTAAAAAGGAGTGACGAGAACTTTTAACTTTAAGAAACTGTCTAGCTAATTTTCAGATTTGTATATACATATTAGCAGAATATGGAAATGATTTTTATAGACTTTTTTAATTATTTTAGTTTATGATTCTGGTCATATTTTGACTGTATGTGTCAGAATTTGTCGAGTTGCTGTTTTATTAATTTGCCTTTGTGTGTCATCTATAATGTTTCCTACGACATATGTAGTAGTATGGCAGTAAAATGGGCAGATAAATGTAGGTACATAGTAGAATCATGGAGACTTAGCGTTTTCTATGACAATGGTGATAGATTTCTGGTACGAGCTTAACCTAGTAGTAATTAATGCCTTTTGTAAACTCTACAAAAGACTATATATGAAAGTAACAAAAGGATAAGAGTTTATTGGGCCTGAATAAAATGTCGTTAACAAAACGCGATACTAGCAACAAAAGCGTACCCAGGCGCTAATGTATTTTCTTATCACAATCCCCCTTATCGTTAGATTCCAGTTTCAATTCAAAAAAATACAAATAAATTACAGCAATGAAAAACTTTGGAAGGAACAGCAGAGCAAATAAAATATAATACAATTCAATACAACCTGAATTGCAAATGAGTAACCCTAAGTGTTTAAGCTAGACTTGCACGCCTCAGTGATGGAGACCATAAGTCTACATCGAGAAATAGGAAAAGTACAAGACGTAGATGTACGCATTTAGCAATTTCAGAACATTGTTGCCAAGTCTTGCTCGACAGGTTATTATAACTATTTTTGTTTAACAATGAGAATATAATTCCTGTTTACTCATTATTGTTTTCTATGGATTTTTAACTTTCAATTAACAAAGTACATTTACTTTTAAATAGTTGACTGGAAGAATAATAAAACTATATACAAATGATTTTTTGTAGATTTAAATATTTGAAACAGTTATACAAATAGTTACGTGGATTATACTACATTTACTACATTTTATTTATGCTAATTCGGTTATTTTCCTATAAACAAGTTGTAACCTGCATTGGAAAATCATTCTTTGGAACTCAGTCACTTCCATCTTAAAGGTTCTTCTTCTTTTGGTGCCTATTCGTTTCGAATATTGGCGATCATTCTGGCTATAATTATTTTATTAAGTGACGCTTTAAATAGATTAGTTGTTGTTGTGGAGAACCATTTCCTCGGGTTTTTTAACCATGATATTCTTTTTCTCCCAATTCCTCTCTTTCCGAATACTTTGCCTTTAAGGATTATTTTCAGTAATCTGTATTTAGTGCCGTTTCTCATTATATATGCTAGATATTCTAACCTTTTCCTTTTAGTGGTATACATCACCTCTCTTTCTTTCCCCATTGTTCGTAGTATTCTCGTTGGTTATCTTGTCCGTCTATGATATCCTTAGGATTTTTTTGTATCGCCACATCTCAAAGGCCTTAAGTTTTTTTTCTCCATCGCTTCAGTGAGTGTCTAGGATTCAACCATGTTGTTGAATGCACTTCTAGCCTTCTTCATACTACATTTTACTTCTTGTAAGTGATCCCATTGTTCGTTTACTATTGTTCCAAGATAGGTAAACTATTTTACTAGGTCCACTGGTGTATTCTTGATAAGCAGTTGGACGTCTCTAATTTTATTTTTGCTGATGAACATAAATTTAATTTTTGATATGTTTACTTGTAGTTCAAATCTTTCACTTACTTCATTACCTTTGTTTATTAGTTGCTGTAAACTGTTTAAACTGTCTGCAAAAATAACGGTGTCATCTGCACAGCGGATGTTGTTTAGGCGTTCTCCGTTTAAAAGGATTCCATGTTCGCAATTTTCTAAGGCTTCACTAAATATTTCCTCTGAATATAGGTTGAATAGTATAGGTAAAAGTATACATCCTTGTCTCACGCCTCGCAGAATCTGGATAGCTTCCGTCGGTTTATCGCCCAGATTTGTTCTTATTGTAGCTGATTGGTTTCAGTATAAATTTTGTATTATACGCCGGTCTTTATCATCTGTGTGTCAAATGCTTTTTGGTAGTCCACAAAGCAGGTGTAGATATCGCAAGTCATATCCCTGCATCTTTGGAATAATGTGTAATAAACAATGCATCTCTCGTACCTATACCTTTCATGAATCCAAACTGCGTGTCTTGTATTCTCTCTTCGCATAGCATGTATATTCTGCGATGTATAATTTTAAGAAAAAGTTTTAGTGTATGGCTCATTAGACTTATTAACCTATATTCTCCGCACTTTTTCTCACCCTGTTTATTTGATAACGTAATAACTTCTGAAACTAGCCAATCTTTTGAAATATTGCCTGTGTCATAGACTTTATTGAAGATTTTATATAGTATTTTATTATCTTAAAGGTGATATTAGTTATTTGAGGTAATTAGTGACATTATAGGATACCTTTAAAATTCTTTTAATAAAATAGTAGCGCCGGTAGACCTTTTTTCCAGGCGTTTCCGGGAGTAAGCATTTTCTATTTTAAAATCATGAATGTGTTACTGTGTGAGTCCATTTTAAAAGAGGTAAAAAAGAAATAAATTAGACTTACTCACAATCAGTTTAATTTTACTACCTAAGACGACTGGTTTCGCTTTCTAAAATTTGCAAAGCATCATCAGGTCAGTGGTACAAAGTAAATTAAATTAAATTAAATGATTCCGGAATCATTTAATTTACTTTGTACCACTGACCTGGAGATGCTTTGCAAATTTTAGAAAGCGAAACCGGTCGTCTTAGGTAGTAAAATTAAACTGATTGTGAGTAAGTCTAATTTATTTCTTTTTTACCTCATTTTCTATTTTATTAGTGATCACAACAAAAGATATGGAAAATGTAACAAACAAAGTAAATCTCAGCTCCAGGGGACATGAGATTCCCGGAGTAAGGTGTTCTCATGTCCGAAGATCAAAGAGGTCAGGCCTCACAGAGACAGTAAATTACTTACACCAATCTCCTCTCCAATCCTGTTTTCGGCTCGGTATAATTTAGTAATTTCCAGAAAATTAACAGAAAGCATTGACAAAAAAGATCACAGAATATTCTACTCAGGGTCACTAGATGGAAAACTAGAGCATGGAGTTGGTGTGATAATAACGAGAAAAATTAGTAGATGTATTTTAAATTTTGTCCCAGTGTCCAACAGAGTAATACTACTGCAAATAAGAGCCAATCCAGTGAATGTAAATATAATACAAATATACGCTCCCACTGCAGGTAAAGACGACGAGGAAGTAGAGACTCTCTACCAAAGCATAGAGGATATATTAGAACGAATACCTAAACACGAAGTCAGCATCATAATGAGGGATTTCAATACAAAACTTGGGGCCGAACGGAAAACGTCTCTAATCGGACCTTTTGGGTTAGGACAAAGAAACGAAAGAGGTGACAGACTAGAAATATTCGCAGAAGATAACAAGCTAGTGGTTCTAAACATATTTTATAAACTACCACCGAGGAGATTGTATACTTGGAAGGCACCAGCAGATAAACCCCATAACGTAATTAGAAACCAGATAGATTATATATTGGTAAATAGAAGATTCAGAAACAGTTTTAAATCTGTCAAAACATATCCAGGAGCGGACATTGAATCTGACCACATACCTTTAGTGGGAGTCATGGATGTGAGACTGAAGACAATAAAGGAAAAGTCTAGACCTAACTACGACATGACAGCCCTGCAACATCCGGAAGTTAAAAAGCAAGTAGGGAAATATATTAACAACCAAGTTAAACAACTAAAAGAAGAAAATAACATCCAACGAGAAATCAATCAATTCGAAGAAATAATTAAGAAAACTAAACAAGATCTGCTAAAACCAAACAAAGAAACAAAGAAGAAATCTTGGATGACTCCAGAAATCCTTCGCTTAATGGAACGCAGAAGGTTAATTAAAGGAAATAAAGATGAATATAAAAAAAATTCAGGCTTACATCAGAAGAAAAATAAGAGAAGCTAAAGAAAAAGAAGCTGTAGGGAAATGTAAAGAAATAGAGAGACTACAAGCCAAGCATGACAATTTTAATGTACACAAAAAGGTAAAAGAAATAACGGGTACTTTTAAAATGCGAACACAAATGAAACTCATAGACACCAATGGAAAATTAATCATTGACACCCAAGAGATGAAAGACAAATGGAGAATATATTTGGAGACACTTTTTCAAGATCAAAGAACGGATTATAGGCATCCATTTTCAGAGAGGATGACGGGCCCGAACATATTTAAATCCGAGGTAGAAGAAGCAATAAAACGGATGAAAAGCAGGAAAGCTGTAGGGCCTGATAATATCGAAGCTGAGTTTTTAAAACTCTTGGAGGAAGAAGGAATAAATTGGATCACGGCTATCTTCAATAAAATATACAATACAGGAATCATCCCTGATAAATGGCTAGAATCAGAATTCATAGCGATACCTAAAAAACAGGGGGCTAAAAAGTGCGAAGAATATCGAACAATCAGCCTAATGAGCCACATGTTGAAACTGTTTCTTAGAGTCATCCATAGAAGAATTTATAAGAAGTGCGAGGAACAAATATCGGACAGACAGTTCGGCTTCCTTAACGCAGTGGGTACCAGAGTGGCACTTTTCGGAGTACAAGTACTGATTCAAAGATGCAGGGACGTTAACTGCGACGTATACGCGTGCTTGATCGAGTATGAAAAGGCATTTGACAGAGTTCAACATCAAAAGATGATAAACATTTTAAAAGAAGCAGACCTGAATGACAAAGACCTCAGAATAATTTCAGAACTATACTGGAATCAGACCGCATACATGAAAATTAACGGAGAAGAAACAGATCACATTAAAATATTAAGTGTAGTTAGACAGGAATGTATCCTATCGCCGTTGATATTTAATATGTATTCAGAGAAAATTTTTAACGAGGCGCTCTTTACGGAATAGACGAAGGCATCCTTCTAAATGGTGAAAGAGTAAACAATGTTAAATATGCCGACGACACCATGGTGATAGCAGATAGTTTAGAGGGACTTCAGAGGCTAATGGACAGAATAAACGAGTACAGTCAACAGTACGGACTAAACATTAATACACACAAAACGAAACAAATGATTATCAGCAAGGAGAATATAAATTGGGCTCATCTATACATTAATGGGACGCAGATAGAGCGAGTAAAACAGTATTGCTACCTGGGACCTATTATAAACGAACAGAGGAGCAATGTACAGGAAATAAAGTGCCGCATAGGAAAGGCAAGAACGGTGTTTAACAAAATGAGCGCCATCTTCAAAAGTCACAACTAATCCCTAGATACAAAAATGAGACATTTGAGATGCTATGTTTTCTCTGTGTTGTTGTAGGGGGCGGAGGCATGGACGCTTACATACACCACTATTAAAAAAGTTGAAGCATTTGAGATGTGGCTTTATAGAAGAATGCTGAGAATATCATGGACAGCAAGGATCACGAACAAGGAAGTTCTAGAAAAAATGAAGAAGGAACCAGAGATTGTGTTTACGATCAAACGCATAATATTGCAATATCTGGGACACGTTATGAGAAATCAGCACCGTTACTCCCTGCTGCAGTCTATATTGCAAGGTAAAGTCAAAGGTAAGCGAGGACCCGGTAGAAGGAGAATATCATGGCTGCGGAATTTAAGAACATGGTTTAAGAAAACCTCAACGGAGCTGTTTCGAGCCGCAGCGAGCAAGGTCATGATTGCCAATATGATTTCCAACATCCGAAACGGATAGGAACTAGAAGAAGAATAATTTAGTACTAAATCGTAAATAGTAAATAATCTAGTAGCAATTTTTTATGTTGTGCTTTTTCATTAAAATACGATGATTGGTTCTATTAACGTGTCAATACTTCCCGAATAACCACATTGTTCAGTAAATTTTTTATGGAAGCGGCAACTATTGTTGGTATTTACTTCATAATTTGAAAATTAATGATGGTGCGACGAAGTAAACTCTTATCAAACGCATTCATTTGAATGTTTGATTTCCTTGTTTGTTTTGGCGAAGGAGAAAATACTTTCTCCAGTCAACTTGACGACTATTACCAGCAATTATTTTTATAGTTAAGAGGGTTAAATCTTAAAATTAGATTTGGTTAAAAATAATAATTATGCAGTGGTACCTACATAAATACCTTTCTTTGCAACAACACGCTCATGTGCTTTCGTTAAATCTATTAACAATTGTCCATGTTCAGCTTCAAGTTTTGTAAATTTTAAAATGTTATAAATTACTTCTTGCGTTTAATAATTTATAACTTGTCGTTTTCGTGTATTTTCCATATTTATTCTAAAATGTTACAATACTGCACTTGCCTGCAAAGGTAAAATAGTATATGTGAAAAAAATAGATTTTTGAATTTGCCGCCGAAAGTGGGTTATTTTTCCTCTCTCTCTTATGCAATTTTTAGATTATTTCTATCTTATTTAGTTTTCAAAGTATGACACAGGTAAAACAGTAAATGCGTACGTGTATTTGCGTCTTTTCTATGGTAAAACAGTATATTCGGCAAACTCTACAAAAGGCAGAATAGTATAAATCGATTTGTTCTGCTTTGATTTAAAATACAACTATAAATTACCATGGCAAAAAAATATATAAGCATTTATATTGCTTATCCCTGGTATATATGATATATCTATTTTTTTAAACTACTGGTAAAATAGGATTATGATGCTATACCGTAAAATACTTTATAAAAACTGCGTCCGAATTACAATGATGAAATAGTATAACATTTCATATACTGTTTTACCCTAGTATGACCAACAGGAATTTTTACCTCCTCCAACGGTATATACGGATAAGGCTTTTATATACTCTTTTGGCACTGCATGTCAACAACATTTTGTGTTTGTTTGCCGGTGTAGGTGTTACACTTCTGTGATTACACCTCTGTGATTAAAAATTTTTAAAATGGTGTTTTAAGTGTCAAATATTAGTGCAATATGTCGTCTAGAACCCTGAAAATATTATCAAATGCTAGTAAAGCAAAATGCACCGTAAGTACAGAGATATTTTAATTTGTTATAATTTGAAGTTAGAATAATGTTTTGCTTATATGCAAAAGAGGTATAAAATACAATAATACTGCTTTTATTACTTTTTTTATAACTTCTTCTATTTAATCGGTTCTGTATGATAGCCATGGTAATCAAATCCTTTAACCGTCTGAATTATTTTACTTTCAGGAATTGGAAGACAGTGAGAATGTCTAAATAGCCGGCATGAATCAATCAGCAGTAAATGTTATGTAAGTGAAACTCCATAATGTTAAACAATTTTAATAGTTAAGTGGTATATATTACTAGTAACAAGTAGCCTTAGAGAGTTTTGCAGATTACCGAGCGACATCGTATAAACTAAAACCTTTCGTAACTTTTTTATTTTTTATTATACAGGAAAGAACTGAGCAAATTTTTCTCTTTTTCAAATTTCTATTGTAGAGGTGATAAAAAGTATATATATTTTTAATACAATGCCCTGTATATTTGTGGCTAAAATAAAAGATTTTTTTTTCTGGTTTCAGATATGATACCATACAAATTAACATTTGTTCAGTTATGCCGTTCCTACTTAATTTTTGTCAGAATTAATTAATGATCTTGTATATTTTTTGCACTCTGCTTGGTGATAAGAGGGCTAATAATCTCTATTAAAAAATAAACATCGTTTTCAGATCCGAAAGATACTGTCCCTCCGGAGTATTCTTTCTTATATGATGACGAAATGGATGATTGTGATAATGATCCAGAGTTTAACCCTACTTAGAGTGGTAATAATTTTGACAGTATTGAAGACAGTATTCACCCTGCACAACTAAAAAAGAAAAGCGAGACCGAGAATAGACTCGAATGTCCTGAAAAAATAAACACGAATGGTTTGAAAACTGTCCTGGAAACGCATGAACAAACAAAAATGGTAAAAAAGAACATTTTGAAAAAAATAGTAGTCGATTTTCAGGAAAGATTTTCCTTAACCGGAAGTGCTGAAATTGGACCAGGCAGAGAAATAGAACATAAAAATCAGCAAATAAAAAGAGAGCCTATTAAGATCAAGAAATTAGTACAGCGTCAGAAATTGCTGTTATTTTCTATAGAACTGTAGAATTTAAAGACGCTCAAGGCATGACAAACTTTACTTATGAACAAAATCAACAAGATGATGCAAACAAAAAAAATATTTTAAATGAAGTTAAACAGGATTCCAACAAATATAACTACCTGGATATCATTGGGTATGATGTAAATGAGAACAATAATTTGGAGGAAATGGAACAAAAGAAAAAATGGCATAGATTTTTAGAGACCCAAATGGCAAATAACAAAACTAAACATTCAATAAGACAACCCTGTAATTGTAAAATGAAAGGCTGCGATAAGATCACTGCTGAAGATAAAGTTGTTATCAATGAAGATTACTGAAATTTGAATCGACATTTACAGCGAATATTGCTTTCATCTAAGGTTACCGAAGAACTTTCTAAAAGAAAACTTCAAGAGGAAAGTCGAACAAATATTATAAAGTATGTATATTATATGTGAATAAGAAAGCAAAAATTTTAGCAGATCTAGTCTCTAGAATGTCTGCAAATAGGAAGCAGTTTTGCGTCGATCTTCCAGAAAACGACGCATCTGTAGATTTAATTAATGAAGGTATGTAGTTCGTTTTAACTTATTGACAATATATTTGGTATATGACGAAGTTGGTGACAATGTATTTTTTCGTTTTTTGTTGTTAGCTGATGAGTATCAACTGTAATGTTAATTCATAATGATGTTTTATTAAATATATTTTCTGTTTTTCCCCTAGTAAAACTGTTTATGAATTATTTACCCTGTTTTTCTCTAGTAGTAAGAAATATAATATTCCAGAGTAAAATAAGGTAAAACAGTATATGTCATTTTACAAGCACATTTAAAAAAAAACTTCACGTATCTGTTGTTATAATTATTATAATAACATACTTTTCTTACATTCCAAATTTCATTTATCTAACTTTATAAATGACAAAACGGCACGGTAAAAAACAAAAAGTCTTTTTTTTTATTTAATTAATGGCTTTGGATGACAACAAAAAGTCATTTATCTCAAAACTCACTTTTTTCACATATACTATTTTACCTTTGCAGGCAAGTGCACATAAGCAGCCGGTAAATTATTTGAATGTAGCTGCTGTGTAAATTAATAAAGAATGAAGCTTTACCCACTTTTCGAATCTTAATACTGCGCACCCGGGTTAGTGTAAATTTATTACATGCCTATCATTTTTGCGGCCGATTTGTTCTGAAACACGCTTAATGGTTCTTCTCTTATAATATTAGTTATTAATCTGGTTCACTCTTTCTCCTTATATCTTTTTTTCATTATGCAGTACCATATTTTGCCTGCTCTTTATTTGAGGTGTATTATTTTAGTGTGATTAATCTAGTATTTTGTCTTTTATCTGTATATTAAAAATTACAGCGTAGACAGCATATCTTATAAAAGTGTAATTTTTGAGTACTTGGAGCATGACTTAAAATTAAAATGTGTGACTATTTTTGATCGTAAATATATCCAGTAACCACCCTGTTATGAGTCAGCATTAAAAGGAAAATTCGGTGGAGAAACTAGTAAATTTCCCGGCAGGTTTCATACTGGAGTTTCACAACTCGCCTTGTTGGGAACTCCACATGTGCGTGAACTCTTTATTTATTACACCGCCACAATTCATCCTCGGGATCCGGAAAATTTTGAATTCGCAGTTCGCCCTTGCAGAGTCGACTTTGGCAATAACATTTACCGAATTCGGATCTTATTTAATCCCTTTTAATTATTGATATACTCGCGGGAATCCAGACTGCAAGTATTCTATAAAAGCCACATTTCAACGAATGTTGTCATTGTATGTAATTAGACAAAGTTTGCTTAATAATATTTTTGGTTGAGAATATTAGCATACTTATTACATTTTTCTATGTGCCCGGTTCCCCGTCTCTTTTTAAACGTTTTATCTTCCGGGTGAACGCATACTTAATTAAAAATTATTGGAGCCCAGATTCTTTTTTATAACAGGAAAAATTGTAATATAAAAGAACATTTTGTTTTTCTAAAGTAATTTACAAACTATAATAGATATAACGTTAAATAAGTACAACACGGTTAACTTGTATCTTGTTACAACTGAAAGTAAAGTTGTGTGTGTGTGTGTGTGTGTGTGTGTGTGTGTGTGTGTTCGTGTGTGTGTAGAGAAAGATGGCACTAGACAAGAATCTTTTTGCCACAGAAATTTGTGAAAAAGATATTAAAATTTTTATCTATAAACTTAAGATTGCTCATCTTAACTAGTAGACTAATATTGAGATGAATTAACTCTACATATAGGTTCCAGCCTGATCCCTTTGAATAAGACATTCGAACAATATATGATTTACATCTTCGATAGATTCATTATTACACGAACAGATGTGAGTCTCATAGATTGCAGTACTATGAAGATGCTCTGGGAAGAGACCATGAAGTTTAGCCAGATTGTAAATGAGTTATTATAGTTAAAGTTGAAAGGAAGAAAACTTTTTGGTAAACATGCATTAAAAATAAAGTAATGGTTTCTGGATGTCGTCTGGATCTCTTAGGGTACGTTCATAATGGATAACATCGCATCGTATCCTCGCCTAGAACATAGCAGTGATAGTGAACGCTCGTATTTAAAATAATGCAGTAATTTTACCTGGCGATCGATAATATGGTACGATCCTACGGTCGGAGCGAGGGTCGCAGCCTCGTTGTAAGCGCAAACATATGCTCCTAATATTAGATTGATAATTTCTGATATCTTAGATATTTTTTTTGCCCTTCGATCTACTATTTCGTTTCCAATTAATGAGCCCCAATGTCCTTTTTTCTTTTGGTGCCTATTCTTTTCGAATATTAGCGATCATTCTGGCTGTTATTATTTTATTGACTAATGTTTTAAATAGCTCAGTTTTTGTTGAGGGGAACCATTTTCTCGGATTTTTAACCTTGATATTCTTCTTCTTTCCATTCCGCGCCATTCAACTTTCTCGTTTGAACCGTCTACATAACTTTTCTTCCTTTCATCATTCACGAAGGCTTCAATTTTTTTCTCCACCGCTTCAGTAAGTGTCCAGGATTCAAATCCATAGTGTAGTATTGAGAAGATATAACATAGTAGGAACCTTACTTTGATATCCAGATTAGGGTTGGCTCTTTTAAAGAGTTTTACCATATCGTTGAATGCACTCCTAGCCTTCTCTATGCTGCTGTTTATCTTCTGTGGGTGATCATATTGTTCGTTTACCAACAATCATTGTTCCAAGATAGGTAAACTGTTTTACTCGGTCTATTGGTTTAATCTTAATAAGCAGCTGGGCTTATCCAATTTTGTTTTTGCTGATGATCATAAATTTAGTTAGTTCAAGGCTCCATTAAGTATTTCCTCTGAATATAGATAAATAATAGAGATTAAAGTATACATCCCTGTCTAACGCAAAGCAGAATGTGGATTGCTTACGTCGATTCATCTCCAAGATTTGTTCCAATTATAGCTGATTGGTTCAATATAAATTTTGTATCATACGCAAATTTTTAACATTAATTTGGGCTTTTTTTAGAACATTCATCATTTTTTGGTGTTGAACTGTGGCGAATGATTTTTGGTAGTCCACAAAGTCAGTGTAGATAGTGAAAATTATATCTCTGCATCTTTGGAATAGTACATGTAGACCATTTGTAGACTGAACAGTTTATCTCTCGCCTTTCATAAACTTAAACTGTGTGTCTTGAATTCTTTCTTCGTCTTTTTTTGTTTCAAAAAAATTTAATTTTTGCAGGAAGAGTTACATTTTTGACATTGATGCTACACTTTTTACAGTTTACTAAACTTTTAATTCATAGTCAAATTAAATTTTTCTAATTAAAAATTAAGTAATTGTGTGAGGAAAAAATTAATATTGTATTTTAATTGTCTATTTGCAAAAACCGTATATAAGGTGAAATTTTTGTGATGAACAAAACAAACTAATTTTTTAAAGTCGGATTTGATTTCTTTCTAGTTTGAATAAATCAGTTGATTAAGTGGTAGTAGTGTAACTTTTAAGCAATATATGAGACATCGAACATACAAAATTCACAACTTACCCTCTATAATAATAAGCAATGGGATTAGACACTTTTTAATGGTCATTCGTTATTCCTGATAGGGGCTTCCATACGAAGCAGGAGTATGTACAGTTCCTCATGAATCATCCTGTATAACATAACCTTCATATAGCTCCATATAACCTCCTAACCCAATATATAACCTAACCTCAGTATAACCTAATCTATAACTACATTGACACAGAATATAAACACAAACAGAAGTAATTATAACTGACAGAAGTGAGTATAAGTAATTAGTCATAGTTACTGCAAGCAACTATTGACAACGCTGTTCTATTTTCCAATTTAACCCATACTGAATCAAAAAAGTGAGACGGATTTTATTACGAAGTTCAACCACTATTTTATCCCTTATGCTTTTTTGTGTACCTACTAAAGATGTCATATGAGAAAAGCAAAAAGGAAACGAAATTTAGAGTTGAACAGAGTTCGTTTTTCTGAAAATCGAATTTCTGCAACTTTTTCAAGGTAAAATTATTCGTGTTAATGACCTGCTGTTATACCTTTTTTTTAGGTTACTTATGTTGAAAACTAACAAACTTTCAAGTGGCGTGAAGGAGAAAATCATGGAAATTGACTTATTAACAGTGTTTAGCTCATAATTAACATCCTTAGGACACCAGTAGCATTTATGCCAAAATATTTAAAAATAAAATCAGTATCCCTCTACAGATTGGTAAAATGGCATAAGATAGAAAGTCGTCGCAGCACAAGCGATTTCTTTTTAAAAGAAAATTCAATATTCACGAATATTTCCCTAGAAAACGTAACAATTTTCACATATCTTATTTTTTTTTATTTCATTTTTCAGTACTCTTAAAGGCATAACAGATGAAATCGTGGATGAAAATCTGTTGAAATACCGACGGTATACATAGTATTTTGATTTCGAATACATCTATACTAATTAAAATCTTTTGCTTTCTCTGCTCTACGTTTGGTTATTTTATATATATATTTTTTTTTTTTTTTTCATTCTCTCTGGTGTTGATTCTATAGATTCGTATACGCTTTTGCTGCCTTAATTCCTTTTTGGCGACCTTATAGTTTTGAAGATCTCTGTACGACATATTTTTTTACCATATAGTTTTTCTCTTCTCCTTTATTTTTTCTTGAATTTTCTTTAACATTCCATATTGTATTAGAATATTCCACATATAGTTACAAAAGTCTACGAAATATGTCACTAAGTGCTTTTGTTATTCGTTGGCGTATTATAAGTTTATTCATAATTGACTTATGTGGTCTATCATCGATCATTTCTCTCGTAATTTACCTTGGTTTTTCTAAGTTAGTATAGTGTTAAGGTTTGAGTTTATTTACAAATATCTGTATAGTTATTTTGAATGAAGAGCTCAAAAATGCTTTCTAATCTCTCTATTTTCTTGTAACTGAATTATCACTCGGATGAGGAGACAATAAACATTTACGACATGTAAACCAGTTCTGTGAAATAGAAATATGTTACTAAATCTTCGTAAAATGGTTAAGGTGGTATATCTGGTGAATCCTATTTTATAGTTGCGAGGCATGGACTCTAAAAGCAAGAACTTTGCTGAACAAATTCGAATAGTTTCAAAAATAAGGTTACCGCCGGATCATAAGAATATCGTGGATCTAGCACACGTCCAACGAGAGTAATGTCAGAATGATGCACACTGAAAATCAACTACTAAATTCCATAAAGAGAAGAAAAACGGAGTATTTTGGACACATACTGAGAGGACCCAAATATCATTTACTTTGACTTTTCATACAGTAAAAAGAGGAGGGCAAAATATGGATATGGCGTAAAAAACTATCTTGGCTACGCAATATTGGACAATGGTGCAATATGACAGCTGAACAATTCGTAAATAAGCTCCTAATAACAGAATGTTTGCAAGTAATTATTATTTAGATACCTACTAATTTTCGATTAAATTTTATGTTAGTTTACTCATATATTTAATATAGTAGTTTTTTTCTACATACAACTTCATATTAACGTATTTTACAATGATGAAATACTAGGTTTTATATCTTTTTTAATTTGTCCGATAAAACCCCACATTTTTATTGTACATAATCCAAATTTACAGTGCATGTATATTATACGTACTAAACTAGATGAACCGATTAAGCAACATTTTATCTGTACACGAAGATTATAAAGTGAAATATTTCGAAATTTAAGTGAAAACGAATTTAAATTTTGTGAATACTTCATAAAACAAATTCAATCATTTTTATAATTGTGACCGTCATAAAATTTATGACTGGTAGTAAAAATGTATGAAAGGGATTTTTCAATTTAATTTTCCTGATTGTATAATAAAACGAATTAGGATAATTGATGCTTTTAAAGGAATAATGAATTGGATTTTAATGCTCTTAACAATAAAAATTGTTTTACGGTGAACGAATTATTAATATCACCTCATTGAAAACCATGAGATGATTAATTAATTCTTGATAAAATCATATATTTACGTTCATTAGCTTTTTATTCCAATTGCAAATTATTCGATATTATTAGCTAAGGTATATTTTTCGTAAACTTTGCCTTGGAAATTGCTGAATGGATTGAGTAGTTCAGTAACTATTGATGCCGGTCCCAAGCTCGGATAAAGGAGAAGATTTGAGGTTGTTAGCCACTCGTCACTTAGAAAAATGGAACAAAAATCTTCGACACAGAGTCTTGGAACAATGGTGAATTAAAACCAAGACGACTAATGCAAAGAAAACGGAATATGATATTGGCTACAGGGAATATATAGGGACAGGGACAAAACACGCAGAAGTATTCAAAGAAAGGAAAGGAAAATAATTAATAGATGTATCCTCATAGAAACCAAGAAAAGAGGAAATAAAAAGAAGAGCGTACATACACATTTACAGTGATGTGAATAAAGAAAATAGAGCTAACAGAGAAGTCTTAATCATCATCATCAGTTGGCTCTACAGCCCTTCATGAGCCCTGGCCTGCCTCAAAACATTCTTCCATTCTTTTTTATTGAGTGTCTGTCTTCTTTATTCTCTTACTCTAATCTTCCTTACATCGTCCTGCACATAATGCAGATACCTTAGTTTAGGTCGCCCCTTTCTTCCTTTTTGGACCGGCCAATTAAGCATGGTTCTTTAAGGAAAATCTTTCATCCATCCGCATAACGTGGCCGATCCATTTTGGGCATTTAAAAATTACCTAAGTGGGCTTAGGTACTTCCTAACTCTATAACGGATTTCACCATACGCTAAGAATTGCCTAAACCACTTAAGCATTATCTTATCGTAGGATACGTTTTGCGATCTCCCTAAATATTTTAGATATTATAGTTGGTTTTGAAGGATGTACTTGTGAAGTTGGTCACTAATTTGATTTTTACCTTAATTTATGTGTTGTTATTCTGTACTTAGTTGTATTTTTGTATTATTTTATATTAATAAGTGTTGCTTTGTTACTATTCATAATACGGACGCACTACAGTTAATAAAAAACCTGAATCGGTTCGAATCGTTATCTGATTCTAAAGAAGAAACAGAAGGAAGACCTTAAGTTATCAAGAATCGACCAAATTATTTTGAAACTTTGGACAATTTGGATTTTTTTCAAAGGTTTTGAATGTCTAAACCAGCAGTTTTATAAGTGGTAGAACAAATAAAAAATGATTTGGAGTTTATTACAAACAAGTATAATGTGCAAGTTTAAATACAAAACTTTAATATTACATTTTATTTTTTACGTAATTAAACATGTAACAACTTCATTGGGGAGGTTAAAAGACAGGTTCAATAAATTTCCTGCTACAGATGAAGAAAGAGCATCTACTAAACTAAAATTTTTTGAGGTAGCTACGTTCCCAAGTGTTCTTGACACATTGGATTGTCAAGTCCTACCAGAGATCTAAGAGAGTCATTAATATTTATTATCGATAAGTGTCTACCACAAGGAAGCGAGAGATCACCTCTGAAAAGAAATTGTTTATCTGGATCAGACGTGGTTTGACACCCTTGACGTTCCAAAATGTGGTTGGGCACATTCTTCTTGTCGCTGTACAACAAAAGCTTCATCAAATAAAGGAAAACGTATTACAATAATCTATGCAGGAAAAAAATGGTTTTATACCTAATGCTTTAATGCGACACTCGCATGTCGACTATCATAATGACACCACGTCAGAATTATTTGAGCTGGTTGAACTGGTTTTCAACAAAGTTATTGATAAATATACACCAAATACTGTAATTGTGATGAACAATGCCAGCTAGTACAGTCATAGGCCGAATAAAGTTTCATGTTCTAATGACACCAAACTTAGAATCCAGGAATATATGCTGGAAAATGAAGATAATTATTCTAAAAAACTATTACTTGAATTGATCTCGTCGATCTCGTGATCTCTCGTGATTGTAAGATATCTAGGATTTGACCATAGAGCTTTTGGACTTCATCGTCATATTTCCTATCTGCAGCAGGGGCATAGATTTAAAGTATATTAGTTTTGAATGGTTGAGTATTTATTTAAAAGTAATAGTTGAGTAATATTATTCTATCCGAGACTGGTACCAAGTTGGTCACATATTTAGTCAGTTCTGATGTTACTAATATATATATATATATATATATATATATATATATATATATATATATATATATATATATATATAGTCGGTTCGCTATATTTACGCGGGTTTCGGATTAACAAAATTATGCTAATGACTCACTGATAACCAGTTGCAGTAAACGACTTCCCAGAAAATTATGTAAAAACTGCAATAATGTTCATATTTTAAAATACATTAGAATAACATTAGGGAAGGTATAAATTTGTTACAATATTGCAGTTGAATTGATTCTTTGCCAGTGTTGATATTGTATGTTTGGTAGAAATATTTAAAAATGCCTAGACGTGTGTTAGATATAGATAGTCTAATTTGTAGTGTACATAAGTATTTTTTGGATGAAAAAGAAAATGGCGGTCCTTTAAAATCGGTAATGTCTGTTTAACAACGCGTATGTGATGCTCTAGGAATTAGTGAAACCAAACTAAGAGGAGTATTACAAAATCGCAATAATGAACGGCCGAAAAAAAATCACCGAAAAACTCGCCTATCATTGAAAACGAAAGATATTCCAGATGGAAAAAAATTTGAAATTCGTGATACCATTTATCGAATGCGAGCCAACAAGGAATATGTGACCTTAAATACAATTCTCTCAGAATTAAAAGATAGAAAATATGACGAAATTGGCAGAACAAGTCTATGGCAAGTGATACATAATTTGGGTTTCAAATTTCATATATATACAAGGATTTCCACAGTTTTCACTGTATTCCTTCACTCAACCGTTTTCTCCAAGTTTTCCTGTTTAGCCAGTCCCCTTCCTGTAGGTTTCAAATTTCAAAAGGGGGATAACAGAAAAGCCCTTTGTGAAAGAAGTTCTGTTGTGCATAAAAGAATTAACTTTCTAAGAAAATATTCTAAATTAAAAGAAGAAAGGGCAAATTTTATATATTTAAACGAAACATGGATATTTTCTAGGGGTGCAACCAAGAGAATATGGCAAGATGATAACGTAAAGTCCAAACATACTGATGGAGAAGGGAAGCGACACATAATTTTACATGCAGGAGGGTTTTATAAGAGTTTTTTATAAGTTTTTATTTTTAAAATCGGGTTTTATAGAAGGTGCTGATTTAATATTTTCATCTAAATCAAAATCAAGTGACTATCACGATAATATGAACACAGAAATGTTTGTAAAATGGTTACATGAAAAACTTCTCCCAGGTTTAAGTGAGCCCAGCGTAATTATTTTAGACAATGCACCTTACCATTCTGAAGTATTAAACAAAAGTCCAATTCTTGGACTGTTAATAAAATTAAAGAATGGTTGACAAAGGAACATATACCATTTACACAACATATTTTAAAATCAGAATTATTACGCTTGGCAAATATCCACGCAAAACCAAAAACCTTTGTTGTGGATCAGATTATTGAAAGTTACGGTGATCAAGTTTTACGTCTGCCACCGTATCATTGCCAGTTTAATCCCATCAAATATATATGGGGAATAGCAAAACAATATTATAGCCTAACGGTTATAGCGACGACGCAGTTCGGGAAACTTGGCGAAAGGCACTTTCAATTGTAACTCCAGAAGTGTGGTGCAACTGTATATTCAAGTGCGAGAAACTAATAGAAGATTGGTGGACTCGTGAAAATAAAATAAACGACATAAGTCCAATCATAATAACAATTAATGGTGATGACAGTGATGGTGATGACGATTATGATATTTTTGATGATAATGACTGATTTTCATTTTTGTTGGCAACTTAAATTTTTTTATTTTTCATTAGAAATTCTCTCCATGGAACAAATATACATAGACCATATTTTCTGTGTGAAGTGTAATATAAAATTATTATTAGGTTTATATTAGCCACATTAGACTCCATTAATGAAGTAATTCTCCTTATTATATATTAAAGTTATGGATTATTTTTCATCTCATTTGACCAGTTGATATTTCCCCAAAGAGCAGGTAATTAAAACTGGGTACTTACAATAAAATTTTTAATCCGAAACCCGCGTAAATATAGCGAACCGACTATATATATATATATATATATATATATATATATATATATATATATATATATATATATATATATATATATATATATATATATATATATATATACATATATATATATATATATATATATATATATATATATATATATATATATATAAATATTGAGACTGAACAAATAGAGTTTTATTTCCTGACCGATTGCTGATACTATAAATCAATATATATATATATATATATATATATATATATATATATATATATATATATATGTATATATAAGAATAAGAAAAAGAAGTACTTCTGACTCGTTTGGAACAAATATATAACTGTTTTGGATGGGTTGGAGTCAATAATAGGGCTATTGGTTAACTATTTTTTTATTCTCGAGCTTTCAATTGTGTTTACAATTATTATCAAGAGCTAAAAAAGACAAAATACTTACAAGGTTGAACTAAAAAGAAAAAACAATTTTTGTTAACTTACCAAATAAAAATTAGTTTGGTAAGTAAAAATCACTGCTTACATCTTCAAAATATTTAATACAAAAATGTTTTTATCTAATAAATGTTTCTCTGAAAAATTTTTTATAATTTTGAAAACATTTTTTTAATATAAGAATAATTGAATTTATAAATAAGTTCAAATAGCAACCAATTACAAATAGCCTCAATGTCATAAATGCCAACATAAAATTTTTATTTTTGACAATTATATTGCCAAAAGTAAAACTTCGTTTAAACATTCTTTTTTGTTTAGTAACAAAAAGAAGAAGATTTATTCACCGTTGACAGATGTCTGAAAGAATGTGACAGATATATGGAGAATTAAATATGACATTTTACAAGTTTTATATATAAATCATAAAGAAAGAATATAATTATAAATTTTGCGTAAATTTTGAATTTCAGATCTTTTGTTTAAACTCTTATCATTCTTGCTAATACAAACCATTTCCAAAAAAGTCCTTTTAAATTTATTACTTTCACTACATAAAATTTTAATGTTATCAAAATCCATAATATGGTCTTTATCGATTACATGTTCTGCCAAAGCACAAGATGGTTTTTTAATTCTGCAATCACTTTTGTGAGAAATAATGCGATTTGAAAGATTTCTTCCGGTCTCACCAACATATTCAGCCTCACACTGAGTACAACTAATGCTGTATACTAAATTCGTTTTTTCAAATTTGTCTATAGGATATTTAGTTTTAGAATATAAAGATGAAATAGTTTTGATGTTCTTTGTTGCTATTTTTATATTGTCAATAACCTTTAGTGTTTGTATTAATTTAGGTGTTAATGATGGTATAAAAGGTAGTGAATGATAATAGATGTTCTGATTGTTAGATACAATGTTTTGAGATTGAGCAAAAAATGGTGTTAAATTATTTATATTACCAATATTAGAAAAATTATAGTAATTATAATAATTGTAAACACAATTGAAAGCTCGAGAATAAAAAAATAGTTAACCAATAGCCCTATTATTGACTCCAACCCATCCAAAACAGTTATATATGTATATATATATATATATATATATATATATATATATATATATATATATATATATATATATATACGATACAATAGCACTAAAGGTCTTAGAGGCCCATGGCTTGAAAAGTTTGTTCTTTCTTCATTTTCGCTTTCCTTTATGCACTGAGATCTTCTCTGGTTCGATATTTGATTTTTCTCCATACTATTGGTTGTATAGTTGTTTTGTATAACTGTATTTTTGCCTTTCTTGATAAAAACTTGCTTTTCAACATTCCACTAAGAGCATGTACACTTCTATTGCCTGCCATTATTCTAGCTTGTATATCTTCTTTAATGTTAGGTTTACGTAATATTATTGCACCTAGGTATGTAAATCTTTCTGCATACATATCTGCAAATGCCAAAACTTGGTGTCTTTGATGGTATAGGAGTCCTTCTCTATTGATTTTCGCTTCTCGCATTATTTTTTCTAGACATAAATTGAAGAGTAATGATGACAAAGGATCGCCTTGCCTTAATTCTTTATTTACTATAAATTTGTCCGATGCATGATTTTTTACTTTGACTCTGTTTTCTGTATTCTCTAAAGTAAGATGTATCATGTTACGCAACTTTCTGCTAACTCCCAGTTCCTCAAGGGTCTCTTTTAATTCCTACCTCTTTATTCTATCGTATGCTTGCTGGAAGTCGATGAATAACGCTATCGGTGGTAAGTTGTGTTCATAGCTTTCTGCTTGTAATTCTCTGATTATGAATACTTGGTCCGTTGTGCTTCTCCCTCGTCTAAATCCGCACTGATATTAGCCTATTATATTTCCAACTTCTTTTTCTAGCTTATCTTTTATGGATTTTGATAGGATTTTATATACGGTATTTAGTAACGCTACTCCTTTGTAATTACTGCATTCTGTTTTGTCTCCTTTTTTGTGTAATGGGCAAATAATGGCTTCCTTCCAATCTTCTGGTATTCGTTCTTTTATCCATATCTCCTTTATGATCTTGTATATCCAATTATTTAGCAGTTTTCTACCAATTTCATCATTTCTGCTGTTATGTTATCGCTTCCAGGGGATTTGTTGTTTTTTAGATTTTTTATGATTTCCTTGATTTGTTCTTTGTTGGGTGAATTATCTTCTATGTCTTCTAAGTGTTCAATTCTTGCTTCTGCGTCCATACATTCTCTTTGGTTTGACTTATTATTGCCATTTAGTAATTCATCAAAATACTCTTTCCATCTTTCGACTATTTCTTCTTCTCCGCTTATATTATTTTCTGCTTTGTTTTTAATGAATATGGGTTTTTGTTGGAAACCTTTTTTTTTCATTTCTAGCACCTTGATATAAGTTTTTTATTTTTTTATTTCTGTAATTCTCTTCTATTTCTCTTAGCTTATTTTCTATGTGTTTTCTCTTCTTTACGTTTTGTCTTTGCTCCATATATCTATTCTTAGTTTCTGTTGTTTCTTTCGTGATCATTTACATCCTTAATGTTTTTCTTAGTTTCATTTCTTTTTGGCACTCTATGTCGAACCAGTCTTTCCTCTTTCTATTTTCTTTTTTATTACATTCCTTTGCTGCTTTGTTCATTATTTGCTTTATGTTTTTCCATTTGTTCTCTGTTTGCTCTTCTATTTGTATCTTTTTTAGTTCTCTTTCCATTGTTTCCTCGTATATTTCTTGCTCTTACTTTGTTGCTAGTCGAATTGGGTTATGTATACATTTCTTTTCTTTTATTTTGTTTTTGTTTTTTTTTCTGTGTCTACCCCGAAAGTCTACTCACAACGGCAACGTCACAATTTCAAAGATCAGAGTTTCGTTTCTATGCTTTGATGTTAATTAGGCTTATCAATTATAGCGATCTTACTTTTTACAGGGCCTTGGTGTTTTCGGATGTTATTTCACCGATTTTAAAGTTTTTTTCTTAGCACTCTCCTTCACTTAATGTCTTATATTGTTCACTGGATATTTTCAATAATTTATTTCCCGTTACAACTTTCAGAAATTGAGTTTATTACAGACGACAAATAAAATATTTGTTTACATTTTGGTTACCGTGTTTCCAATTCGTTACTAATATAGCTACACCATTTTTGTGATGTGGGTTTTTTGTGCTGTTACCGAACTAGTATAATGCACTACCGTCCTCTTAACAAGTCTCTGGCTCTGACCATCTCATTTCGCTGATCCTTGTAGATTTAACTTCATTTCTTATATTGAATTTTCAAGTTTTCCACCCGCAAATAGACTTCTGACATTCCATGTGCATATTCTCAAATTAGATTTTCTTCCTTCTAGGATTCCTTGACGAGGTTTTTGCATGTTTATGACCTGAAAGGCCTCGTGGTATAAATATGTTTGCCCTCTGCTCATATAAACCAATAGTTGTACCAAAATAATTTAACAAGCGGAATATTCGAGTACAACATAATTTTAATTGCAATACTAAAATCAGACATGTGCTTCTGACTAAAAACTTATTCAGGGGAAGAATGACACGTCAAATGACATATAATTTTGACACAGATTGTACTAACTTTAAAGTTATGTGGAATATCAACCAAACAAAAAGATAAATACATAATAATAATTAACTTATATAATTAATAAATACCTTTGCGGTAGAATGTAAATGTTTCATTTTTGCTTTTTCGGGATTCACTTTCAATGTATTAGTTGTCAGTATCATTAATTGAGTTCGTTGTAACAGAATTGGCTCCAATAAATTAATCTGGCAGTTTAATAAATTGACTGTGGGCGTATGTAGGAGTGAAAAGCTACATGCTTTCGCCCCTATGTGAAGGTAAAATTATTGTTGTAAAATCACGAGAGGCTCTTTAAAAGCTAATGAAATTCAGCTGCGGTGTCCGGGAGATAGCAATTTATTTTAATAATACGGGGGCTCTTCTGTAAGCACTTAATAAAAAGATAACAAACTTGATAAAGTTAACATAAATATAAAAAAAATTATTTATCTTGTGGATATTGTTTCTATCTTAATATCACCTGACTGTCAGACAATTATTCACATAGACCATGAAATGGAACGGAAATAATAGAAGAACATATCCACTGCTGGAGCGGAGTAAACAAGGAATGTACAGCCAAGGCAAGAGCGGGAATACTAATCAAAAATAAGTGGAAGAACATGGTTAGAACATGGGAGCCAATCAACGAGAGGATAATCAAAATGCATCTAGACATATACGGTAAAGAGACAGTGATACGCTGAGTATATGCACCAAGAACCGATTCTCCGAGAGTAGAAAAAGAAAATTTCACGGAACAACTTCAACACAAAATAGGCTAATCAAGAAGAATGTGGAGATAATTATAACAGGAGACCATAATGGCAAAACAGAAAGAAAAGAAAACGATAAAGTAGTAGAGAGATTTTGAGAGAATGAACGAAACGATAACGGAGAACATCTGATTGAATTATGCAAACTAAACAACCTAAAAATCACCAACGAATTCTTCAGGCATAAAAATATTCATAAATATACATGAACGCAAGAAACACGAAAGCTGAAATCGATAATATACTACGTAATAGTCAAACAAGATACCACAATAAATATAAAAGATGTGAGAGCCAGAAGAGGTGCAGAATATGGAACTGACCATACATTACTGACAGCAAAAATGGGCATTAATTGAAAACATAACAAGACCCCCTCTACAGAAGAACCGTTGAACACTATAAGAGAAAAACAATAAAATATAGATCTACTCCAAGAACAATCAATAATAGAACTAAACAAACAACGTCTAGACTAAAAATTAATAGAATTCAGATACGGCAACTTCGAAGAATTACACGTGCATAAAAAAGCGCGTTAAAGCAAGCAGCATTCGAAGCCACTGTAAAGAAAAAACATATAACAAATAAACAGCACTATTATGAAATAAATGAACCAACAAAAAGAATAATTGAAGAAAAAAAGCAACTGTACAGAAAATGGCTGACTACAAACAACGATGAAGTTTATAAAGAATATAGAAAAAAAGATAGAGAAGTCAAAAAACATATAACACAACAAAAGAATGAAGAATGAGAAGGAACCTGCTTAAATATTCAAACATACATAGGAGGTACAAGAACTTCGGAGTCATGGAAAGTACTGAGAGTATTGAAACAAAACTCAAAAGAAAAAATTAAATTGGGAAATATACAGAACAAAGAATGGGACTATTACAAGAAACTGTTAATAGAACAAAGATCACAATTCATTGGAAAAGAAAACAAGCGAAGACGAAGCAGATCCCCACAAGAAGAAATAGAAATACCAGATAGGGAAATGAGAACGGCCATAAAAGCAATCAAAAATACGAAAGCACCGGGACCTGGAGACATCTCACCTGAGCTTATAAAGTACGGCTCAAAAAAATTACACCGGATGATAAAACGGATATCTCAGAAAGCCATAAATGGAGAACAGCTACCAAAGGAATGGACGGAGGCATATATGACATCTATATTTAAGAAAGGAGATGGAAAACGATACGAAAATTACAAAGAAATAAGCGTAATATCATCAATAGTAAAACTATATGGGAAGATACTGCAAGAAAAGATAGACCACATATACACACTGGAACAACTATTGGAAAAGAAATAAGCAAAAAAAAAAGAAATATACATTTGACATTTGTGGACCTAAGACAGGCGTATGACTCTGTAACAAGGTCAGAACTATGGGAGGCAATGTACAAATTAGAAATACAGCATAGTCTCAAACAGAACGAAAATATTGATATACAGAACTCTAACCATCCTCACATACCCGTCAGAAATTTACGACGACAAAAAGCGATGAAGAACGTTTAAGCTGTTTTGAACGTTAAATCCTTAGACATATTTATAAAGAAGGATTTTAGACTGTACTATCTTTATACTGAACCTGATGTTACTAGGTACATCAAAATAAACAGGCTGCGGTAGCTACTCTACATAGAGAGAATAAACGAGATGGAGTAGCCAAAACACACATATAATCAATGAACAGATGAAGTAAGAAGGGTAAGCAGACCTAGAGAATGCTTTAAGGACCAGTTAGAAGAAAACTTGATTATTAAGGGTACAAAATTGGAAAACCATGGCAAAGAATAGGAGGAAATAAAACCTGATCTTGGAGCAAGAACCACCAAGGGTTGTAAAGCCAATGATGATGAGAAAGAATGTAATTTATACACACATTAAATAGAAGAGGTGGGCATACGTAGCGCTGAAGGGGCCCTATTTCCCGTCGTTATACGAAATTTTCTACCGTCCAGTATATTATTTAGAAATCGAGTGGTTGTTTTGCAGGGTATTATTTTGAGAAACTTATAGATTAAACCATCTTTCTAGACCATCTCAGATGCAGCCGAATTTTGTTAAAAATCAGTCATTCGATGAGCTTGCAGGTTAAACTAAGTAAGGCAATGGGGCAGTCTCTCTGACTCATCTACTGATTTTCTTGGTATAAAGATAGCTTTGATTTTGGTTTCTTTAAAGAGGTTTGGTAGGCACCACGTCTCAATTGGCAGGCAGCTTTTAAAAGTTTCTTTTTTATAGCAGTGGTAAATTTGTATCGTATCATCTTCTGGAAGTAGCACCTATCCGTGAAGCGATATTATTGAGACTGATGTCATGAGTTTGTCGTGTCGCTGATTTTTCACTTAGAAGTTTTCTTAGAAGCGACCACGCTTCCCAATTTGAAGTATTAGATTGTAGATAAAGGTCTCGTTTGGCATCGTAGACTTTTCCACCTTATGACCTGAAAGATCTTTTGTGTATACCTTATCTCTATGTTTGTGGCTTTTGAATCTTCGAGCCTCCTTTGAACCAACGCCTAAATTTAACCTAGACCTTTTTCTAATCCCATCGTTTGGATGACTGAGGCTGCATTGTTTGTATTCTTTATCTGCTCTGCTTGGTTGTTTCTGGTCAATTCTTGCCCCACGGAAAGCTATATAATTAAGACAGTTATTTTCGGTAGAGTTCAACATGCCGGGGGAAGACTAACAAAATCTGGGTGTGCCCGATACCCGGAGTAGAGCCTCCCTTAGCTTCCACTCGATCATGCTAACCTTACAGAATTAACGCTCATAACTGAGTGCGAAGGGCACGATATAACACGATAAGGACTTATGGCTCTCTGGGGAGTCGATTCAAGTTAAATTTAATCATTTTCCAGGAAATCCTTTAGCGACATGTTCCATTTTGTACTCAAATTACAAAATAGTCCATAATTCCCGGAGTACCTACACACAACTACCAAGCCTAATCAAAGATCAATTGAAAGATTCAATAAAAATTAACGGGATAAATTTCTAGTTATCTTTTTGACATATGAACATCTAATAGAAATTTTCTTAATAACCCTTGTAATACGGGTTTAATTACGACACAAATCTATAATTTTAATTATTTAGACAATGAAAATTATCTTGGCTTACATAAATTTTAATATTGTGTTATTTACAACATTGAGGTTATAAAAAATGACGAGAAAGGAAATGGCAATGGAAATACTTTCAAAAAATAAATTGTACTGTCAAATTGTAGCTATATTGTAACTGTAACCATCCAGAATGATGTACTGCAAAACAATGATTTGTATAATAATTTTGTTTCACAATACACGACAAATTAAAATACAAAATTTATATTTCTTTCAATGAAAAAAAATTATTGATAGTTTTTGTAAAATATCATATATTTTATACAGTGGGAATCAAATTATAAAAGCTAGCAAGTAAATTGGAACATTTTGTTAAAACCTTCCCTTTTGCAGCTGGGCTTGGTAATCGTATTGTGTTGGAAATATTTTTCTTTATAAATTTTTAAAGAGTTTTGAGCGGTTTTATCATTTCGAGTCTATCGGGATGTAATAAAAAGGTAGGTTACGAATTAAACCATATATTCTGGGGACAAAAATTAATCGATTATACCTAAAGTATTAATTTATTAAAAAATAAGGACTAATTTATTAATTTATTAAAAAATAAGGACTAATTTATTAATTTCACTTAATTCATGCCTTAGTATATTTTATAATAAAAATAAACGTGTTGTTTTATTTAAAAAAGAAATACCAAAATCTGTAAACCACATAAAAGTTTTATAGGAGGTGTGATTTCCTAAAACACGTACCTCCGCCAACTTTTTGTATACGTCACATTTTAAATTATTATTCTGAGTCACAACGTTTTTGGAATGTTTTTGATACTTTTTAGTATCTTATTACTTTTTCAAAAACCAGTGTTTATAGAGATACAGTTTCTTTGCCATTATGTTCCACTTTCATCCTTAACACGTTGAGTGCCAGATGAGACCAACGTGGTCTCGTCCATTTCTGGAACGTAATTGCTGTGTGATATCAATGTGAACTCATATGCAGCGTCGAAACATTTTGTTATATGAAGCAGCGTTGGTCTCGTTGTGTTCATATAAATCAATGGGATCTTGAAACGTATGGCCTGACGGTCCAGTTGCTATATTTGCCCTTTATATACGAGACCGTTGTGGCACCCTACAGCAATATGACTTTTTTTGTGTTTTAAATAACAATCGTAATTTTTAAAGGTTTCTATAATTTAAATTTATTTATTTACCTACAAAGAAGTACATGTACATAAAAATAAAACTTTACTTTACATGAAAACTTAAAATAAAGGGAACAAGTGCTTTGGTATTTTATATTTTCGTTGCGTTATGCGCTACAAAAAAAAACAAGATATATAGTGATGCTTTTTACAATTAGAGCACTTCAGTGAACTTTGTGGGGTTTTTCTGGAGGCCTCCTTGGAACCCGATTGTTCAGAGATATTCGCAAAACAAATAACGCAACGTCTTCTATTAGCTCGGCCAACATCTTCCCGTATATGTGAGGCTTCCTCGGACTCTTCATTATTTGGCGTAAAATCTTCACCTTCTCGCAATTGTCCCTTTACAACTTCCTCTCTAAATTTAGTAATTGACATATTGACATTGGCTATTTTTTGATGAGCAATATAAGCATTTGCAAAACACGTTCCCGTTAGGAGTTTTAACGCCAGCTTTCTGTACCATTTTAAGCTTCGCCTTAAGGAAGTATTATAGGCTTTCACTTGATCGGATAGATCAATAAATGCCTTACATTTCTTATATTCTATAACTATTTTTGGCTTCAAAATGTCTTGTCCTCCTTTCTTGACTGGAACCATCTCAGCCGTGTACTTAGTACTTAGACACACAACATCGCGCTGTTATAGGTATAACCCTTTTCAAGGCATAATTTGAACAACTTAATGCCAAACTTATGGCGTTTGTTTTTGATATACTGTAAAAACTTTAAACGGAACTTACTTTACTCGTCCTCTAAACGGAACTAACGTTTCATCGATACATATATTTTCTGAAGGTACAATGGAGCTCTGAAATGTAATTCTTAATTTTTCTAATAGGGGCGTCAGTTTTTGCAACCTGTCGTCTGACAAAATTGCATTATTGCTGAAATGGAGCATCTTGAGTAAAAGTTGAAACCTGTTGCTAGGCATACCTTTGCAGCTATAATTACTTTATATTTTGTCTCGAGACCAATAGCTTCTCACTTCAGGAAATGGACATAAACCCATCCAAAGAATAATTTCGAATAGTTTTTTCGATTTTATCTGAGTTTGTTTGTTTTCAGGACTTTAAGCGAGAATTAGGATAATCATTTTTCTCAATGCATTGGTATGCATAGCGATTAGTTTCAGTCACCTAAAAGTAGAAAAGTAATTAAAAACTCCAAAAAAATTATTTTTCCTATTACCATTAAGTTTATGATATCCTCATTTACAAACAATTTGTAAAAATCGTATGGAGTTTTATTGTACATCGTTTCATACAATTCCTCTCGAAATCCAGTACCATTATCGTTTGCCACAAAATCAAATTTCTTCAGGTAATTGCCACTGACTGGCTCCCAGACATATGTACCATTAGTAACTTGTTGGTTCTCTTCTTCGTCACTTGATGAGAAAACCTGCATTTGTTAAATAACAGCTTCAATAGTATCTGCTATATTGTGTTGTAGATTATTGACTGATTGGATAATTTCACTAGATGTCGATGCACCTAAGTTCACTTCTTCTTGCATGGCTGATACTGTAATGAATCAGAGTCAGACTCGTTCTCTGATTCGGGTTCAAATTCATCTGATGTTACGTCGGGTTCAAAATCGTTCACATCCTCTTCGTCGGAAAAACATTCTTGCAATAACTGTTCTAAACGTTGCTGTTCTTTCTAAAAAATGGACATCTTTACTTACCAAAAGTTCAACAACAACTGAACCGATCCGATATTGTAAACAACGTTCGCGCCGTGACGTAAACCTTTGCGAGTCGAAATCTGTGAATATACATATTACATCAGCATGGTGTGACACATTATTCTCATATGGTCCGAAAGCAAAAATTGAAACTCAGAGGCCGCTTGAGACCAACGTGTCACCATTTCTGTTTTTTTTTTCTTTTGTTAAATTGCAGGTTTTTTATTTTTTTTTTTTAATTTTTAATAGCACAAAAAGTTAGTTATGGCTATTTTCATTTAAAAATTGAGAAAAAAAATTTGGCCTCACGAACAGATTTTTTTTTGTCCATAGTGGTATTTAATGTGTTAAGACATGTTCCAATAATCTAAATCTATTGATTTTAATTGTTTTATAATATTTAGTTGTGTATAATGTGTATGGGTTAGGTTAGGTTAGGTTAAGTTGGGTTAGCTGGTTAAAACGTTTCCTTCATAATCTATTATTATTTATGCTATGTGTCAATATTATCTTCTTCTTAATTTAAGCTAGACACGTTTGTCTCTGGCTGTTAGTCATAAAATCTTTGTACCATACTCAGTTTTTTTTTCTCATTAAATTTCAATAAGTCCTGTGGCCACAACAAGTGTCAACTGTTTTATTATTAGTAGTTTTAGGATCTCTCCTGGTTTAATTCTCAGTTAAGCAGTGAATTCCTGCCTCATATCACTTAGCACATTGCAATGGCATAGAATGTGTATGGCAGTCTCCTCTTCTTCCATTTCGAATTTTCTGATTTATGGTTCATTCACCTTACCTATTGTGTATAGGTATGTTCGTAAACGACAATATCCACTTACCATTCTGAATTACTTCTAAACCTCGTTTCTTGTAGCATCTGTTCCTGACAATAGTTCTGGACCTACAAAGGTTTCTCTCGAACCTTGTTTTGCCAACAAATCTGCTTGTTGCAGTTTTATATTGACCTAAGCAGTAAGATTTGTTATAATTACGTTAAGTCCCCTATAATGTTTGGGACTTTTTGTTCTTTAGCTGTTATAATTATGTTATTCATCTCAGTAAATATTAGTTCTGGTGTAATCATATCTAAATTCATCTGAAAGATGGATTCCTCAAGTAGAGTCCCAATAGTATACTCAGTGACATTAGAAGTGTTACACCCAGAAGGAATAATTTCTTCAACTTAATTTTTTGGTAACAGAATGACTATATTTAAAACATGCTATGATAACAGTACCAATGTTTTATATTTTCTACTTTTTGTAAAAATAAAGTTTTATCTTTAAATTTTTTTTGAAGAGACCGATTTGTGAAAACCGGTTCGTATAGAAATGTTTAGTTATTATTTCTCAGTCTAATTATATTCAGTGTAAGAAAATGCCTCGGGTTCGAAGACACCAAAATTACCACCACGTTATTTTGACAGGGGTAGAATTATTGCGTATAGAGATATGGGTTTGTCGTATCGCGTATCGGTTATGCGTGTCTGTCGTGTGTGGACAAACGAAGGTAGAGGAATACGAAGAATGCCAACTGGTCAACCAAGGCGTACTACGAAGCGTCAAGATAGGCGCTTTAGATTACTGGCTCTGCGAGACCGTTTTGCTACTACGCGTCAAATTGCTGACCAATGGTTTGGAGAAGTAGGTAGACCTGTTATTATGCGTACACTATACCATCGCATTCGAGCCTTTGGACTGGTTTCATTCCGCCCACGACTTGTGCTTCCTTTAACTGCGGACCACTGTCAGCAACGTTCGAATTGGTGCAGAGAACGACAACATTGGGTGACAGAATGGCGTAATCTAGCATTCATCGATAAATCACGATTCTGTTTAGGAATGCATGATGATCGTAGGATGGTAATATGCCGCCGTGGAGAGTTACGAGATATCGGGTTTGCTGTTAAAAGGCATGTACATAGGACAGTTGGAGTAATGGTTTGCGGGGCTTTTGTCTATGGTAGCCGATCACCACTTCTGGTAGCCGTGTTTATTCGAGGCAATATGACAGCTGCGTGGTATGTTGATGACACCTTACAAACCACTTTACTGCCTTATCTCGACGGCCGTCGAGACTTCCTTTTTAAGCAAGACAACGTGCTCCGGATTTAAATCCTATCGAACATGTATGGGATATGATGGAAAGGAGACTGACCATTTTGCACCATCCTCCACAGACTCTGGCACAGTTAATACATGAAGTTCAAGTTGCTTGGAACGAGGTGCCACAAGCAGACATTCATCTCATTTTGTCAATGCCAAGACATGTACAGAAGTGTATTCAGCTACCCGGTCGCCAAACACGATATTAATTTTTATTTTTTTTTTATTACTTGTTAATAAAAATTCTTGACAACGTTATCGTTTCATTCTTGATGTAAATCTACCATGTTCCCAAAAAATTAAGTTCAAGAAATAATTCCTTCTTGGTGTAACACTTCTAATGTTACTGAGTATATTTGTGTGACTATTCAATACATAATTCGGCCTCCAAGTATTGTTTGCTTTAAGTCTCAGGATGGTCAAACGAGCTACCAACAAAATGTATAATTCCAGCGGGGTGACACCTATGATAACCTCTAACAATGCCATTCTTGTACTATTCAAGACTCTATTATATTTAGAAGCGCTTTTCTTTATAGGGTGGCGGGAGAGGTCAGACAAGAGTGCAGAGTGGTCTTTTTCACAAAAATACTGAACTCAATGTAACCATCGGTCGTACCACTGATGTATATAACCAACATATTACTTTTAGTTTCAGGCTTAAGGCTTTATCTAAAACTCCTCTGCAGTTTCAGAGGAACTGTTAATTAGGTTGTAAATATTAGTGTTCCAGTGGAGTGTGGAATCCAGGTTTACCTTTAGATACTTAATCTCATTGATTATTTCTAGTTTCTTCCCAAATAATTCCATCGCACTTTATCTCAGCTTACAGTCCAGTAAGCTTTCTCTTATTAGTAAAGGCTACTAGTTTAGTTTTGGAAGAGTTCTCAGAGAGATTCTCTTTTAAACACAAATTCTCTATATAATGAACCGCATATCGCGTCTAATCCGCAACAGTAGTCGATAATTTTCCACTGGTTACTATTAAAATATATCGTCTGCGAAACCCTGGAACCAGATTTCTTGGCTACTAATGAATCGGGTCATCAATGACTATATTCCATAATATTGGTGACGTTACACCTTTTGAGGACACCTCTTTGTTGCCCTTAGGTTTATGGCGACATATTTTAAATTCTGACATCAGATTGTGGAAGGCAGCTTTCATCTAATTTCCTTGTTAGACACGCACATTGCCGCTGATGCAGTGGATTTTTATTAAGATTTTTTCCTTGATATATTCATTTAAGATTTTTTTATGGTTTTCAACATGAATAAAGCCAGACTTATTGGCCTGTATAACACTATAATAGTAGTAGATCTAGAATGTAACTATAACATATTTTTACAAATTGTTTGTCTTCTTCTTCTTTTTCTCTATACATTTTTCTTTATATACAATTTCAGATTATATTAATATATATATATATATATATATATATATATATATATATATATATATATATATATATATATTTATATATATACATATATATATATATATATATATATATATATATATATATATATTATATTTATATATACATATATATATATATATATATTTGTATATATATATATATATATATATATATTTATATAAAATAAAGTTTATATATTTATATATATATATATATATATATATATATATATATATATATATATATATATATATTATTATGATTGTTTATTTTGACTTTAATCTTAGTTTATTGAGCCAATAAAAAAGAATTATAACTTATTTGTTATCAAAAGTAAAATAATCCTTATATTACCTGTGTTCGATGGATTCAAAAGATTTTCTAGTTGTCTTTTATCGGGATAGAGAAGAAAGGATAAGAATACAAATATATTATATTACAAAGATTTACGTTTCTTTATTTTATATGAACGAATAAAACAATTATTAAATTCTGTCGTTATCTTATCAATCAGCATACAAGAAAATAAATCAAATTTTTATAATAATAAGATTATAAAGCTACATACATTTATATTACGTGAAAACCAATTTTACTTAAAATTTTCTTTACTTGTAGCAAAAACAACAAAACTTTAAACTTTTGATTAGCCTAACAACACCTCAGTTCTTAAATTTGAATGCTAATGACCATGATGTCAAACCGATCCTTCACAGATATAAAATTCAATCGTACAAACACTTACAGCTTATTTTCTTCTTGAGTTGTATGTTGGAACATACCCAGAAAAGTCCAGTCTCCTCAACGATGTGATCTCTCCTCTTTGGCACCTTGGCTCCTTCTTAACGTCTCTGCAAACCTCCTGCAGACTACACAAAAAACACCTGATTCACTTCTCCAAACTCAGCTACTTATTTATGACACCAGGACATCCTTTTGTCAACTTGATGCCGTAAGAATACTTTCACATATACTTTATAAAATGCCCACGGTAGATACAAGGACCTCTTTTAATCTACTTGTTATCTCCTTCTGCAAAATATTCACTTCTTTTCGTTACGCCGGTATCCAAACTCACGAACCATACCCTATCTTGAGACAAACGACTGTTTCCTTTCGATGACCAAAATATAACTAACTTCTCTGGTCTCATGATCGGCTCACAAATTCCCATTTAAAAACGACCGTCCAATCAAAAGCTCAAATTGTGTTTACCATGATTTTGGAAAAACCTAATTTCGGTTTCAGAGAAAAACTAAATAGCTTACTTTAAAATTGGTTTTGTCAATACACAATTTATACATATTTCAAAAAGATTAGAATATGGTCATTTAATACTCGACTATACAAACAATGAAAAGATTAACTTACAGGTAAAATGTCTTCTAATTCTAAACAAAGGTTTTTTAAATTACTATATACAATTTGTTTATATTGATATCTTGAAATTTTATTTCGATGGATTTTTTTATTTATTTTTCTTTGGTTGGGAAAGAAGAAACATAACAAAATATATATATATATATATATATATATATATATATATATATATATATATATTTATATATATATATATAGATATATATATATATATATATATATATATATATATATATATATTATATATATATATATATATATATATATATATTGATACGATTGGGGTTTATAGAAAATAATTTATAAGTTATATACTACATAATATTAGATATAAAAAAGTATTTGATTATTTTAAATAAGTTATATACTAGAGAATTTTATAAAAATATATTTATGTGAGGGCATTTTAAGAAATTAGCATATAATAATTGTAAAAAGTTGTATTTTAGTAGTTATGATTTTGTAGATATATTTAAGTGAGCCATGTGACTAGGCAACACACTATACATACTCTCCAAGTGACATTTTAGGAATTAAAGTGGGGTTATAATAATAATGTTAGTTTAAAATGTTTAATTTATATATATTTAATGATTTAAATGTTTATTCTGATCTGAAAAGCCTAAATGTAAACAAAATTATCAATAGAACATTAACGAATTCTCCAGAATGCAGAATTTGACCTTTGTTCATGTTGGAACATTCTGGAATAATGATTATGTCGGTAGATCGAACAGATACTTTTTTCGAGAACATCCATATAGAAGAAATAGAACTAAATCGAACATGATTTCTTACCAGATGGTTCTGGAAGATTGAAAAGATATAAATACCGTGATTTGGATTCAAGATGGCCAGTTTTATTATGAAAGTTAGTAGAAGATAGACACATTTAGTTAGTGAAGTCAATTGTTCACAGTTTTAGTAAGTCAGTCAAGCAGTTTAGTGAGAAAGTCCGTCCAGTCCATTCAATTAGTCAATCAGTTACAAATAGTCCAATTGTTTAATATAGTGAGTTAAATGAAGATTAAAAATTATGCATATATTTTAATGCACATTTATAATGATACACAAATAATTATTGAAGATTAAAAAAGTATATTAGAAGAATATTGTAAGAAATTAAAATTATATTATGATTGGAGATTAGTATAAATCAACTTATAATAATTGGATATTGGTATATTGAAAAGAAGAATAAATATAAATGCTGTTTTGGTGGTTTGCTTGGTGGTTTATAAATGCTGGTGAAGAAAAATATATCTTAAATTGGTAGAAGCTGATAATTGGAAAAAGTAATTTCACAAAAACAAGGATAACCGAAGTACGAAGACATTCAGTGGTGATTAGAATCTATATAGTGGAAAACAGTTCATTTAGGCATTCAGTGAAAGAAAGGTACAAAATTTTGTTAATATAATTTAGTTAATGTCATAACAATTTCAATTTTGAAGATAGTTTGTTTAATTTTTACATTGTCTATAGAATTTAATTAGTTTTATAAGAGTATCAATTTAAAGATAGTTTATTTTAAATTTACATTGGCTAGGTTAGATATATATGTGTGTTTCATAATAGTTATAATAAAGATAATTTAAAAAAGTACTTACAAACTAATTCTTTGAGAACCGCGATAAAAACCCTATATTATAAAAAAAAATACTCATTGCTCATCATTCAAACAAACAATACATCATAACAATTTGGCACCCAACGCGGTGGCTCTCTATTTAAAAGAATTAGTTTGGGAAGATAAGTGCTCTCATATAATTAAATTAATTATCAGTAGAAAGGAAAAATTATAGATTTTATTTTTAATTATATTTGAACAAGTAAAGTCTCAAAATGTCTCAAGGAAAGAAAGGTACAAGAAGCAAAAAGAATGAAGAAGATGTGGAAGTAGAAACACAACCTATACAAGAGGAGAGTTTAGTTCAAGTTCCACAAGATACTGCAGAAATGAATCCAGAAAGAGAGGAAAATGTCAATATGGCAGCTTTGATGTCATTAATGATGCAGATGAACAAGACAATAGAAGAGAATACGAAAAAAATGGAAGAGAATTCAAAAGAAGTCAAAGAAGACATGAAAAAAATAGAACAAAAAATGGAACAGAATTCAAAAGAAGTCAAAGAAGACATGAAAAAAATGGAACAGAAATTGGAAGAGAATCATAGAAAATTAGAAAAGAAAATAGAAGATAATAATAATAAAATTGTAAAACAAATGGAAAAACAAATGGAGAAAAAACTTGAAGCTGCAGAGAAAAAAGTAGCAAATGAAATAAAAAGTATACGGAATGACTACAAGAAAAGGATAGACAATGAGAGGACAGAAGTAAAGAGGATTATTCAAGATAATAAGATAGATATAGAACAGAAAATAGAGTTGCAGAAATGTAACTTAGAAGTAAAAATTAACGAAGACAGGAGAAACGCAGAAGAAAAATTAGACGATATACAACAAAATATCCAGATAAATAGTAATCACATAAGAAATGTGGAACAGAGAATAGATGATATTTCACAAATGAGAGACATAGGGAGACCTTACTTAAATTTAACAAATGAGACTGGGATTAAATTCACTGGTAATATAAAAAATTTGCATCCTAGAGTATACATAAACAGTTTAAAACATAAATTAAGATTAGTTAATAATATTAATGATATTAAAGATTATATTAGAGTGACATTAAATGACAATGCAGCAACTTGGTTTGCTAGTATTGAAAATGATTTAGATAATTTTCAAACATTTGAAAATAAATTTTTAAATTATTATTGGGGTGAACTAGAGCAAGCCAAGTTTAGAGAAATTCTATATTTTGGAAAGTATAATCACAAGTTAAAATCAAATATGGTAGATTATGCATTGAAACTGATAACAGTTGCAAAATATTTAGAACCACCACTTAGAGAGGATGAAACAGTCTTAAATGTATCTAGACATTTTGATGCTGATGTGGTGCAAACAGTAACTGTACAAAATATTCAAACAATAGATAGTTTTATTAATTTTATTCAAAGAACAGAATGACGGTATTCGGTATATATTCGGATATATAGCGAATTCGGTTTCGCTAAGTAGAAATCGTTTGATTTCTCTTTTTGTTTTTATTCAAAGAATACAAAGAGGCAATATGACCAGTAATAATAACAACAGAAAAAACAATAATAACTTATCATATAACAATAACACTAGGTATGGTGATAATTTACAAAATTTTAATAATAATAACAGTAATCAAAATAGACAGAATTTTAATAACAATACTAGTTATAATAGACAACATTTTAATAACAGTACTAATAATAATAGACAAGATTTTAACAATAGAAGAAATACAGAGCGACCTAACTATAACAGACAGGTAAATTGTGTTCGAAGGAATAGAAGCTGCGAAGACAGGGAACGAAATAGTACAAGGCAAGAAAATGTGAGTAGAAGTCATAGTAGGGAAAGACATAGGACATCAGATCCAAGTGGTCAGATACCATCTGACAATTCTAATAATCAAAATTTTGTGCAGTAAACTTTCTGAATTACAAGTTAGGCCATTGCTATTATGAAAAACCTTCTGAATTTATTTCTTTAGATGAAGAGAAAATTATTGAATCTATTAATTTAATTTATATAAATGCTTTGGTCAAAAATAAAATGATTAAAATTATGATAGATACTGGTTCAGAAAGTACTTTAGTCTCGGAGAATTTTATTTTTAATACATTAAAACTATCAGATATAATAAAGATTCCAAAAATTTAAATTGTTGGTGCAAATAATAAGAAGTTGGGTGAAATTGATAAACTAGCCAATTTTAAAATTAATATTCTTAATAAAGAAATTAATATGCAAGGATTTATTGTCAAGGATTTATGTGTTGATATATTAATGGGAAATGATGAATTGAAAAAGAAGAAAGTAAAGATAGATTTTGAAGAAAAAATGGTAACTTTGGAAGGGCAAATAATTAAATTTATGCAGAAAGATGAGGTGGAAGAAGGAATAAGAGTTGATAGGATATTATTAGAAGAAAATAATGATGTTTATGAAGAAGAAATGTATTTTGATTATAGGGAAATGTCCCAAGAGAATGTAAAGAATAATTATTGTAGTGAATATTTAAGGAATGGAAATTTTAAGCAGATGGATGCCTACGAGGTGGAGTGCGTAAAATTGGAAGCAAGGAATAATGAGTACATAATGAAGAATAATGTTATTTGTAAAGAAGAAGATATGATGAAAGTTTTAAATTGCCCTGAAGAATATAAATCAATAGTCGTTTCCATATTGCAGCAACACAAGGGACTTGTCAATAAAGAAAATAGAATTGCACAAAATTATATCCATAGTATAAAAGTTAAAGAAGAAAAAGATTTTAAAACAAAATCATACCCAATACCATATAAATACAGAGAAGAAGTAAACAAAACAATTAATAATATGTTAGAAGATGGAATCATTGAGAAGGCAGACACACGTTTTATAAATCCAATAGTAGTAGTACGTAAAAGATCAGGGAAAATCAGGTTATGTTTGGATGCAAGGAATATTAACAAGATCACTGAAAAGCAATTTGAAGCACCAATGAGTATAGATGGAATACTAGGAAGAATTACAGGAATGTCATTTTTCACTAAAATCGATTTACAGCATAGTTTTTGGTTAATACCACTAGAAAGAAAAAGTAGACAGTATACAGGATTTCAGATAGATGGAGTAGTATATCAATTCAAAGTAGTACCATTTGGACTTCAATCATCTTGCAGTGCTCTATGTAGATGTCTTCATGATATTTTGGATCAATATGAACATTTTGTAATTCACTACATTGATGATATATTAATTTTTTCTAAAACGGCTGAAGATCATGAGAAACACCTAAAAATTATAATAAATAGATTAGACAAAGTTGGACTAAAAATAAATCAAGAAAAATGTACATTTTTTCAAAAAGAAGTAATATATTTAGGTTATAAACTTAATACTAAGGGAATCGAAATGGATCCAGAACGGACACAAGTCATTCAGGAATATAAAACACCACACAATTTAAGAACTTTAAGAGGATTCATTGGAATAATTAATTATTATAAAAGGATGATACCAGATCTAAGTATAAAAGAAATTCCATTACTTGAACTACTGAGAAAAGGTGTAAAATGGAGATGGGATCAGAGAAGAGAACTAGCATTCCAAGAGATTAAAAACATTTTTCTGTCAAATTTGAAAATATACTATCCTGACTACACACAGCCATTCATATTAAGAACAGATGCATCAATAGAGAGATTATCAGGGGTATTATTACAAATACATGATGGGGTCGAATACCCAATACAATTCATTTCAAGAATTACAAAGCCACATGAAAAGGGTTACTCGGTTTCAGAATTAGAACTAGCAAGTATAATACACTGTGTCACAAAATTAAGATTTTATTTGTTGGGTAATGAATTTACAATAGAAACAGATCACCAAGCTTTAACGTCTATATTAAATAACAAATATGGAAACAGTAGAATACATCGGTGGAGTCTAATACTTAGTGAATACTGCTTTGAAATCAAATACATTTCTGGAAAATCCAATATAGTGGCAGATGCTTTATCAAGGTTAGAAAATACACCACAAAAAGGGCAGCGAACAATAAAAATTGGATTAAATCAATTAGTAGAAAGTACTGGATTATATTCTAAAGAAGAAATTATAAGAGATCAGATCAATTTGAGTGAAAAACAAAAAGTCCTTAAGAAAGATGGAGTTTATTATAAAATAATAAATGGCATAGAAGTATATGTAATAACTAGAACTTTAGCAAAGAAAATATTGAAAAATTTACATAACAATTATATGCATATTGGTTCAAGAAAGCTATGGATGCTATTTAGGGACAATTATTTTGCAAAGAATGACATAAGTATAGCAAAAGAAATTACTACCCAATGCCCAATATGTCAACTAAACAAAGAAAAGAATTTCAAAAACCAGAACACATATAAATCTAATGTTGTATATGAAAAACTAAATACAGTTTCCATGGATTTTATTTCAAATTTAGTTCTCAGTCCAACAGGAAAAAAGCATATACTAGTGATAGTTGATTTATATACAAAATTTATTAAACTATATCCCTGCTCCAGAACAAATGTTAAAACATTAAAATTACATATTAATCAATTTTTCGAAGAAATAGAACCATTTAGAAATTGCATAATAGATAATGCTACATATTTTAACAACCAAAAATTTCGGGCATTTTGTGAGAAAAAGGGAATCAACATTCATTTTACAAGTATTAGACATCCTCAGGCAAATCCTGCAGAAAGATATATTAAAGAAGTTATAAAATATTTAAGGATACTGTGCCAAAATCAACATGAAACTTGGCAGCAACATATACCACAAGTAGAATATTTTTTAAATAATACACATAATTTGAATACAGAGGAAGTACCAGAATATGTAATGTTTGGCCATATAGGAAACAGAAAGTGGATTAGTGAATATAATCAGGATATGTTAGAACAAGTAATGCAGAAAGTGAATAACCGAATTAGGAGGAAAGCTGAAAAATATATCAGAAGACAAAATCGAAATATAAAAAAACCAATCACATTTCAAAAAGGAGACCTAGTGTTAATTCGTTCACTTAGAAAAAGTAATGTTAAAGAAAACCGTTCCACTAATCACTTTTACTACCAATTACTACCAATGTTTGAAGGTCCATACAGAATTGAAAATCAGAATGGACTAAATAGTTATGTGTTAATAGATGCAGAGAACAGACTAAGAGGCATGTTTCATATCAACGACATTTTTCAATATCATGAAGAGATTGAATAATGTTTTCTATACCTTTAACACAAATATAATAACACTAATAACTTACTGATAGATCCATTTCATAGATAGATGGTAGATTTCTTTGTTGTGAATCAATTTGACATCATACTTGTTGAATTTTGTATATATGGAAATTAATGTGTACCCTAAAAATCATAATTTGGGGTTAGACACAAAATTGATACTATAATTGCTAAAAATGTCTTTCTAATATAATAAAGTATAAAACTTACCAATTCATATGGATGAAAGCCTGTTGAATGGAAATAATTCATAGGTTTTGTCTATAAATAAACATAACACAATAATATATGATTATGTTTATTTTCTCATATAATAGTCTCCATTGCGTTATTTGACATGACAGTTTGACATAGACAGCGAACAGGGATGTATTTAACACATTTTAAATAAAAAAAAATTGAATTATTAATTTATTAAATTTAATAAGGTATGAGAAAATTAATATTTAAAAAAATAATAAGTAAATTATTTATTTTAAATATTATTTTGGGGTATTGATACGATTGAGGTTTATAGAAAATAATTTATAAGTTATATACTACATAATATTAGATATAAAAAAGTATTTGATTATTTTAAATAAGTTATATACTAGAGAATTTTATAAAAATATATTTATGTGAGGGCATTTTAAGAAATTAGCATATAATAAGTGTAAAAAGTTGTATTTTAGTAGTTATGATTTTGTAGATATATTTAAGTGAGCCATGTGACTAGGCAACACACTATACATACTCTCCAAGTGACATTTTAGGAATTAAAGTGGGGTTATAATAATAATGTTAGTTTAAAATGTTTAATTTATATATATTTAATGATTTAAATGTTTATTCTGATCAGAAAAGCCTAAATGTAAACAAAATTATCAATAGAACATTAACGAATTCTCCAGAATGCAGAATTTGACCTTTGTTCATGTTGGAACATTCTGGAATAATGATTATGTCGGTAGATCGAACAGATACTTTTTTCGAGAACATCCATATAGAAGAAATAGAACTAAATCGAACATGATTTCTTACCAGATGGTTCTGGAAGATTGAAAAGATATAAATACCGTGATTTGGATTCAAGATGGCCAGTTTTATTATGAAAGTTAGTAGAAGATAGACACATTTAGTTAGTGAAGTCAATTGTTCACAGTTTTAGTAAGTCAGTCAAGCAGTTTAGTAAGAAAGTCCGTCCAGTCCATTCAATTAGTCAATCAGTTACAAATAGTCCAATAATTGTTTAATATAGTGAGTTAAATGAAGATTAAAAATTATGCATATATTTTAATGCACATTTATAATGATACACAAATAATTATTGAAGATTAAAAAAGTATATTAGAAGAATATTGTAAGAAATTAAAATTATATTATGATTGGAGATTAGTATAAACCAACTTATAATAATTGGATATTGGTATATTGAAAAGAAGAATAAATATAAATGCTGTTTTGCTGGTTTGCTTGGTGGTTTATAAATGCTGGTGAAGAAAAATATATCTTAAATTGGTAGAAGCTGATAATTGGAAAAAGTAATTTCACAAAAACAAGGATAACCGAAGTACGAAGACATTCAGTGGTGATTAGAATCTATATAGTGGAAAACAGTTCATTTAGGCATTCAGTGAAAGAAAGGTACAAAATTTTGTTAATATAATTTAGTTAATGTCATAACAATTTCAATTTTGAAGATAGTTTGTTTAAATTTTACATTGTCTATAGAATTTAATTAGTTTTATAAGAGTATCAATTTAAAGATAGTTTATTTTAAATTTACATTGGCTAGGTTAGATATATATGTGTGTTTCATAATAGTTATAATAAAGATAATTTAAAAAAGTACTTACAAACTAATTCTTTGAGAACCGCGATAAAAACCCTATATTATAAAAAAAAATACTCATTGCTCATCATTCAAACAAACAATACATCATAACAATATATATATATATATATATATATATATATATATATATATATAATTTTTCCAACTCATTTTCAGTATTTTATCCCCTTATTAAAACTATTAACACTCATTTTGTGTTTTAACTTCGTAATTTTAAAAAAAGTGTTCTACTGTTCTACTATTGAACTACAATTTCAATCTCATGATTAATTTTTAATTTTAAAAGTTGTCTCTTCTACGTATGTTAATTCTTTCAGCCAAGGTTGTTTATTAAGCAACAAATTAAGTTTGGCGCACTTTGCGGTAGCAAATCTGCAATAAAATGCAAATGCAGCTTTAGAGTTATTCAGCAAGAGAGGACTTGAGGCTAAGTTCTAGAAAGCGCTCAACGAAAACTCTAGGGAACTTTGGTTATTGTGTTGAGGATATTTTTACAAAATTTTAATGAAACTAATATAAATTTTAAATTTAAACCAAGTAAAACAAAATTAATGCTAATAATAAAATCGTTTAAATAGTTAAAGACATTTAGCACTATATATATATATATATATAAAGTAGTTACGTATTATTGACTGACACGTTATGTAAAATAAAGTTTTATTTTGAGGTTGCAGTCATTAATAGGGCAGGAAAGTGAAACTCTTTGTTCTGTAATCAAGCATTCGCAAAATTTATTTGCTTCTTCAGGATATGCTAAAATATGGTATCAGTAAATACAATGAAATTAGAATTAAATAACATTGTATAAAACTAGTATAAAAACTTACAACATAAGTTAATCAATTAAATTTTTAAATTGACAAAACATTAAAACTTAACTTATTAAAATTATACAGTTATGTAAGTACAATATTTTAATTTTATTTAATTTTGTATAAATTCATTATGACATTAATTATTATATTGATGTTTGATTTATGTCAGAAAGACACTCGTTTCTGTTTATTATATTTTTTGTTGTTGATAACTAGCTCTTGATTGTTATTATGGTTACGTACAAAATGGCGCCAAATATGAATATTTAAATTTTTTGAAATTATAGTATTTATAGTCAGAAAATCTAATATTAGAAAATTGTAGTATTAATTTTCGTAAGACAGAATCTAAAGAATATATATATATATATATATATATATATATATATATATATATATATATATATATATATATATATATATATAGTGTTTCCAATTAAGTCGGGGCATTACATGGGAAACTTTTTTATTATTAATTTTACGAATACGAAAATAAGTTATTTTTTACAAAAAGTTGTGCATGGTCTAAAACCTAAGATGCAACCATCTTATACGAGTTATGTCAAAAAATATGAATTTCGCTAAATAATAAAGGAGTAAAGTACCTTTATTGCTAAACTGCTAAAAATCACAAATTGTAACTAATAAGATTCTATCATATATGTTATAAATAGTCCCAATATTAGGTATGCATGATTTAAAGATATTTCGTTTGCCTCTTTGGTCATCAACATGCGAAACCCTTACACACAGAAGCAAAAAAATACTCATACCACCCATATAAAAATAGCTACCTGAAATATAAGAAGTATCTATCAACCTGAATAACTACATAACGTTATCAAAGAGAAAGAAAGGCTAAATATAGATATACTTGGTGTTAGCAATGTACAGTGGTCAGAAAATGGAGAGATACTAATAAATAGCCACCATATGTATTACACTGGAGGATAACTTATCATCAGCGTCCATCATAAGCAACACAATTAGAAAAGCAGTGCTAGGTGTGGTTCAAATCTCAGAAAGAATAATAATGGTAAAAATTCAAGCACAATGTAATATTTATGATCCAAGTAATGCTTTCACATCTAATAAGACCGAAGATAGGATCGAAAAGTTTTATTCAGAATTGCACAATAAACTGACGTTAACAAAGTTTATAACATTAAGTAAATTTTAGGAGACTTTAATGCAAAAATTGAAGCTGGTACAGTTGAAAATATGTAGTAGTAGTAGCTGTAGTAGGACAGTTCGAATTAGAAACTAGAAATGAGAAAAGAAAAAAGCTCATAGAATTCTGACATTAAAAGAATTTGGTATTTGCCAATACTTGATTTTAGCTTCCTAAAAAAACAGTACTTACATGGACGTCTGCTTCACATACAGAAAACCATATTGTCAGAAATCAGATTTTATATGTACTCAGCAGATATAAAAACTCCACAACCTCAGTTAAAACTTATCCTGGAGCAGAAGTTAACTCAGACCACAATCCATTAGTTGCTGTCGTAAAAATAGTCAATTTAATTTAGAATAAAAGATCCAAAAATTAATTTTAGAATGCTGAAAAACGATGAAATAAAAAACGAATTAAAAAAAAATGTGAATGTTAATAACAGACTAAATTAAGAGTACAGCAGTGGTTTATGATGAGCAATCAAGGACATAGAACATAAAATAATCGTATTGGGTAGTGGTTACAAGTAAACAAAAATAGAGAAACACAAAAAATGGAGCTGAGTAGTAATGATACTGATAAATAATCACTCAATATAAGTTTCTAGGGACGACTATGGTACGCAACATGTTCGCTTTTAAAAAGCATTTATTAAACCTGGCAAAAATGTTTCTACACCATATTAAACACATCTGCATTTAAATTCTCCATATGGCTGCTTAAATTTTCCACTATTTTCCACATCGTGTTAATATAGGCATGGTAATAAAGGGCAGAGCGGGTTAGATCGCAACACAAAATGGAAACTGCGGTAGCTAAAAGACGGTTTATATGAGTCTTTACTGCTTTCAAGGGGTCATCTCAAAATCATTTTAAGAAGCCATAATCGCTTTAATACTCGACGGGTTGTATTAAGAACTCAGAGAACTAAAACAATGGGTAATTAAGAAACAAATTAATTTTAAATTATATATAATTCGAAATGTCTTCAATAAACATTTTACGTACATTTAAATATGTATTTTCCTTTTGTCGTTTATTTGATTGTCCATATCTATTTCAGTCGGGTAGTTATTTTGTTGTCTATATATTAACTTTAGGTTTAGTAAGAATAAAGAACTAATACAGGATGTGCCAAAAGGTCAAAATATAAATTAAACCAATTTTTTGACCCAAACTTAGTACAAACACGAACACACAAAGAGTTGTAGTCCTTCTAAATTATATAATGAAAATCAAGTTTTTCTAACATGTCCTAAACTATTTGACATTATGTATTAAAATTGGGAAAGTTACAATATCTGGGACACGAATTACGATACAATAACCCCGGACATCAACGGTATTGCAGTCCAATAATCCAGATTGCAGCCGTTTCAATACAAATCGCAGACAGGTCGTCATCAATATTATAAATATTGTAAATTTCTGTTTTAAAGTCAGTTGTTATTTAAATAAATAAAGTGCTGTTACTCTGTTAGTTGCACCTTTAAAAGGGCCTTTTTAAAAAGTACCTTCGGTAGTGACAACTCTTAAGTGGTGATTTACTGGATTAGTGATTAGTGGGAGGGTCTCCAGCAGATCGTCGTCGTTTTCAAAGTTTGCCTGCTACCGAACCAACATCCAGGAAAAACTACAGCTGTTTAACCAGAGATTTCCATACCTGTACCTGTACAACAAGCATCGTTATATATCTGTAAGCAAATTGTATCTTATTTCTAATTCTAATATCATTTCGCAAGTACCTTCCTTTAGAATAAGCGATTCTCTTTCGACAATTTTTAAATCTAACATAGAATTAAGTAAAAATATCAAACCAGATTTACATTTAATCGACAATAATTATATTCTTTAGTCTACAAATTAATTTAAAATACCTTCTATTATTATTACACCCGCATCAAGTTCAAATAATTTTAATATGGTACTCATTTTTAATATTAATAAATACCTTTCTATCGCATCAGAGTACAATGGCAATTCAAATAAACTTCACAATTTTATTGATATTATTTTTAAATAGTTTTAAAAGCATTTCTGGGATCATACAAATCCCAAAGATTTTAAAAATCATATGCTTATCAGAGGAATTATGAACAAAATCAAAGGAAAAGCCAGATTATTTCTGTATACAGCTGTAAAGACTGGTCGTCAATAAAATCAATTCTTGTCCAAAATTTTGCAGATCAACGTAATAAAAATGTATTAACTAGAGATTTAGTCAATGTAGTCAAGCCCAAAACGAAAATTCGGAATAATTTTATGAAAAAGGCATGTATTTTGTAAATACTATTTTAAATCACAAAATTACATTAAATGACACACAGAAAATAAAGAAGTAAAAATAATTTTTCAACAACAAACCTAAACCACATTGTTCCCTAACATCAGAATTAGTCCCTATCATCGCCTAATAAATTATTTGCCACTTTACAAACTCAGAAACAAAAATTCAACTCATACACTCGCTCCTACGCGATGCCAGCCTAAGTTGTCCAAGCCTCAATATTCACAGCCGTACTTTAGGCCAAATCAAATGCTGTTGCAATAACAGCCATTTACCAATAGTCCAAGAGAAACATTTTAACCCTCTAGATTTCAACCAATCACTCCATTTGCACAAAATTCTAGAGCTAGTCAACCCAATTTTCATAAACCAGTTTTATCTAAAATTATTTCACCTAACACCTATGAGCATATCCACACGCATAGGGTATATTAGTTTTAATATACCCTAATCTCAAAGAACATTCGGCTTTCAACAAAAATCCCCCTAAACAACATAAAAGAGCCTTTTAATATCGGACAAGAGGAAAACAACTACGATGGCGATATGTGCAATGGGAGACTACTCTTACCACGAACAAGAAAGCCAAGAATATGAAAAAGAAGAAGGAAGAAGAAAGGAAGAAGTAAAAGTAGAAACGTAGTAGAACTGCATTGCTATGCTGACAAAATAGAGCTCCCTTATATTAAAATTCAAAATTTGCCTCTTAAACTTCTTATCTATACAGAAGCCACTAAATAATAATAATAATAATGTTTATCAATGATAGCAAAATTGCAAGTTGGGAAACACGGCTGCTAGCGAAAATATAATTGTTGCGTAGGGACATTGGATAAATAACGGAATACATGCGAGGAATAAGAAGCAGAAAAATCATCGGGAGAGCTGAAGAGATTTTGCTGAACACTCGACACTCACAACATGGTCCAGAAAATAATACACCGCAACAATGCCTAGACACATTAAAACAAAAACTGTCCGTTTATTCAAGCCGCCTAAGGAGATTCAAAGTAAGCAACAACTGAAAATGCGACAATATACTTTTTGAGCATGCAGAGAAGGCGTTTTGTAAGAAACTTAATTCTACTATAGAAAATGAAAATAAATCATACCCAAGCCAAGAAGAAATTCATGAATTCTGGAGAAAACAACTTTCAACGCCAGCTGCTCATAACACCAATGCTGGATGGATTAAAGACACAACGAATAACTGTCAACATTACAATAATATTCCTTACGAACCCTGCACCACTCAAGAAGTCTCGAATACTATCAAAGAGCTTCATAACTAAAAATCTCTTGGACTAGACGGAGTTCTCTTCAGAACGTCTGGTTAAAGAAGTTTTGGAGTGTTGATTTCTTACACAGGGAACCACTTATCTAATACCAAAGGATTAAAATAACACTCAAGATCCAGCCAAGTACCGTCCAATTACTTGTCTTCCAACTTTGTATAAATTAGTCACATCCTGTGTAACCCATCTACCAACCATCGTATCTACCAACACTGTGCTCTAAACAATATCATAAAGCATCAACAGAAAGGATACGCTAAGGGCTCCATGGGTTGCAAAGAACAACAACTTATGATCGACTCAGTCATTTCTAACCAGGCATACACCAAAAAAAAGGAACCTTTTTACTGCCTTCATTGACTACAAGAAGTCCTTTGATTCAGTGCCGCATGAATGGCTTATAAATGTATTGAAAATATATAAAGTCGATGATAATCTAGTGACCTTTTTGAAGCATATAATGGCACAGTGGAAGACTAAAATTCACGTTCAAATACCTGGTGAAACCAATATCGAAAATGAAGATATTACAATTAACTGGGACCTTTTCCATGAGGACTTACTTTGGTTCTGTTTAGCGATGAACCCACTATCTCAGCTGCTGAACTCTACGGACTCAGATTTTAGCATAAAAAATAACAATACTGTTGTGGCGAAGCTAATCATCTGTTGTACATGGATGATTTGAAATGAATAGCTTCCACTCGGAACCACCTACATCAGATGCTAAAAACTGTAGCAATTTTCTCAAATGACATCAGTATACATTTTAGACTAGACAAGTGCCGTATACTAAATATAGTCAGAGGAAAGGTTCAGCCGGGAGGTTTCGATATGCAAGATGGCCAAAACATAAAGGCACTGGGTGAAAACGATGTACAAATATCTCGGAGTAAAGCAAGCGCGGAAAATCGACCACAAACAAATGAAAATCGAACTAACTTTCGAGTTCGTACGAAAAGTAAGCCAACTAAATCGGTCATATCTTAATAGTAAAAATTTGTTTAAGGCAATAAATACGTACGCTTGTTCCGCTCTGAGCTACTTATTTGGTATTATAAAGTAGTTAAAAACGGATATAAAGAGTCTTTAGAGGAAAGTAAGAACACTTTTCACAAAGGCGCAAAAACACCATCCACGCAGTGCAGTAGAGAGAACAACATTATCGCGATATCAAGGTGGAATGGGACTCATGGCAGAGGTGAGCAATCGGATAAACAAATTACTAATTTAAGAACTTATTTTCAGGTGCAGGTTGAGACATCTACTTTACATCGTGCAATTTGCGCAGTAGATGACACAACGCCGCTTAAACTGAGGGAACAGGAAATACGCATAAACCACCTAAATAAGCAAGAAAAAATGCGCACCTGGATGAGTAAACCTGTGCATGGGCGACATCTCAATAGGATGAGCCTAGGATGATCTCGAACTATTGGTTGACATTAGGAAAGATGTTTCGCGAGACTAAGGGCTTTTTACTTGCCATTCAGGATCAGGTTATTCCAACAAAAAATTACTTGAAATATATTGTTAAAGTCCAAAATGACAAATGCCGATATGGATGCCAAGCCTAAGAAACCATGTAACATCTTACCGGGGCTGCCAAGCGTTTATCGGTACTGATTATAAAGAACGCCAGTAGGATATATTATCCACCAAGAACTAGCTGACAAACTGGGACTTCTCCAAACCGACCATATTCCTTATTATCAATACGTCCCTGACAGAATGCTTGAAAATGACAACTACAAGCTATACTGGGACCGCACTGTGCTCACAGATTAACCAGTGGCACATAATAGACCAGATCTCATACTAATTAATAAACTTACTAGGCAAACAACACTTATTGATGTGGCGATACCTAACAACAATAATTTGCGTGTTAAATACAACGAAAAGATCGTCAAGTACAGAGATCTAGAAATACAAATCAGGAGACAATGGAGAATGGAAAGTACCCAGACAGTACCTATTATTCTCTCTACTACTGGTGTTATTCCCAAAAACCACTTAGAGAACATAAAACAACTGTCTAAATAAATATGTCTATAAGGCCATGCAGAAAGCTGTACTTCTCGCGACGTCCAGATGTGTACGAAAATTTTTGGGTGCTACTTAGCATACCAAGTCACCTAGAACCCTAGGTGATGAGAGAAACCTAGAATGTGTCCCACCAGGGCTCAATCCTTTTGATACCGTAGGTATCTAAGATAAGTGAATGTTTCTCTTAGAGGGAGTGTGGCCGTACGGCTAAATCTAGACAGACAAATTATTTTCAGTTCTTCAGGATTTTCATAGATACATACAACACTAGATAAACATTGTTCTACAAAATATTTGTGGGTAACTTTTTTGAAGGCACTTCTGTATAATATTACGTTTCATTTTTAAATTCATTCACAAATCAAGTTGATGATCATAAATTTCAAAATGAGTATTAATAGTTACGGTTTAATATCACACAACCTATGGAATGTGTTAAATATTCTCATTGTAGAGTACACAAAAAATGGGGAGGGAAGTTAGTGGATCATTACTCCTATAACACTTTTACGAGATGCACAGATTTAATAATTACTTTTTAAATCATATAATACCAAAGCTAGGTGTCCATTTCCAATTTATATCGTCATACAGTTCACGAGATTTAAAAAAATCCACTTTCATTTGGTAACTTGAAAGGACTATATAACTTTTTTATATGAAAATTAGTATTAATATAAGTCACGTTCAGTAAATCTTCTTTTGACTCCAAAATATGTGATCTAATTTATAACATACTGTAATGAGTTCTTATCGAAGAAAGAAACACTTGGCAATTTAATATTGTAATACAGATAATGACATTGATTTGTTGACCATAGGAATTAAGATTTATTGCAATCCCATCTCTAGAGTATAAGTATTTATTATAATGCCCTAAAACTAATTTTTTTGGTTATTTTTTAGCCTTGATAGCAATACAAATAAATAAGTAAGTAAATAAGTAATATGCTTTATTGTCAGAATAATAATATATAATAATAAGTAGGTAATCAGAATAAGAATCGTTTGTACTTTTAAATAAAAAAAACAATAAAATTCTTCCAAACCTAAACATAAAAAATACTACCTAATTAAGAACCTACAAACTTCGTAAAATGTACCTAACAAAAAATAAAAATTAGGAAAGCAGATTAATGAATTAAGGGCTCAAATATTCCACCTCCTTGTGCTAAACAGTAAGCAAACAGATTTCTCCTCATATTTTGGAGTAGGGCTGGTGTAATGCTTGCAGAGAAATGAAGTATTTTTGTCCTTAATTCGACTAGGTTTTTGGCCCTTTCAAACTGATGCCTATAAATGTTTTCTTTAAGAAAACCTCAAGAAATAAATCGTTAGGCGCTAAGTCACAGAATCTAGAAGGCCATTTAATTGCACGACGTGTACTTATCAGTCGATCAGGATACGTTTGATTTAGGAAGTCAATAGTTGCTCTAGAGTTGTGAGCCGAACGCCCATCCTGTTGGAAATAAACCTCCTGAAAATTAACGGGAAGGCGTCGAACTAAATCTCATTCTGTAAAAGTTGTAAATATTTGGGCCCGTTTATGTTTTCATCGATAAAAAATTGACCGACAGTATGGTCGTCTAACATCCCAGTCCAAACATTTAACTTTTGCGGATGCTGCGTTCGCACTGCAACACTGAGGTGCTTATTTTTCCGAGAATAATACCTTGCAACGGATGGATTGTATTTTTTATGTAATGAAAATAAAGATTCGTCAGAAAATAAAATATTTTTAAAAGTGTATATTTTCATTCTGTTTATCTGACATAAATTCACAAAACTCCATCCGCCTAAAGTTATCTTCCGGAAACAGTTCTTGTGTTGGTTATATCTTAAAATAGGAGAACTCGCTGGACAGTTCAAGCATTCACGTTAACTGCTCTAGCAATTTGAACACTATTACAGGTTTCACTAGCTTCCACAAAAGCACAAATATTAATATCCCTGTTTTGACAACAATGTCGTGATCTGTATAAATAGCGAAGATTTGTACAAAAATATCGAATAAACCCCACTATAAGTAGCAATAAATATGACTAAATAGTGATTAAATAGCAAATAATAATACAGTATGCGTATTATTCCTGAGTTAATCTTATGAACTGACGTGATGAGCTGATATGTATTTCTATTCTGCTTTGACTTTTTGTACTATTCTTAAACATAGCCAAAACTAAATAGTCAATCATTAATTTTTAACAATAGACTTTTACAGTAAATAGTTAATCTAACTAGTTAAAGTAACTAGATTAAAGTTGTTATTTTGACACAACGCAAAATGTGGGAAAAAACTTATGTTTGAATTAGATTATAATTTGAACTTTCACACTTTTTGTGCGCCAATACGGAAAAATGATTGTTGTATAAAGGATAGAAATGTTATTGTTTAGGCATTATTGAGAAAAACTATGCAAAGTTTATTCATGTACTTTAAATTGCTTTTTAGCATTAAATCATTTTATAATTATCATTTATTAACTCAACAAAACCTATTGGAAACGGTTTCATCATACCCAGTTACCTCTATTACAGTGTACATTATTTTTTGTCTTTTTGATGTTCTTGTACGTATATCCATTGACGGGTAAACATAACACAATACTGCTCTGAAGAGTCTATTGTGCTTTTTTACTGTATGCATGATACTCTGTATTATTTTGATCAAGAGCTTTTTATGTTGCACAATATGGTTTCGGGTTGCACTTCAACTTCTTTAATTAAACTTTGCATGCTGTTCGTTGGTTATGTTATTTAATAACTGGTATTGAAGTTGGATATTTTTAAATCAGCTGTAAATATTAAAGATGGACTACGTTTCATCCTATTTCAATCTATTTTTGTTCACTGTTTTCCATTTTTCCATTTGACTATTGCGTTAGTATTGTAGAGTACACTAGTATTTTTATAATTATTATATCTTAATATTAATTCACATACAGTAAAGGGGATATATTATTTTTTTAACTTTTTTAATTTGAAAATGATTTCGATTTGGAAGTCGAAACGTCAATAATAGTATTCATCATCATCATTCTGGCTTTACAACCCTGTGTGGGTCCTAGCCTCCTCAAGAATTTCCCTCCAGTCGTCTTTATCCATTGCCTTTCCCCGCCAAGCACGTTTTCCCATATTTCTCATGTCTTCATCGATGGTATCAAAGAACCTTGTTCTGGGTCTTCCTCTTCTTCTCTGACCAATGGGTCTATCAAGGAGCGTTTTTCTAGCTGGGTCGTTTTGTTCCATCCGCATTACATGTCCCATCCACCTCAGACGTCCTATCTTAATATGTTTTACGATATCAAGTTCCTGGTATATTCTATAAAGTTCGTAGTTGTATCGTCTTCTCTCCGTCCGGCTCGCGGAGATAAGAATACGGCCGGGGTCAGAAAGCCCTGCCAGTCGTAAGAGGCGACTAATGGGTAGGAATAGGGAGGTGGAGAGCCGTCGTTCGAGGTGTCGGGTTGGTAGAAACGCACACGGTCGCTTCGGCGACACGGTCACCGGTCTACATTCCTAGTATCCGAGACGAGACTACTCGTGGGACCACTCTACTCCCATTCCAAAAGAGCCTGGTGAGGTTGAACGAGCTGGGCCCGTAAATACCTCTCCTGACCTTGGTCAGGAGGGGTGTGGACACACCGCGCCTGACGGCGGTCAGGAGCGGTGTAGGTGCCCCGGCACGTACCCACCGGGAGATCCAAGAGTGGTAGAGGAGAGATCCTCGGCGGCGACCTGTCTACGTGTGAGGTGGAAATTCCTCCGCCTGCCGAACCTACCCGCCCGTAGTGTGGGAGTAACGGGTAGGCAAGGTACTCACAACACAGGTACTACGGGGAAGGTGGAGCCCCCGCGGGTTGCGTGTGCTAGACGTGTCGTGGTAACCCTACGGGGTACCCCCACGGGGGGACCCACGGGACGTCTTTGGTACGCGCCCCGTGGCACCTTCACTTTGGTGTCGGACTCGTAGGGGCAGAGGTTTCACTAACGGGCGTATGCCGAAAGGCCAGGTAGCCCAGGGTCCTGCCAGTTCTTTAATTGGAGGGCACGCACTTATGTCATGTATCGTCTTCTCCACACTCCATTGTCATTCACTGCTCCATAGCTTCGCCTTAGTGCTTTTCTTTCGAAAATAGAATCTGTCGGCGGCGCAAATTCGGCGGTTTATATACTTCGTTTTTCATATACTGTTTTCATATAATTCGTTTTGTTGGTGTTTATTAATAAACCCATTTTTCTAGCTGATTCTTTTAATGCTACATACGCCTCTGGTACAGCGTTTTCCGTTCTCCTAACAATATTGATATCATCAGCATAGGCCAGTATTTGCACTGATTTATTATATATTGAATCAGTGGCTGTGATTTGTGACATACGTATTACTTTTTCCAGAGCCAGATTGAACAGTATACAGGAGAGAGGGTCTTCCTGGCGCAGCCCATTATTTGTTTTAAAAGGTTCAGACAGTTCCCCCTGAATTCGTACTCTACATTCAACTTTTTAAAGAGTTAGTTTTGTTAAATATACCAACTGATTTGGTATTCCTAGCTCTTGCATTACTTTGAACATTTCTCTTCTATTCACAGAGTCGTGGGCTGCTTTGTAGCCTATAAATATGTGATAAGTATCAAGCCTTCAAGCCATCCTGCAAGGAAAAATATTTGGAAAACGAAGTCCAGGAAGAAGAAGAACATCTTGGTTAAAGAACCTCAGAATCTGGTTCAATACAACATCTGTGCAGCTTTTCCGCGCTGCTGCAGATAAGATAAAGATTGCCATGGTGATCGCCAACATTCGTAACGGATTGGCACATCAAGAAGAAGAAGAATCAATGACATATTCCAGTGTTTTTTCCAAAATTTCTTTGAGGGTTGCAATCTGATGAATTGTAGATTTACCACCCCTGAAACCAGCTTGGTAATTTCCTACTATCCGTTCTGCATATGGTGCCATACAGTAACATAGTACTGTGGAAAATATTTTATACGCGGCATTTAGAAGCGTAATTCCTCTGTGGTTCGACATTCATAGATATCTCCTTTTTTGTGTATGGTGCAAAGTATTCCAATATTACAATCATTGAGGAGGGATTTCTGTGTCCATGTTTCTTTTATAAGCTGCTGTAATGCCTAATGGTATCATGGCCACCTTCTTTATGTAGTTCAGCTAGGTGATTATCTATTTCGGGTGATTTTTTTCTGGCTAGTTTTTTAACTGCATCTGTAACTTCAAGAATCGTTGGTGGTTCCTCTTCCCTCTTATCTGCTCCCCTTACCTCATATCTTTCGTCTTCAAGGTTTTCTTCTTCTTCCTCCACATTAAGTGCCTGGTTAAAGTATTCTACCCATCTACTCAATACATCTTTACTTGTTGTTAATAGGTCGCCATTCTGACTTCTGCATTGTCTTGTGGTTGCCTTGAATTCTTTTCTGTTGATGTTAACTTTCTTATAGAATGCTCTGAATTCTTGCTCTCTGTTAAGGTTTTCTATATATTTAAGTTCCGTATTAAGTTGGTTTCGTTTTTTCTTTTGTGTATCCTCTTTTCTTCTCTTCTCTTTGTCTGGTAATTATCTACAGTTGTCCTAGTTCGTCGGGTAAGCATCTTTCTGTAGGCTTTATTTTTTTCTTTAGTTACATTCTTGCATTCACCGTCAAACCAATGATTTTTACGGGCACAAATTTCTGTTCCTATTTCATTTTTCGCTGCTGCTTCACTGCCTTTCTTTATTTTGGTCCAGTAGGAGTCTATATCTGTCTGGCCTTCTTCATTTACATTTTGATTCCTTAGCCTGTTAGTGATGTTTTCCGAGTACCGTTCTGCAATTGTCGCATCTCTAAGCTTTTACACATTCCATACTGGTGTTTGAAATTCTTATTCTCAATGTTGAGATCACTAGGCAATGATCTGAGTCCATGTTTGTGCCTCTATAACTTGTGCAGTTTATTACGTCTGTTCCATGCCTTAAATCTATTAAGATGTGATAAATCTGACTCGTTGTTCTTCCATCAGGAGAGGTCCAGGTTACCTTGTGTATGTTCTTGTGTTCAAAATAGGTGCTAGCGACTGTCATATTGAGTGCTGCTGCTTCTGCATCAGTCGTAATCCAATAATAGTATTTTTAATCATTATGGTATTTTCAAGTGTACCTTCCAAATAAATGTGTTATAAAATTGACCAATATTATCAATACCTTGTTTAGAAAGAGATACCTACAGACAGAAAATATTATCTCGCCGCTTACGAGTCACTGTATTATGTGTTTACGTATTGTCGGTTCAACAATTTTATAGGTTTGTGAAATAAATGAATAAAATACTTAATGGGTAATACGTTCGCTTTATATGTAACACTATAAAATAATACAAAACTGTTATTAAACATATGTTGTTAGCCCTGAAACAGTAAACTAAATATAAAATTTACACAAGTGTATAGGCCAAACAAATCATAGAATTCAAAATAGAATTTATGAACATTTAATTTCTGTTCACAGTTTCGACTTAATTTCAGCTCTAGGTCAAAAACATCTTCATACAGTTCACAAAATTGATTTTGAAAACGGCATACGGTTACCTTCGACTTGGAGACCTCTCATAAAGAAAATACCGTCCGCTCCACAAATCAGTCAAAATCCTGCTGTCAGAAATTTTCGCGCCAACCCCCGTGTCAATCTCACCACGCCAACCTCCGCCCAAGCCACGTCACTATCGAGATATAAATGACCCGTCCTCTATTTCCAGCACCAGTAATGCATTGATAATGATCAGTGTAGTAATGTCTGAAGGCTCAAGAGACTGACACCTCGAAAGCCCCGAAGAAAACATCGAAGAGGATATCGAAAACTCGTTGAGTTTAATATTAATTCCTGTAATAGTATTAATCTTAGCTCTAGGTTTATAATATATACATATATATATATATATATATATATATATATATATATATATATATATATATATATATGGATATAAACTTCAAGGCATAAGTTAGGGATATGGCTGAATATTAAATAAACAATAATACAACAAATATACAACTGTATCAATCAATTAAATCTTTAAGTTTTTAAGTTTTCTTAAGTTTTTTTTTGTTTTATTCAAAGAACCAATAATTAAATTAAATTAAATTTATGACACAGAAGTGTCAATTCCAAAGCATACTTGATGAATATTAAGAAATGTAACGATTACAATAAAATACATGTATACCTTCGAGTTTAAATAAATCGAAAACGGTGATATCTATCGAAATATTACAAAAGTACCTTTTTTGCGTAGAAAAGTCTAAGGAAACAATTTTTAAAATATTTTTTTTAAAATATGTAAAAATTAAAAAACATGTGACGCAATAACCCCCACTTACCTTCCAAAACTACCCTGTATTAATATAGGATGTGGTAGGTGGTGACATGAAATTAATTATCCTAATGTCTTATAATCACTCCCAAAATATGAACTCCGTATTCAAAACCGTTTGGAAGATATTTGAAAAAATAAGAATTTCAATTCACCCCTTTAAAGGGTTGTATCTCCCTTATTATTCAGTTTTATAAAAAAGTGTACATAAAGAAGTACCCTTATTTTTGGACGTACTATGAGCTCTAGAAATTAATGTACATAATTCTGGACCACCTTGTATATATACAGTAAAACCTCCCTTAACCGAAACCTTTTTAACCGAAACATCGTTTAAACGAAACGGCTGACAGTTTCAATAATTTCGTCAATAAAAAGTAAATGTTTGTCGCAAAACGTAAACAATTCCGTTAATTTCACTCACCAATTGATGTCTATGTGTGTTGGGAAATCACAAAAACCAAGAGCTCTAAAAGATACTTCCGAAAAGGCATTTTAAGGTATAGAAGCCAAAAAAGTTCATGGATGTCAACCACTTTATTTTTAGAATGGTTTGAAAATGAATTCGTCTCAATTGTAAAATCCTTTTTAAAATCAAAAAACCTTATCATCAAAGCATTGTTGCTTGTTGGCAATGCGTCCTCTCCTTCAAAATCTACAAAATGGTCAAAATTGTCAGGTTTTTGCCACCGAATGTCACAAGCTTAATCCAGCCGTTAGACCAGGGAGTCATAGAGACATTCAAGAGACATTATAGAGAAGCATTCTTAAGACATCTGTTATTACAGGAGACGAATTAATCCAAAAGTGTTCCCGAAATTCTCAAATCTTTAACAATAAAACATTTTTATTGGTGAGCTGAGTCGTGGCCCAAGATCAAATCCTCAATTTTGGAAAAATGCTGGAACAAACTTTTTGATAAGATTTTGATTAACGATCCTGAAGAAGAAAATTGTAAGAAAACGACAGAAGAAATTAAACCTTTCATTAAAAATTTGCCGGGACATGACGAAATTAACTAAGAAGAGATACGTGACTGGTTAGCAGCTGATGACTCAGAACGAGAATTCATCGACCAGGACATCATTGATATGGTTCTTTATCAAGACAACCTGAGAATATCAGATGCCGAAGATGATGACCCAAGAGGCAACAGGCAGCACAAGACCGTCGACGAGATTTTCAATGCTTTAGACGAAAGAATTTTATACAGTAGGCCTAATTAGTTAGGGACACGACTAGATTCTTAATTTTTGTTGTTATTACATAAAGTTTTGTCCTTTTCAGATTGCTTTACGTTTCGTCGAACAATCAAATGAGGCAAACTCATGACGTTCTGCAAACTAACGATGGAGGGAGAGAGAAACATCGTTGTCAAACGAAAACTCAAAAAAATAGCAGATTTTTTTAAAAAAGCATGTTAAACTTGTTCATTTTTCTTAATTTTATTACTTTATTTTGGATTTACTTATTAGAAAACATTACGAAATCAACTCATAGTATTTTTTAATACCAATACTTTGATCAAGATTATTATAAAAAACAATGTTATTTTTAACCGAAATTATTGTTATCCGAAACGGCCTCCCCCCCCCCCCCCCAATTATTTCGGTTAACGAACGTTTTACTGTATATATATATATATATATATATATATATATATATATGTATATATACATATATATACTGTTATGAAATTAAAGCTCCTAAACAGTTTTTTTTTATATGAATAGTATGAACATAAAACAAAATGACAATATTAAATATACCACATATATATTTAACTTAAACAATTGTATTATTGTTGTTAATTTAATAGTTGAAACTAGATTCAACAATAAGAAAGAAACTAAAAGCAAAAATAAGCAGAATTCACAGACATGTAACAAACCAATAACGACTATATTGTATCACCAGATTTAATTAATGTTTTCAAAATAATTTTAGTATTATTATAATTAAAACCAGTTGGTTTATTATAAACAAATTTAGCATAATAGAAATAAGATTCTTTTAATACGTGAGTTATTATAGCCACTGAGTTATAGTTGGTTGATAAACACTTTTCAATTATAAAAAAAAATATATATATATAAAAAAAAAAATTTAAACCAAAAACAATTGTTGATCATGAAATTGATTATGATTTAAACTTAAGTTATGGTTCGTTATATATATTATATTATTTATGTAGGAGAGACTTACAGAATAAGCCAATATAGCCACAACATAAAGATACAAAAAGCAAATATCAAACCACTTCGGATCGAGTGGAAATAAAAACCATAAATTTGTATTTATTAATTAATTTCATTTTTATTATAATTCAAATTCTAATATATACAAGTCAATAGAATCTTCAACAGTCCTAAAACAGATAAAATATTTAAGTCATTTATTCACAAAGTAAGAAGTTTCAATTTGTTAGTAAACATACAGTTAACATGGATAGAGCTCGGAAAATAAAACGTGTTAGGAGGTGAAATAGGATATAGCTCATAAATAAGAGTTCAGAATGATATAATCTTTAATGGACAGGTAATCTGAAGACAATTCTCAGTGATTCAATATCAAAAGTGCTTTCAGATAGCTTTAAAATTAAATAAAAGCAAAATAAAAGCAACTAATTCATGTTAAAATTGGTGTATGTCAAATTTGTTAGTAAAAATTTTAATATTTAAATTATCATTTGTTGTAGAAATTATATGTCAAAAGAAAGCTTAAATTCTCTAGTATTTGTTTCAATTCATTTCAAAAGTCAATATAGTTCTCAAGATTTAACAATTTATTTTATGAAAATTTAAAATATTTTTTATTTTAATCATAAATGTCAAAAATATACAAAAATCCTGTCAGATCTTTAAAAACATTGTCAAAATGCTTGGAGATCTGGTAAGCAATGAAAAATAAAAGATAGAAAATCAATAGTTACGAGAAAAGTCCAGAAAATTTTTGATTTTTCAGCAGTCACAATTTTTCAAAAGTAATTTAAAAACCTTGAAAAAGTCCTGAATTATAACAAAGTATATTCAAATTACCTTGCCGATAAGAAAACCATCGTTTCTGATCAAATCTCAGCAGAGCCTGCAGATTAACAGTACATTTTCCGATAAGGGAATTGTTAGCAGCCATCATAAAGAGGTCAACAGTTACCAGAAAGGTGAGTTGTTCCACTCATTTGAATTCTCGCTGAATAAAGAGACCGTTTGGTGTTTATTTTTGACTGAAGATCATTTAAAATTCATTTTGGGTACTTATAAAAATATTTCTCAACCATTGGAGAGATAATTCTGATAGTTTGCACAGAGAACATTATTTTATATCACAATTTTGCGGCCCTAATCCATTAGAAGACGTCACTGAAAGATGCAATCTTTGTTATTGAAGATTTCCATAAAATTTTCAGAGAAGGGATTATCTGAAAGACGAAAGTGAACTTTAATAAAGTTAAACGCAAGTTTTGAAATTTCTTTAGAAATAACCTTACCTTTTTAAACAGCCTATATCATTCTAAATCATCTTTGTGTTAAAAAAAAATTAATTTGAAGCCAAGTTCACAAAAATTTTATTATCGCTTTTGTAATATTACCCAAATATAATTCGCCGTTTCTTTTGCTTACTAAAATCATTAAACAAAACAGTTAATCGATATTAAACTAAAAATTGAAGGATTGTAGACCTTTGTTTTCGCTCTAAAGGGATAGTAAGTGAGGTTATAAATACTTTGACAAATTAGATCAAGTATTTCTTGTTGCAACTTCACAAAACACTAATTTCATATACTTACTTCAATATTGTATTACGTCATAAATCTAAATCCATTCATATTAGTATTAAACGGTTAAGTATTGGCTTATTTATTGGAAGAATCTTAAATAATTTTCTTTTATATATTATACAAGATATCGTTGTGTAATATTTAATTGATCACTTGTGAATAATTGCACAGTACATTAAAAATAAAACTTCTTGTGTGGTGATTTTTGCTTTATATAATTTTGTATTTCTTTATCAAGCACTGCAGGTCACAGAACTCGCTTGAGTTAAGAATCTGCATGTTCTAAGAAAAATAAGTAAAAATTCAAATTCAAAATACAGCACGTTTCTTTCTATACTTTAGATAAACAAACGAAATTTTCTTTTATCAATAATAGAAAAGATTCATTTTGCATAAAAAAAAGCAGTATCCTATGAGATTTAGAGAATACAAGGTGAGTAGAATAAATGTTTGTCAAATTTTTTTTATATTTTCAGGCGTTCAATAAATTTTATTAAAAGCATTTCTAAATTTATCAATATTACAAATTAATCAACTTAAAAAAAAAAAAAACATTATTTTTATCTTCATAAAGCTAGCCGGTAAATAAGAGCAACTTGTAGTTTTCTTACATCGAATTCGCATATCATAAACAATACATTATATATATATATATATATATATATATATATATATATATATATATATATACATATATATATATATATATATATATATATATATATATATATATATATATATATATATATATATATATATATATATATATATATCTTATTCATGTTACGTTCTTCCTAATTTAGTTAATAAACTTCGAAAATAATATGTATGACTTTGATTACTACAAAATTGTTGAGCATACATATCCAACTTTTATGTTTGTTGGAAACTTTTGTTCTAAAATAACACGAAAAATAAAATGAAATTGACTGCACTTTATCAAAATGTAAAAATAAACCATAAAGCTTTATCATGTTTATAATTCAAAGTTGATTGAAAAGGCGAACATTTATGATGACTTCGTGAGTGTAGGTGAGGTAAATTGAAAACGATATTTATTTGGTTTGTAGCTTTGAAAATTGCGTTATTATTTTCAATAAACGCAACACGAAACTTTATAATAAAATATTGACTTTTTAAAATAGGATGTCTTGAAATTATATGTTTTCTATGATTTATTACTGTTTGTTGGCTAAGGGCAAATGAGTTACTGGCAGTATCTCTTATCGAATTATGACAATTTTTTAACTTTCATCTGATATCCCAAGTAGTAAATTATGTCATTACCTCTTAGTTCCTACGTTCCTATGATAGACGAACGTTTTCCAGATATATAGCTGGTACCAGCTGGACCCTTTTAAATGCTTTGCAATAATCTATAAAACAAATGAATAGTGGAATATTACATTTCTTAGATTTTTCTATTATTTGTCTTACGTTCAGAAAATATTGTCGAGTACCTCTATCTTTGATAAAGCAAGCCAGTTTGCTCTGGGGGCATTTCTCTTTGTAGGAAAGTTTTTAGTACTTCATTGATTTTGTGTAGAAATATTTTTGCTGGAATCATCATCATCAGCCGTTTTGAGTCCACTGCTGGACATAGGCTTCCCGTAAATAATTCCAATGCATTCTATCTTGAGCACCCTGAATCCAGTTGTGCTGAATGCGCTTGATGTCATCTGACCATCTTATTGGAGGAAGTCCTCGATTACGATAAGTATCGTGTCTAGGTCTCCATTCCAGAATTTTCTTCGTCCACTTTCCATCTTTTAATCTGGCAACATGCCCCGCCCAGTTCCATTTCAATGTTGTAATCCTTTAAACTGCGTCAGTAACACCAGTTTTTTTCCTAATTATTGTATTTAATACTCTGTCTCTGAGGGATATATTCAGCATTGACCTCTCCATCGCTCTCTGTGCCACTTGTTTTTTAATGTGCTGGAATGTGATATAAGAAATATTCTGTAGTTGTCACATTTATGGAATCTGCCTTTTTATATATTGTAGTTATTGTATATTTTGTCCAGTCATCAGCAGATTGCTTGGAATGCCATATTTTCTTACAGCGAGGTTAATTTTATTCCCGTTTCTTCTATGACTTTGAGCATTTCTGCTGTTACCGTATCTGGACCTGGTGCTTTGTTATACTTAAGTTTGGTGATCGCCATTCCTATTTTATTCTCGAATATATTAGGTTTTTCTTCGATTTCTTCAGGGGTTTAATAAACAAGTTACTGGCATTGGCGTTCTCTTGGTTGATTGTTTGGATCGTGGCTTTCAATATCTTTGAATATATATTGTAGTAGTATTGTTGTTTATCAGAATGGAATCTTCGTTTAATTTCTTTGTTAAGGTCTCTTAAACTAACTTTTTCTCTTTCACTATGTAAACCACTTTGACAAAGATTTCTTCTATTCTTATATATTTTAAGGATTTCATCTGTTGTCCAGTGTTTTTATTTCGCAGGATTATGTACCTTTGGGCAATTAATTGGTGTTTACACCATATTTAATAGTTTCCCATATCTCTTGATGTACCCTAAACGAAGGGCATACTTTTTTGCACTTCTTCGAGAAGGTTGTCCTATTTTCTTAGTTATATCCTCGTTATCTCTCTTCTTTTGTTAGGCTCTTTAAGTTTGAGCTTTACTTTAGCCACAATGAAAGTATGATCTGATTCATATATCGCCACTCTATATGATCTAACTGTTTGTGAAAATGTAGTCAATTTAATTTCTAGATCTACCTCCACGACGAGTATAAAGTCGGCGTACAAGATTTTTAAATCGAGTATTCGTAATAGAATAGTTATTTGTACTAGAACACACGATTAAGCGGTCTCCTTATTCTGTGAAGTGTTACCTGGTAAGTGAAGTAACTTTTGTGTTAAATTTACCGCATATTAAGATTAGCTCTTTATGTTAGCAATTGTTGTTTCAAATTTTTCGTAGAATCTCCTGACTTTTATGTCGTCTGCTGTACTGGTTGGCACATAAACAACCATTGGCCAAGTGTTTGTCCAAAACCCTACAACCTTTCGAAAATGCTTCATCCTTCGTCAAAAACTCTTTTCATTTCATCGAACTTCTTAAACCATATCCTATATTACCGTCAGACATTCTAGTAAGTTTTAATATTGTTTCACTCTTTACAAACATTCCTATAGATGAAACTCTAAACATTCTGAAAACTAAATACAGTATACTTATCTCTCATTAAACATTGTATGTCCAACACATATTTCATCTTTCAAAACCAATTCTACAGACAAACAAATGGTGCCCCAATGGGATCCCCTCTATCTTCAGTAATTGCCAATATCTTTATGGAAGACTTCGAGACTTGGGCACTATCGCCATCAATGCTCAAACCCACATGTTGCTTACGATATGTTGACGATACACTCGTCATTTGGCCCCATGGCAGGGATGCTTTGGTGTCTTTTCAAACCCATCTGAATGGTATACATTCTAGTATCCAGTTCACGGTGGAGATGAAAACTGATCCATCTCTACCATTTCTTGACGTTATCATAAAAAAACCTAATCTCAAGGTTTTCATTACTTTGTTAATCGAAAACCCACACATATAAATCGTTACTTGCATGCCAACTCTCATCATCCACCTTCACAAATTAATTTAGTCATTAATACCCTTATCTCCAGATCAATATGCCTTTGCTATGATGCAAGTAGATCCGCTGAGCTCTCTTGTTTAAAACAAGCCCTTATTCAAAACGGTTACCGCGAAAATCTCATCAATAGGAGCATCCTCAGACATCAATCTCCCACTCAATCTCAATCCAAAGACTCAGACCCTTATCATACGAAAGCTTTTCTTCCTTATATCAAAGATGTCACTGACAAAATCGTTAAATCAAGAGAAATAAAAACAATATTTACCCCCCAACAAAAATTTTCATCTCTGGTCCGATCAATCAAAGGCAATATTTCAAATAAACAACATCGAGTTTATGAAATTCCTTATGCACACTGTCCCCGATCCTATATAGGCCAAACAAATCGTAAATCCAAAATAGGATTTATCCAATTCCGTCAATTTCAGCTCTAGGTCAACACCATCTTCATACAGGTCACAAAATTTATTTTGAAAACTCCAGAACCATAGCCTCCATCCGCTTTTATAAAACAAGAATTATCCGAGAAGCCATAGAAATTGAAAAAAGGCCAAATTGTCTCAATAAAAGAAATGAAGCCATACGGTTGCCTTCTACATTTTCTCTTAAAGAAAATATCGCCCCTCCTTCCTCGAATCAAAATCCCACTGTCGGATATGTTTGCACCAACTGTTGCGCCAATTCCCACCCTAACCCCCACGCCAACGTCCACCAAGGCCACGTCACTATCGACGGTATAAATGAACCGTCTACTGTTCCCAGTGGTAGTAGTGAAGTGAATATTGATCAGTATAGTAGTGTCTGGTGGTTCGGGAGACTAAGACCTCGGAAACCCTGAAGAAGAAATCAGAAAGGATGTCGAAAGCTAGGCGCAATGAAAATCAACGCGGTTCAACCCGGAAGACTGGCGAGTTTCGTATTAATGCTTATAATAAATCTTACCTCTAGGTTTAATTGTACTAACCGCGGAAATCTTTCCGAATATATATATATATATATATATATATATATATATATATATATATATATATATACCAAAGTTGACACACGGAACAAAAACTGGATCTGAAACAAAAGACAAACAAGTAGAATTAAAGTGGCAGAATTGGTGTATCTCAGACGTGTTAAAAAAACACCTCAAAACTATACCTTTGATAAACAAAATACAGGAAAAACAATTTGCCTGGTTTTGACATTTATCCCAAATGAACAGTAATAGAAAAGTAAAGAGAGTATGGAAGGCAAAACCAATATGGAAAAATAAAAGAGAACGTCCGGTTAAAGCCTATATAGTGACATGACAAATATAGTGACGTAAATAGCCAAAATGGAAGCAAATCATAGTAGGAAGCACTATAATTTGCCAGAGGAATAAAAAAGAATAGAGATAATTGATTAAAAGCTAGATATAACAACTCTCGACAGCTAGCGGTATAAAAGGAACGATTATGTGTATTAATTTATAAATTGTTCCCTTTTGATGGATTTGTTGCGGATTGTTAATGTACTCTTACCACTGTCATTCAGAACACGCATTTTTTTTTTCTTTATTATTAGGTTGAGAATATTTAATTCTTATATGTACTTAAGAAAATAAAACTTTTATTATTAATATTATATTATTATAATATAAATTACTTAAGAAAAATCTTTTTTCAACCATTTTGTTTTTGCTTATTTTATTTTACAAGCCGTTTAACTCAGTAAATTGTACCTATTTGATTACCTCTTGCATTACAAACTAAATGGCAACGGGAAACAAATACTCGTAAACCACTTTTATACATTGCTCCCGAATGTACCAGAAAGCAATTCAGTGTTCCTGACAGAGCAACTTACTTGTTTTGTGCTGCCACACTGTAGTCATTGACAACTCTTGTCCAAAGTTGAGACAGAATTGGGTTTCATTATGCTAAACCTACAAGCGTAAAATCTGAATTTCTAGTTTCACCAGTTCACTCGAGGGTAAAATTATTGAATCAAACACACTAAGATCTCATCATTATACGAGAATGTCTTACTTAATGATAGTTACTGTTGATTAATATGCATACCAATTTAAAAATCAGATTATAATATTTTGTTTAAGCTTTGCACATTAGTATTTAACGTAGTGACTTAGTCGACGAAACAAGAAAATGTTAATGAGATTTTAGTGTATATGTTTAATTTATTATCCTGTAGCGGCATAAAAACAAATCTACTAATTTGATAGCGAAATTTCTTTACATATTCCTATATTGAGACATTAATATACATCGTCTTCATCTAACTGCTTTAACCATCACAAACGTTGAGGTGGTTTGAAACTTATAAATTCTTCGCATTAGATGACTCCCATTTTGACGCTGAACATATTCTTAAACTTTTCATATTCTCTCATCGTAGGGTCAATACTCAGTATTTATCCCTTATGAACGTGTAGCATTTCGATTTTCATATATGTTAAAACACCGAAAAATATTCTCAATCTTTTTGCATCGCTGAGATTGATAATATAAACATTTTTAGTTTGTTTATGTAACACAGATAGGTATTTCTTTTGATATTGATTCCGTCTATTAGAGATTTTGCACATCAAATAAACAAGAATTTTTCCGTTTATGTTTTGTTTATACCGAGTTGGTAGAATGACGTCACTCGACGATGGAGTACCTGGCGTACCTCAGGGTAGCGTTTTGAGCTCATTTCTATATCTGATATTTACAGCAGACATTCCAACCAGCAATGATACATACTTAGCTACATTTGCCGATGACACGGGAATCTTGGCAGTGGATATCGACCCTAATATAGCTTTACAAAAAGTACAAAATCATTTAGATCAATTACAAAACTGGCTCAGCGATGGAAGATCAGTGTTAATGCTAGCAAATCAGTACAAATTACTTTTACAAGAAAATCTACATGTCCACAAGTTTATAATAATAATACTCCCATTTCTATAAAACCAGTTGTCAAATACTTGGGATTGCACCTGGATAAAAACTTTCATGGACAACGCACAATAAAAGTAAACGGAAACAACTAGATCTTAACCCTACAATGCTCAATTTTTAATTTTAGATAGGAAAAAATTATATGTATAGCTATTTTATAAAGAAGTCCGAAAAAAATAATTAAAAAAATTTAAAGTTATTTTTTTTTTAATTTCCGGACATTTTCGGTAATGTATCAAATTTGATACAAAGTGCATTTGGGCAAAATTATATATGGGAAATAAAATACTTAAGTACCTTTATAATATAATATTTTTATTAATGAAATTTTTGTACACATGCAGGTAATGAAGAATCACCTTTGAATGCTAAAACATTTTCAGTTAATAGTAAATTTTTTTTTTTCCACAAAATATTTTTAAATTTGTCTTTAAATAAATGCATCTCGTTAGTATTTCATCTAAGTCTTCGCTTATATATTCGTCTTCGGTCTTATTAACGTTTACCTCTAATTCATTTCTTATATCTTCGATTTTCCTTATTTGTTCTCTGTCATTTTCGGCTGTATCTTCCAGTTCTGCCCCAATCAGCTTATCTTCGAATACCACTAGAATATTTGTGTACCCCGGAGGTAAAGGACACTATGTCCATTTTTATCGAAATTTAGATTATTGCACTTTTGAATATAACTTTTCTGGCTCTACACATAGGTAAACCATACCATGTCCAGAGACAATTTTACGGCAAGTTACCGACTTTTTAATAAACACCAAGTCCACTTCCAGTCAGAGGTAAACAACACCATGTGGACTTGGTGTTGTTTACCTCTACTATATGTGTGCACCGTCATTTACCATCCGGACATAGTGTTATGTACCCTTGTACACTTCCCGTCATATAAAAATGGTACTTTTTTTTTCCCAATGTAAACCAGTGTTCAGACCAGAGATATGTAAGAGAGCCTCTCTTACATATCTCTGGTTCAGACTGGACACAATGGTTCGGGAAACAATTCATTGCTGTCATCACAGATAACGGAATTTCACTAAATCTAAATAAAAAAAAATAACGTTCAAAAATGTGTTTAGATAAATATTATTTTTATCATTAACAACAAAAAACGGTATCTAATAAATTTAATAACGAGAAAGACGGTTGAGTTAATGTCCAAAATGTTTGAAGAATTTTTTAATAATGGAGAAATGTCAAAATACTATTATTTCAGCAGGTTCGAATTATAATACATATATTTAAATTCCACACTTTATAAAGAAAGAAGATTGAAGAGGGTTTGGCCAGAAGACATACCGCAATAATACTTAGAGAACCGTTACTGGACGCTATTGCTTGTCAAATTTAACGTGATACTTGGCCGATTTGAAATTGGGCTCCACCCACGATGCGCATTCGACCACAACACAATTCGTCCTTATTATTTCTTGGCCCTTCGAAGTGCAAGGTACTTGTATATTCTGCGACAAAGTTTTTTTTTATTTTACTTATGTTTAAAGTTACTGTGTGTTGAAGAAATATCGTATTACAATAGATTTGACTTTTTAAATAATTATTGTTAAGTATTTTAAATTATAAACATGGATTTTCATTCAAAATTAGAAGGCAAAGTCTTGTCTGGACAAACGAGGGAGGTAATAGCAAATGTAATTATTTTTATGCAGAGAGAAGCGATGCAAAATCCGCATGTTAAAGATTTTAAAAAAGTTCAAGAGCGTGCTTCCTTAGCAACGGGAGTAAGTATAGCCACTATAAAGGAGTGGCCTATAGCCACTAGGCGTTCTTTCGACGCCTAACAAAAGAATGAGATCTGCCCCAAAATCCAACTTGGGCGATTTTGACAAAGGTTTACTTCGGCGTATAATAATAAATTATTATGTCACGGAAAAACGAGTTCCTACATTGCGACATATAACAAAAAAAATTAATGAAGACAATATTTATACAGGGTCGCATGAAACTTGAAGTGATGAGAGATATGGGATTTCGATGGAAGAAAGCGAAGAATAACAGGAAAATCCTAATGGAAAAACCCGATATACAAGTGCTCCGGAGGAAGTTTCTCAGAAATATTAAAAAATTAAGGGAAGAAAATCGGTCCATAATTTACTTGGATGAAACTTAATTCAATGATTCATTCCTCTCATACCCATGACAGATACTAGGGAGACAATACCACCAAAGGTTTGCACAAGCCAGTGTCCAAAGGGGAAAGGCTGATTATTGTTTACGCCGGCGGCCAAATGGGGTTCATAAAAAACGCATGTTTGACATTTAAAACTGGTACGAAGTCTGGAGATTATCATAGCGAAATGAACTATAATAATTATAAAAAATGATTCATGAAAAACTTATTCTTAATATACCAGCCCGTAATGTATTAATTATAGACAATGCATCATACCACAATGTCCAAGTGCAAAATATTATTCTATTATTCTATTGTAAAGAAATAAACAACAGATTAAAATATTTATGACTTACTAAAATGCCGAAGATCCGAAGAACAAATGACTATAATATAAAATATTACGACAACTCTAGTATAAAAATTAAGTAATAAATGTTTCGTCGGTATGTTCCAGGTATAAGATTAACTACTGTTCTTTTATTCTTATACAGTTTACTGTAACGCAAATGTAAAGCTTTCATCTCTGCCAATATTCCTCTTATAAAATTACAGAACGAGACATTTATAGAAGTGTTTGAAAAAACTGCCGCTTAAACATGACTGAATGGTCAATATTAATGAGTCAAATAAAATATAATTATTAGAAGAATTTTTTTCACCAAGTAACAAAAATAAAATATTTTGTATTTTGAGAAAAATTTCCGAAGGAAAAATTAAAACGTCAAAATAACATACAATATAGACATATCATAGAAGTTCCATTAATAAATAAGGCCACTCTCTGTAAACTTGTAGTATGGAGTGTACCAACGAGGCGAAGAGACCGAGCGCATTATATATCTCTTTTCCTCCGAATGCGTTCTCACTTAATTTTCTACGCAAGTAGACAAATTTGTCAAGTATCACCTTAAATTTGAAAAGCTGTACCTAACTCACGTTAATTTACTTACAGACTATTTACTTATTACTATGTGTATAGAGTAGATTGTAAACAAGCAATGTAACAATAAAAAAAAAATGTTTTATATAATTATGTATAATTTTTTAATGTTTGTTCCTTTTTATTGTTGTTTGTGAATTCTTTTGCTAGAAATTTAAAAATAATCTAACCCTAATATTTCTCTCTATTCTTTTAGTCTGAAACTGAATGTCCAACATCAATTATACTCTGGATCTTTAACTTTGATCTGTTTTAAATTTGTCCTAATTTATATATTTGATAAAATTAATTAACAGAATATTATTGACATTAATATATTTACTAGATAAACTTTTATTCTTAGTAAAAATTAGATACCGAACTGCACAATGAAAATTCATTAAACGTCGTTATTGTTTTCCTTGATGCATAGTCGACCTACTTCCAACTGGAAGATGGATGTGTTATCAAGATCAATGCAAATTTCAAAGATCCCAATCGGGTCACTCTCTCGTTTTGTAAAGACGATCCTTGGATATCTTTAAACGGCTATTACCAGAGATTTTAGCAGTTATTCATGTTCCCAAGCAGCGATAGTATCAATTAACCCAGAACTATGAATCTGTTACTGATAAATAGACTTGACAGATACGCAAATAAAATGTGACATAACACTGGTTTATCAAAAATATGTATTTAATTTTGAATATATACATACAATAATAGAAAATTAATATAAATGCAAAAAAAAGTAATTTGTAGTAGACACTTTTAACGTCTGTGTATTTCAGTGATACATTATTTTCCGGGATTAAAGCCGTAGTCTTTAATTATTTTTCCCATCCTTTTGGCTTTACTAAAAGTGTATTGTCATGCTCTTACACAATTTTATATGGATTGGTAGTCTATTAAAATGTCTTTGTCCCATTGTACTAGGAGACCTAAAATATATATTTCCCCTGCATATTGGGGCATGTAATCTTTATATCTAGTATTTAAGTTATGAACTTGCCCATTGGGGATAATTTAAAATTATCGAGGTTATTAAATAAGTTAATATTAAATATATTAATATTAAGTATACAAGTCTCCAGAATATATGGACAAGCCAAGGGTAGTATTTTGAATGTTTGAAAATATTGTCTACAACTAGTATTATGAGGGATACCAGCAATAGACCGTATTATTCCTTTTTGTGCAATAGAGACTTCATTAATATGGCTACTTGTTCCACAAAAACAAATCCCGTATCTTAGACAAAATTTGGCCTGGGCATAATACAGCACAATTAATTGTTTCTCCCTTAAAACTTGTTTAACACGTTAAACCCCATGTGTACCACACTGGCACATACTCTAGTTTTATCTGGGACCGTGTGTACCTATCAGGCCACAGCGAGGTGTCTTGTTCCTAAAGCTGTGGCTTGTCGAGGATCGCATTTGCCGTGCTTTCTTATGTATAAATTTGTATAAACGGTCTGTGGTAAACAAAATCAGTGGTTGGTCCGTTAAACCACGTGTTCGCAAACAGGTTAGGTTATAATTTTTAACATACTTCCGTCGTTCCGTCAGTATCGGTTCGAACGTTTAACGGGGCTAGGACTATTTCTCTTCAATTTTTTGGTAAAAAGTGAAACTAAAAAAGAAGATAATGTTCCGAAAAGGACTATCGGAAGACGAACTTCGCCGAATTGCTGAGGACAGTGACTTTAGTGATATCAGTATGCCTGAAAGTACGTTTTATGATTCCGATGCCGATCCAGTGTACAATGAAAATATTACTGATGGTTCTTTAGACTCATGCAGTAGGGAATATGAGTCTCGTGAAAAAATTTGCAAACAAACACAAAATTGCAAAGAATTTACTGCAGGTCCTAGTTCTAACCAAAAGAAGCCTGACACAAGAAGGATAGGTAAGTTATTTAGGAATGTACAATTTCTGTTTGTAATTTACTTTTTTTTGCTTTGTATCAAGAAATAAAATAACAGAGCGGTGTGCCAAATCCAGATGATTTCAATAAGTTCGAACTATCCTTTACTTTAGCAATAAATCAGAAAGAAATTGAAAAACTTACAGACCACAAACCAATAGATTTCTAACTACTGTTTATCGACCGTCAAGTGCAAGATTTGTTGGTTACTGAAACTAACAAATACGCCGAACAAAAAATAATCGCTGGTATTGTAAATAAATCAATAACGAAACATTCGCTTATGAGTAACTGGAGACCAATTGACAGAGAAGAATTGCTTCGATTTTTGGCTCTCATTATTTGGATGGGGCTAGACAGAAAACCCGAACTCGGAGATTATTGGAGTAACAATTTACTTTACAAGAATGAAGTTTCTAAAATGTGTGAAATAAGTAGACGTCGATTTGAAATAATATTAAACATATTTCACATTTCAGATAATGAGAGCTGCCCACCTGGAAACAGACTCTACAAAATTTCTCCTCTTGTACAAATACTAAATGAAAAGTTTCAGAAAAATGTATACTCCTAGAGAATCGTTATGTATTGACAAAACTATGGTGCCATTTTGTGGTAGACTTAGTATTTTGCAATAGATTCCTGGAAAAAGACACAAAATATGGAGTCAAATTGTTTTAACTTTGCGTCGCAGATGGATATACGTACGCCGTAAAAGTGTACGGTGGAAAAGAGATGCAACCATATGAAAAGTCGTTAGCATCCAGAGTGGTGATGGAACTTATGCAACCGTTTCTAGATACAGGCAGAACTTTATATACTGATAATTTTTATATAAGTGTTGACTTGGCCCATGATTTAAATAATAGGAAAACCCATTTAGTCGGAACATTACGTGCCAATAGGAAACATAATCCAAAAGCGGTAGTCGATGCAAAATTAAAAAGAAGTGGCATGAAATATCTACAGAGTAATACAAAAGTTGTTATCGGAAAATGGACAGATAAAGGGGGCGTTTTGTTTTTAACGACCAAGGATATTCCTTTGATGATAGATGTTCAAACAAAACGTGGACCTTTTCCCAAACCATCGATCATTCTTGACTATAATTCTGCAAAATCTTTTATCGATGTGTCGGATCAAATCGTAAATTGGCTGTGGAATATATATATATATATATATATATATATATATATATATATATATATAAGCGGGGATCCTACAGCTTCTGCCGCTTCCCGCATTTCGATCGCCATCTTTTTCTATCTCTCCAGGTGTCTTCATCAATGGCTCTATCTTTCATGGTTTCCATAACACCTTGTATCCAAGACTTGGCTGGTCTTCCTCGTTTTCTTCTATTACTTGGATTGTATTCCATAGCTCTTTTTGGCCATCTGTTCTCGTCCATCCTCTGTACGTGTCCATACCATATTAACTGTCTAGTTTCTATTCTTTCAGAAGTTGTATGTACTCTATCTGTTTTTCTTCTAATTTCAGAATTAGGTATACGTTCTACTCTTGATATACGGCAAGCTCTTCTTAGGTAGTCCATTTCAACCGTGTCAACTTTTTTCTTTCCTTTTACTGTCATTTGCCAACATTCTGCTCCATATGTAAGAATGGGCTCTACAATTACTTTGTAGATAGTCATTTTAGTTCTCATAGTAGCTTTGTTGGACCAAAGTATCGAATTCAGAATTTGAACACTCTTCCTGCCTTGTTGCACTCTATAGTCTATATCTCGTTCCGTTGTTCCTTTACTGCAGATAATACTTCCCAAATATTTGTATTCGTAGCACCTTTTCATTTGTCTAATTTCCAAATCCGGGTCTTCGTCTTCATTGCCTATTCGCATATATTCCGTTTTAGACATATTCATACTCATCCCCCATTTTTCGTATTCATCTTTGAGCTTTCTAAGCATATAATCTGCATCTTCTTCACAGCTTGCAATTAGTACTTGATCATCTGCAAAGAACAGCGTTGTCAGATAATGGTTGTTAAGCTTCAACCCCATTCCCGCACATTTTTGTCTCCACTGGTGCAGTGGAATTACTAACAAATGGCTGTGGAATTACTAACAAATATCGCAATTGTGAACTCCTTAGTTCTCTACAAATCTGTTACTGGCAAACATCTCTCAATTACTGAGTTCCGCGAACAGATTGTTTTTTAATGCCACAAACAACTTCTGAAAACACTTTAACAACTCTGCATACGTTGGACGAGAAAGAGAAAAGGGGAAGGTGTTCAGTATGTTATAAGAACTTTTCGAACCGTGAAGGAAGAACATCAGCGATGAAGAATGCCAAAAGGTATTTGATTATCTTCCTGGTGTGAGCCAATATGGCACACATGGTCCACATTAAAACAAATTACAAAAATAACTATAAATAGACCGTGTGTACCGTGTTGGTATATGCTGTTTATTACTTAAAAAAATGTATTTTTTTTATTTTAGAATAGAAATAAATAGTTTTATACATTTTTATTTCAAAATTATTAAAAAATGTTCCGGTCTGACAGAAAACTTATATCATGATGGTCCGGGGATTAACGTGTTAAAATTTTAAAACAAAAAAGTTACTGAATTTAATTTTGCAGCAAGTGCATCACAATGTTTTTTCCAACTAAGGCATTCATTTACATGAAGTCCTAGGAACTTTACTGATGAAATGTTTTCTATGTCATTACTAGTTATATTCAAATTAATTGGGTTAACACATCGTTGCCTATTATGAAACTGAATGAAAAGAGTTTTTAGATATTCAATAATAGGTTATTATTACAGAACCATATGTAAAGATCCGACAGTAAACGATTACATTTCGGCTCTAAAGAGGTTTCAGATCCATTAATTACGGCATTCATATCATCCGCAAATATTGTAAAGTATCCATCTGAGTTAACCGAGAAAACATCGTTGACGTAAATAAGAAATATAATGGGTCCTAAAATTGAGCCTTGTGTTACACCTATATTAAGATCGAGATAGTTAGATTCATGCTCTCCTGTTACTCTTCTGCATCTAATTAACTTGTGAGAGTATCATAAAAGGAATGAATTGCTGTATGAGTAGATTTTTTAGACTGGAAACCATGTTGGTTACTAACAATCACATTATTTGTCTGTAAAAATGAATTAAGTCTTTGTAAATAGCTGTATTCAAAGATTTTTAAAAATATCGGAGAAATTGTTATTGGACGGTAATTATTCACTGATTTATAGTCACCTTTTTTATGAATTGGTAGCACTTTTCCAGTTTTTTATAATCTGGAAGGTTACCATTTGAAAATGATAAATTAACTAAATATGTTAATGGTGATATTATAAAAGAAACAACCGCTTTTAGTAAAAACCCAGGGATTTCATCAAAGTCTTGAGATTTTTTGTTCTTTAGTTTTTAATTTAATAATTCGTTTAATTCGTAATTCTAATGTAGTGTGCGGATGAAGAAGAAGTTGGTCATCCAAAACAGTGTTCTTAGAAATATATGTTTTATCAGCATTTTTTAGGATAGTCACAATTGCTTCTAATGGAGCATTTTTTAAAAACAAAATTGTATGTCTCAGTCGCTATTTTGAATTTTTATATCACTTACTTTAGATAATTTTCGTTATATATGAGGTCTAGATTGCGCCGCCTACATAACAAAGCATTTATATTCCGTTTTTGTCCAGCTTGTACTCATACAGTGTGACCCATTTAGATTAGAAACACCTCTATAAAATTTAAAATTGTTAACCCATTTTAACCAAATTTTTTTTTTAATGTCATGTAATAAAAGGTTCATTGCGGGAAAAAATATGAAATATTTAGTTAAATTTTCAGGGCAGTCTACGATACTTTTTCTTCGTCGAAAATGGAGAATTTGTATTAACGATTTTTTTATTAAAAAAATTTCTTTGCCACTGGATTTAAAGTGGCTTCAAATAGCTATGACAAAAATTTCATTAAAATATATTTATTATTAACGAAGTTATGACAACTTAAAATTTTAAAACTCACTAAGCTACGAGTCAAAAAGAACACCCTGTATCAACAAATAACCATAAAACTAATTATTTTTCAAATAATTTTAATAATAAACCACTACTAGACAAAAAAATGTTTAAAATAGCATAAAAATTTAATGCAAGTAACGCACTTACATTATTATTAACTTTACATGCTACAACTTAAATCTCAGTTGCTATGACAACGATATTATTGTTTGACATTATTTTTGTTATACAAATTTCAGTGCTAGCATAAATTTATGCATAATATCAGCAACAATATTTACTTTAAATTCTTTTAATAATATTTTGTGTCATGGCTGCAAGATTAAGTTTGAGAAAAAAAATTGAAATTATACGTCTTTTGGGAGGTAACGATAGAAGTGCCAGGGAAGTTTGTACAATATTTAATGACAGACATGTGGATCGTCCTGATATTAGCTGCGGTACGGTAAACAAAATAAATAGAATATTTAATGAATATGGTGCAGTATCAAAACTAATTTTAAAAAATAACCCGTTACAAAGAAGAAGAGGAAATGATCAAATCATTTTGGACCATTTCAGAAATAACCCTAATGCCAGTTTAAGGAATGCCAGTTTATATTTGAATGTGCCTCGAGAAAGTATTCGGCGATGTCTTAAGGTAAATAATAAACCTTTCAAACCAAAATTCTTACACACATTACAAGAAAGCGACGAAGCAAAACGTTTAGAATATTGTTTATGGGCCCAAGGGGAATATTTAAACGATATAAATTTTCTAAAAAACGTGTTTACCGACGAAGCCACTTTCACTACAAATGGAGTAGTATCATCACAGAATTGTCCCTATTGGACAGCAGATAATCCCCATTGGGTAATAAACTGTAAAAGCCAGTATTCTCAAAAAATCAATGTCTCGTGTGGTATACTGAACGAGCGAGTTATTGGTCCTTTCTTTTTTGAAGAAAACTTGAACTCACAGAACTTTTTAGAATTTTTAAACACCGACTTGTGGGATGCTATTCATGAGCTCCCAATTAATGAACGATTAAATTTGTATATCCAGTTAGATGGGTGTTCTGTTCATTACGCCAGAACCGTGAAATAATGGCCAAATGAAAATTTTCCGAACCGTTGGATAGGCCGGGGTAGTCCGTTTATATATTTGGCACCCAGATCTCCAGATCTCACAATTTTAGACTTCTTTCTCTGGGGAGTTATCAAACAAAAAGTTTACCAAACCCGTGCAAAAGACGTAAACGGACTTCGTGCAAGAATTCGACAGGCATGTGCAGAAATTACTCCCCAACAACTAAGAAATGTAATTAGAAATATTCATAAACGATACGATAAATGTATCCAATTAGATGGTGGATTGGTAGAGGCAACTAGGATTTAAACTAAACGTATGTTTCCATGTTTCTGTTAATACAGAGTGTTTTTTTCTTAGTGAGTTTTAAAATTTTAATTTGTCATAAGTTTGTTATTAATAAATATATCTTAATGAAATTTTTGACATAGCTATTTGAAGCCACTCTTAATCCAGTGGCGTAGAAATTTTTTTAATAAAAAAATCACTAATACAAATTCTCCATTTTCGACAAAGAAAAAGTATCGTAGACTGCCCTGAAAATTTAACTAAATATTTCATATTTTGTCCCGCAATAGACCTTTTATTACATGATATTTAAAAAAAAATTGGTTAAAATCGGTTAACAACTTCAAATTTTATAGAGGTGTTTCCAATCTAAATGGGTCACACTGTATGATTATCCTGCTTTTTTAAATTTTTCTATTATTTTATTCATTACTAAGTTGAAAATTAGTGGACTTTTACACCTCTAACTTTATAATTTTTCAGATTATTATTCTATTGTCTATTAAGTTTTTGGAATTTTATATCTTTTTTAATTTGTTTATTTAAATCCCAACCTAATTGAGTATTAACCAATATACTTAAAATTTTTGCCACTTTTAGAGTGGTTTAAATCGTTTTTTCTTTTTTTTTAACTGAGGCTATTTAATAAAAACTTCACGTTTTAAGTTGTCCAATTTGATTAGATTCTATATATTGCTTTCACATTTGAATGAACAATGGATACGAATAGAAATGTCTAAAACAAATGCCCCATGTTACTGGAGTTGTTCCTATTTTGTAATTCAGTAAAGCGAACTTTTCTAATTTTAAATTGTACATAAAGAATTTGGACATATAATTGCTTATGTCAATATCACAAATAAAACTATAGTTTTTTCTTTTACGGACCTACACAAAAATGTATAAGTACTTTATACTTTGAATACTTTTAAATTTAAATTTACTACAAGTACAGGAATAATTTGTTTTACTCGAATACATTTTGTACAATAAAACAAAAATATTTAGATGTTAAGATTAGTTCGGAGAAAACTCTTAGAGTTTTTTTATTACCCAGAAGGAGCTTTAAATGTGTATTGAACTTAATCAATAATTCTTAAAGTACAATGAAGTCTCTACAATAATTAGGCAGAGTAATAAATCAAGTACATGAAGTAAATTCATAGGCGTGCCAAAATAAATATATTTTCAGTGGAATATGCAGTATGCGCCAGAATATAAAGTACTGGAAAATATTTAGTTATCGAGATGATAATGAAAATGAAATATTATGTTTATTATTGATTGAGCCACAGCTGACTGTAATAAAAATTAAATTTCATAACGTTTATTTGACGATTGGATTCCCACTCTGGAAATCGTTTTCAAAAAAAGTATTTTAAATTAATAAGATAAACAAAAGTTATTTGGGGATTATTGTTTTTCAAATTGACTGTTGATTTACTTGACAATTTTAAGGGTGATTTTAAAAATTCTGGTTGTTTTGTGTGTCTATGTATTATTTGTTTACGTATTGTGTTTTTATGTATTGTATGTTTATGTATTGTGTGTTGTATATTCGTATGTATTGTGTATAATTATAGATGACGTATCTCTGTTTTTGGATTAATCCGCTAGTCTTGGTATGTTCTTGTTGCTGACTTCTTCTCTTAGTATTGGCAACCAGTGCTGACGAGTTTGCTATATATTTTTCTTCATTAAGTAAGATTGTAGCATTTTGATTTCCCCTCGTATATGTTAAAACACCGAAAAATATTTTCAATCTTTTTGCGTCGCTGAGATTGATAATATAAACATTTTTACTTTGTTTATATAACACAGATGGTATTTCTTTTGATCTTGATTCCGCCTATTAGAGATTTTGCGCATCAAATAAACAGGAATATTTCCGTTTATGCTTTGTTTATACCGGGTTGGGCGAATGATGTCACTCTACAATGTACCACGGTAGGAGTCAAGTGATTGTTTAGTCCGGATTTTTCTTTTTAAATTCGTAATGGTTTTTCGTTATTCGTTTTTTGTTAGTGCAGTTAGAGGAGAGTTAGATAAGAGCTAAAGGAGATTTAGATTTGGAATAGATAGATTTTGGAGAATTTTATTAAGTTAAGAGGTGAATTTTGGCTCAAAATGCTATTTGGCAGTTTTTGTTGAGTTAATCACCGATTTTTTGTGCTGTGCCCTATCTCAGGGATTTGTAAGACGGCGTTTCCAACCGTTTGAGAGGTCTACATGGTTTGAAGAAGGAATTGAGTGGCCGAGTTTTAAAGATTGCAGTTTGTTGTCATCCAGAGTAATCCCAAGCCCAAATCAGTTTTCTACCTCTCAGAATTTGTCCATTTTGTGTTCCGTGATCACCCCAGACCAATCAGTCGACCAATCAAAAAGTGAACAGAATAACACCATAAATTATAGCGACGTTAAGTTAGACATGTAGAAGGTATCGCTCAATACCTCTATCCATTTGCAAGGCCAGCCAAAAGTAACTAAAATTTTTATTTGTTAAGCTGAGTTTGGCTGTTTCACTTCAAACGTCGCGTGGTCTCACGTCTTACTGTACCTCGTAAATTAAATGATGCCGGTACAAGAATTATTAATTAGTGATTTGGAAAACATAGTTTAATTTATCATCATTTAATTTACCAGGTATCGTTAGACCTGAAAATGCATAACAAATTGTAGTATGCGAAACTGGTGGTTGGTGGTATAATTAAATTGATTGTGAGTAAGTCTTATTTTATTTCTTTTTACCTAAAGAAATTATTATTTGTGCCGCTGTTAATGCCAGTGAACTGTGTTCAAGTAGGAAAATTGCTGAAGAAGCAAACTTAAGCCAAAATACTGTTCGAGGTATTTTAAAAAGAAATGGATATCGGTGCTATAAAGTGTAAACCACTCAACTCAAGAACTTTTTCCCGAGGACAATATTCTTCTTCTTCTCATTGCGCCGTCTCCTTTCGAAGGTTGGCGATCCAAATGGCAATTGTAGTTTTGGAAACTGCTGCGCGAAAGATCTCTGCGGATGAGCGGTCGAACCATCTCCTCAGGTCTTTCAGCCACGAGTTCTGGCGTCTTCCTACTGATCTTTTGCCCTGTACTTTTCCTTCCAGTATAACTTGAAGTAATTCATATCTTTCGCCTCTCAGCACATGACCCAAGTATTGGAGAGATTGGAGGACAATATTAAACGAATGGAATTCTGTGAGATGATGGAAAAGCAAAATGATAATCAGAATTTTTAAAACAATATTTTATTTACAGATTGATCGACATTTTCTCTTCACAGAAAACACAATCCATCCATTGTTTGATATTGGTCTCAGGAAAATAAGCTTCTAAGTATTCCTGTGCGTACACAACACCCACAAAATCTTAACGTTTGGTCGGAGATTTTGGGTGATTATGTAATAGGTTTCCATTTTATTGAAAGCAACCTCAACACCACTAGTTTCCTCGAACTGCTACAAAATCAAATCGTTTGTGTTAAAAGTGTGGCGATTACTGTAATATTGTGAATTATATGTATTCTTACCGAGTGAAATATTGATTGATGTGTGTAACTATGTGAATTGATGTAGGAGGTGGTGAGAATGATTGGTTAATTTAAATGCTGCTAGTATATTACTTAACTTATAACTTATGTAAAAAGACCCTACATGTTCAAATATTACATTTGGAACCTGAAAAAAAAAATATGGGTACCTAAGTTAAAACTAATATGTGGAAATGGCAAGAGTTGATTAAAACATTTTTGTTAAATGTGTGTTAACAGAATGAAAACACTGATGGCTATAAGGTGAATCTATTTTGTTAGAGTTGTGATTTGTGGTGTTTTATTGTTGTTGTGATAGGGAAAATTGACTGAACAAGACGTTATTAAAGTGTTATGATTGATAATAGGAGATTGAGATGTATGGCTTGGCTTTAAATGGACCATGAAATAATCTGGGTATGTGAATGTGAAGGGATTGAATTATTGTGTGATTGTGAATGGTATATAGAGGGGGAGTAGAATTGTCTGATCTGAATTTAGTTATGTAGCAAAGGAGGATGAAGAACATTAGGTATAGGGGTCAGAGGTGAAGTTTAAAATACTAGTAAAAGGTGGGAACTAATCGAAAAGTTAGATGTATTGAATTGATTGATTTAATTCAATTTTAAATACTACTGGCTACTGTCATATTCAGACAAATACCTCAAGTTACATTGACTGCTTTGTTTCGACTTCCGTCCTAACATGTCATTATTATCATTTCAATCAGTTGCTATGAATTCGTAGACACTTTGTCTACTAAAGTGGTTATACTTATAGGATAGCACTGATCATGAAATATTAATTCAAAAAACGTTCTGTGATGTATCCCGATAGGGTGTTTTAATATTATACCTTTTATAAAGAAATTTTTAAATATTTTTTTGGGATACATGCTATACAGCCAGCTACAGGAATTTAGTTTTCTTGTGGAATGTGGATTACTTAAGCCTTTAATTCCATATTTTTGGCCTAAATACGTATTTTTAGTTGTTTTTAGAATTTTATATTCTAAGTTTCTTTTAGAATAATTATGTTTTGTCTTTTTTACGAATTTATTTTTAATTTTCAAAGCTGTTACGCAAAAAAAATCACACACCAATTTTATTAAGAAAAATTATTTGTAAACAAATTTTACAAATAATTTTTCCCCCGAAAGCCAATAGATAATACGTAAAAATATGCGCATTCCAAGTTAATCCATACCCCATCGATTTTAAATGATTACTGACTACAACCACAGTATATTGCCATTGTTTAAATAGGACATATTGCTTTAAAAAGAATTCTTTTTAAAGCAATATACTGTGCTACAATCGACTACCGTTACCGATATCGCGCTGTGCTCTCCACTGAAATGTATGTGATGTGTGACTTCCCCCACTTTTACACCTGGTGGAAGAGGCAACCTTTTTGCGTAGAAATAGTTCAGGATCTGGCAGTCCACTAAAGTATTTGATTTTTATAATGAAACCATGAACACTTTTTCCTCCGTCGCGAGACCCACTGTTAAATCGAATCACACAGCACAGTTCTTTACACAACAATATATCATGGTGATGCAACAACATGCCGAAGAAGAGGTATGCGCATGCGAGCTGCGCGAAAACCAATACTATATATTTTGGCACATACAGTATTAGTATTGGAAAACACAACATAAATTAAGAAAGATTTAATTACGCTATCAACAGCACGTAAATTCTCAGCAACCATGGATTTTGAGTTTCTTCGTATTCTTTCTTCATTTCAGAAATTAGTCAATTGTTCTCTATTCCTGCTGTATTTTTGTACGTACTACCAGGGATGCTGTAGTCCCCTTAGTTTAGCAATTGATTTAATAATAAGATGGATTTTACAAAGTATTATGTTAATTCATTTATAGTATCTGATGATAAACAAACTTATCCATAACAATAATAATACTAACAAATACAATAAGTGATTAATTGTCTTTTTGGTACTTCTTGTATTATAATTATTTATTAAAATAACCGTGTCTTTTGCAATGCTATCTCGGGTCGATCGCCGCGTGTGCTTATGTAATTGTTGCTGGACGTGTGTTTATTTACTTGTGAAGGTTAATATCCTCTCGGTTCAATTTAGTAATTAATATTTAAGAACACATTTGATTATATATTATAATATTTTAAATAAAAATTAAGGGTAATTAATCTCATCACACAGCATGACATTTTGATCCATCTTTTCAATGGGATTGTGTAGTTTTTTACAGACTTCTGCTTAGGGTTTTGTAGCAGCTATTTCCATTTACCTTATGACGATTTTATAACTTTGAAAATTTATGTCAGACCTACTTTTTCAAAATAAAACAATATTCAATAGTTTTTTATTGCTTATATAAATCTCACGATATTCTTGAAAATTTCTTGAACAAATGTCATAACCGTTTTTTTTTATTTTCAGCCCCTGCAGGATACGTAACAATTATCAATGCTAAAAACGAGTCTTCAACATCAATTTACTTCAGCTGGGCCCCTCCAAAGGCAACTTTAGTGTACGGAGAATTTCTAGGCTATCGCATTACATATCATCCTAGAACAAGAAAAGGAGAGAGCAAAGAAATTTATGTTCGAGATCCAGCAGTTACAGTAAGTACACGTTTTTCAAATCTTACTGTAGAAATATCTTCTTGTCCATAAGAATATGCTATAGTCCATTTCCATCATATTGATAGCACATTATGTATGCAAATCCCTAAACTGTTGATACGGGTGACTCAATGAAAAATAGATATTTGTCAACAAGTTTACAGAAGTATATAGGAAAACAATTTTAAATTGAGTATGACCACCAGGTATAAAGGTTGAAGCAGAATAGAATACAATAGTTTTGAGGGTTACTAATCCCTAAATAAAGTTGCCAGTGTCGGAGTGATGGAGATTAACAGGTACTAATGAATTTGCAAGAAATGTAAGATGTTTATTTTATTGGTTATATATCAAATAATTTATGGCCGTAGCAGGGGCCGATTTGTAAAAAAATGAATATTATTTTAATCAAATTCCATTTCAGATTCACTGCTTTCTTTAGAATCTAAGGAATCTTCAACTCCAATGTTAATTATTACCGGTTCCAGCATTGCATCAGTCATATTATCCAAATTCCACATTTTATTTTCTTCCTTGTGAGCATGACTAACAGCATTTTTCCAATTTTCTGAAGTTACTTTTGATAAGGAATGTTCTAATAATTGTTGTAAGTCTTCTAATTTAAAAGTTTTGTTGTTGCGTCCGACTTCACCCTTTACTTGAGACCATATATTTTCTATCTGATTCAGATCACAGTGGTATGGGGGTAAACGTAAAATAATTACATCACGGTTTAATGCCATTTCATCAATTATATATTTTTTATAAGCTGCTTTATGTTGCCTTACAATAGGTAATAATTTCTTTTTTGTCGAATTCTCCTTGTACTCAATTGCGTGTTTATCCAACCATTCGATTATCTCTCCCTTTTTCCATGCCGTTGTTGGCAATTTTTCTGCTAGTCTTGAATGGTAACTAGCATTATCCATGACTATGTCAGAATTTTTTGGAATTAAATCCAACATTTGCTCAAAATATTCTTCAAAAACGTCAGCAGTCATTTCCTCGTGGTAATCTTTGGTTGATTTTGAGGCAAACCTTAATAATCCACCATTGACAAAACCGTATTCGTTTCCAATATAGGTTATTATGAGTTTGCTTCCTTTTCCAACGGGAATATTGTTTATTCCAGTAGATACACCTTCGATGAATGCCTGACGGGAACTTTTCACATTTGTATCAACCCATAGATATGGTACAGTATGACCTTCATTTAGCCAAGTCTCGTCCAAATAAAAAATTGTTTTCCCTTCTTCTCGGTACTTTTTAATAGTTCTTAGATAATTTAGTCTCCAACATTCAATGTAATCTTTTTCAATTAAAACAGATTTTCTTCTATTCTTTTGCCAACGAAATCCCATCTCTCTCAATAGTCCCCATAATTTCTTGTTGCTTATGATTGGTAACTTTTCGTTTTCTCTAATTAATGTTTGGATTTTGTCCAATGTTGGAAATTCTTTGTTAAAAAAAAATGAGTGGACGCTGCGTCTTATCATGTTTTTATGTATTTCTTCAATTTCCAAGGGTTTACTCCCTCCACTCTTCTTGGGAGATGAAACAGTTCCTCCTTTTCTTTCTTTTAGGAATCTATAAATTGTTGCTTCTCCAACCCCTGTCATATTTGAACACATGTTAACGATTTCACGAACATTACTTAAAGGGCGTTGATGTACAAGTGCATCGTGTACATTTAATATTATATTTTTCTCTCTTAGACTGAAGGCACCTTTAAAACTACACTTAACCGCGATAAAACCTGTTGTCGACGTCATTTTTAAATGCAAATAACAAAATATCGACACCAAAAACGTAGGTAGGTAAGACTTGAACAATGTACATCTACAAACTAAATAAAAGATGCAAACAAATTCTAATTTATATTATTGGCATAAGCTGTAATGTGGCATAAAAACTACTTAAACTATCATTAGTGAAGCCTTATCAGTAATTCCAGGTAATCGTTCAAAGAAGGTATTCTTTTTGTGTCAGGCGATAACTTGTATAGAAAACAATAATCACCTTTAAATTACTGTTTACATAATTTATTTCGTGAAACATTGAATTCTCTCGTTAATCACCCGTGTATAATTAACAATAATCGTGTGGCATATATACCAACGTTTTTTACGCACAAAAAAGGTATAGTGAGATTAGTGGACACTTATTTTACAGAAGATTTTTTAAAAGATAATGAATTGTTGACGGCATCGTAAAATATTAATTTTTTTTATTTATTTCAAAACAAGTATAGGGTGACGCCTAGGGTTTTTTGACCTGTTGAGGATTTGCATACATAATGTGCTATCAATATGATGGAAAAGGACTATAATTAAATACTTAAGGATGTTTTCCATAAAAAATTATTCAAGAAAATTTTAAAATGCATTTTAACTGTAAATAATAAATATAGGGTACATTATATTTGGGGTATAGAAGTTCTAGGTTGGAATTTGTGTCTTTCTGACATTTCGTCTACAAATATGGCAAAGATTATCCTAATCACAATTTTTGGTTTCTCCAATCGGTCACTAATATTTTAATAAAGTATTTTTGTTTTTTGTAACCATCGTGTATATCCCTGAATTTGTCGGTTGATACGAATCGTTATTGAAATTTTCGGTGCGTGTAGGAACAGGTTTGATATTTAATAGTATCCAATTACATCCTGTTTAGATGCAGACGCTCTCCTTTAATTAAAATGAATCCGGTGTTTGGGAGTTCTAATAGCCTAACTGAATAACCGTGGATATAATAGTAGTGTAGTATATTACTAAGCATCTATGTTTCTTCAAATACAATTTGGTGGTTGTCCTGTGTTATGTTCTAAAACGGCTGATTTTTTTCAGTTGCAACACATCAAATCAAACGACGTGAGACGTTAAAAAAACATGATGTGTGGTCAGAAGGCCTACCAAATCATACTTTATATTTACTTGGTTTACATGCAAGAAGTTTATTAGTTTAAAAATTTACTGAGTGACTGTAGATGGCAATTGACTAAATCCCCGGGCAAAATTACTAGTTAATTATACAGGGTTAGTTACTCAAAGGGGTCTTCCTTGATATTTGATAATATTCATAAAATTTTGTGAAAGTGTTGAAACAAGTCGATGATTATTCTAAAGTGGTCACCCTATAAAAATCTTTCATATGGCAAACACCTTCCTTTCAGTACCAGAAACCCTTAATTTTAAATAAAAATTATATACTACGTGTAGCATTTCATTAGATATGTATTTCGTATATGATTTTTAGACTGTATTAACTCTGTTTTTGCGAAAAAGTAACAATTAATTAAAATTGTTACACCGCTTAACAACTAAATAAAACGCCTATGTTTTGCCATAGTGTTATATATAGTGTTAACAATAGATTTTTCCCGTCAAGTAAAAAAATCCATTCAAACAAATTTCCAAAAAAAAAGTTTAGTTATTTCAACTATTGTTGGTAGTGTTTAACAGCAATATTAAATAAGTATTTTTTAAATTCATTCGAAATGGTATATTTTATAGCAGAATACGTTGAAATTATTTACATATTTTTGGATATTGAAAATTATGTAAGCAGAACAGCGAAATAATTTAATCAACTTCATCAAAATAAGCAAATTCGTCACTCATACGTATTGAATATAGGTAAAATTTTATGAAACAGGATAAATATCAAATAAAAAGTGAGTGTGAAAAATCTGTTAGAACGTATTGTGATATTAACACTGACTAGACGGTACTCCTATATTAAAGGAGTACCTATATTAAATTTTACGGATGTAAAATCTTAGATTAAAGAAACAGTGGTTTCTTTAATCTAATTGTAAAATATATTGCTTTGCCTTATGTACCCGAAATTAATGTTTTTATATGAGTTTTAAAATAAATTAAATCTATTTTAATTGCTAAGATTATAGAAAAACAAACATTAATAATAATTTGTGGTTCTGAAACTAACCGTTTTTTTTAATCGTAACATTTGTAGATTTGATGACAGTATCAGTCCACACATAGTTCTGTTTCGCTATCGCTATCCTCATCTAAATTAATTATGATCGGTTCAATTATACATAAACACATGAATTTTCTTTACTTATTACGTGTCGGACTGAATTTCTTCAACTACTTGGAAGAATATCATTGACACATTTTCTTATTTACATTACAAAAGTAGTACTTAACGTTGGAGAAATATTTTGTGACCTCACGTTAGACTTCAGTTCGTGCCACATATGTTCTATGAAATTAAACATACAATAATAGGGTGGAAGCCGTAGCACTGTATGTCCCATTTCCTCTTCCAATGTATCACAAACATATACTCTTTTTATAGAAAATGCCTTTAAAACTTCTAAAAGCTATTGTTTGGTGTAACATTCTTCAAAATACATATCATTCGTCTCCATGTAATTTTGAATTTCCAAGTAAGTATTATTCGAGATTGGAGCCTTACTTAGTTGGCCACTGGGATAGCTTGCATTGTCCATTACTATCACGCTATTCTGAGGAATGTTTGGCATAAGATTAGTTTTGAACCATTCTTCAAAAAGTTCTGCCGTTGTATCTATATGATAGTCGACGCAAGAGTCTTTAATATTCTTTGCAGAAAGCCACAGGGCATTTGGAACCCAACCATTTTCTGATCCAGCATGTAAAATCGTTATTCTTTTCCCTTTATTTGACTGAATTTTGTCTTACATTTACCGGAGGAATCGGCAAATCCTTTAGGTCGCGTTGAATGTGTGTCAAACCATGTCTCCTCGAGGTAAATTATCGGATGATTTTCAGAACGAAATTTACTTATCGAAGTTATATACTCATAACGCCCGTTTTGTAATCTATGAGATTCCATAATTACTTGTCTTTTGTCAATTATACGATATCGAAAGCCCATACTTTTCAAAATTTTTCATAAGCTGGTGAGTCTACAGCTTATTTGGGTTTCATCAACATTGAGCCGTTGCTTCAGAGCTCCTAATGTAGGTATGCGTTGCTCTTCGTACATGGTATAGACTTTTCGATGTATCAAGTCCTTATCGGCTTCGTCCATACATTGGGTGGAACTGGAATCTGGATGTTTTTTTTCTTGTTTCTATGGGATTTGATGTAATTCTTTTTACTGTGGTCTTTCCAAAATATATTTATGAATTCCTAAATACCTAATTCTGTTTCGCTGTCGCTATCCTCTTCAAGATTAATAACAATTGGTGTAATTATGTGATTCAAAGTAACATATGAATTTTCTACGTTCATTACATGGCGTACTGAATTTTCCCAACTTTCTGGGAAGATATCATCAACACATTTCCTTATTAATTCGACTACACTACCACTTAAAGTCGGAGAAACATTTTGTGACCTAACATTTGACTTTAGTTGGTGCCACATATGCTCTATGGGATTAAATAAACAATAGTAGGGCGGAAGCCGTGACACTGTATGTCCCATGTCCTCGGCCAATGCGTCACAAACATATACTTTTTTAATAGAAAATGATTTTAACACTTCTAACAGTTCATTTTTTAAATAACTTTCTTCAAAATATATATTGTTTTCTAACAGGTAGTTTTGAATTTCAGTTTTCGTGTTATTTGCACTTGGAGACTTATGTAATTGACGACTGTGGTAACTTGCATTGTCCGTTACTATCACACTATTTTGAGGAAGGTTAGGTATAAGACAATTCTTAAACCATTGCTCAAAAAGCTCTGCCGTTGTGTCCTCATGGTAGTCCACGCAGGAGTCTTTAATGTTCTTTGCAGAAAGCCATAAGGCATTTGGGACCCAACCATTTTCTGATCCTGCATGTAAAATTGTTATTCTTTTCCTTTTGTTTGATGGAGCTTTTGTTTGACACCTGTTGGAAGGATCGGACCATCCTTTGGATGGTGTTTCATGAGTGTCAAACCATGTCTCGTCCAGATAAATTATTGGTCGATCTTCTGTACGGTACATTCTTATGGAAGTTATATATTCAGTACGCCACTTTTGTAAACGATGGGACTCCATAAGCACTTGCCTTTTGTCAATTGTACTATATCTGAAGCCCATTTTAGACAAAATCCTCCAAAGACTAATGCGGCTACAGTTTATTTGTGTATCATCATTAGTAAGCCGTTGTTTTAAAGCATCTAATGTAGGTATCCGTTGCTCTTCGTATATTGTGTAAATTTTTCGTCTTATTAAGTCCTTATCACTTTCGTCAATACATTTAGTAGAATCGACATCCTTACGCTTCCTTCTTGACCTAATGGGATTTGATGTAATTCTTTTCACTGTGGTTAGAGGTATTTTCGTTAAATCAGATATTTCACTGGCAGCAGTATTAGCAGTAAGTCCTTGTGTAAGTAATGAACTATATATTGTTTTTACGATTTCTCCAGCGTCAGCAGATAAATGCTTTTTCTTTGCTGGAACACTGGAAGAAGCACCATCAATGTTTTTCCACGGACGCCACATAATGCTGTTTTATAGGTATAAATAGGTATAACACTGGTAACACTTGTAACACTTTCAACTAAATGAAACAAAATGTATATTTAAAAATTTCTCATGGGTTTTATATACTTTTACAAATTATACAGAATAGAGGGAACCTGTATAATTATTCCAGGAAATACTTAATGATCAAAAAATTTATTGTGGTCATTAAAAGATCAACCATTGTATACATAATAAAATGTATTCTAATCGTTTTTATAATTTTATACAATTTTTTAATCGTTTTTATATTACCAGAAATTTATTATACAAACAAGGTAACGACACTCCACAGCAGCTTCAATTTTACCTCAATACTACCTGCTCAACTAATGTTGACTAAGCTGAGGTACTTGCGGTCGGGTTTTATTGCAATCATTAAGCACTCAACCATTTTTCGTGAAATAAACTATACCTTTCACATAACATGGCATTTTGGACGTTCGGTAAAGTCGCCGTGTTACTGCCGTCCACTGCTACTACAACATACGGTGCCGTGCCTTGATTATGAACCCGGTAACACACGTGACGTAATGCATGCTTTCGCACGATATTCATTCGTAGGAAGGTACTTGACTGGGTGGTATGGTATAATACTTTTATTTACTTTTTGTGGCAGTTTGAAGTAGGTGCATAATATGATGTCTGAGTTGTATATTTATGTTGTATAGTATAGTTATGTATCTGCTTTCGTATTGGTCATTTTGTTGTTTTATTTATTGTAGTACGAATTAAACTCAGCTTATTATATAACATAATGGTTGAATACATTTTCTCATTTTTGTATCTTTACGCTGAATTATTTCTTTCATCAGACCATGTAGTTCGTCAAATGACGAAACTAACACAGAAATAATTGAAGAATTTGACTTCGTCCTTCTTTAAATCTGTAAATAGTGTGGCAGACATCTCCACATCGTATATTTTTGCGTTAGTAGGATGGACCCAATGAATTCAGTCCCTCTTATTTCTTTTTCTTCGACTATAGAGCAACCACAACGTTTTAATTTGATTTCGCTCCATATGTAAATTATACCTTTTATTTTATGAAATTATATTTAGTGTTATAAGGTTAACGACTCGATGAAGACTGAAAGACGGCGGCATTGACGTCTTGTGTGAAAAGAAAATTAATTCTCAACATTCGTCAAAACTACCGAACGTCAAAACTGCCAAATTCTTAGAGTGTAAAAGGAGCGAAACAAATTTTTCAAGAACTAGTATTTAAATACTGGTTGGTGTTCAGTTCCATAAACTTATTATTATATAAATACCTGAAAACCACTTAAAAAGTGATTAGCAAACCCTTCGCGAACTACCATCGAATTCGAAAAACCCTATTATCAGTACAGTTTCGTCAATATAAGCCCTATCTATTAATAAAATTATAATGAGTTTGGATTTTACACAATTAAATCAACATTAAGAAATGAAGATTGACAAATTTTACCAGGAAACATATTAAAATTTTACCTGAAACCGGGCCTTTTATACTATTATTGGTTAACCCAGGATCTTTATAGTCGGTATTAATTGAGGTCAACCATTTACTGCTAAACAAACTTTACCGTTTTTGTGAATTAATATAGTGTTAGCGGCAGTGGCGGGTCGTGGCGTTAGAGACAAGGTCGGCAAGGTTTTTTTGTCTCCTCAGATAGGTATAGCGTCTAATAAAAAGACTTCAATCATTATATGAGATTTTTTGTTTTTTTTTTTTGTTTTTTCCTATAAATTTAGAACTTAAACATGTTTATAAATCAACTCTATTCTGCGTTGTTTGGAAGTAGCAAAATGGGTTATAACATCATCGAAAAAATTTAATAGAGTTTTGGAGAGATTTTAAAAGTTTTTTTTCTATTGACATTTGAGATAAGCTTGACATTCTCTCTTGTTTCATGGTGTTTCAGCAATACATTTTGATTCTTTTGGGACAAGAGAAATCTCGTTCATTTGTGGCAGAAGTTGGTGGTAATGAGAGAATTAATGACAATAATTTATTAATTTCGGTAACAGTTTGATGTAATGAATTGCACTATATAAAATTATTCATATCTATTTGGATCAGCATATAAAACTTTTAATTCATTTTTTAATTTTATTTTATTAAAGAATGATGGATATTTTTAATTGAATTGTCCAATAAATATCTTGGAAATTCTTTGGCATAACTTTTAAATTTTGAATCGTCAAAGAGGTCAAAAATTTGCAAATCTTTAACATTCGAAAAACGAGTCTCTATTTGCATAATAATAGTATCCAAAATTTCAAAATATACTCGTTTCTCGAGATCTGTTTCTGTGATCTGCCTTTGTCTTTTTTGGGGGGTTCGGAAATATCAAGCGAGTCCAAAACGTCACTGTGTATATACTGGAAATTACTATCATTACGAAAATCTCTTTTTGCATTAGTTTTTTGGAGATTTTGCACCAGTTTTGTTATTCTGTCTTTGGAATGAATAATGTCAGTTAACTGATTTTGAACAACATTGAATATCAAATCAGTTTGGATAAAAACTTTCTTAAAAATATTTAAAAGTATGTTAAAAGAGTAATCAGTTAATAAAATTTTCAAACCGATTGCTTCACGCATCGATCACGATCACGAATAAAATCAAAAACTTCCAAAAGCTGTTTACGAAAATCTGCTACAGGGAAAACTAACCGAAATCTAAAATTCCATGCGTCTGACAAACTGTTGGCATTTTTTTCGAAACAAACTGTTCTAAAACATTAGTCCGTTTAGGCGAACTAAAGATTTAGCGGATTTAGGCCTAAATCCGCTTAAACTGGCAAAAAAAGACAACATTCTTTATTTTTTTACATGTATCCTGCAAAACTAAATCCATTCTATGCGCATGACAGTGGGTAAATAAAGCTTGCGGTGCTATAGTTTTAACTTTCGCATGAAGACCATTCAATTCACCAGACATCACGGCAGCGCCGTCATAAGTTTGCCCTACCAATTTATTTTCGATATCAAAAAATTTTAATCTGTCCTTTAAAACACCAAAAATATATTCTGCCTTATGGCTTTTACTCACGTCTGTAAAACCTAAAAACCTGTCATAAATATTACCACGTAACGCGTATCGAACAATTGATAATTGTGAATGACATGATATATCGATAGTTTTATCTACTTCTAGTGAAAAGCAAATGGTTTCCTGAATCTCAGATTCAATAACTTTACTCAAAATGTAACTAATTGATTATAATAATTCATTCTGGATTGTTTTAGATACACCGCTAAATGTCTTCGAATCAAAAAGTAATTTAGAAAATTCCAAATCGTAGTTCTTAAACATTTTTATTCATCATCATTCAATCTTCGCTTATCCACTGCTGGACATAGATCTCCCTCATAAGATTGAAATAGATGGAAAATTATAAGGGAGATCTAACATTTTTATTAGTTCTCTATAATTACCTTGATTTAACGAATGTTCCGATTCATCGTGTCCCCCAAATGATAATTCCTGACAACTTAAAAAAATTACAATATCAATTAAGCGACGTAAAACTGCGTGATTATTTTTTACAATTTCGCTATGTTTAATAGCATTTTCACGTTGGGCATTATCTAATGAAACATAGATATTTTGTTTTCCAAATAAATCTAATTTAATATGGCTGTATGTATGATCTTTCGAAATGTCATGTTTCTGTAAAGCCCTAAATAATTCCTTTAAATTATCGTAACCAGATTCACACAACGGGATTTTGATGTTTGCCCTTATTTGTCGAAAATATAATGCAAGGCCAACAGAAAAGTTTGTTTTCTATTTCTCTCCCGGTAAGCCATGAATACTTGCTGTACCAATTATCTGAAAATGATCTATTACTTCTCTTACCCCCCGCACCAATATTTATAAGCCGGGACATTTTAGGCAAAGGACGCCCCTTATTTTTAATAACAATTTGTTCTTCGTATGGAATAGATGAAAACCCATTTTGCGAAATATAATTTACAATATCAGATTTATCAATACTTACAGTTTCTCCAATAGCTTGCATTTTTTAGGTTAATTTACCTGAATTTTTTTACACTTTAATTAAAAAAACTTCTAATATATCAAAAAACCCTTTAACCTTTAACTATTTACGGCAGTGGTAACGTATCACAGTATTCCTTTAGAAAATAAAAATAAATCCCAGAAAGAAAAGCCCTCAATAGCACTTCACTACATAAGTTCTTAAGTACTTATCCAGCCCGAAATAACATTTCATCCCGCGCTCGCAAGGTACAGTTTGCGGGCAATCCAAATGAGGCATCGACAAATTTAAATTTGTCGTACTTGGTAATTAAATATGTAAGGAGAAAAATGTATGTTTGGTTGCTCATCAACTAATATTCCGTTAATTTTTACATGTATATCATCAAGCTTGGAATCGGCTTGCCGAAACCCCGAAACGTTTCTTTTTAAGAATTTACACAGGCGGGTGGATGTCTCGGATTCGGATCAATAATTTAAACATTGTCTTACGCAGGGATCACTTAACGCTCAGATTAGACGAATTCTTTTAAAAACCATAAATAAAATTTAGTCTTTATTATCTCACAGATAATTTTTTTATTTCACAGAAACAAATGACAATAACTTATTACTTGCCACAATTAATTATCGAAATACTGATTAAATTAAGTATTAAAAAATCTGTAATATCTATAAAGATGTGGGTCGGCACTGCCGACCCTGACCGGTCACCACTGGTTAGCGGTGTTCCACTGTTTTTCAGACACATTTCCTTCAAGTAAGCATACATATATTAATAAACGTTTTTAGATAATGGACCGTTTCTTTTTTTCCTTCTTTCAACATTTCTATTATATTTCCATCACTTCCAAGCGCTTTGTTTGTTTGATAGCATGCTCTATCTCTCCTTCGCTTATTTTTTGCATGCAGGTTAACTAATAAAAGGAATTAGTCATTAAAATTAGGAAAGTAAATGATGATGTAGGTTCTAAATTACAATGTCCCAGGAAAATGAAGAAAACGAAGATTTAAATACACATAGGAAAGAACAATAGAATAGGAACTAAAAGAAAGTCTCTTAACATGAAACGAGATAGAAGTAATATCAGGAAACAGAAAAAAATTAAAAAGCTGGCAAATAAGACAGAACGAGGCTCTAAAAGGTAATAGGTGAGATAGTGGGAACAGTGGCGCACCCAGAATTTGTCTTAGGGGTGGTTTTGAAATTTTTTTATGCTACCTCCATGTTGAGTCCCTACAATTTGGGTTTTAGTTTAATTTAAAGTACTAAAGATAGCAGTTCCAAAGATTCAGGTATCTATTATCCTGCCTACCAACTAAAACCATCCTCTCTTACTTATGCGCAGTTGACTGTCGCACGTACCGTACTCCGAAAGTGGGATGGCCACTGTAAGGCTGACGACATTTTTGGAACACTCCCTTCTCTTATCTAGATCTTATCTATTGTTCTGAAGCTATTTTCTTGTGGCATTTTAAAGTAATTACTATTTTAATGGGAATAAGCCAAAATTGAAGGTTAAAATAAGGTTATTGACGTTTGACATTAATCGAACTTGTAAATACAATACATTTTGAAGACGACTATCGCCGTATTCCCGTTCTCCTCCGGGAATCCTCCCGGTGCAAGGCATGCTCCTCCTCCAAACCTGTCGATTCCATCGCTCTTCTAATTCCTTCATTTCAAGAGCGTCGAGGTCTACCTCTTTTTTTTTCTTCCAGGGGGTTTCGATTTGTGAAATTTTTGGGGCCAACGTTTGTCAGACATTCTCAATTGATGTCTAAACCATTATGAACCTCTTCTTTCTATTCTGTCAATGACCGTTTCTGTAGCATTCATGTTATTTCCTATAGATTCGTTAGTCTTCCTTTCCTGCCTTGATATTCTAGCACTTTTTCTCAAATAATCCATTTCAACTGTCAACAATCTTCTCTTCAGGTCTGCATTAATTGTCCATACTTCAGAGCCATAGAACAAAGAACTGATTCAACCATTGTTTGCCATTTCTTTTTTTGTTCCTTTTGGAAATGTGGTGATCCCACCATAAGGAGTTCAGACATCCTACAATTTTACGTCCCTGATTACTTCGTGTTTAATTTCGATTTCTCCCAAGCCGTTCTTAGCAATGAGTAGATCTAAATATTTAAATTTTTTCACTTGTTTGATTTCCACGTTCTCGTCTATCAACACTTCAAACCTTGCATCTGAACTGATAATTAAGTAAATATTCTGTTTTCTTCATGCTGACTTGTAACCCCCATTTTAACTATTCTCTCTATAGACACTTTATCATAAATTCTAGATCATAAGAATCTTGAGCTAGGATGACTTGGTCATCCACAAAGTTTAGGGAGAACAGTACGTCATTTCCTATGGGGATTCCCATTCCCTGGCAGTGGTTTTTCCAATTTTGGAGGGCTGCCTCAATATATAAATTAAACAGTAAGGGTGACATACTGCATCCTTGTTTTAGTCCTTTAGTTTCTTTTATTGGCTCTGATAGTCTATATCCGATTTTTAGGTAAGTAGTGATATCCCTGTATACTTCTGTGATTATTCCTATAAGGTATGGACTAATGTCGAGTTGTTGTTAAGCTTGCCACAATTTAAGTCTTGGAACTGTATTATAGGCCTTTTCTAGGTCGATGAAGGCTAGATGTACTTCTGTACCAACCGCTATTCTTTTTTATATTAATTGTTGGAGTATAAACAAGTTATCAGTGCAAGATCAAAGATCAAAAATTCAAACGTCAATAAACTTATTTTAACCTTCAATTGCGACTTATTCCCATCAAAATAGTAATTAGATCTTATCTCTGTCATTAGCCCGGTTGGTATTTCTCTTCTTCTTCTTTCTTTTTAATGACTGCTTGGATGTAATTGTGAACACTATTCCATCCCTCCGTATTTCCCGTCATCTTTACGATCATCTCTTACAGTCACAGGGTTCATACCTATTTCTTTATACATTCTATTTCTCTCCACTGTACATCTATTACACTCCAGCATTGTGTGAGTAACAGTGTCGGAATATTCGCAGTATAGGCATTTATCTGCATCTGTCTTTCTGAACCTATGAAGATACGCCCTAAAACAGACAATCTACCCAGTCCCTTAGGCTCAGGATCAGCATCTTTGTCCACTGAGCAACATCTTCCTTGTTGTTCCACTCTTCTTGCCATTTTTCCATTGATCTTTGCCTTTCTTTTTTTTATAGCTGTTGTCAAATGCTTTCTTCTCCCATAGAGATGTCTCTTTTCTTTTCTACTGCTCTAACACATGCAGAGGAACACAACCCGTGATAGTCCACAAGACCGCCGCAGATACAGTCCTGTAGGCGCATGCTACTCGCAACAGACTCGTTATGTCTAATTTTTTATAAGCCTAATATTAGGTATCTATATCTAAATATAATGAAAAATATTATTAATTATTGCGTATTTATACAATAATTATTGTGTTCTACATATTTAAAGTGGTAATTTAATTATTCAATCAGCGTTTTAGATTTTTTGTATTGTGTGTGAAAGACAAGTTACATTTTTCTACTATTCTTTATATATTGTTTACTTTATATGCCCTGGGGGGTGGTTTAACCCCCAAACCCCCCCCCTGGGTGCGCCATAGAGTGGGAATAAGATCACATAATTAAGACGCTTAAATCTGAAGATAAAAAAAAATCTATATAATTCGCAATTTTTATTTATTTCAAGAGAAATATTTTTACGGTTAATTTTTCTTTCCTGTTTATTTCGTTGCTTTTAACGAATATCAGAAGTATTACACACTCGTCTTTATATTGTAACTTCTGGGGTATTATTCCTTTTGCGGTACTTAAAAAAATGCAGATAAGAACAGCAAACGTCAATAAAAGTTCCTAATTAGCCTAACCCCCAAATTAATATTCCTTAAAGGCAATTAGCCTGAAAAAATAAGCTCTAGTTTCAAAGAAACCCAAAATCCCTTTTAAACAATGAATCACTTCACCCTTTTGCCAATTAAAATTTTTAATGGGGTTTCTATCCAAGGACTTAATTCTTAAGATTAAAAGAGAGTTTATATGAAAATCGACGTTACTTTATAAGTACGCAAATTATTAGAATATCGTTTCCTAATTTGTTGTTTGTGTAAAGACAAGGTAGTGCAAAATATATTTAGAAATGTATCAAATAACATTGTTATACTGGCACGTGTTAAAAATGATTGGAAACGAGAACTTTAAAGACTATATTGTTCTGAAGCTGTTTTCTTGTGGCATTTTAAAGTAATTAATATTGAAATAGAAATAAGCACAATTAAAGGTTAAAGTACGTTAAAGTATTTAGAGACTAATTAAATAGCTTGATGAAACCGAAATCATGGATAATTGTACAGAAAAAAAACCAAAGATTCAAACAAAACAAAAAATTAATAGAGGAGTAAAATCGTAATTTTCGGTTATTAAATATGAAAGATTGGTAGTTAGGCTAGAGGCCAATAAGATTTTTCTGTAAAAATTCATAGATTACGGAACCTAAGGAACTATTAGCTGGACGGAACTCACGACGACGACTCTGCAAACGAAAAATGGAATTGAGATCAGGAACAGGGAGTAACAGAACTCTGTACCCAGGAGCTGGAGTACTCGCATCATTACTATACAGATTGAACGAATTTAAAACGGAACATACAATTTAATATATGTCTGTTTGAACTGTATTTCAAATAGTGGACCAATATAAAACTTGGACAAAAATAAATCCATACCCGGTGATAGACATTGTATAAAATATCGTTCAACTATCTGTCTCCTTTAAAGGAAAGAGGAGCTTGCCTAATAGTCGGAGAGATAGAGCCGAAATTTTGAACTGATCAGTAATATGACATTTCTCTATTGGAATATATTCATTGTAACTGGGTTAAGACTTTGCCTTACAGGCGGACGCCCCTCATGGTACAGGGGGTGGCTATACAGTGATGAAGTTGTAATTTTTTTCGGAAAAATTAACGATCGATAATATGGCTGAAAATTTGCCCAGAGTAAGATCTTGGTATAACTAGACGAAATCCCAAAGGGCGGGCGCGAGAATGGATACATAAGGGGTGGCGGACAGGGGTGAAATTGCAATTTTTTGGGGAAAAATTAACGATAAGTAATATGTCCGCCATTTTCATGGCTCATTATTTAGCCCCTAAAAACTCTAAATCCAAAAGAGCGGACAGCTGGGTTGATACAGAGAGCCATAAAACGGGGTCAAATGGGGCGTGCATGATTTGGACGCTAAATTTAATATTCGACACTGAAAAATAAAATTACCTGTTTCTGCATACATGATTTGGACGCTGGGTGTAATTGAAATGTAAATGGAAAGTCAGGTAATAAAATTCTAGAGATTAAGCTTGATAAGGTTTATTTGTCACTTTGAAATAAATACGACATACATTTTACGAAATGGAATCGATCGATACAGTTAGTTTGATACTCATGTATCCTATTTCTAACGAACATAATTTTATTTCTACTCTTTGGATCTTTAAGTCTATTACTTTCACTATTACAGACACTATTAATTTTAATGTAAGTTTCAGTTTGAAAATTTTTTAAAACATCAATAAAATGGAAAATATTTGGATGAGCATGGTAAAAATTATCATTAAAACGCGAGTGGAACGATTCACAAGCATTAGTTGTTAATTGTAAACTCTCACTCATCGCAGCCCACATCTCCGACGGAAATGTTGCGTGGTCGCCAATGTAGTTGTCCAATAAGTAGTCGGAAAACTTTTCAATTTTTGAATCCTTTATTGAATTCAAATTTTTAAAGTTTTTCTAAATTTTCGTCATTTTTCTTACTCTCATTATTGTCATCACATTCATCATCTTTGTCACTTTCACTTTCAATAATATCACATTCATTATCTGCTTCATTTTCAATCACTACTTCTCGAACTGATTCTGGCATCTGAGGTATCTGAACAACCATTATTTATGCAATATAAATTTAAAAACCTTTTTATTGTAATAAAAAATAAGTAAAATTACTATTTGTTATACCAAAAATATTTAATAGTTATCATTATAAAATTACTTTAATTTAATAAAATATCAAATATCAAACATTTATTCAATTAAAAATTAATTCGTAAAATATTTATATTTAAGAAAAAAATGTAATTTGTAAAGTAAATATGACTTTAGTTTGAAAAAAAAAATATCATAATATCATTTTAAAACTACAAAATATTCTATAAAAGATTCAGACGATGACGTAGAGTTTTATCAAATGTTTTAGAAAAGTTTTTCTAATTTTTTTTTCTTATCGGAAAAATCGTTTGAAAATTTTTGGAAAAAAATTATGGTATAACTTACAGAAAATCGAAAGGATTCTACAAATTAGATTTTACCTCAAAAAATTACGAAAATTTTCATTTACGGAAATTTTTTTGTATTTATTTTTTTGCTCATTTAAATAATGAGCCATGAAAATGGCGGACATATTACTTATCGTTAATTTTTCCCCAAAAAATTGCAATTTCACCCCTGTCCGCCACCCCTTATGTATCCACTCTCGCGTCCGCCCTTTGGGATTTCGTCTAGTTATACCAAGATCTTACTCTGGGCAAATTTTCAGCCATATTATGGATCGTTCATTTTTCCGAAAAAAATGACAACTTCATCCCTGTATAGCCACCCCCTGTACCACGAGGGGCGTCCGCCTGTAAGGCAAAGTTTTAACCCAGTTACAATGAATATATTCCAATAGAGAAATGTCATATTACTGATCAGTTCAAAATTTCGGCTCTATCTCTTGGACTATAAGGAAGCGATAAGTGGTTTGACAGCATAATAACTGCTTGTGTAGTCTAGTTTTTTCAGTGATTCTAGGCAACCTATTTGGGTGGAGTTTTGACTTGTTCTTGAATGAATTCAGAATCCAGCAGTATAAATTATTTGACAACCTTTTGTTGGCCAACCACCTAGAGCGGAGTTGAGCCGAAATACGTTGATTTCGTATGTTCCGTTTTAAATTCGTTCAATCTGTATAGCGAACACGTACTCAGCAGATGTTTTGGCACTGCAGGAAATGCGTTGAACATTAACCGGCACTTTTGAGAAGGCAACTCGGTCCATATATTATATGGTATAATTTCATTATTTGAGAGAGTGATTCATCGTTTAAAGGCGCAGAAATGCGGAAAGAGGTATGAAAATCCATTGACGTACACTCACTTTTATTTTAACGTTAATTATATTTTATTTTTCAAATATTAATGTTCGAATTAGGCCACAATATATTTATTTACAAGTTTTTACCGACGTTTCGATCTCTATATCCAAAGACCGCTTTCAAAGATATAAATGATAGTTATATTTATTTTATTTGTTTATTATTATATATTTTTATAATCTTATATTATTTATTTTCTTTTTTTTTCTATCTTTAAAAACGGAATAGAGATCGAAACGTCAGTGTATTAAACATGTAAATAGATATATTGTGGCTTATTTCCAACCTTTTCCCTAAAAATATAGAATGCCACAAACAAAAAGCTATAAAAAACAAGTAATTTTGCAGAAAGCTTACTGATACCACCCGGCTGTCGCGGAAGTTACGCTAAAACGTCTATTGACGTAACCCGTCCTTAAAGAGTTACACAATGAAATTTTTTTAAAACAAATTTTAAGACAGTTTCCATACCACCCCAGAGGTATGTCTTGTGGCGCGTTACTTTTTTTAAATGGGTATTCGCCAAGAGCCATATTGTCTTATTAAATAAAATGAACAACACAGTATGAAACAAAACAAAATAAAATCCTATAAAACAAAATAAAATTCTGTAAAAACAAAATAAAAATAATGTTTGATGTAACAAAACTTTGTACTATTCTATTTGAACACAAACACTATACACACTTACTATTTTCTTCTCGCTTTTTTTTTTGTTTTGGTTTTTTTATGCTGATGTTCTTATTAAACTATTAGAAAATATTATTCGCTGTCTAAATCTGAAGATGTAGTGCTGCTATCGCTGTCATTATCTTCACCACCTGGTGTAATTTTAATTGGCTCTAGTAAAACTTCGATATGAGTGTCAAGTTTCCACATTACGATGTTCTTCTTTAATTATGTGGCCTATACATTTAGCCCATTTCTCTGTAGTTACATGGAGAATTGCTTGAATTAAAAGTTTCTTAACTTCGTTTAATTTGAACGTTTTGTTATTGCGTGCTACTTCTCCTTTCACTTGCGCCCAGATAAGTTCAATGGGATTAAGGTCGCAATTATAAGATGGTAGACGTAGAACTTTGGCACCATAATCTTTTGCAGTTTCATCTACAGCATATTTAAGATATTCACTTTTCCTTAACTGTGCAATGTCAAGTAGTTAAATTTTGAGCATTGATTCTTCGTATGCAATCCCCTTTTCTGTAAGCCATTTTTGAATCCTCCCTTTCAATTTCTTTTATAATCACCTGTTTTTTCGACTCAAATTGAAGAAAACCATTATGAAGGAACCCTGTATCACTTTCTATATGGGTGATGATTAAACGCCGTCCCTTTCCTGATGGAGCTTTTAATCGTGTAGACCAGCCTTCTATAAATGCTTCGCGTTTACTTTTGACTGATTTTGATTTAAATCTTGCCAAACTTTTCCAACTGTATGACCTTCGTTAATCCAGGTTTCATCCAAATAACATATTTTGCGTCCAGTGCTGCGAATTTTGCGTATTTCTTCTAATTATTTTCTTCTCCGCACAATAATTTTATTTTTTTCTAATAGCATACTTTTTCTGTTGAGTTTTACATATCGAAAGTTCATTTCGCACATGGTCCTGATTAAGACTCTACGAGATATCTTGGTTAAGAAATCATCGTTTTCGAACTCTTGAGAAATATTTTTCAGTGTTGGAATTTCACTCCGAAAATAAATGAATTTTTCGACGTATAATATTCCTTGTCTCGTCATCGAAAACAATGCTTTTCCTACCTCTAGTTTTACCCTTTTCTTGCTTTTTATTTTCCGATGTATTTTTAAGTACACGATAAATACAGCTAACGGATACTTTTGTTAAACTGCTACAAATGTCGACCGCTTGGCTAACATTTAATGCCATTTTTCTGCCGACAATTCCTTCATAAACGTTTCGTATCATTACCTTTTCTTCGGACGTTAACATTTTCCGTCTCTTTTGCGGCTTTTCATTTTTGGAATCAACATCAGAATTTTGCTGTCTTCTCTTGGAACAACTCGGTTTTTCGTCTAACTCCAATAAAACTCAAACCAAATAATCGCAGAATATAACTAAAAATTTACTATAAAACGACAAACTATAACACTCGTATTATCAATAACACGTTTTATCAATAACACAAACTTATCGCGTAAAATATATTCACAAAATTCAACACATGCACTACCCTCAGAAACGCCAATGTAAATGAACTATTGTTGATCGGCACTTGCTCGACAAAAACTAGTTTTACGGCTTTCTGTGGGTCGGAATTGAAACGGAGTTCCGTCGCTAATTCCAAAGTTGCCAAACGATTGAAAAATATTGTTTTAAAATATCGATTTTTATTTTATAAATTTAAATATGTAACGAAACGGAACATATAAAAAAAATTTATTTAATTACAATTTTGTGCTTAATTTTTACTATTGAAAAAATCATGTTTTTTGGTATTTTTATGACGGTAATAATCGCTGCGTGGAAGAATACCGGTTTTGTATGACCATAATTACTACTTGTCAACAAGAATTGGCTACACTGTACGACAACTCCTGGTCAATTTTTCTATAGAGAAGCACAAATAAATATACTACTTATATATTGTGTAATTTCTTATGAGAAAACGCAAATTGCAATTGAGAAAACGGGTAGTTTTCGAGGGCCTATGTGTACATTTAAATTTGAGGATATTCAGCGTTTAAACGATGAATCACTCTCCCAAATAGTGAAATTATAGAGTAGCTGCAATGAAAGTCAGTACATAGGAGTGGGATTTATTTTAAATTAAAGAACAAAAGTCCTTATTATTGACTTTTAAGTCTACAGTCAAAAAATGTGCTATTTATTTTATTTAAGGGAAATTCTTTAATTACTGTTTGATCAAAGCACATGCCCTGACTGATGACAAACCAGAATATATAAAAGAATAGTTTTCGAAGCCCTAGAACAATTTTTATTACAATAAACGGTGGCTTAATCCTATATAAATACAATATTCACAATTTATGGCTAATATTAAACTCGATCCTCTGTATAATTATGTACGCCCTTTGAAGATTTTTTCCAGCTTGAAGTTTCTGCTTTACAAGCCATCAAAAATAAATGTTATCGTAAAACTGTATTCAAGAATTTTAGTTTAATGTGGGATATCGACTCTTTAATAAATATTATACCAATAATTCAAATATATTTTCATCTGGAGGGAATTCTAAATTGAAATAACGTCCTGGTCGAATTTTTATTGGAATTATAGGGAAATCTCGTTTTGATTCGGCTCTTATATCCCAATGAAATTCAAACTTTTATAAAGCAATGGTATATGTAATAAATATGCAAATGCGTGAGTGGAGTTTTTGCAGAAGTCATTTATATTATTCCAAAATGCGATTTAGTTAATACCTTGGGTTTTCCTTCTTAGCAAACAGCATTGTGGCTGCCGGCTATATTTTCCATTTTAATACAGTTATATTACGGGTATTAAAGTGTATACTTCTATAACAATCTACAACAAAATTTTAAAACTTTTCGTATGTGATCCAAAGTAATTTAAATTTAAAGCAACGAAAGAAAAAAGGTAAAGTAAAGGCAAACGTAAAAAATATTTTAATTTATTTAAATTTAAAATTTTTTGAATGTATGTAAAGTACATAATAACCGGTGTGGATTTATTTATACTAGTGCAATCTTATGCTGTTCTACTCTTTGAATAAATCCATTTGGATAGAAAGATTTACTCTCCTTACGGTGTCTATCCGTTTTGGATATTGGTAACATGGCTATCCTTACTTTGCTGAAAGGTATTTGGAATATCCGGTCGTAGACATGTTAAACCATTTTCTTAATCCAAATTAAACCAAAACTAGTTTCAAAAAGCCATATATCTGCCTAGATCTTATAATAGAACCCAGATATTCTAATTTACGCTCGTTAATTGTCTGAATTATCTTGCATTCCTTCTTCATTCTACGTATAAACATTAGTCACCCCTGAAATTCTTAAGAATACAGCTGTAACGCCAAATTAAGAAGGCTTCGAGCTTTAAAGAAACTGAAGAACGTAGGAACAGTATAATATCTAAAAATGGATGGATGGAAAAAATATAACACTCAGGTAACGGTTTTCTACGATCCCAGTAGAGACTAGCTCGACTTCAGGGAAGCCACCCTGCCCACCGAACCATGCTTTACTCCCAATTTTTTATTAAGGGAAAACATGTCTTATCCCTTTATCTTTCCAAAATCTAGTTATTTTTTTCCTATCCCTGCCTGATGAAAAGCTGCAGCGATTATCAGTACCAGCTCAAGGCGCAGAAGAAATGATCCAAGATATACTTAAAACTGGACTACCACAACCATGACTAGAGCAGTTTAAATAATTGTGTGTACTGTAATACTTAAGCGTTTGTTATGCCGAGGCCCGAGACCAACATCATACGATGGAAGGATTATGTTCTCGATGTAATGAAAATGTCGATTCATCGGTAAACCAAAAGTTTTTTTTAAATATTCATTTTTATTTTGTTTATCCATCAAGAGTTCACAAAAGGCCGTGAGTTTGAAATTGTCCTGGGCTAATAAATCTTGAGTAGTTAAAACTTTAAAACAACGGTAACCATTTCGTTTCAAAATATTCCTGACAGTTCTATCATTCATGTCACCTTATTTAGCAATGATTTTGCTTAAGCAAGGATCACTAGTTTCGTCAACACTACAAATATTGATTTCTCATTTTGCCGTTTCCTTGACTGTTTCTTCTCGTGGTAAATCCGAAAATTCTCGATAGTTTTGTATACACCCAAATAATTCAATTAGGTTGACTGCCAGGCGGTCGTATACGACCGACAGTTCAATAAGTGCTGCATGCCACGGCGGTCGTATACGACCGATTTGATACGGTCTGTGATATAGTTCCTGTTTTGCTAGAGATCTTGTAGAGAAGCGAAATTATTGCAGTATTCGACCATTGTGGCATACAGTCGTCGTACATACATACATATCAGTTTTCATTTTGGCTGAATAGGGGAGACTAAAATGATATCGAAATTTTGACATATCTTTATTTCGAGTAAAAAATATAAAACTATAAAAAATATCCATTACAAACTGAAATACATACAAAAGTTAAATAAAAACACAAAAGAAATTAAAAATTATCGGTTATTTGTTATATCGGTGTTTGTTGAAACAATCTAAACAAAGGTGTGGTTGACCTTCACAAGTGTCACAGTAAGTTACTACTTTTTTGACCTGATTTTTTGTTATGTTTCCCTGAATCTTCTCTTTATAATAACCTTTACAGTATTTCTTTATTTTATCATATGGTCCTTCTTTTTTCACCAAAGTATGAGTTTGCATCGATCTCCTTGTAGTTCGTATTTGTTGTTGTTCCCTTTCGGAATCATTCTGTGACTCAATGTTGTCTTCATAACTTAAGAACGACTTTATTACATGCTCTCTAAATTCAGTTATTTTCTTCTTTTTATCGGCTAGTTGGTTGAAAATAATGTGAGAATTTACGAGGGATGTACCAAGAAGAAATTCTACAGCGAGCTTCCTGTACCATTTAAGTGACTTTCGTAGAGGTGAATTATAACTTACCATCTGGTCTGACTGGTCAATTGAGGACTTTGCCTCATTGTATTCCATTACAGCCTGAGGTTTATGAACAACACTACTTCGTCGCTGAATTGCTCGAGTTTCGGTAGTGTGTTTAGTAGATAGTAGTAAGACATCTCTTTTATCTTTCCACTTCAAAACGCAGATGCCTCTTTCGTTTTCCATCCCAAACGTTTCCCCTTTTTTCAATTGTTTATTTATTACTTCTTTTGGATTTCCACGACGATTTGCTCTTAGCGTCCCAATATAGTGAGTTTCCTTGTCAAGTAAAATGTTAGCTAACTCTAGGCTTGTATAGTAGTTATCGGCTGCTATCGTACGTCCCGAATTCAAAAGGTTTTCTGATAGGTTAATCACTACATTTGTTGGTACAGAAGCGTTACCTTCATTTTTCTACTTACCTGCATAAATTCTTATATTCCACGTATAGCCATTGTCACAACAAAGCTTAAAAAGCTTAACTCCATACTTATGCGTCTTTTGCGGTATGTACTGTTTCATTACTAGCCGACCTTGGAAATGAATAACAGACTCATCAATACAGAATATACGCCCTGGTGTATAAACTGCTTGAAAGTTTTTAATAAGTTTATCTAGCAATGGTTTAACTTTGTGCAGGCGGTCACCATCTGGACACGAGGTATTATCGGATAAGTGCCACATTCTTAGAAGGAGCTGAAATCGGTTTCTAGGCATAATTTTCGGAACCATACAATTTTTGTAGAAATTGTCAGTGCTCCAGTATTTGTCAATAGAAGGCAGCCTCACAAGTCCCATATAACCTACAAGGCCAATAAATTGTATCAATTCTTTTCTGGTGGTTGGAACCCATCGATGTAGTCTAGATTCGTTGCTGATATCATCAGTATTGCACAAAATCTGGGTGGCATACAAGTTAGTTTCATTAACCATCTCATCTATAATTTCATCGTCTACGAAAATTCGAAAATAATTATAGGGGGACAATTTTTTTATAAGAGCTGCAGCGTAATTTGCCTGTAATCCAGTTTCCGCAGAATAGTTGAAAATTTTGTGATTGCCAATAGGTTTTTTCCATGAGAGTTGTTCGTATCCATCAGCAGAATTTTCCTGACTTTGGTGATCTTCATTTTGCTCAAATGATAATATGTTTTGTTGGTTTTGTTGATCGATTGTAACTTGAAAAAAGTCATCTAATTCTTCCGAGGAAATAGCGCTGTTCAATTCCAAAGGCTGTAGTTGTACAATATTTTTTGAATTTTCACCCAAAGAGTGTATTTCTTTGTGAATGTTATCCAGGCTGGAAAGTGACTTAGCATGGCTCATTACCAATTTCCCTTTTTTTTAACAAAAGTGTTTAGCTTTCTACGTTTATTTTTCAAATTTATTTCTTCTTCCGCTTCTGACCCATCGGAGCTATATAGAATTTCTTCATCGCTGGACGGTAAGAACAGAAGGTCTATGTCAGAATCAAAGGAAAAATCATTAGGTTCGTCATCTGAAAAAAAAATAAAATTTTTAACCGTGAAACTGTCAAAAAAAAAACGTAAATTATTTGTAACTTATTTAAATTTTGCAATAAATTGGTTTTGTTTTACTTTATTATTTTTGATTTATATCAACCATTTGTATGATTTTAGTAAATGATATTAGCCATTGTTATTTTCTGACTCTTTGTAAACTTTTGCTATAAATCTTTCGATATCTATATTGTCTATATAGCTTTCAATTACAATAAAGCATATTTCTATGCTATTCTACTAATAAATAAACGTGTATTTTTCAGAATATTATCTTGGTTATTGTGTAGGTACGTACTTCAAACAGTAATCCTATGCAATGATTTACATCTGAAAATATAATACCTTGCTTTCCAAAACCATACCAACCATCATTTTACCGCGACTTCTCATTTTATTTCAAGAAATAATAATTGTTTTTACTATTATCTAACTCTAAAAATAACACGAGCACAATTAACTTACTTGTCTTACTAACAATCAAACCTCTACTGATAAAATATTGGTCAAAACAACCACTCAACAAAATAATACTCGACAAGTCTCATCATGAACAGAACGACCGCCCGACCGAAGTATGCCGCCTACGCCCCGGCGGTCGTATTCGACCGCTGACCTATTTTTTCAAAAATTGGGACTAATAAATGAAATTGGTGAAATATTAGTATTGGAAGTATTTCAGTTGGTTGCCAGATGCACTTTTTTCAACTAGACACCATGGACTTTTTTAAACATTTTTATGTGGCAGTCAACCTGTTAAGTTGATTGTGTCGGAATCGGCCAGTCTTCATAGGCACAAGTAAATAAATAATGTCACGGTACAAGTTGCCTTAAAAATACAATTTTAAAATTTGTACTTTTTTTTGTGTGTATATACATGGTTAGAAACACTACTTTAATTTCACATAATGGAATTAAAATGAGAAGCATATGTGTTTGCTCGGCCAGTGATGTTCCGTGAAGCTGTAGCAAATTACCTTTTTCAAAAATCGGTAGATTTCGGTATATCACATATACCCTTATAAATTTAAAATTATAAATAATATTTGGAATAATAAATGTAATAGAGTATAAATTTAACAATTCAAATAATAAATAATAAACACACCAAATTGTTGTACAAATCTGCACAAAAATACAGAATTACAAATATCCCAAACGGATTTCCAGGAAAAATCGGTAGAAGGTACAACACTGTGACGGCGTGCCACATACCTTACTACAAACGCAAAGGAGACGCAATCTAGTGGAACAAATGAATTAGTTATAAAACAACGCGACATTAGATTGAAATGTAAACACTGGTTGATTTCAAATCAGGGGATTTCAGTTAATGTATTAAAAATCCTATATTCCGTTCAAAAATTTTCAAATCTTTAAAAGTCTAATTCAAGTAGAAGGTGGAGTTATATGGAATTTGTTAAATAAAGTTATTAGTCATTTTATTCCGAATTTATCCATACAGTTTTACCATCCTCGGTCTTTCTTATATCGGACTGTTTGGCATTCTGTGCCATACATCTGCAAAAAATTAATTTCTTCATATATTTTCCCAGCGTCTAGGCATTCTTCTACATCTAATAGTGGTTTGCCTTGGTTGTCAGTCAAACACTCAACTCTTCTAGGTTTGTATAAGCCATTCGTCCTGAGCTATTCCAGCTGTGTTTTTTTTTGGTCTAATTGTGTATCCTTCACAGTCGGTTCACAATTTGTTGATAGCTCACTACAAGTTTAACGCTAATTAGAAAACTGAAATACAGAGAGGATAGGTGATACCATATAATAGTAAAAACCAACCTAACACTGACGGTTTAAGACATTTTCGACTAACCCACCTTATATCTGAAGAAATACAATACCTTATAATCCTATTACGGGGGTATTTTGAATGGTTAGAGACGAACGACCAGTGTCGTAGAGTATATGATTGAAACATTTATTTGAACTAAATAAATATATTTTTTAAATTGTACTTATGTAAATTGTATTTTTTAATAAAACTTATTTATTTTATTCAAAAATAAAAAGTTTCTTGCCATTTGTAAAAGATACATTTATTTAATTAAGGAAAAAGGCGCCAAATGTCGCCTGGCAAAATTTCCAATGTGTTTTAAATGTATCCATTATTTTCGAATCCGGAGAAAACTAATAAATATTTTTGAAAAATTTAAACGCAGAATGAAAGATTACATTATTACTCAGAACAGAAAGTTCCTGAAAACTTCTACAATGTTTATTTTAATATGTTATGTAACAGGGGTGAAAATTAAAGAGAAAATATAGTATAATTTTTAATTGAAAATATTGCATGCAAAAGAAACTTTTTATTTATTCTAAAAAATATTTCATTCTGCCTTTGAATTTTTCAAAAATGCTGTTTAGTTTTCTCAGGATTTGAAAAGAAAATGGATACATTTAAAACACATTGAACATTTTGACAAGCGACATTTTGCGTCTTTCCCCTTTAATACCTTACGATTACAACTATTATTACTTACCTTATATAATTACGATTAGAAAACTATTCAAATTCAAAATAAATAGGATCAACTTCGGAATCCGAGGCATCTTGAGGGTTAATAATTAGCGGTTGTGTCTCTACGGTTGCATCAATTATGTTATCAAGATCCCACATTTTTTGTTCTTCTTCTATTACATGCCTTACTGCAACTTGTATAACAATTCACGTACAGCTTGTATTTTATATAACGTATTTTTTCTAGCCACATAACTTTTCATTTGTGCCCAAATGAGTTCAATTGGATTTATTTCGCAGTGGTAGGGTGGAAGTCTAAGGACTGTAATGTTTCGCCTTTCCGCCATTTTGTCAACTACGTATTCCTCGAACTTAGATTTGTGTTGCCGGGCAATTTATAGAAGTTCTGCTTTTACCATTCGATCTTCGTAAGGCAGATACTTATTCAGCAGCCAGTCCAGAATATCCTGTTTCTTCCACGCAGTCGTTGGAAGTCTTTCTACTAGTCATGAATGATAAGGTTCATTATCTAATACTATAATTGAATTTGGTGGTATGTGTTCAATCATCTGCTCAAAATACTCTTCGAAAACATCAGCTGTCATCTCCTCGTGATAGTCTTTTGTGCTTTTGGACTGAAATTCCAACAAACCATGCTTAACAAATCCTTTTTCACTGCCAATGTGAGAAATTATTAATCTACTGCCTTTACCAGAAGGTGGGGAGATACCAGTAGACCAACCTTCCATAAAGGCTTGCCTGGAGCTTAATATATTTTTATCTGACCAAATTTTTTTTAGAGTATGACCTGAGTTTACCCACGTTTCATCCTGGTAAAAGATGGGCCTTCCTTCAGCCCGGAATTTTCGTATGGATCTTAGATAATTTCTTCTCCAACATATTATCTCCTCCCGGTCAATCAAAAGTGATTTTCGGTCTGATTTCTCCCACCGGAAATTTTTAATTCTTTTAAAACTTGCTACAATTTAGTTCGTCCGATATGAGGCAAATCCGGGTCGTCTCTAACTTCTTGTAAAATTTTGTTTGGGTTTGGTATTTCTTTTTTGAAAAAAAATCCATGAGTTTTCCTTCGAATACCATTTTTGGCAAATTCATCAATTTCAATAGGCTTTTTCCCTCTCTTTAAGTGTTCGTTTGTGTTTGGGTTAGCTATACCGTGTTTTTTTCTTTCTGATAGGAACCTATATATAGTTGACTCTTCTACGCCACTTTCGACTATGTTGCGAACAGTGTTTGTGGGATTCTGAGAAACCAGAGCATCGTGAACATTCAGGACAATAGTCTTCTCTCTTGGTGAATAAACAGACTTACTGACTGTACGCAACAGTACCGGTGTAAAACTTAATGATGTTGATGATGAAGCCATCACAAACAATCCAACAAAATGAGCACGAGCGAAAGGTACGTATATGTTCGTAGGTATATGGAATAAAAAATCACTCACGCACTGCATATAATTCGTAAAAGAAATATTCGAGACGCTAATTACTGCCGTAGACGCAGACACACCGACGAGCCTTAAATTACATGCGATCAAAAACGTACTAAACAAAAAAATTGTTTTCGTTCGTAATAACTTCACCCTTTTAAGTTAAGTTTCGAATATAAACTGAACAAACGAGGCACGTGGCCAAAGCATACCCATTATATTATTAAAAATCTGGGGAATTCCATCCTAATTATCTTGCAACGAAGTACATTAGTACCTTCGGATATGAATTCCAGGTTTTCTACTAAAGTGATTAAACGCGAAGATTAGTATTGAAATATCCAAAGAGATAAGGTATTCTTATTTACAAAATTGTTAATGGTTAAATTTATATTTTTATTAATATAATATAATTACATAACATTAGCCGTGAAAGTTTTAATTGCTTTTTTGCTAAATATATTAGTATTAAAATATTATTAATATTATATATATAACAGTATTAAAAAATATTATATAATTATTTAATGAATAAACACCTCAGGAACGCCTATGGTTTACGACCGTTTTATGAGTTTGAGGCACATTTCGTGCTCTCAACAATTTATGAACGGAGAATAATTTTATTTCCTGTTCTTTAAACTTTCGCCTTTCGTCCAGCGTATTTAAAATTTGGTTTGTCATTCAGGACTTTTTTTCATTTCTGCTGGTTTTCTCTTGCAAGTCTTGTGAGATTCTATGGAACTTTACAAGTTTTTTTTGTATCCTCCTCTTGAATAATGGTATGCCAGTTCCCCTGTAAATGGTGGTTTACACTCTGTTTTATGTATTGGTCCTTCAGTTTTTATACTGGCCTTATACCGTATTTTTTAGTTACATTGCCTCGTATCTTCTATAACCCGATTTTATTTTACCAATCGGTGACTTGATGTCAGCCCCCGAGGATGTGATGAGTGATGTGTAGTTATGAGTGTTAGTTACGTAATTATTAATCATAATCTATAATCTATATTAGATTTATCCGAAAATATAATGCGATATTGTACATAGTTTTGCCTATTTAGAGATATTTAAAAAGATGAATAGAGATAATAAAATTCATTTTATACTAATTCCTAGAGTTTAACAAGTTGAAAGTGGCAGAGGGTTTAACTTAGGATAGCCTAGAGCTAAGTAAGCTTAAGTACCATTTTCATTACTACAACTTTTCTTAAATAACTTTTTAAAATTTTTAATATTACCATTTATATTACAACCTTATAGCATTGACTATATCTCCATTCTCAATTTTTATTTAATCTTTTCGATAACTACATTGATTTATCTTAAGACCCTTCAACATTATTTACAAAAATAAAACCCCATTCTTACATTCCAAATATTTGCAACTTAATTTTCTCTTAATACCATTAATCTCAGATCACCAATATACATACAACATCCCTTACAAGTCAATTATTGTTACATCTATTATATTCCCTACACATTTCTCAAATTATCCCAGAGGTTACTATCAGTTTTTATGTTTTAAAAAAGTGAATAACTTCTTTCATATAAATCTCATGTATAATAGATTACTCAACTTACTTCGTCATTTACTACTTTACACTAACTACTTTAGTTCATAATTCCTCCTCAATCTTTTCTCCTTAGTAAGGATGTAGTGGCGTCATGTATTTTGTTTGACTATTTCTGTCCAATTAACCCTCTCCTGTGTGTGTTATTTTGATTCGGAGAATGAGTAACTAGTCATCTCCTTTATTTGGTCCGACCATCGTACTGGAGATTTTCCTCTGGATCTTTTATCTGCGAAGTTACCTACAACTATCATTCGCTCCATGTCTTCTCTTCTTCTAGTTATATGTCCAAAATATCCCAGTATATTTTGGTTGATAGTTATGATGAGTCTGGTTTTTATGTTAAGTTCTGCTAGAATTTCGTTATTTGTGCGATGGGTGGTCCATTTTCTATATATAGTTCTCCAGCAATCTTGAGTCCGCAAGCTGTAGAAATCAGAAGCATTCCACATCTAGATATAAAACCTATAATCAAGAACTTAATAATCAATGATTGGCAGACCAAGTGGAATCAGTCAATATCCAAACTACGAGAAGTAAAACATTCTATATTACCTTGGAAATGAACCCCAAATAAGCGTATACATCAAACCATCCTATCTCGTCCTAGAATAGGCCACACCGCCATCACCAATAAACATTTGCTGGAGAGTGAATTAAAACCACAGTGCTACGTATGTGATGTTGTGCTCAGTGTTAGCCAAATTTTACTGGAGTGTCCTTTATATTGCATGGAGAGATTTCAATATAAATTACAAAATACCTTACAGACAATATTAAGTGACGGAACTGATATGAAAAATTTGACATCATACTTATATTCCATAAATGTACTAAATAAATTGTAAAACTTTAAATTGTATAACGTAAATGACCCTATGAGGTTGATGCATAAATAAAAAAAATATTGGATTTTGGCAATTATCAGTTCGACTATTGTATTAAAATAACATAAAAAGGATTATTAGTAAAACATTTTCATATTTTTACAGTCACAGCGAAAGAGTCCATTTGTGTACCTAACGAGGGGATGGCCGTTAGGTATACAAAATGTCAAAACTGACCATAACTTTTTTTTTTGAAATATTTCATAATTTTTTGTACAGGAAATTTGATTGAAAATATCATGAATTGTAAAGAGAATAGTAAACACAGCAATTTTGTTGATTAATATAAGCTTCGCGCTAGTCTGCAGTGCTGCCTACTGAATCCTTTTTTGATTTTTAATGAAATTTATACCTATTTCAATAGAAGTTTTCACTTCAATATAAAAGTTTTATAACTATTATAGTATAAAGCCAACTCCCGGGAACTCTCTCAGTTTAAGCTTAAAAACTATTAAATATTACTGTTACTAAATAATTTTATTTTCATGTTACACTATCGACAGAGTGTCAAAACTTTTAGTTTTGAGTATAGTTAGAATGTAGTACGTATAGTTTAGAAAAGATCTTAAAGAGTTTTCTCTTGTTATAATTTTTTCTTTATTTTTTATTCATCCAAAAAGTAGAGTAAATGTACATTCTGAATGTATTGATTATTTGAGGCCCGCAAATTCGCAGTAATTATAAGTTGGAATGTTCAGTGTTATGTATTAACCACACAAAATTTAATTAATGTGTAACCAACAATTTTAACACACCTTTGTCTGACAATATTCAGAAAATTAAAATCTCATGTCATCATGGTTGATGGATTACTCAAAAACTTTAAAAAATATAATTTATTAATTTTGGCAAATGACTTTTTTATATAAAACCTGAAGAAGCAATCGCGCAGTTATTAATGAAAGAAAATGAATATTTGTTACAAAACAACATTGAGAGACAGAGTCATATCTTGATGAATCAAACTATTAAATAGAAGAAGACAGCGTAATAAACTAATTGATGGATTCGACCGTTACTTGAGAAAGGCAATCAGCCGAAACAGCTGTAGTGATAAGAATTTAAAATAAAAATTTGTGGAAGTTTTGAAAACAAAGTTTTCAGTGTTTTATTGTTACATAATAAACTAATATTCATAATATGATAAAATATTGGCACAGACCAAATAACATTGCTTTCTTATTCTGTGATATTGGTATGATATCGCAATTTGTTTATAAAATTTTGTCAAGTGCAAAAAACTTTAGTAGTAATAATGGTTTCGTAAACTCAGTAAAGGGTTTTTTTTTTTAATAATTATAATATTGTAAATGTATTTAAGTGAGCCATGTGCATAGGCAACCAGATATACATACTCTGAAAGTGACAGACATTTAAATAATAATTACGAATATAAAGTGGGGTTATTTGTTATTTAAAATGTTAAGTTTACATATAGTTACGGATTTGAGGTAGTGTAGTTTATTAATTTAGGTTGTTTTAATTACATATAAGTTTATATTCTGATCTGAAAAGCCTAAATGTCAACAAAATTCTCGATAGAAAAGAAAAGAATTCTCTAGAACACGAGAGTTAACCCTGTTTGCGAGATAGACTATTCCAGAAAATTCATATATTTAGAAAATAGAACAATTTGAATATGATTTCTTACCAGATAGTTCTGGAACATTGAAAAGGTATAAATACTCGGTGATTTGGATTCAAAATGTTCAGTCGGGGGCCAGTCAGTCAGTGAGTTAAGATGAAGTCAGTATAAAGATGGTCAGACAATTAGTTATTAAGAAGACAGACAGTTAGTTACAGTTAGTAAAGTCAATTGTTCAGTAATTTCAAGATTAGTCAATCAGAATTAGGAAGAAAGTATAAAGTATGCAATAATCAGTGATTTAGTATTAAAATTTGATAGTATTGGAAAGTATATTAGAAGAATATTATTAAAGATTAAAAATTATATTATGTATAAATGGTAATTGGATAATGCAAGAAAGTATTAATTGAAAATAAAATTATATAATATATTTGGTGATTGGATATTGGTATATTTAAAAGAAGAATAAATATAAATGCTATTAAGAAGAAAAATAATTTAAATTGGTGGAAGCTGATAATTGGAAAAAGTAATTTCACAAAAACAAGGATAACCGAAGCTGAGAACGAAGACATTGAGTGGTAATTAAAATCTATATAGTGGAGAACAGTTTCATTTAGGCATTCAGTGATAGAAAGGTACAAAATTTTGTTAATATAATTTAGTTAGTGTCATAACAATTACAATTTTAAAGATAGTTTGTTTAAAATTTACATTGTCTTTATAATTTAATTAGTTTCATAAGAATTACAATTTAAAGATAGTTTATTTTAAATTTACATTGGCTATGTTAAATATATATGTGTGTTTCATAATAGATATAATAAAGATAATTTAAAAAAGTGCTTACAAACTAATTCTTTGAGAACCGCGATAAAAACCCTATATATATATATATATATATATATATATATATATATATATATATATATATATATATATATATATACATATATTATTAAAAAACACTCATTGCTCATTAAAACATCATTCACAAATAATACATCATAACATATATATATATATATATATATATATATATATATATATATATATATATATATTATATATATAAGAAAGTAAACGTTAAATAGTGGGTTTGCAGCAATAAAAAATGAAACGTGTACTCTTTTAAATTTTTATTCCAAGCTTTCGGACATTGGTTATGTCCTTCATCAGGGAGCTACAAATGTGATGAATAAATTGTTGGCGTTGGTATAATTAATTAAAAAATTCACTACTTACAAACTTAATGAGGTTGTATCAACGAAGATGTATTATAATGTTGATAAAATTTATCATAGTCTTTCATCTTTTTTAATATATAAAACCTATTTTTATGTTTAAAAATTTTAAAAATTACTGTACATCCAAAAACACTTAATTATTCTAAATAAATACGTGACATTATTCTGACAAAATTCTTTTAAATGTCAATTGATAAATTATTGTTTGTGTTATTATTGCATTTATCTAGTAATTTTTGGATGTACAGTAATTTTTAAAATTTTTAAACATAAAAATAGGTTTTATATATTAAAAAAGATGAGAGACTATGATAAATTTTATCAACATTATAATACATCTTCGTTGATACAACCTCATTAAGTTTGTAAGTAGTGAATTTTTTAATTAATTATACCAACGCCAACAATTTATTCATCACATTTGTAGTTCCCTGATGAAGGACATAACCAATGTCCGAAAGCTTGCAATAAAAATTTAAAAGAGTACACGTTTCATTTTTTATTGCTGCAAACCCACTATTTAACGTTTACTTCCTTACGTTGTCAGCAAATACTTCTGGTTCATTATATATATATATATATATATATATATATATATATATATATATATATATATTATTAATCTTTAAAGAAATTGAAATGTGCAGGCATCTATTTCTTTAGATTAAGAATATGTAATTAATATAGGTAAAGTGCGTCAACAATTGAAAAGTTTAAAAGTGTATAAAAACTTGTGCAAACAAACGGGACCATGAAAGGTCGTTTGTGTTTCCCTAATATTCGGTTACCAAGAACTATTTGTATATTTCGTTATTTAACTTAGATTTAGAAAGTAGGGATTTGTATAATATAAAAACGAACTTCGGTTTTTCCAGGTAATGTAAATTGTGTAAAAATGAAAGCTACCTATTCAATTCAAAAAACAATGAACGGTCGTTAGGGTTTTGTTGACAAAGGAATTTGATAGTGGATTCTAATAAAAGACAGTATGGTGAGTCAAGGAAAGTTTGACGAGAGAAAGAGAGAAGATGGTAAGATATTTTTGTTTTGAGTGATTTGGTTGGTTCGAGAAAAAGATGGGAGAAGTGAGAAGAAAGGGAAGTTAGTTTGGTTTTTTTGGGCAAAGGAAAACCAAGGACTCCAAGATAGAACTGCAAAAGAAAAGGTTGTTTCCTGTGATAAAAAGGTGTGGACGTTGAGAGATAAAGTGGTGAATCGTGAAACAAAGTTTGTGAAGTTGTTTGTGGCAGCAGAAAGCCGTGACAGTGTAAGAAGAGATCTTCAAATCCACAATTTGTAAGTCTTTCTTTTAATATAAAAATTATTTGAGGCGAGGCCGCATATGTTTTGGTACGACAATAAACGAGATCAGGAGGTGTTGAGAAACAACATAAGAAGAATTAACACAAAGTTTAGTTTGGTTCATTGAAAACAAAAGATAGGTCAAGAGATTCAGAGCGAAGTTTTGTTTTGGATATAGAATTGAATAGACAGTTTTTTATACAAATTTATAGGACCGGAGAGAACATTAGGATCATATAATCTGTTGTTATTTATAATGATAATTATATGATGTGATCTTGTTTTTTTTTGTAAATCTATTTTTTATACAGCTGGTATATTTGAATTACCATGATTTAATATATTGATAAAAGGTACAAATGGTATTGTTTGTGTATATTTTTATTCCTTTCTGTCCTCATACTTGCAAATACAACATAATTGATACTGAGCCACGGAAGTAAGTTCTGAGGTAAACAAAATTATGGGTGTTCATCAATTCTTTCATTGCTGTATATTCCCCGATGACCTGGCACCCATACCAGTGTGACACTATTATATTCCGCCAGTTCTTTCCGACATATACATACTAGCCTTAGTTCACCTTGGGGCTTCTAAGAGCCCCATAGCCGCTGGAATTTCTGAAAGTATATGGATCCAGTTTGGTTCGAAAGTTCTAATATTAATTACTCTTCAACAGTGCAAGATTGCATAAATCGCTGCCTCAAATACAGAGGTATTGTAACAATAGTGGGAGCCAATTTGTAACAATAGAACTCCAACTTTCTTTGGGAGCCAATTGTTAAGGCTTCATCTAGCTCAGTCTCTGTGTGAGTACGTCTTATCTTATTACAAATAAGCAAAATAAGTTTGCCTGGGACAAATAAATCCAGATATTAACTAATCATATTTATTGTACAACGAAAAATTAAATTTTAATACCAAAGTAAATCCTACCGGATCGCCAACCTCCGGACCGGATCAAGCAAATCCTGCCTGTAGGTGACTGACTGGATAGTAGGCTTCAGATGTTGGTTGGATGGATTGTAGTTAGTGTTGTTGTTGGATGCCATGCCATGCTGCTGCTGTTGTTATTGCATGTGTGGTGCACCATGAGGTTTCAGGGGTTATACCCAACAAGGGGGAAACAAGAAAAATTTATATAGGCCAAAAAACTTAAATGAGAAACCTTGTGTTAGCAACTGCATACGTTTTAAATTTCCTTGCCATAGAAAAAAACAATTTTTTTGAAAGAACATAGCTGATGGCAAGGATAATTAACTAAATATAATAATATTATTAAAATAAATTAATTAAAATGATTTAAATAAAAATCCTGCATCCAAACTTAAAAAACAGATGTGGGTTGAACGTTATATAAAAAAAGTCAAAAATAGGAATTTATAAAAAGACGGATATAAAAAAAATTATGTTGTAGCAAAACTGGGTACAAAACTCAGTACCCAGTGTTGACGCGACTGGTTCGCATCTGTGTGTTCTGTTAATCTGTGATATTTGGGTTTTTAAAGCCATTTTTTAATAGGTTGGACAGCGAATTTAAGAAAAGAAAAAAATATCAGATAGTTTTGAAGTTGTTACTTTAAAAAGTAATCACTAGACCTCGGTTTTTTTCATTTTTTCAGCACGCTTATTCTAAAATATAACTGATATTTTTTTTTTAGTTTATTGTGTCTCAACTACAAGGTTATTGACACTGGGTCAATTTTGTTACTATACATTTTACATTACATTAGGTATATTTACAACAAAAGCAATAATAAAGTAATAAAAAAGAAAACACTAAATTTTATAAAACAAGTTCTTTTCTCGAGGGAAATCAAATATATTCTGAATAAGTTGTAATTGACTGAGGATCACATTTGTAAGGCTATGTATAGAGTATTTTTTTTGTTCTTGCTCGTATTTGACGCACTGTGTAAGAATATGTTGAAAGGTTAATAATTCGTTATACTTTTCACAAACAGGTGATTTCTCCGAAGCCATCAGGTGTCCATGTGTCAGACGTGTGTGACCAATTCTTAGTCTGCGAATGATTAATTTTGCTCTTCTACTTAAGTTAGGTAGCCGAAAGGTATCTATGGTAGGTTGTATGTTATGTAATTTCGAGGTTGAATTCTTCCATTGGTTTTGCCAGGACTTACTAATTTGGGACCTAAAAAGTAGTTTTAGATCTGATGCTAGTTGAACAGATTTGATATCTGATTTGGTTGTAATTGCTTCTTTTGCAGCAGTATCAGCAGTCTCATTACCTAAAACGCCAACGTGTGAAGGAATCCAGATTAATGTTATGTTTGTTCCAGAAGACGTGAGACAGTTTGTTGCTTCATGTATGGCATGAACTAATTTTTAATTGAGTCGATGGAGGACATCAAATCTGTACATATTGCAGTGCAGTATTCTTGGCTTTAGTTTTTTTATATAAGCTTTTTGATGCTTGTAGGATGGCGTACAGCTCTCCTGTATGGATAGACGTGGATTGTGGGAGGCAGAACTTCTGAATGATAGTATTTGAAGTTGTCACAGAATATCCAACACCTGTCTCAGTTTTAGATGTATCTGTGTAGAGAATCTCAGTGTTTTTGTTGACCAGCTCTAAGAAAGATTGCCCCAGAATTTGGCTGTTGGTTTCATTTTTGTGATGATTATTAAGCGAAAGGTTAATTTTTGGTATGTTATTAATCCATGGAGGAGTTGATGACATTATATGAGTATCTGTTACTGAAAATTCAACAGGTCGTGAAAGGGGAAGAAAAATTTGAGGTAATATCTGGTATTTATTATTGGGCTCACAATTATAGGGTTCGTATATTAGTTTATATAATATATATATATATATGTATATATATATGGTTGTTTTGATTAGAAGACACTCTATCAAAGTATGTTAGAAGAAGTTGTGGCCTTTGAAGCGTAAGTGGAAGTTCACCTGTTTCACAGCGAAGACTTAATGTAATTTGAGGTAATAATATTCTACGTGTTCTTCGACTAAATTTGAATACTTTTGATTTTTCAGCAGAGAAATTAATACCAAAGCTTATAGACCAAGAAGTTAGTTCATTTACTGCTTTTTGGATTAAGTTTGTAGTTGTGAACGTATCTTTACTGCGGCAATATAAAATCAGATCGTCAGCATATAAGTTGTACTTCACTGGGTTTTGACTATTCTTGCAAATATCATTAATAGTTATTATAAATAAAGTGAAACTTAAAACTGATCCTTGGGTTCCCCATTTTCCTGAACGTAGGTTGAGGAAGCTTTTCCGCTAACTAATACTTTGAAGCGGCGATTAGAAAGAAACTGTTCAATACAAGATAATGTATTTATCTTAGGTTACCAAATTCTGCACCAGTCTTATCGGGTAGCTTTCGTATCTGTGGTCTGTTAATCTGTGCTAATATTAGCTTTTTCGGCATTTTTAACTGTTTATTATTTATATTTTACACTTTACATTTGTATTTTACACTTAAAGTAAAGCAATTTACGAAAAAATCACAAGAATAACTTTCGTCTTATATAATACGATAATGACCCATATAATAAAAAAAAAAAGCATGGCTACAAAGTGAAAAAAGAAATTTTTTATAATTTGTCTAAAAATTTTTATAAATAAATAAGTCCCAGGGATAAACTACGATAAACTTATAAACATAGCATATTGGCAATGACACCCATAAAACCAACCATATGACATATTTGCTCATACATAGATATACGTATATATAGCGGTCACGCAACTCGGCGTCGCTGGAAACTAACAATTAAAAAACAATGGGTTGCAATAAGTTATAGTTAAAAACTCTTTAGGATCTTGTAAAATAGAGTTTTAGGTTTAATTTGACGATTGCAAAACTTAAAAGTATTAATTTTTTCACACCTTAAATTATTTATAACTAGAAAAGGATGCATTTTAGAGAAAATTTACTAAGGATATTTTTTAATCAGAATAAACTAGTTACCTAACCAAAAAAATGACAAAAAATTAAATTTGTTTAATAAAAAATTTAGAAATAATTTTTGACTATTACTTTCTCTGTGCAACATACACTTTGTTATAAGGGGACTATTTCAAGTAAGATTGTGCAAAAATATGAAAAGAGAATATTTTTCCTAGCCAGTGCGCGCATACTATCCGGACTATTAAGACACCGGTAAAACGAGAATGCTGAAAGTGTTTTTATATAAATAGGTACGTGGAATTTACTAAATAATAAATATATAGTTTCAAACTACAATGAAATGCTTTTCTTTATTCCAGTCCGGAAATGGTTCTCAAAAGCACTTTATTAAATTTAAAAATTGATATAACTCATAATATTCGTTTTGTGATACAGCAGATGAGTATATAAAACTGAAATTCGTAGAAACTGATAAAAAATATAACAGTGGCAAAGATAATTAATACCTGCTAAATTTCAGTTTACTCTATTTTTGTTATCAATGATATTTTTTCTGTTAAGATGCTTACGTTATTCATGACCATTTATAGATCTAATACTTAAAAGCTGCCGTTACGTTACTGCCATACGTTACATCGTAAGCGACAAGCTTTTACTAAAATTTACACAGACAAAGTCTGACAAAATATCATAATGCTACCTAATTTAATAAAAGAATGTTAAATTTATAATGTTTTTTATGTACCATTTATTATAGTTTAAAAAAGTTTATTGTATTAGATAAAAACTTTGGTGGAATAAAAAGGAGTCTTCTGACAAATGTGCGCTTTTTTGCTCTCGATGTTTTATCAAAAACCCACCGATTCGTCAAAGAAGTTGCTGATAATCGCATAACTTCCATTATATAATCATTTGAACAATTTTGTAGGTATACCAGCAGGAGCAGTAGACTTCCTTCGTGTTTGGTAGTATATGGCCCTTAGCAATTCTGAATTTATAATCGGTGGGTCTTTGTCTCTTTTAAATGTTTATTCTGGGTATTGTTATGTTTTTATTAATTCTAATTTATTGTTCTTATTTTAATTTACTAAAACACGATAATTTATATCAATTTATTAAACCACTGTACAACAATTTATTTGTTGTTCGAATAACAAGTTCGAATTGTTGTTTTTATAACGGAGGGGGACCCATCGTGTGTCAGGTAGGCATTACCTAGAAAATACGTGAATGAATGAGAATATTAGTAATAAATATATTTACGGTTTTGGGTCAGAATTTATCGTAACAGTATATTCTCTGTTTCTTTTTAAATAATACTATTACATAATTTTCCCGCTCAGTACATCGCTCCTTAATATCACTCAATATTATACCAATAGAGTTCCGCAAGATGTTTGGCATGTGAATTCTGCTTTTATCCGTTGTTTCTTTCAGTTTCTTATGCAAAAAGAAACTGTAACTTAGTTGCTTCAACTTCTCAGTTTATAAACAGTTGTTTTGCTGCTTTAATTATTTTTTGAAATTTCCTATGTATTCCGTTGTATTTTTCTTTTTTTGTGGATATTAGATGGATTAGATTATACAAATTTTTTGTGATCCACTAGTGTTAAACTAGTTGTTGTCTTTTTAGAAGGTTTTTAGAGGGGTAATAATCACTGTCATTTTCATTTGTTCCCAGAAATCGTTTATGTTGTTCTTTCAGTCAAATTTCGTGCAACTTGCTCTTAATTTCTTAAAAGAGATTTCTTGAAAGAGTAATCTCTTTCACTATTATTTCACCTTTTTCAATAAAAACCTAAACACTTTTTTGTTAATATATACCAATCGATTTGTAAACTTGTTCTCTACATATCAAGGTATACCATGAAAATTAATCTATCAATCTCACTGTTTTAGTAAGCCATAAGTGACAGCGTCTCAAATTTGTACAATCAATTGCTTCAAATTGTAAAGCAAAGATGCTTTAAATTTTAAAGATAGTCTGAATTTATTATGACCAAACTTTGAGAAATAGAATACAGGAAGGTGGGCTCTACACCAAACGTCCATGGAAGTTTCTTATGTTGTGTGTGTTATGAAATTATGGACTCAGATTAAGGTAGGCCTAAAAACATATGTATTGGGGCTTACAAAAATGTGGTTCTGTTTTATTCACAGATGTAGCAAGGTTTTGTCTCTACCCTGTTTCAAGGAAAGTGAGAGATTGGAGAGGACCTGGTCGATAAGAGAGACTCAAGCATATACAGGGTGTTCGTCTATATAGTGGTCTACAAGTTTTGATGTTGGCTGGAATAATTTTTCATCATTGAACTGTTCCCGTTTTGTGGAAGGCACTTTGAATTAATATCAATATATTGATTTTATCTTAGAACCTGTATCTACATAAAATAAAATCGAAAAATAATATGAATTAAATTGTAATGAGATGGAACATACCGCCCGCCTTGAACTACTGAAGTTCAAAATGAAGTTGTCGGTTGACGTCGAAAATCTAGCTGATCGGAAGTGGACACAACTTCTTCACGCAGAGTTTATACTCTCCAAATTTGGTTTTCAGAGTTACCACTTTGACAATGCTGTCCTCTCCAGGATGCACCGATGTGATGCGTATAACTGCCCATTGTAATCGTGGCAAATTGTTTTCAAGAACACCAAAGCATCGACCACTATTCCATTATCGGTAGCATTAACATTATTGCTGCTGATCAATTGATGAAGATATTCCTCATACCATCGTTTCCAGAAGTGCTGATTCAGTTGCTGGCCGTGCTGCCAAGCTGATAATTTATATGAGGACATATCCAAAAAGTCAGTCTCCGGATAGCTCGTCATCGGACCACCAATTAAAAAATGTCCAGGGGTAAGGGGAAGAAGGCCATATGGGTTAGATGACATAAGAGAAATAGGACGAGAATTTAATATTGCTTCTATTTCAATAAGATAACATTCTAATTGTTCATATGTTAACAAAGTATCACCTACAGTGCGAATTGAATGATTCTTAAAGAACTTAACCGCGGCTTTTTATTTTTGTGAAATGTTACCAAAAATATGATGTGTTTGTTTATAACATTTAAAAATAATTAAGAGAAATTCCTGCGGTTGACCTAAATACAAATTTACAAACAATTTTATATTTCCGGTAGTGGCTAAGTACTTAATAAGTACATTTTCGTAGAATAATTAAATGGGGTGGGATCATTGTCACAATACTTAAATAACGGAATTAGTCATTCTTAAGTAGTATATCTTGTGGTTCTTTCAGCCAGAGTTTGTCGAAAAAAAGTGTTGTGATATATTTAGTATTTATCAAAGAAAAATATGTGGCGGCATGGGAAAGTGATGTGCGTTTACCTGACGAAAATAAACCTACAGATAATTTAAAAGATGAAGATGAAAGTGCGGGGCCAAGTACTCAGCAAAGGAAGAATTTGTGTGTAGCTGAGCAAAATATGGTGTTATATGTATTTGATGGACTTTCTAAAAAAATGACCAAATATGAAGCTGTTAAGCAAACGGCGGTTTCAACAAAAATTTTTTGTGCAACAGTGTACCATATAATAAAGACAGGTTCGAAAAGTAGAACAACAAGAAAGGATTTGGGAAGCTCTAGAAAAATTCAACCTCACCTTTTGGAACCTATTAGTGAGACAATATATAATATGTATGCAGCTAAAGTTATGCCTAACCTAAACAATATCATGGCAAAATTAAAGGAAAAACATATTGTTGATGATTGTTCCACAAAGACTTTGGGAAGATTTTTGACCAAAAATGGTTTTAAATATAAAACTGTCAATAAGAGACAAATTATAATGGAAAGTAGCCGCCTAATAAAATGGAGGAATGAATATATCGAAAAAATTTCACAATACCGCAGTGAGTGTAAAGAAATTTATTATCTGGACGAGACTTAGTTTGATTCTCACGAAACGATAGATACAGCCTGGACAAACGGTATAAGAAAATGTCAAATAGATGTACCCCATTCTAAAGGCAAGCGAATTTGCATATTACATTGTGGAGGACAACATGGATGGTTGAACGATGCGTTATTGTTGAGTTCCAAAAGTATTAAAGACAGTTCTCTAGACTACCACCAAGACATCGAAGGGATTCTTTGTGAATCGTGGTTTGAGAATACATTACTCCCAAATTTAAAAGAAAATAGCGTGATTGTTATGGACAATGCATCATATCACTCCATATGCATTAAACAAATTTCAACCAAACACAGTAGGAAGGATGAAATTTAAGAATTTTTAATAGCCGGAGACCTATATTTTAAGGATCATACACCAAAGATCAACTAAGCTAGGTTCTTCATACAAAAGTCGTAACTAAAGAACATATTGTAGATAAATTAGCCACTAACAGTGTACATATGGTTTTAATATTACCTTCATATTACTATGTGTTGAATCCCATAGAATTGCTATGGGCTCAGTTAAAAAACCATGTCCGAAGGAACAACACATCTCCAAAAGATGTCCAAAGTGTTGTAAACTAAAACAGAGTTTAAAAATATCAGTGCTCAAAACTGGGAAAATGCAATAGAACATGAGAACAAGATTGAAAAAGATTACATAAAAAATGTCCCAGCCTTGAAGAAAATTATTCTTAATTTGGCTGAGAGTGATGAAGAGAACGATAATGACGATGAGTTGGAATAACTGTTAACTCTAACTGGAAGATCCCAAATGAATGTGAATTTCCGAAGTGGCTAGTATACCATATATATTGGTGTTTTTGTTAATGCGATTATATTAGGACGGTGATAGATATTTACTGATGATTTGTATATTATATATGTATATTTTTGTGTGTAAAAATCGACCTCGTTCAGTAGTTTTCATCTACTTTATAATTACGTAGAAATTACATTTATCCGTTACTTTAGGACCTGACTGTATATTATATTAATATTAAGTGTTCATTAACGAACTTAGCATTCGATCAATTGGTAAAAACATTTAAGTACACAAATTAATAATTCGAAATTCAACACTTTCTCCGATAATTTTATGTGAATATTGGAGACAGATTAGTACAACTCTGTAAATGTCTCTCTGGGGGTCTGTGTTACAATAGGTATCAATACCGGATTACCAGTACGTCGGTTTTTAAAATTTCGCATAGGTCTTGTCCCTCACTGTACTCGTAATATTTAAAAAGTCGTCTTTATTAAACTACGTTTTACTGAGTGATGCTCGATCTTTGTTTCTAAAGTATAAAATTATAATGATGCAAACTGGTGAGCTCTCCACTTTTATCACAACAAAAAATGAAAGCCTTTCGGCAGCTTGGAGATCAGTCATGCAGAAAATTAATTTACTTTATTTCGGTTATTGTTAAGGGTTTAAATTGGTGTGTAACGAAGGGTTAATCCTTTGAGTCTTTTCAATTTTGTTTCAAATCTCTGTAGACATGGTACACACATACTCTCGGGTAAAAGAATTTACCTGCAATGAAATATTTAGGTTATATGTATAAAAATATAATATCATTCCCCACTTCCTTCCTTCCTTATATAGTACAGTGGTACATTTGCGAAAAAAATTGTTTGGGGCAAATTCAATTTGGTATGTAGTGATGCTTCAGACGTTTTATATACTTTTAAAAAAATAGCAAAAGTATTTTTAGTCAATTTTCGATATTCCTACAAAATTAGTTATTGTTTAAAAAATGCATTTTTTAATTTAATCAATGACGCCGATTATGAATTAATAAAAATTCTTATGATCTAGGTTGCTACATTGGTAGCGAGATATCGACAATTAAAAACAATTTTGCACTACAAACAATGCTATATGTACATGACAACCAAAATCGCAAAATGTTCTTAATTTTTTACCTTAACATATTAAAAACTTTGTTCAATCATTATTGGAGTGCAGACGAAGACTCCCTGCTTCAGATTTATAGATGTCTTATTTATTATTAAATAGACTACCGCAGTTTCATGTCAGCTAGCTCATCAGATTTAAAACTTCTTAATTCTGTGTACAACACTGCACTTTGAATTTGCCTTGGAGCCTTCAGGTCGAGATCAGCAGAGAGTTTATACAGAAAAGCTAATGAACTTTCCCTCTGGCTATGTGGCCGGCAACTCCTTTTTAAATAACTGTCTCGAATCTCAGCTAATACCGAAAATCCAGCATATAAATTACTAAGTAATGACCTTTTAAACTCTTCTTCTCATATTAAACTTCAATATATGCCACAGTATCTTTCACCACATTTGAATAATATCGCTCTTGCAGCCACAACTCCAATATTAATAGTACCTAAACCTCCCTGGAATAAATTAATAGCAGATTTTAATCTCTCTATACAATGCCCTATTTATTGTTGGCCGTCAGTCGTTGTGGTTGGTTTTGTCGAAAAAAGTAATTTGCTGTTACTGATCCGTGCTAATTTTTGGATATAAAAAATGGATAAGTGGCTTAAACGAGACAACAGAACATCTGAAAATCCCGGTCCATCGAGCCCCACTTCAGAGTCGAAGCCTATACAGGGTGATGACAAAAAGAGTTCTTTCAAAAAACTAAAAGTGGCGTTTAGGAAATATGATCCTGAATACATTAATATAGGATTTACATTTACGAATATAAATGACGATCCAAGGCCCCAATGTGTGATCTGTTTGGAAATTCTTTCTAACCAGTGTATGAAACCTTCGCTATTAAAACGCCACTTCAATACAAAAAATTCAGTGTTGGAAAATAAACCTAAGCATTACTTCATTCGGAAGTTAACGAAGATGAGAGGCACAAAAAAAATTATGTCGAATTTCACCGGCAGCAACCGAAAAGCAGTAGAGGCATCCTTCCTTGTGAGTTTAAGAATTGCGAAGTGTGGAAAAGCACATACCTTCGGTGAAGAACTAGTTCTGCCTGCCGCACAAGATATGGTAACGTGTATTTTTGGGGAGAATTCAGGTAAACAGCTTAGATTATACCATTATCCAATGATACCGTTCGTCGTAGGACTGAAATAATGGCATTAAATGTTAAAGAAAAATTGGTAAACCGGATAAAAAATAGTATTTTTTTTCAATACAACTTGATGAGAGCACAGATGTAACAAAGTATACTCAGCTTGTGGTTTATGTGCGATATATATTTTAAACCAAAATCAAAGAAGAGTACTTATTTTGTGAAGCGTTAACGGAACGAACTACTGCCGATGAAATATTCAAGAAATTCAATGATTTTTTTGTGGAAACTGGACTAGACTGGAAACAATGCGTTGGTTTCTGTTCGGATGGTGCCCAAGCCATGACAGGAAAATACGAAGGTGTAACTGACAAAGTAAAACTAGTTGCAGAAAATTGCACTTTTACCTATTGTATTATCCACAGAGAAGCTTTGGGAGCCAAGCGAATGCCAAATGTATTTGCTCCATGATAGCACAGTCGTAAATAGCTTGAAGATTTACAATATTGCAAATGATAGTAAAATGTCACAATTAGAATTTCGATCACTTCTATCAGTATCACTTATGAAATTTGAACGTTGTGCTGAAATAGTGAACACAGAAGTGACTGCTCACTCAGGTTGTGGACGTCCCTACAAAGATAGTTTGCCTGGCGAGGTAAGATTTGACAATATTGGTCATTTGATTAGAAGGCACGATACAAGTGCACGAAAGAAATGTAGGTTATGCAAAAGTCATAATATATATTTATGCAAAATAATGTAAAATTCATCTCCATCCCGAATGTTTCGAATCGTTTCATACAAAATAATACACTTGCGTGCATAGAAATCGGCCCACTGTAAACTTTTGACTTTAACTATATTTTTTTCAAGAAATATTCATCAGATCACAAAAACAAATATACTGTTTAAAAGACAATTTAATATGCTTTAATGTGAGTATAAATTTATTAAGAAGGCTTATCGTTTACATGCGTAGTAACCGGTAAACAAATGAAACGTGTTTATGTGGTGATTGTCACGAAAATAACCAATTTGTCTAATTGTAAAAGTATTGCCTTTGCAAGTGAAATTTGCATATTATTCGTTTTTCATAATCTCAGCAGTGTTCAAGTGTGTTAGTTTAATGCATACTACACCACAAAAACCCGCCCAAGTTATTGCTCTAATCGAAAATAATAGCTGTTGCTAGACAATTGGATATGACACGCGCAGCGGTTCGAAGAGTGTACCAACGTTATGAGGAGACTGGATCCTTTCATAGGCGACCTGGAACAGGCAACGGCGATTTACAACCGCTCATGATGACCGCTTTATTGTGTCAACAACATTAAGAAATCGTCACCTTAATGCAACGACAGCTCCGTGAGGTGCGAAGAGTGGCTGTTAGTCAGTGGACAGTGAGACGAAGACTGCGGGAAAATAACCTGACCCCTAAAACACCTGCGATTGGTCCAAAACTTACTCCAGCTCATCGGCAAGCACGCCTGCGTTTTGCACAGGATCATCGGAATTGGACGTTGGAACAATGGGGATCTGTTCTGTTCTCAGATGAGACCAAAATATACCTCTATGGTAGCAACCGAAGAAGGAAAGTGTACCGGAGACCAGGAGAGAGATTTGCAGAATGCTGCTTTGAAGAGCGGAGTGCTTATGGGGGTGGTTCCTGCATGATCTGGGATGCAATTTCTATAGGAGCACGAACCGATCTTGAGTTCATTCGTAGGGACGACCGTGTTCACGGAAGAAGAGGTTTAACGGCTGCCAGATATATCGAGATTTTAGCAATTCATGTGGTACCTTACGTCGACTACATTGGAGACGAATTTATCTTTATGCATGACAGTGCAAGGGCACACACCGCAAGAATCGTGCAAGATTACATTGCAGAAGTCAGTTTTCAGGTTATAGACTGGCCAGCAAACAGTCCTGACCTAAATCCGATCGAACATTTATGGGATGAGCTAAAACGAAGAATTCGAGCTAGACTTCATACCCCAGACTCGATCTCAGAGCTTATTCTTGCAGCAGAAGAAGAGTGGCTTAACATCCCACAAGCAACAATAGCAAACTTGATTAGATCTATGCCTAATCGTATAAGAGATGTTATTAGGGCAAGAGGAGGTCATACCCATTATTAAAAAATTAAGTGTTAAGTTTTAAATTGTCAATAACCCTATTTATATTAATAATAAAAATGCTTAATTTGCTTAATGAATTCATTTCACTATGTGAAACATAGGAAGCCGAAATGAGTTTTCATAAATTTATACTCATATTAAAGCATATTAAATTGTCTTTCAAACAGTATATTTGTTTTTGTGATCTGATGAATATTTCTTGAAAAAAATATAGTTAAAGTTAAAAGTTTACAGTGGGCCGATTTCTATGCACGCAAGTTTAATTATGTTTTATGTATAACAGTATTGGCCAAGGGTGTGTACACGCACCCTTAATTTTTGAGATTTTATTGTTAATTTTTTTGTTAAAAAATCATAAAAATATCTTAGTTGAGGCAGTTTTAACTAGATTCGATAAAAAAATAGGAAAAATGATTGTTTTTCATTGCTTGGCCGTTAATGGGTTAATGTGTTATCAAAGATAGTTAGTTGTCTAATTTTAAAAGTTTAATCTCAGTTAAACTGATTAGATACATAGAATCATCACAGGCATATTAGAGGTAATAAATGATTGATAAAAATACCTTCTGAAAAGTTACGACTTAAATAAATATTATTTTAGATTCAAACTGTACATTTTAGCGCACTTTACGTAATCATATAACTATTAAATGGGATTTTCTTATAAAACTAATCAATAATTCCTTAAGGACCAGTTAACGTACGACTTATATACGTGGTTAAGGATACGGTTCGTGCCCTGGGAGCAATTACACTAAAATATATAATGTTGTTTGGCAAGTGGTAAGACGCTCGTAAGGTCTCAGATGTTCTGCAAAAAAAACGAGCGGCTATTGGATGTCTGAGAAGCCAACGGCAATTTAGCACTGCTGAAGTATAGAAGTTAATGCACCAGTGTACTATTAAAATACAAGTTAATTTCTAAGATAAATTCGAATGAAAGATTGCACAGTAAAATACTGCATTTGCAGTAAAGGGAATGATGAAAATTAAAGGTCTACAAAAATAATATAATTTACACTATCAACAAAACCGGTTTCACAATCATAATTAACCAAAAAAGTTATCTAAACTTTACCCACAGAATAACCTACATATAAGTTTTTTATTAAAAAATAAAATTATAATTGGTAACTATTTAAAAATTCTGTATAGTTACACTATTCCATAAATACATACATATGGACGGCGTTATGCATCACTAGACCAAGCGCCAAAAATTGATTTTGAGATATTTGACTTCAAAGTTTTCACTCATTAAAATTCAGTATATGTTACAATAGTCGTTATTTTTTGTATTTAAAGACAATTTTTATGTTTTTTCTGAGTGCGAAATAGTTACTTGCTAATGTTGAAGAAAAATGAAAAAAAATAAAAAGACTTTTGGTCGACTTACGATTTTCGCCACATTGTGTAATTGCGGTATACATCAATAGACCAAGCGACATGGAGGTCGTTTGGTCTAGTGATGCGTAACTAAAATATCACTTTTAATGAATGATTAGTAGGACACAAGCTATTTTTTCTATTTGGGTATGACAATAAAAGTCGTTGTTTTGAATATTTTATATTACTTAAGAAATTAATTAATCAAAAATATAAAAAAAAACTTGAACTCAGTGTTAACAGTAGGTACAATTTTCTGAATAATATCAAAATAGTAAATAAACATTACTCATCTTGTATTTCAAAGTCTAAGTCTCCATCAAATCCGTCAATGTCATCTTCTACTGTATTGTTACTGAAAACGGAGTTTTACTCTGCATACAGAGGTTTTGCATCATTTGGTATTAGGTGCATTAAAGGTCTTAAGTCGTTAAGCTTAGGCACAGAAAGTTAGTAATCATCAACGGTATATAAACGTTGTTGAAATTTTAGAGCATGTTCAATATCTCCAAAATCACTATCATTGAGTAAAAAACTATGATATGACTATATAAGTTTCCAAAATCGTTTTCAGAATCAAAACTATTTTTATGTTGCGGTTTTGGCCGCCCCAAGAGTTTGACCCCAAAATTACATGTTTTGCCGAAGTAACATTTTCTTCAATGTGTTTCTTAAGACAACTGCCTACTTTCTGGGCTCCCCGTCTAGCTTCTCCTTCTATCCAAACATAACAATGACCTTTGTTATCCTTGCCGCTATAGATACCAAGGTTGTAAATACATAATTGACGCTTACAATATACGATATTTGTTGGAATTCTCGGAAGAAGAGTTTTTTCTAAATCAAAACAAAAGGTTTCCACTTCTGGTTGATCGTTGCTCATCTTCATATCTAGCTTTCTTCTAGATTGTGCATTTTCAGCTTCTTTTAAGTGCACATTTTTTTCTTCCTTTAACTTGCTTAATTTTTCGTTATCTGCGCAATTTTTAATTACTAATTCGAAACAATCACATCTACAACAAGTATCTTTTTTAAACTTTTTTCTTTGAAGATTAAATCGTGTTAAAAATATTTTTTAGTAAAACAGGATCATTGTCTGCTTCTTCAATATATAATTCATACATTTTACTTAATGTTGTTTCTTCTGTTAGGTATTCTCTTTCTGTGTTAGCTCTTCTGTAATGTAACTTGTACTTAGGTAATTTTTTATGTGCTCAATTACTTTTTGTACACGATTATCGTTAATTTTATTATGACCTCCACTTTAAACACGACCATTTTGAACACCCATTGGACGTTTCATATCTTTCAGTGTTGCATTAACGTTGCAACTTGATATTCTCAAGGTCTGTAAAAAGAAAGGTTTACACATTGTCACAGCGGATATTGTGTATATCCTTGTAGTATTTCTTTTGTTACTAGTTTTTGTTCTTTTACGCATTATTGGGACTTCGGAAATATTTGAACAAATTGTAGCTCTCTGAGCATCATGAGATTCAACATTGTAAAACTTATCAAATTCTTTTTTGGCATTATCCACAAAAATCTTGTCCAAACACTTGCACTTACAAAAATACATACGGAACTGTTTTGATTCTTTACATACATTTCTCTGTGTGAAGTAACTCTTGTTTTGAATATAACTTTTTTTTTGATTCGCGACTTTGATTTAAGTACTTACGTATTTTTCTTTTGGCCTTCCCATAAACGAATAGTTTTTTATCACAACTGTTTATCGCTATTTCCTCTTCTTTTTGTTCCTGCTGAGGAATAATGTTACTTCTAGTTTCTCCTGTAGAAGTTGAAGGCTCCATAGGCGTAGCGTCAGGGGTTTGGTTTGTTACAGGTTATTTTATAGAAAAATTTAAGCAATAACTGACACTACTTTTTAACCTAAACGCCTCAACAAGTTATTATCAACAACGTTGAAATTGTACGTATGTTGCCAAATATTCGATTTACACTCATTAAAACGCTCGCAAGATTCGCTTGATCTACTGATGCAAAACTAATACACAAAATTAGTCACTTGGTCTAGTTATGCAAAATTCAAAATCCAGAATGAGAAGAAAGGCACTTGGTCTTTTTAAATATATCTGATAACCCATTACTAACAGACTAATGGGATTAATTATGTAGATAGTTTATGCTATTTCCCACCTGAAAGCGCCATAATCCACAATTTGAGAAAATGGCGCTTGGTCTAGTGTTGCATAACGCGTTCCATATTACGTGCGGTTAAACATTTTTATTAATTATTGGCACTAAAGGGTAAATTAATACTACACAAAGAGAAAAAAGCATAGTTATAATTACAATTAACACATAAGTGTACTTCAGTCTTTTGCGGTACATAAATCAACATAACAAAAAATAAAATGAGATCCTACATTTTCTTAACTTTGTAAATTAAATGACAAATTTACAAAGCTATATTCACTTAGAAACAAAATATTAGATTCTGGTCTATTAGTGATTTGATATTGTTCTTTCAGCTAAAGTTAGTTTGACTTGATAGAGAGGTGTCAGTTGTGGTTGGGCACCTTGTCCTTGATTTGATTTGCAAGTTATCTTATTCAACTCCAAATTAATTTCTTTAAAATCATCCTGTAAATACGACGTCTTATAAAATAACTGAACTTTATCAGAGTCGTCTACGACTCTTACAACTTTCATTATTTTTATGTCTGTTAATGCTATCTTCTCTCCGTGTGTATTTTTACTAAAAGCAAATTGTGCCAGCGATTGTATATCATAAAAATCAGACTGACTCATTTCGTTTACTGTAAATGGGTTACCCTTCTTCTTTGAACTTCGAATTGCTGTCACATATTGATCTGGGACATAGATAGGCACATACCTTAAAATTTGTTTAATTTGCCTCTCAATCTTTAAGTATTTAAAAACACAGGTACCAATTTTGTTGACGCCTCTTTGTCCTTCTACTTCATTCCAAAAATAGCACTCAGTATGATCTTTGCTTAGTTCCGAAATGGTAAAATTTAGATAATTTAACTTACTTTTGTAATAGTAGACAGAAATTTCACCCCTTGGTACCGGCAAAACCGCCTGTAGATCATAACAATCCACAATGTAACCCTTATCTGTAATTTTTTTATCAGTATTTTTTTCTGTACGTGTTTGATTTTATTCTTTGAGATGTACCTGATAATTTCTTCTAAACTTTGTTTATATGTTGATTTTGCATTCTTATAGGATGTGCAAGGTTCGCACTGATCTTTTTTGGGTACAAAGAAACTTATATTAAATTCTGACTTAAAAATGTTCCTATAATTATTTATTTTGATGTACTGAACATTTTTATTAATACACTCTTCCTTGTAATCCTGGTACAAATCAGAGAGCGTTTTACACCCATCTATAAATTCCTTTGTGGTTTGTTTACGTAAGTACTGACTTTCTACTCTGGGTATCCTATTTATATTATGGTGTTTAACATCAACTAATAATTGTTCTGAAATACATGAGTGTTGATTATGTTCAGTTGTTCAGTTGTACTATACCATGTACATTTTTATGTTCCAATACTGTCCTTATCGGTCAGTCATTAATACCCAGTGTATTTTTAAAAAATATTTTGCATACTCTTTGTTTCTTTCCATTTACTTCAAAGTAAAATGCATTTTTCAGTTTTTTATTACTGTTCATTTTTCTGTACTGATATTTAGGAACTATCGGAACTAAACTTTCAGCAATAAAGTCTCTTTGGCGAATTAAACTCCCCATTTCCAAAATGTTTTGGTGCAACTCTGATGTAATATAGGTATTACAGTTAAGGCGACATTCTTGTCCACAAGGTTTTCTCATTTGCCGTGCATTAACTATTTTTGAAGATGAAGATGTATATTGCTGCCAAAGTTTCTTAGAGTGTGCGTAATTTTCTTTTTATTTTCGCCTTTTTTTTTTCTTTTTCATTACATGAGTATTTTGTACTTTTTAACAACCATGAATGCTATTTGAATGTTGGATGTTGATCTACTACTCTAACATCGTTGTTTGAACTTGAACAGCTTGCACTTGAAGAAGAAGAACTAGATGTTGATGTATCACTTGACGAAGACGAGGATGAATATGATGAACAAAATATACTGCTGGATCGTTGACGTTTGAAAGTACTTCCCAAAGACGGAAGTATATGAAATCTGCATCAGAAACTGGTGAAAAATCTCTGGAAGATTGTTGGCTGCTTCGTGAAGATGAGCAATACCGCCTATTATCAATATGCTGAATGTTTGGACTTGTATTTTCCAATAGGTTATCTTTGGAGATTGTAACACTTTAACTCATAACTTTTTCATTTAAGTGATCATGGTTTTTTTTTAATGGCATAGACATTAGTCATTCAGCCAGTTGCAATAGATTCTCCAATCAGACAAATACACAACCCTATCCCTAATAGAAAACTAACGGATAATTAATAGAATAGAGAATAAGAAGAATATACGACAAGGAAACTTACAGGGTCACTTGCTTCTCGTCTAGGGGCCCATCAAGACATTCTTAGTAGACAAACAAAAACCATCATGGTTTTTATAACCAATATTTTTTAATTCTTGAAGATTCAAACTGATTTCATTTAGGTCTGAGATCTTTTGAGTTTTTAAAAAATTTGATTTGCTTTCTTCTTGATTTAAACATTCAAGTGTACGTTTTGTACCTTCTTCTTCATAATTAGATCTATCCTCCAGCAATATGTTGGTGAGGTTTTTAATTTTTTGCAGACGAGAATTATTGAACGGCATGTTAGTCTGCAATAATAACTTCTATATATAAACATAACCAAATTGTGTAAGAACTAATCATTGGAAATATTGTTATGAATAAAAATACTAACAGGATCTACTGTCCTACGAATGACATGAAACCAATTAAATAAAACTTTTTTTATTAATTTCGTAATGTTTTTAAAGTAATATTGACACTAACCTAAAGGCGACGTTATTGGAATGAATGTAAATACACATCCGTAAGTTAACTAAAACTAAAATGACATTCAAAGAAAAATGTCATAGTTACCATAACAAACGTAATGTTTATCTCAAAGGAAATACATAAATATGTAATTACACTATACAAAAAGGGACGTTATTCGTATTAACATGTAATCAAAACTTACCAATTTATGTGATTTCATAACGTATTTAAACATATAGTGTCACTTTTCTCTTTACAAACTGTAACACATCTCTGAGCTGTCTGGTAACTAATGAGACTAGTGTCAGTATTCTGTTTTCTGTTAAACAACGACGCAATGATCTTTTGAATCCGCCTGGAATGACTGTTGGGTGGGTCGAATAGCTTAACAGTCTTTCTTGCCGGTCCCAAGCCCGGATAAAGGAGGAGGGTTAAGCGGAAGGCCAACAACCTGCCCTTATAAAAAACAGTCTGTTATGAAAACTGCAAGTTTTCCTCGAAATCAAATAGATACATATGGAAAACGGCAATCGCAATGGAAAAGGACTTTGAATGTTGGAACATGGAATGTTGGAAGTTGGTACCGGACGGGAGCATCTATACATGCAATAAAACAGTTAGAAAAAGTAGGAATGGACTTTACGGCAATACAAGAACTAAGGTGGCTAGACACGGGAAACATAAAAATAGACAAGGCGGTCATTTTCTACAGTGAAAACCAGGCAGGAAAACACGAATTTGGCACAGGTTTCGTAGTACGAGAAGAATACCTGAACATTATTATAAGTTTCACGCCCATTAGTGAAAGACTTTGTTATATTAGACTGAAAAGAAAATGGTACAATATCTCAATTATATCCGCACATGCTCCGGCAGAAGATAAAGACGATCATATTAAAGATTACTTCTATGAACAACTCGAAAGAACGCTTGAGAAAATCCCCACACAAGACATGCAGATCATCTGTGGAAAGAACCTAACCTAAGACCAACAATAGGACAACACAGCCTCCACAATATCTCAAACGATAATGGACAAAGGCTCGTAGAGCTAGCATCAGCTAACAATATGCTTGTAAAGTCTACTATGTTCCAAAATAAAAGCATTCATAAACAGACTTGGGTCTCTAATGACCACTCCACGCGGAACCAAATTGACCACGTAATTATCGATGCTAGACATGGAAGTAATGTGTTGGATGTAAGAAGCCTCAGAGGTGCAGATGGAGATACAGACCATCACCTAGTAAGAGCAAAAATCAGGTTGAGAATATCTTCAGAGAACCCTAAGGCCAACGAAGCATTGGGACAGTGGAACATCGAGAAAATTCAAAATGAGGAAATCCGAGAAAATTACAAACAAGAAATTAAACAGCATCCTAATACAATAGATCAGAGCAATGACGTCGAAAGGCTGTGGCAACAAATTGAAAAATCAATTATGGAGTCAGCAGAACTAATAATAGGAAAAAGCAAGAAGAGAACAAGGAAATGGTTTGATAGAGAATGTCAAGAAAAACTACACGACAGAGAGATAAAGCGAAACATTATGCTTCAACAAGAAACAGTAGAAAGTAAGGATAACTACGCAACTTCACGCCGAGAAACAGGAAAATTAATTAGAGAGAAAAAAAGAAAGTACGAACAATAGAAATATGAAGAAATGGAAAGGTATAGGCAACAATCATATAGTCGAGCATTTTACAAATCAGTGTCAAACGAAAAGAAAGGCTTCAGACCTAGATGCGTGTCTGTACTCAGAAAAAATGACGAATTAATAATAACTGAAAAAGAACTGCTCCAAACATGGCAAGAATATTTCAAAACTTTACTAAAGATACATCAAGAGGAAGAACATGGAGAAAATATATATATTTTGGGGTGGACCTACCGGTAGAGTAGGTAGTACCCAAAATAGATGAAACATTGCAAGCAATTAAAAATTTGAAGAACGGAAAAGCTCCAGGCTCTAACAATATACTGGCTGAATTCCTTAAGTATGGAGGAGAGACTTTACATAGACAAATACACAAACTAATAACACTTATATGGAAAGAAGAGAAAATACCAACAAAATGGCACGAAAGTGTAATAATACCCATCCATAAAAAGGGAGACAAAACCAAGTGCTCTAATTATAGAGGCATCTCCTTACTTAATACGGCATATAAAATCTTAGCAAACATCCTATTAAGTAGGCTGACACCGTCTGTAGAAAATTTCATGGGGGAATACCAAGCCGGCTTCAGAAAACATAGATCGACCATAGATCAGATCTTTACTCTAAGACAGCTGCTTGAAAAAGGATGGGAATTCAATAGAACTATCCATAATCTCTTCATAGATTTCCGGAAAGTGTACAACAGCATTAAAAGGGATCAGATGTGGAATGCAATGGCAGAACTTTCAGTTCCAAAAAAACTTATCCAGCTTGTTAAGTTATGTGTGAATAGCTGTAGATCCAGAATACGGATAATTAACAAACTCTCAGAATCTTTCGAAATAAGCAGTCGCCTGAAACTGGGAGATGCGCTGTCACCTCTCCTCTTTAATATCATCCTGGAGAAAGTAGTAAAAGCAGCACAACTTAAAACAGAATTACTGACAGTAAATGGACCAAAATTACTACTAGCATATGCAGATGACATTGACATTGTGGGAAACACAGTCACCAATGTGAAGGAGACTTTTAATAAATTGGAGGTAGAGGCAAAGAAAACTAGTCTAAGGGTAAACGAAGAGAAAACTAAATACATGTGCATCAACAGTCAAAAAAAACGAGATAGAATAGGTCAAAATGTTACAATAGACCCATATAACTTTGAAAAAGTGGAGAGTTTTAAATATCTCGGAGCAACAATCACTGCAGATAACGATATCGCGGAAGAGATTAAAGGAAGAATTCAGGCAGAAAACAGATGTATGTACAGCCTCCACAATACTATTAAATCTAAAAGCCTAACACGAACATAAAAAATTAGAATATATAAAACGGTGATTAGACCGGTGCTCATGTATGGGTGTGAGACGTGGACCCTGACCAAAGAAACTAAAAGAAAACTTAGATGTTTTGAGAGGAAAATCCTTAGAAGAATCTTTGGGCCTTATCACGACATTAATAGCAACCAATACCGAATAAGAACACATGCAGAGGTCAAGCAGATGTATAGAGCGAGCGATATAGTCCAAGAGATTAAATCCCAACATCTAAGACTCCCCATCTAAGAGTCCATAGACTCCCTAATAACCGCCTTGCCAAGCTAATATGGGAGGAAGCCCCCACAGGAAAAAGGCCCTTATGACGTCCACGAATGCGATGGAGAGACAATATATGGTCAGATCTAAGAACAATGGGGCTACCCACTGACCCAACTATTATGGACGACCGTTCAAGATGGAAGCAAGTTGTGCAGTCAGCCAAAACCCACCCCGGGTTGTAGTGGTACGAGAAAAAGAAGAAGAAGACAATGTGGCTGAAATGTAAACCGACACTAACGCCTCATAGCAGACAGTAGGCTCCCTAGCGAGACTAGATATTGCAGCTAGATTTGAGCTAGATTATGCAGTTTGACGTGGGGAAACAGATGGCGCCGATACTTAAAAAATGATAAATCTCGTATAGTGACAGTATTCTTTTCAATGTACAGCATTATTTCACAATCACACATTCAGTTATGGTCAGGTAGCAAATTAATACATTTATGACGTGATATCGAAAATTATATTTCGAATCCAATTCGAGCGTTTTGAGATAATCAAATTAAATAAAGATTGTATGTACATACGGAACCGCACATAAAAGATTTGCAAACTCTTCAGCAAAAAGCAAGTTCGAATTCAAGTTATGTAGCAAATATAAATATATAATTCTAGTCATCTACAAGAAAAAAATTAAAAGACCGAAAAATTTCTATTTACAGGGAAAATATCAAACAATAACGCAAAAGAAGATATAACTAATACACTAAAAGAGAAATTAAAATGAACCCCGAATAAAGAGTAAAGTATTGGTGAAAAAAGGAAATGAAAACAATAAATTATAAAGAAGTTTCACGAAACAAATTGCAATAAAAAGACAAATAAAATAAGAGTGAATCGGAAGACCATACTCAACCCTAGGTTGAGTATGGTCCCCCGATAACCTAACCTAACCTAACCTAGGGATCAAAGAAAAAAGTCATAAATAAGAATTAACAAAACTAAACTCATACAATAACGAGGCATAATATATAATACAACACAATTTCTTGAAAAAGTGTAAAATAAAATAAAATATTATGAGGTATCATAGAGCAGTAAAAAGTATGGTTAAAATACATTTCTGAATTATTTTAAGATGAAATAATCAGTGGCGGCCGGTCAGGGTCGGAAGGGTCGGCAGTGCCGACCGACACATTTATAGATAATATAGATTTTTTTAATATTTAATTTAATCAGAATTTCAATAATTAATTATCGCGGGTAATAAGTTAATGTTATTTGTTTCTTTGAACACAGCACCAACATCTGATTCTCTTAAATTATTTATGAACGAAAACTCCACATCACTTTTATTAAGCTATGATCAACCCATGAGGCTAATTAAAAATATCCAAGGCAGTCAATCACCTATAGAAATTGTCAAGGAATATCCGATTTTCTTGGTCTAATAAATCTGTTAACCATATCTTATCTATACATATCCTAAAAAACTACGAAACATCGTTTTACTCGTCTAAAAATAAATTGCAACACTACCTAGGTAACGATATTACAATTACAGGCAGTGAATTATCCTTTTTGGATGCATAATTTTTAACTCTATACTACAATGGAATATTGATGGGCTATTCCGTCGCCTACCTATGTTACAAATCATTCAATATTAATACTCCCCAGAAATAATATGCCTACAAGAAACTAACCTCACTCCTTCCAATATATACTCACCAAAACAATTCAACTGTTTTCGAAAAGATAGAACGAACACCAATCGCGCTAGTGGAGGAGTGGCAATCTTGGTAACAAATTCAATAGACCATAAAGCCTTTCCACTCATAACAGATCTCGAAGCCATTGCGGTAAAGATTTCAGAACCACATAGAAAATTCTACATCTGTAATATTTACTTACCCCCTAACATACAAGTTAGTTACGAAGACCTCCGCAAACTTCTTGATCAGATACCCACAACACGAATAATTTTAGGTAACCTGAATAGCCATAATACAATTTGGGGCTCACAAAATACAAATGGCTAAATATTACAGAAAATTATTACAGATTTTCATCTAAACTTTTTAAATGATGACAACTCTACTAGATTTAATATATCGACAGGTGAATCATCAGTTTTAGATCTTTCTTTATGTGATCCTAACTTAACCATAGGTTTAGACAGGGAAGTATTGCCTTTTACATATGGAAATGATTACTTTCCCATAGTTATTACGAATCTCAACCATGTGCAGAAACATCAACAATTTAGTCCAAACTGGATAACTAACAACGCAGATTGGGATTCATTTTCTCAATATATTGATATTCACATATCTAGGGCCCAAATATCCAATGATATTGACGAGACGATTAAATCACTCAATGACATAATTTTAAAAGGTGCTATATTGTACATTGGTAAAACAAAACAAATACAGGGACGTACACCAGAACCGTGGTGGTCAAAACAATGCGAAGAGGTCATAAAAAATAGTAAATCTGCTTTTAATAATTATAAGAAGCACAAGACACCGTAAAACAGAAATAATTTTAAGAATTAAAGGCAAAAGCACAGCTTACTATAACGCAAGCTAAAAGGAATTCATGGCAGAAGTTTGTATCGGAAATAAATAGCACAACTAGCTCCAAGGAAGTCTGGCAAAAAATTTAAAAGATTTGTGGTACTCCGCAGTGGACTAGAACTCGAAACCGATATTATGGAACCGTTTGCAACTAATAGAAAATGTACCGCAATATTTTTTGACTTTAAAATAAATAAAAATTCCTTTAATACTGCCAGGAAACACAGGATTCTAAAAACGTTGTATGAGTGAAATATCCGGGGACACTGTTTATCGTTCATCAACAATTTTTTAACCAATCGTACTTTTCGGGTAAGAGTTTCTAGTTCGTGCTCGAAAACTCACTGCTTAACAAATGGAGTGCCACAAGGGTCTGTTCTTAGCCCAACACTCTTCCTAATACCAATTAATGATATTTTGAAAAACATAGAAAACCCTTTAACAGCAGGGATTTATGCTGACGATTTAGTAGTATTTACAAAAAGGAAAAAATATAGATAGTATGACAAAATGTTTACAAATCTTTATTAATAAACTGGAAACATGGTCTCTGAATACTGGCTTTGAATTTTATACTACAAAAACAAGAGTCATAGTTTTTGCAAAAACAGCAAATGTAAGTACTGCGTCAAATCTTAAGTTATACGGGAAACCAATAACAGTAGATCCTCATATTAAATTTTTAGGGATGCATTTAGACAACAAACTAACATGGCGAGAACATAAAGCAATTACAATTAACTTGCCATAAGGGAATAAATATTTTAAAAACATCAGGAAATGGGGTTCCGACCAAAATACAATATTATCAGTATACAAATCGTAAATCAGGTCTAAACTCGATTATGGATGAATCGGTTATTTTTCTGCCAGAAAGACTATTTTAAAGTCTAGATACAATTCATAATAATGGTCTAAAAATCGCACTATTTACAGTAACACCTTCACAGATAAATATAAAGAATTTTTTAATTGTAATGATAAACTAAGAAAACCATACTATGAACGAATTAGAACGTATTGTAAGAACTTTGATTTTCCTGGCATATTCGATTCATACATCGCCGATCCTCATATCCCTTGGTCAATCAATATTCCACAGTGTAATGTATATTTGAGCAAATATAATAAGTCGGAAATACGTCCCTCAGAAATAAAAACTATTTTGTCGAATATACTCGTACTCCAAATTTATGAAAATTTCTCCAAAATATTTACAGATGCTTCAAAATCTAGCAATGAAGTTGGTACCGCTTTTGTGATCAATTCAAGTAAATATCTATTTCAACTATCTTCCCACTGTAGCATATACATAGCCGAATTATTCTCTCTTTATCGAGCGATTAAGTTTATTAATGATACCAATATCGTCGAAGGAGGGATTCTTTCTGATTCTCTGAGTTCGATTACTTTAATTCAACGAGTATATCCTAAACACCCAATTGAAAAAATGATCAAATCAGAATTTCACACATGTCAAGAAAAAGGAATAACAGTTTACTTCATATGGATTCCTTCTCATGTGGATATCCCCGGAAATGAAGAAGCAGACTTCAGTGCGCGTAGTGCAGTGTCAAGTGCGGTCCAGAAGACTTAAAACTTTCTATTACGGCAAAAATCTTAGAAGTCTGGCATAACGAATGGCAAATATCAACGTCTAAACTACGACAAATTAAAGATACAGTTAAAGGAATTAAACCTTTTTACAAAAATTGCCATGAACAGAGTGTAGTTAACCGATTACGATTAGGCCATACTAGACTCACACACTCTCATCTTTTTTCAAAATGTATCCCACCAATATGAGAGCGCTGCTCATACACTATCGATGTGTTCCATAAGATTTAATTTTTTTGTATAAAATTGTTTACTTTTAGCACTATTTTGTAAAAAAAATCTTTTTTGTAACCATGTAAACGTATACTTGTAAAATTGTACAGATCCGTCGCTAATAACCATTATGGATGCGACTTTGTCTTAAAAAAAAGAGTATGATTATGTAGCTCACTACTTAATATCCGTGTACTTTTTTTCAATTCACTCCACAACTCATTAGTCTTATTTTGACAAAAAACACCACTTTGATAGGGGTATGCTTTCTTAACTGCATCGTATAGATATTGATATTTATTTTGTTTTGATTTCGATGCCATTTCTTCTATTGAGTATAAATGCGGTGTACTAACTAAATAAAATACAATATTTTATTTCTATTCGTTTTTTTAGAATTGTTTCACAAAAAGTATGCAATATAATGAATAAAGAAAGCAATTTAATATTTATTGCTTGCAAACGTTATTCTGTATAAAAGCGCGTGACCATTCTATATAAAACCATAGACATTATTATGTCTATGGTTTAAACACAAAGAACAATATTTCATTGTACTGTTCAAAAGTATAAAAGGGTCAGGGCCAGACTGGCTCATAAAAAGGCGCCTACAGAAACTCTTAAAATAGGTGCCATCCTAAACTTTAAACAAGTGCGCTAGACCTCCCCCCTCCCAAAGTTTTACATGAACCTTTTTTGAAATCCTAATACATGTAAAGTAAATCAATATTATTTGTGATTTTTTTTAGGTTTGGTCTTAATTTAAATCCATAAACTAATTTCCTATTTTTATTGGGAATAACCCACAATTGTACTTTAAAATAAGTTTATTTAGACGTTTCTATTTCCATGTGGAAATAACCGGCAGGACGTCCCACGACACGCAAGTTAACACCGCGTACAGTGAACCGGCGGCGGCATAGGACAAAGATTTAACTACGAGATTTTTAACCACAACAACTTTAATATACGCTATTGGTGCTGAAATTACTGCTGCTTCCGGCACCTGAATTGCCCTCCAATTGATCCTCATTAAAGGGTTTAGAGTATACTCATTCCAATTACGGGGCATCGGGTGAGCCTCTTATCGTAATTGTTCGTCACTACCTCCCTTGCCGGGAGTGGGTAATTTGTAAGCCTGCTGCCTCCTATGGATGTGGTAACCGTTTCTCAGGCTCCTTCTACGAAATCGTACCATGATTCCCCGTTATCCATTACAAACATGGTAGGCGCAGAACCAACCATTGACAGTTAATAACACATCAAAACGTCAAATATACACTTATTTTAAAGTTAAATTGTGGCTTTGTTTAAATAAAAATAGTAAATTATATTAAGATGCTACAAAAAAAAATAGCTTCAGTTTCTCACTATCCCTTTTATTTTGTTATATTCTTTTGTACTTCATGGATACTCCAATAAATTTTTATAAACTGTGAGTAATTTTTTTAACTGCTTCCACAGAAGAATCTACTCGTTTAAAAATTTTTTTAAAAAATCATGGTGATTGGTGGTCAATAGAAGTCACTTTCTGATTGTTTTCAAATTTTTAGTGTGCTTTAAAACTCCATACAGTAGACTCCCGTAAGTTCAGCCACCTCGGGACTGGACCCTATGCTGTACTTAAAAGTGGCCGAACTAACCGATATTTAAAAAATGCCCATTTATTATTTGTAAGGATCTAGCAAAACAAAACATTTGCACATTAAGTAGAATATAATGATTTTTAAAAAAATTGCAGAAAAATTGCTGGTTGCTGTTGGGTCTGCTGACAGCTTCTCACCACAAACTCCAATAAAATCTAATCCGTGTCTCTTTTTTCATCGGGGGAAAAAAATCACTCACTAGTAGAGAACGCCTCTTCTGGTTGAAGCTTTGACTGCAGGATCTTAGCCTTTTCTTTTAGGATTGGTCCACTTAATGGCTTTCCTCGTCTTTATTCTTGATCCAACTACAACCAAAGAGCATATTCCACTAACGTTTACCCACGTTTCAATCCATTTATTCTATTATCTAATAATCTAATATCCATTTATTCTATTATCAGCTAAGATAATTGAAGACACCCTGAAGGAGTATTGACGGGAAATTTATTTATTTTTGTACCATACAAGTGAACTTAGTAATGTTACGATAAATATACTGGCCTAACTTTTATGACTAATTATTCTGTTTTATTGTAGAAATTTCGGTGGAAGTCTAGATTCAAATTATGGTGAATTCTCCAACTTGATGTTCTCGACTATTCCAGTATATCAGGATTTCGTATATAAATACAACATTTTTATATGGAGAGTTAGTTAATACTCAAGACCCGCGCTCGCGAATTTGTACGTACGGATATAATAAATCATTGTCAGATAAGTTAATATAAATAAAGAAATAAATTAAATCCGTAAGTGTTATAAATATTGAACCTTTTAATAAATTCACAACAAATGGTGTCAGAAGTGGGATCGAACATAAATTAGACTTATAATAATAATACAAGTGAATATAAAATAAATTGTGAAAATGGCTACGATTTATGAGCTGACAGTGACTAATTTAAGAAGACATCTTGAAGACAGAGAATTAGCTTCTACCGGAAAAAAGGCTGAGTTAGTCCAACGACTAAAGAACGCTTTGCTAGAAGAAGGACTAGATCCAGAGACTTATATATTTGAAGATGCTGTCCTCTCGTCGATTTCGAAAGTTTCCTCTGATGTAGCCAAAGTTTCCGGCGACATCGCATCATTGGAGAACAAAGTTTCTGGCGATATTTCGAAAGTTTCTGGTGACATCGCATCATTAGAAAACAAAGTTTCTAACGAGATTTCGTCTCTGGAAAGTAAAGTTTCTGCTAACATCTCTAAAATAACTTCTGAGATGTCTGCCCTCGACGATAGAATGTCTTCGCTAAAAAACCAAGTTGCTGCCGATATGTCGGCCTTCGAAGAAAAGATTAAAGAGATGGAAAGGAAGATGGAAGAAACAGGGACAGCAGAGAGAGGTAACAATCCGATTACAGTGGAGATAAAAGAAGACGAGACGAAATTTAAGTTGGAGACACGGCCGAAATTTGAAGGAAGTGGAGGTTCTATTCATGTTAAAGTCCCAACTTTCGACGGAAAATCATCATGGAACAACTACATGAAACAGTTCGAATCAGCCGCAAGAGCAAATGGATGGTCTGAAAAAGAAAAGGCTGTAAACCTGACTATCGCTCTTCGAGGAGATGCCTTAGATGTGCTTCAGACCATAGCCGTAGAGGAGACCGATGATTTCGAACAACTGAAGAAGAGGTTAAATATGCGATATGGCCACGAACATTTGGAGCATGTATATCAGTCACAGCTTAAAAATCGTAGACAGAAGAAAGATGAGGCTCTTCAAGAATATGAGGTAGATATTGCCAGATTAGTACGATATGCTTATCCAACAGCTCCCGAAGACATGATGGAAAAGTTGGCCGTTCAAACGTTTATTGATGGTCTTCGTGATCATGAAATGCAGAGAACACTACGATTAGCTCGTCACAAGACGCTGGTTGATGTTTTATCCGCCGCCCTCGAATACGAGTCAGCTACGCAGGCCTCTGGCGGTTACAGTAAAGTTAGGACTGTAAAAGAGGAAGGAGATGAAGATAAACTTGACCAGCTCTTTAATTTGATGAAAAGCATGACATGCAAGAAAAAGAAGACCATAAAATCAAGAAACTCACCATCAGGAAAACCAGAACGAGTCAACCTTAGGGGGGCAGCTTCGACCCGGAACTCTTCCAAAGACCCTCTTATACTAATAGCTTCTTTGAAATGTCGTGAAGATAGTGTATATGTAGATGGAGACATAAATGGTAAAAAGCATACGTTGTTGGTGGATACCGGAGCGACCAGAACCATTATACGCCCGACAGTTATAAACAGCCGAAAGAAACTGTTACCAACGAGGTTACGACTTCGGACCGCTACAGGTGAAAATGCCAACATTCATGGAGAAATCCAGGTACAATTGGGAATTGGGGCAGAAAAGTTTGTCCATACTGTTATAGTTGCTGACATCGAAGAGGATGTTATATTAGGAATGGACGTAATGAATATGCATGGATTCCAATTGGATTTTAAGAATAAGGTAATCAAAGTTGGCAACGAGGAGGTATTTCTCCATCCACATAATGACAACACTGTGCAAGCAGCCATTACAGAAGATACAGTCGTGCCTGCGAGAAGCGAAACGATCATAGTAGCGCGACTACAGGGAATTGTAGACGAAGGGAGACCTGTTATGATGGAGCCTTGGAACCACGACGATGAGGTTGGCCGTGGAATCATAATTGGAAAGGAATTGGTGACTTCGGCTAAGGAAATTCCTGTGAGACTTATCAATGTCAACGACTACCCAGTGACCATAAAGAAAGAGACAAAAGTAGGAACTTGTGTACCTGTGACATCCATAATCCGTCAGGCGACAACATCTGATAATTCCAACGACAAATTCGACCAAATGGTTGCAGTTGCAGGACAGTCTCTAAATCAGATGGAGAAAAGGAAATTAAGGGAATTTCTGCGGCAGTATCGTGATATTTTCGTACCGAAAGGAGGAAAGACGGGAAGAACTACCGTTGTTAAGCATAAAATTGATACTGGTAATGCTAAGCCAATTCGTCAAACAGCTCGACGATTACCACAGGCGAAGAGAGAGGAAGCTGAAACGATTGTTCAGGAAATGAAGAAAGACGGGGTGATAGAACCTTCTACGAGCCCATGGGTCTCTCCGGTGGTCCTGGTTAAGAAGAAAGACGGAACGACGAGGTTCTGTGTGGATTACCGTTTGCTGAACAACGTTACCAAGAAAGATAGTTATCCTCTGCCTCGGATCGATGACACATTGGACACATTGGCTGGAAGTAAATTGTTTTCTACTTTAGATTTGAAGTCTGGATACTGGCAGGTAGAAATGGACCCAGTAGATAAAGAAAAGACAGCCTTCACCACAGGATCTGGATTGTGGCAATTCAACGTTATGCCATTTGGACTCTGTAATGCTCCTGCGACATTTGAGAGGCTTATGGAAAATGTGTTGAGAGGGTTATCTTGGAAAACATGCCTGGTTTATTTAGATGACATAATCGTCTTGGGGGAGACATTCGAAGATCATTTGAGGAATTTAGAAAACGTTTTTAATCGACTTAAAGCTGCCCAATTGATGTTAAACCCCAAGAAGTGCCAGCTATTTCAAGGTAAAGTCAATTATCTGGGTCATATAGTCAGTAAAGAAGGAGTGGCCGTGGATAAGGGAAAAATCGATTCCATTAAGGAATGGCCAAAACCAACTGACAAACATCAAGTGAGAAGTTTTCTTGGACTATGTACTTACTACCGGAGGTTTATTAAGAAGTTTGCAGATATCGCTAAGCCATTAACGCGACTTACAGAGGAAGCAAGAGAATACCGCTGGGATATAGACTGCCAAAATGCCTTTGAAACGTTGAAAAAGCATTTAATAACAGCACCAATTTTGGGGTATCCACTGCCAGAAGGAGAGTTCATCTTAGATACGGATGCAAGTAATGTGGGAATTGGAGGAGTGCTGTCTCAGATTCAAGGAGGACAGGAACGAGTCCTCGGATATTTTAGTAAAGTTCTTTCAAAACCTGAGCGGAATTATTGCGTCACGAGAAGAGAACTTCTAGCAGTAGTTAAATCAGTAGAGCACTTCTATCAATACCTCTATGGAAGGAAGTTTTTAATCCGAACCGACCATGCCGCCCTTAAGTGGTTGATGCAGTTTAAGAATCCAGAGGGTCAGATAGCCAGGTGGATCGAACGACTCCAAGAATACGATTTTAAGATTGAGCACCGAGCCGGAGTTAGCCACAGAAACGCTGATTCTCTTTCCAGACGGCCATGCCCAGCAGAGTGTCCCCACTGCAACAAAACGGAATCCAAGGAAGCAGCAGTGCTAAGAACGACGATTGTCAACGACGACTGGACGCCTACTAAGATAAGGGAAGAACAAGAGAGAGATCCAGTTATAGAGAAAATCCGAAAATGGAAAGAGGAAAACCGTCGACCACCTTGGCAGGAAATATCAAACCTATGCTCAGTAGTTAAGACGTATTGGGCCCAGTGGGACTCATTTATCATCGAAGATGGCTTGCTCAAACGAGTCCTGGAAAATGATGACGGTTCAGAGAAAAGAAGACAGTTGGTGATTCCAAAGAGCAGAATAGCCGAAGTACTTCGTCAGTTACACGACAGTCCATCGGGAGGGCATTTTGGTGTAAGGAAAACCCTTCAGCGAATTCGGGAACGGTTTTATTGGATGAACAGTTCCGACGACGTAAAAGACTGGTGTAAGAAATGTACTATTTGTGCTACGAGTAACGGGCCTCACCGGAAAAGGAGAGCTCCTATGAGACAATATAATGTTGGAAGCCCATTTGAAAGAATAGCTTTGGACATTGCAGGGCCATTTCCAGAAAGTGAAAATGGGGGCAAGTACATGTTGGTAGTAATGGATTACTTCACTAAGTGGGTCGAGATTTACGCACTTCCAGACCAGAAGGCCGCCACCGTTGCAGATAAGTTGATCCAAGAATATATCAGCCGATTTGGAGTGCCTTTGGAGATCCATAGTGACCAAGGCAGGAACTTCGAAAGTGATCTATTCCAAGGAATATGTGATAGACTAGGCATGAAGAAAACAAGAACTACCGCGTATCATCCGCAATCGGATGGTATGGTAGAACGAATGAATAGGACAGTTGGCAAGTATTTGACAAAGATGGTGTCCGATCATCAGCGAGACTGGGACCAATACCTTCCGTTCTTCACAATGGCCTACAGATCTGCTGTTAACGAATCAACGGGCCAGACACCAGCCAGAGTCCTATTCGGACGCGAAATGCGACTACCTTGTGATCTAGAATTTGGGTGTCGACCTGGAGAAGATGTAGCAGGTGAAGATTATGTGATCGAATTACGAAGAAGAATGGACGATGTACATGAGTTGGTCCGTTCCCACCTTCAGATCGCTAGCGACCGAATGAAGAAACGGTACGATACACAAGCCGAAAAGGGTTGCTTTAAGAAGAACGACAAAGTATGGCTGTATAATCCCAAGAAGCGAAAAGGTTGTTCTCCCAAATTGCAGCAGTTTTGGGAAGGTCCATACCTCATCATGGAGAAGATCAACGATGTCATCTACCGAATAAGCAAGATTCCGAGGGGAAAGCCGATGATAGTACACCATAACCGGTTGGCATCTTTCGAAGGTGACCACGACGTAGATGAAGAAGTGGAAGTAAACCAAGTCCAAGATGTGTCTGACCTCACGTTTGAGGAATTCATGGGTGCCTATGGAGGTACCGGTAAAGCGAGACATGGTGTTACCACTGAAGAAAAGCAAGATCTACTCGCGCTCCCCGATGACTACTCGCTGGCCCTTACCATCCCGGCCAGTATCAAAGACGCACCAGGGTTGGCATCCGTCTTTCGAAGGAAGTTTGGTCGAGTTGCAGAACTTCAATGCCAAGTGCCAGCTCCCGGTAAAACCTTGAAACTCCAAGATGCATCACGTTACCTTTTCTACCTGGTAACAAAAGACACTGCCCGTGACCAACCTACCTACCGAGATGTATGGGAAGCCTTACTTCAATTGAGAGGGCACGTACTAGAGTCCGACGTGCAAAAGTTAGCCATGCCAAAGTTGGAGTGCCGCCAATTAGATTGGAGGGTTATCCGAAATATGGTGGAGGAGATCTTTAAAGACACCGAAGTCCAGGTGTTAGTCTGTTGCAATCCGCATAGTTACTGGTGCGGAGAGAAAACCGTCCCTTGTCATTTTTATACAACTGGAAGTTGTAAAAGAGGGTCCAGTTGCCGATACCAGCATACAGTTCCGGTTCCAGTCCCGACAAGGTTCCAGGAGGAACCATCTTTTAAGAGGGGGGCAATGTTACGATAAATATACTGGCCTAACTTTTATGACTAATTATTCTGTTTTATTGTAGAAATTTCGGTGGAAGTCTAGATTCAAATTATGGTGAATTCTCCAACTTGATGTTCTCGACTATTCCAGTATATCAGGATTTCGTATATAAATACAACATTTTTATATGGAGAGTTAGTTAATACTCAAGACCCGCGCTCGCGAATTTGTACGTACGGATATAATAAATCATTGTCAGATAAGTTAATATAAATAAAGAAATAAATTAAATCCGTAAGTGTTATAAATATTGAACCTTTTAATAAATTCACAACAGTAAGAAGTAAACTTAGAGCGCTGATATACCATGTGACTAAAAGGTACTGTTACTCAGTCGTGGTAGATTATGGGTGGGGCCGTTCATAGTGGTGAGAAGAAAGATGGACACAAAACAACAAAAAGAACGAGAAAGATAATAACACTTCAAAAAACGGGCACCACTATTTTTAAATATTTGAATCCAAAAAAATAGAAATTGAATATTCATAAAACAAAGAGACAATTAAAAAGACTGATATGGATACCACCAAAATGGGATGAAAATATTTCCAGGGTACAAATATAATAAAAATAATATATATATATATATATATATATATATATATATATATATATATATATATATATATATATATATATATATATATATATATATATATATATATGTATATATTATACATAAACAAGGACAGAGGGACAAATCCCTATTATGCCCAAAAACAAAGAAATTTCATTAGTAACCTACTAGTAAATTACAAAATGACAAAAAAAAAATAACAAAATTGCAATTTTTGGTTTAAAAGAAAAACAATATTTTAACTATAATATAAAACGGTTGGTAGAGGGAGCAGAGACAATGTTATCGTTAAGGTTATTCCAGCACTCAAAAACTCTATTTGGTAGAAAGTTCTGTTTTGATCTTGTAGAAAAGTTTACTTCTTTTAGTTTAAACTAACGACCTCTGAGGCGTTCATCTTGATTTATGGTAAACATTTCATAGAGATTTCCAAAATTGAATTTTAATATTTTAAATGTTGTAATTTTAAGTCTCCACGTTGTCGGCGAAGTTCAAAAGAAACTAGGTTAGCCGTTCTGTCTTTCTGCATAAGGTCTTCTCGGTCCCAAAGGAATTCGAATGGCTTTTCTTTAAAGGTTTTTCAACAAAGCCTTGTCTCGAACCAAATCAGGATACCACGTTGGTCCAGCGTATCCAAGTATTACGGTCTTACGGGTCTTACGTAAAGAGTGTAAAGTCTACAGAATGAGTGAATTGAAACTCTCGAAAAACACCTCTCGAATAAGATACAGTCTGGAATTCGCACGTTTACAAAGAGAGGTTATATGGTCGAACCAAGTTAGGCTGCTGTTTACGATAACACCAAGGTTAAATTAGAGTCCAAGTCCATTTGGAGGATAAGCTGATTTGTAATTGGATTGGCATATATTTTTGTGTCTGAGAGAAAGATTCGCCAACTCTAACTTTGTAATGTCGATCTGTCAGGAAAATATCTATCCAACGAAGGGAAGTACCACGAACTTCGAAATGTTCTAGTTTGTGTAGAAGTCTGCGCTTAGGTACACGGTCAAAGGCTTTAGAGAAATCTAGATAAACAACGTCGACCGGCTGCGAACTGTTAAGCGATGACGTCCAGTCGTTAACACAATGTAGGAGATTGGTAAGAGTAGAGCGACCAGAGACAAATCCATGTTGTTGTGTTGGAATAACATGTTCCTGGAGAAGAAATTTGGTCATCTCCTCGGAAATAATGGCTTCCATGACTTTGCCAACTACTGGCAGCAAGCTAATCGGACGATAATTGTTGGGGTCGAGTTTATTGCCTTTTTAAAAAATAGGGGTGACGGGTTCTAATTTGCAACTAGGGGGTAAGGAGTTCTGGATAAAAGAAGTTTGCATAATTAACGTGAAGGGTATTGCAAGCATGACTGTGCATATATTTAACAGTTTTGGTGTTAAACCTTCTAACCCAGGTGAAGCGGCTGTGCGAAGTTTAATTAAGTATTGTTTGACATGATCCACTGTGACATCAACTTGCTGTAAGGATGCGCCGACATGATTACAGTTAATAGCCGATAAATAGCCATCATTCGATTCTTTAGTTAAAACCTGTGAAAATGCTAAAGAGAGTGTTTCGGAAGACCCTTTGTCAGAGGAGCATATAGTCTGGTTGGATGTTTGAAGTAGAGGAATGGAAACTTTAGACGTCAAGAAGGAACGTATGTATTTGTAGACTTTTTTGCCACTTTCAATAACATTTGCTTCAAAATTTTGTCTTAGAGGTTTTAGAGCTGGTTGTAAGTTATTTAAAATCTACGGTGGCTTTGGAAATCACTGAGAATTCCGGTGTGTTTAAATTTCCGCCATAGGTGTCGTTTGTGATTAATTTGTTTTATTGCTGTTCGATTTATCCAGGGTTTAAGGTTGTTTTTATAAACCTTACGGAAGGTGATATTTGTAGAAATTATATTGTGGGCGGTATCGAAAAACGCAATTTAAGTCCCCAAAAAATAAATGTAGTGGTAGAGTATTTGATTGAACTGGATGTCAGCCATTATAACTGCATGATCTGACTTTCCCATAGAGAAACCGACTTCCAGACTATTATACTACTGTTATTTATAGGTATTTTATAATAACATATTAAAAGTGTAGGATAAAAGTAATAGACCGCTTTTAAAGCTGAGATAAGATATATTTATATTCGTAAACATTTTGTTTTTATTATTGTTAATTTCAGTTGTATTAGTATATTATATAATATATATTATATAGTATTGAAACTACATTTTTATATGATTGTCTAATGTGTCTAATCTACCTAATTAGCCTTCTTCGGTCCATCTTTGGACATAAGCCTCTCTAATCCTTTTCCATTCTTCTCTGTCTGTCGTGCTTCTCACGTGCTGCTTGATATCATCTGCCCATCTCATTTGGGGCCTTCTTCTGCTTCGTTTATATTCCCACGGTCTCCAACTTATAAGAATTTTGTGACATCGGTCTTCTTTTTGTCTTATATTGTGTCCGGCAAATCTCTATTTCAATTTTGCAACTTCTTGTCTAACATCCCTCACTTTTGTTTTCTTTCTTATCCAGTCGTTTCTCTTTTTATCCATTAGTCTTATGTGCAAAATTTGTCTTTCCATTGCTCTTTGGGTTTTTATGATTTTGTCCTTGTTTGCTTTTGTAAATGTCCACGTTTGGGAACCTTAAGTGAGAACAATGAGTACGCATTGATTGTATACTTTGTATCGTCTATTAAAATAGTATCGTCTATTAAAATAGTTAAAACACGTATTTACGTAAATATAGCTATTTTATTAAATTAAATCAAACTCGTTCACAATGGTCATCATTAAATCACACCAAATTATTATCTCTCGTTCCGCTGTGTTTATGTGTCATCACCGAACAACTCGTGACCATATAAGGTAATTAGTGACCCAAGCCAATCACCGTATTAGAAGTTGAGTGTGACTTCACAATCTCATAACAGAACTACCAGTATTCCATCTTAAGCTGATTAGGACATTAGGAAGTTAGTGACTTAAGCTGATCAGCATATTAGGATAATAGTGTGACTGCATTCGACCATCCTGACGTCACGACCGTCCTCGATCGTACAACACCTATTAAAAAAAATTAATATGTTCTTTATTATTAAGAATGTCAATTTATAGAAAGGCTCCATCATTCTGCAGAATGACATAGTCTAAATCAATTCCTTTCAGATAGCTACAACTATCCATACAAGCTTATTTTTAAACATTAAAACATATGGCTGTCATTTTTTAGAATGACAATGTGAATAAATTTGTTTCGAATAGCTACGGCTATTCAAACAAACTCATTCAAGACATTAAAATATTTGGGTGTCATTTTGCAGAATGGTGAACTGAATATCCATTCAGAACATTAAAACATTTATTTGTCATTTTTCCGAATGACGAACTGAAAATCCATTCAGAACACTATAACATTTATTTGTCATTTTTCAGAATGACGAACTGAAAATCCATTCAGAACATTAGAACATTTATTTGTCATTTTTCAGAATGACGAACTGAAAATCCATTCAGAACATTAGAACATTTATTTGTCATTTTGCAGAATGACGAACTGAAAATCCATTCAGAACATTAAAACATTTATTTGTCATTTTTCAGAATGACGAACTGAAAATCCATTCAGAACATTAGAACATTTATTTGTCATTTTGCAGAATGACGAACTGAAAATCCATTCAGAACATTAGAACGTTTATTTGTCATTTTTCAGAATGACGAACTGAAAATCCATTCAGAACATTAGAACATTTATTTGTCATTTTTCAGAATGACGAACTGAAAATCCATTCAGAACATTAGAACATTTATTTGTCATTTTGCAGAATGACGAACTGAAAATCCATTCAGAACGTTAGAACGTTTATTTGTCATTTTTCAGAATGACGAACTGAAAATCCATTCAGAACATTAAAACATTTATTTGTCATTTTGCAGAATGACGAACTGAAAATCCATTCAGAACATTAGAACGTTTATTTGTCATTTTTCAGAATGACGAACTGAAAATCCATTCAGAACATTAGAACATTTATTTGTCATTTTGCAGAATGACGAACTGAAAATCCATTCAGAACTTTAGAACGTTTATTTGTCATTTTTCAGAATGACGAACTGAAAATCTATTCAGAACATTAGAACATTTATTTGTCATTTTGCAGAATGACGAACTGAAAATCCATTCAGAACATTAAAACATTTATTTGTCATTTTGCAGAATGACGAACTGAAAATCCATTCAGAACATTAGAACATTTATTTGTAATTTTTCAGAATGACGAATAAAATAAATTTGCCCCAAATAGTCAGAACTACTCAAATAAATCCATTCAGATCATTGAAACACTTTGTTGTCATTTTTCAGAATGACAATTAAAATATATTTTTTTTTTAGTTCCAGCTATTCAAACAAATTCCTTTTAAACAATAGAATATCTTTATGTCATTCTACAAAATGACTACACTATCATGTAACTAACTTGAATAATTTTAAGATCTTTGAATCTTAAATCTCTTGATGTTTTCTCCACCAACAACTCCTTCATAAGGACGCCTTGTTCTTAATGAATGTACATCTTCTTTTACACGATATCTATCATTTGGTAGAACCTCAACAATCCTGAATGGCCCTCTATACTTTCTAAAAGCTTCTTACTTTCATTGTTTGCTGAAAAACTTGTAACTTTTGTCAATACCAGGTCACCAACAGCATATTTCACTGGAGAGCATCTTTTTTTATTAAATTCGTTATTCTGTTTGATTCTGTTTTCTTCTAATCGTTTAGCTACATCCTTTCTCAATGACGTTACTCCAATAATGTCCATATCATTATCATCTATGTATTTGTCTCCATCAACTCTTAATTTGTACCCGAAAAACACTTCACTGGGAGAAGATTTAGTTATTCGGTGTTTTGTTCCGTTTATTCCTTGTTAAATGTTTTTTAAATTCTTATCCCACATATCGGACTCAAACTTTGCACCCATTGTGGCCATGGTATCCAGTAATGTTTTATTTGCCCTTTCTACTTGGCCGTTGCCTCTTGCCATTCCTACTGCAGTTGTAAACACTCTAATTCCTCTCTCTGTCATATAATTCAAAAATTCTTTTGAGACAAAAGCTGATCCTGCATCTGATATCATTCGTTTGGTGTTACCAAATATTTTAAAAATTTCTTCTAAAGCACGAATAACATGTTTACTTGATGTATCTGGGACAGCTTCAACAAACACAAATTTAGAAAAGGCATCAATCAAAACCAAGACGTATTTATTTTGTGATTTCGTTAACACAAATGGCCCTAAATGATCGGCATGGAGTGTATGAAACGGTCTAGCATATTTTGGAATGGAATGTAGATAGCCAGGCTTTTTTTCTCCCGGTTGTTTATGGTATAAACAGGCAAGACAAGCCGAAATGTATTTCTTAATAAATCTTCGCATTCGTGGAAACCAATACCGTTCTTTTATTCTTTCAATTGTTTTATCCAACGCAAAATGTCCAATATCGTCATGATTCATTTTGACAATTTGCCAATTTTTAGGCACATACCATCTTCTACCATATTCCGTTATTTTATAAACTTTGTTTCCTCTTAAATCATATTTCTTGAAAGTATCCTTATGATTTACCTGATCTCCTGACAAAAGAATATCTTTAATTTTTTTTATTTCCGTATCTGTATCCTGTGCTTCTCTTAGATAGTCGTCTTCTTTGATGAGCATCACTTTAATTTCAAGATTTTCCTCTGCTTCAGTTCTTTTAAAGTTCCTACTTAAGGCATCTACATGTTGTAGTTGTACTCCTGATTTATGTTTTATTTCGAAGCAAAAATCTTGTAAACACAAAACCCATTTTGCTATTCTTGGGATTATTGTTTGTTTTACTAATGCATTTTTAACGGAATTGCAGCCTGTTATTACAGTAAAAGATCTTCCTGCTAAATAATATCTATACCTTTCTAAGGTTTTGACAATAGCCAAAAGCTTTAGTTCAAAAGAATATTTCTTTTCTTCTTTTGTGGTTTGCTTGCTAAAATAGGCAATTGACTTTTCACGACCATCAACAATTTGAGTTATTATGCCTCCAAATCCTTCTCTACTTGCATCCGTGTAAACTATTATGTCATGTTTCGGATTAAATATTGTTAAAATTGGTTCTGAGACTATAACTTTCTTTATTTCTTTAACAATTTTTGTTTCTTGTTATGTCCATGTCCAATTTACATCTTTTTTTTTATCAATAAGAAAAGAAGGGCTTGCGAACGATGAATTACTCTTTCGAATAATATTTGCATCCAATAATTCTTGTATTGTTTTTTGTAAAATTTCTTTGTCAGCTGCAGGTGTTCTGTAGGGACGAAACTTAACTACATCTGAACTTGTAATATCGATTCTCATAACAACAGAATGCGATTTTTTTAGAGCTTTCAAATTTGTATAAAAACAGTCCTCGTGATTTAGCAAAATATTTTCCAACATCATTTTCTCGTGTTTAGATATATTTCCTGTACTTATTTCTTTATCTAAGTCTTTCTTATATTTAAATGTTAAACTATTATCTATCATATAATACATAATATTTACATCTTCTGTAAAATTTCTTCCTATTAGAAGGTCATTAACCCAATCTTTATCCATGACATACAACATAATATTTAATTCTACAAAATCGATTTTTATTTTAGCAAATACATAATATTCAACTGATAAAGAATTTCCCAAAAATCCAGAAAGTTTTACATCTTTAGTTAATGATTTTATTTCTAATTTAAACTTATCTGCCAATTCTTTTGAAATTAGCGAACAATCGCTGCCAAAATCAATGAATGCAGTATGGCTGTGCTCATTTAAGAAAATAATTTTATTAAATTTATTTTCGGAAGAATCAAACTGTATTTGTTTAACAGTTTTATTTTTTTCTAAATTTTTGTTCGTTTTATTTCCTTTTGTCTCTTGACATTCTTTGTTCTTTTTAAAACAGTATTGTTCAATATGACCTTTAATTTTTACAAAACCTGCATATTTAATTTCTGTGGTGACAATCTTTTTTTAAATGACCCTGAATTCCACAGCACATACAAGGTTTATTCTTGTTAAATTTGTTATTAACAAATTTGTTATTATGTACAAATTTTGATTTGGAAAAACAATTGGATTTGTTAAATCAGGCAATTTTTCTGGACTTTTGTGATAAAGCTTATTTCTTAAATAAACTGCCAATAAATTAAAATCTTTGATTTGAGCAACTTCAATAGCAGATTTAATATGTTCGTCTCCAATAGCACCAATTATTAAAGAAATCTTATCTGAGTCGGAAAAATTTACTTTAAGTTTATTAATTTTTGTTAAATGTTCAAAATAAAATTCATATAATGAAGAACCCTTTGTTGGTTTATGATGGGCTACGTCCATAAAAAGATCATAAGTATTTCGTGTACTTTGAAAAGTATTTTCTAACACTGATCTCCATTCTGCCCAAGACAATTGAGACCATGCAACTTCATTTTCAATAAAACTAGCGTACCATGTTTTAGCGGTACCTCTAAGCTTAGAAATCGCTTGAAATATAATGTAGTTATCAGACCAACTATACGTCTTAGCATTGTGCTCTATTATTTCAATCCATCGATCTATTTCTCCAATTAGTGGATCAAATTCAGGAATAAAACTGACGGATTCAATGTTTCTATTCGTACAATTATAAGATGCAGATGGTGAATTTATTTATGTGGCATTTTCTTTAATTTAAGGCAAAGGCGAAGACGTATAGGTTCTATTTATTTTTGAATGTTTAGATCTTTTTTTTGACTTACTGATTCTTTTCGTTTTCGTATACCTTGACTCCCTTCTCGGCGAAGAATCGGTGGACGAAATAGTTGTGGTTTCACTACTGGAACTACTATTTCGCTTGGACTTTTTCCTTTTCGGCATTTTGGACACTTAACATTAAAAATCACTTATCATTAAAAACAGTTCACTAAATTCTACCGTAGGTTCTTTAACACACTTCTGATATCGTCTATTAAAATAGTATCGTCTATTAAAATAGTTAAAACACGTATTTACGTAAATATAGCTATTTTATTAAATTAAATCAAACTCGTTCACAATGGTCATCATTAAATCACACCAAATTATTATCTCTCGTTCCGCTGTGTTTATGTGTCATCACCGAACAACTCGTGACCATATAAGGTAATTAGTGACCCAAGCCAATCACCGTATTAGAAGTTGAGTGTGACTTCACAATGTCATAACAGAACTACCAGTATTCCATCTTAAGCTGATTAGGACATTAGGAAGTTAGTGACTTAAGCTGATCAGCATATTAGGATAATAGTGTGACTGCATTTGGTCTTAAGATGCTGTGGATATCTTTTTGTTTTTAAGAATGTAGCTTAGTTTGCCAGATGCCGCCCATGCCAGTCTAACTCCTCTTTTTATCTCTGCTCTTTGGTTTTCTTTGTTAAGTTTTATAGTTTGACCCAGATATATGTAATCCTGAACTTGTTCTATTTCATCTTGTCCGATCCTCATTATGATGTATTCATCTGTATTTGTAATGATTTTGGTCTTGCTGTAATTCATATTAAGGCCTATCTTTCCAGCTTCTACTTCCAGTTCTTTCATTATTTCAAATAATTCTTCTTTGTTATCGGTTATCAATGCGACGTCATCAGCGTACCTTAGATGGTTCAAGCATTGTCCACAAATTTTTATACCTTTTTTTCCATTCTAATCTTTTAAAAATATCTTCCAGAGCCTGATTGAAAAGTTTCGGTAATATTGTGTCACCCTGTTTCACGCCTCTATTTAGACGCCTCTAAATAGAGGCGTGTCTAATGTGTAATACGTAATAAATAATGCTGCCCTCTGGTAAAAGCTAGAAAAAAATTATATTTATAGAGATAGTAGTGACAAATTTAAATGCACCAAACGACGTCCGATGTGCACTCATGCCCCCTCCTGTCGTATACCATTGTAATAAGCAAAGTCCCCCTCCCTCTTTTCTACGATGTAATTAATGTATGTTCCGCAAGTGCTTCCAGTAAGCCATAACGAACAAAACACTACGAGCAATCGTAGCCACTGAGGTGACTGAAGATATTGAATAAACTTCCACCCATTTAGAAAAAGCATCCAAAATTATAAGAAAATTAGTTTTTGGTTTTTCGGCCAAATCTATATGCCCAATACGTAATGTCGCCTTGGAGTAGTGGTCACTGGTCATTGGTCAAGGGACGGAATTCTTGATTACATCTCCAATTTCTCCATTCACTGATGGCCACCAAATATAAGACCTAGCTAATAATTTCATCGTAAGTATACCAAAATGGGCTGAATGTAATTCACTCAGTAATTTATTTCATAGTTTATTAGGGGCAATTACTCTTTGTCCCCACAATAAGACGCAATCTACAACAGAAATTTCATTAGTAACACGAGACAAAATTGGATCTAATTCTGTTTCATTTCTTATATCACTCACGTTAGTAGGGATTTCTTTGCTTTCTGCTAAATAATTTAAATTTACAGTTTCCTTTATGTTAAATTTAGAAGAATCTAGCCTTATCGACGTTTTTGAAGGCAATCTACTTAAAAAGTCGGCTACTTTTTTGTGTAGGCACATACTTTATACTAAAATTAAAACAACTTAAAAAATACTGCATGTCGCTGTGATCTATTGGCCGCCGTAACCAATATCTCATTTTTAGGGCCGAAAATTGACAATAATGCCTTTTTAACTATGATTAAAGTAAACTTCTCCCCATATAAAAATAAAACGTTTTATTATTTATACTATAGCGGCTGTTTCTTTATCTGCCTGTTCGGTATCATTACTGCTCATTAGCGTCCTACTTGCAAAATCAATTGGTTTTTCACACAATATTTAAAACTATACGAGAGAACAGCTCTGATTCTATAATCTGAACTTTCAACCCTCAAATTTAATTCTAGAGTTGGATTATAATGGACTAATACAAGATCTGCTAAATTTGTTTAATAGTATCAAAAGCTAATTGACATTTTTTATTTTAGTGCCAAAATACATTTTGTTTTAAACGTTTATATAAACAATGAACAATTTTAGGAGATTTGGAATGAATCGGTTATACTTCCCAAAAACGATTTTAGTATGTCACATTCGTAGGTTCTGGGATTTTCTCAATAGCGCTAATTTTATCTTGACTTTTATGCCCTTTTATCTATTAGAAATTCGAGATAAGATACTGATTCCGCGAAAAACTTACATGTTTCATTCTTTACTGTAAGACGACCTTCTTGTAAAATCACTACGTGAAATCTTTAATATAATTTATAACACTGGCTTATTACCAACTAATTAGTCGCTTGTTTTTAAAAAACCAAAGAAACATCGTGCTATGAAATACACGATTACTGAACAAGAAGTCTGGAGAATCACATTGAAAGATTTCCTGTATGTTATACACAGTAGAATATATAGGATATTAAAATTGAATTAGGTGATGCAAATTTAATTGAATAAAACGGAACAAAAGTATGATTTCCGAGAATTTCAGTCCAAACGTTTCATTTCTTTGATATTGCATTCATACAGCAGTGCGAATGAGTTTATTTTTCTGAGACCAATACACCAGGGATGGATTATGTTTTGTATGAATAGCGACGACGGATTTATTAGTAAATATTATCATGAAAATGTTTTTCAAACAGTTATTGTTTTCATGAGTTCTCCCAATATTTTCGCAGAATTATATTCGCTTAAAATGATCTGCAGGAATTTTTTAGATGGTATAAACGTTGAAAAAATTTCATATAATTCTTGTTAAAATATTCTGTACAGTTAGTTTTATCTTTCACGTCAATTTTCGTATTTCTACACGACTTTACATCACAAAGTGTAGAGAACTGTATTTCTCACATTTTCTTTCACTACGTAATTTTATTACGACAAGGTTAATGTCATTTTTTACAGTTTTTATTTGTATAATAAAATTGCTCAAATTTATTAAAAATTGACTGTTTTTTTCCAATGAAATCGCGTTATTTTCAAAAGCACCAATAATAAAATTTATTGTTTCGTGAACATAATGATACCAAAGTACCTTAATATTTGTATTTTTTACATTTTTTGTTATAACAGTTGTATAAAAAGTCAACATACTGTTTAATTAAAGAGTTTTGTAATAAAATAGACGAAATAATGCTATCGACAAAGACAAGTGAGATACCAGTGATTATTGGAGACTTCAATACCAAAATTGGCAGTGGTGCTGGAGAAGACAACATAGGGCCATACGGTTTCATCACAAAACTCATTAAGGAAGATAGAGTTATAAAATGTTGTCTAGAGAACAACCTTTTAATAGTTAACACCTTTTTAAATAATATCTTAGAAGTTGATATACATGTAAGTCACCTGCAGAAAAAGAAGAAGATTCGGCAGGAGTCAAATTGATCTCATTTTACTTGACCTATAAAAAATTCATAAAACGTGCCCTGGTGTACACATTTATGTGATCACAATTAAGTTCTTAGACTCATGAGAGTCCTGAGAGAGAAAAAAACTAATAGACTTTGGACACATAAAAAGTCCCCAAATAAAGAAATAGACAAGTTTCAAGTTCCAAAAAGGAACAGAAATAATAGCGAATCCAGTTCGAAATCAAAACATTGAAAAAAATTAGAATGCTTTATAAACACAAATAACTAATATCCAAAATGGAGACATCGCATTTACCAAAAAAAAAGAAAAAGTAAAAATGGATAACACAAGAAATCATGGATCTAATGAAGGAGATGCGAAAGTTCAAAAAAGCATAACTGAATACAAGAACTTCAATAAAATCATTAGGAAAATTTGCAGAAGAGCTAAAGTAACTGGATTTTACCAAATATCAAACAATCAAACAACTTAAGCAAAGATACGGTACTTTTAATGTTCACAAAAAATAAAATAAATGACAGACATGTACAGAACGAAACAAAAACAATCTTTTTCTTCTTATTCGATTTAAATAGTAATTGTAGCTTTGGAAACTGCTTCACGAAAGATTTCTGCTGATAAGCGGCCAAACCATCTCGTCAGGTCTTTTAGCTACGAGTTCTGGAGTCTTCCTACTGATCTTTTGCTCTATACTTTACCTTTCAATATGATTCGGAGTAATTCATATATTTCACCCCTGATCATATGACGCAATTATTGTATTTTTGTTTCTTTGGTCAGTTTTTCTTTTGGTTTACTCCACCGAAGTACGTGGAAACTTTTTGTATCCATGGTATTCTCAGCGTCCATCTGTATTTATACATCTCAAAAGCATCTATTCTTTTTTTTGGTTTCAGAGTTCATTATCCAACTTTCACAGTCATATAGCAAGACAGAGAAAATTGAACATCTGATCATTCGAATTTTAAGCTCTAAACTAAGATCTGATCTTACAAAAAAAATTTTCATGTTCATGAGTGTTTTCCTTACTTGTTCCATTTATGATAGGATCTCTTTTTTGGATTACATTGGCTGTTGATATTTTGCTCCCAAATATTTTATGGAAGTTACTTGTTCTATTATTTGTCCCTTTATATAAACATTTTTATTTAATAAGAAATGACTTAGGTAAAACAATACTGAAATAACCTATTTCCTCACAATGTGATGACTACCTAATAATAAGTTTTATGTCTTGTCTCTTTACAATAAATTGGAAACGCAAGAAGCTCTTTTTCCTTAAACATACTTACACAAAGACGTAGAGACATGAATTTAGATGCATATGCATATTTTATAGACGAAGAATAGAAATCTATCGAAAGGCCTTTGATTGTCTTAACCATGAAAAGATGATCGAAATTTTAGATCAACCAGAATTGAGAAACAAAACTTACGCGTTATCATGGAACTCCAGTGCCTCCAAACGGCAATAGTCCAAATAAAACAAACATCATCTTAAGATATACAGATTAGACGTGGAGTAAGACATGGCTGGGTCCTTTCACTACTTCTATTTAATCTGTACTCCTCGGAAGGCCTTGGACGAGACCCAAGGTGGAATAAAGATCAACTTAACTACGATAAATAACATGAGGTACGCAAACGACACTGTGTTAATAGCGAACAACATACGAGAGCTTCAAAACATAATAAATTCCGTAGTCCGCTATATAGGCTATTGATTATGTTCAAAAATGATAATGTTAAAAGGAACTACAACATTAAAGTGGTTTTATTATTTCATATGGTCAATGGACTCGCACATATTAAAAACCGAGTAGTGCTACCATTTAAACGGGTGCCTTTTTGAGAAAGAGGTGAATTTTTCCCTATGCACTAGCGTGCATTTGGGTGAATTCAATGCAGTTTTCGTACCTATAAACATAAAGAAAAGTTGTTCAAAATTAAATTTCCTATTGAAATGTCACCCTTTAAAGTTAAAAATATTTTTTTTGACAAAAATATATTTAAAAAACGAAGCAAAAAAATAGGAACCCGCGCGATTTTTCTTTTTTGTCCCATATCTTTTTTCCACGGAGGTATAGGTATAGGCATTGCTGGATACAAAAAAACTTTTATCCTTTCTCTTCAAAATGACGTTTGATAAAAGTGTTTAGGATTTACAGTATCTATAACTTTTTTAAAGTAAAAAGTGAAAAGTGAAAGAAAAATTAATTATCTTTAAAATTGGCGATAGTAAAAGATTCTAGGCCTAATTTTAAGCAAGATATGGTTCTTTAAAATATCCTACTTTTAACGATTTTTGCTATTGCATTAGTTTTTACGACTATTTTTTAAATTTCTTATTACCTAGAACTTTTTTCTTGTACATTTAGGTACATGCATTACCAAAATAAAAAGGAACCCTCATTTTCTGTACTTTAAAATAGTCTATTGTAAAATATTCTAGGACTAACGGTAACCAAGATATGGTCCGTCCAATTTTGATACTAGCAACGATTTGTATAGTCCTTTAGTCCTTTTTTTAGCGTAAATAACAAAAATTGTTAAAAACCGCATCTTGCTTAAAATTAGACCTAAAGTTGTAGACTATTTTAAAGGTAATTATTTTTTCTTTCTATTTAATGTACCATCGTATATATAATACCTAAAATTGTGTAGAAAATAAACAATTTTTGCGAAAAAATGGGGAAATGGCCCAAAAATGGTGTGAGTGGCGAACATATCTCGGATACTGTGAATCCAAAAGACTTCTACTAAATATCATTTTGAAGAAGAAAAATAAAAGTGTAAAATATGTTATTTCTGTTACGCAATGCCTATACATATACCCCTGTGGAAAAAAGTTATGCGGAAAAAATAAAAATCGCGAGTCTTCCTGTTTTTTATTTCATTTTTTGATTAAATTTTTGTCAAAAAAAAAGTTTTAACTTTTTTTTTTAATGGCTTTGGATAACTTGATCCATTCAGCCACGATAATGTATTTATCTACTTGAATTTGTTAATAATGTATTGACCTATTGCATTTGTTAACAAAATAGTACTTCGCATAGAGGTAAATTAAAAATATAATGTAAACATCAGTATCACAAGAATCAGTAGATTGAAAAGAAACCATACTTTCATTCGTTACATTCAAAGCCCTAACCAACTTAAAGTGAATATTTAGAACCAACAAGGAATTAAATAATATAGGGATACTTTTCACGCTAAGGTGCCTTTCATAGCGACTTTATTACAACACAAGACAGGCAACGGCTAGAAGGTATGTATATAACATAAGAATAGACAGAAGGAACAAACCTAGATTTATACATTCACATTACACATTTCATTATAAATTTTTCTTTTAGTCCTTTTTAAATATTCTCAAACAATTTCATTAAGCCTAATATTATGACGAGAGATATATAAAATAGAATATTGACACAGAGGAAGTGATATTTGTTCTTTTATCAGATTTTCCAATAGATACTTAATAGCAGCATCATTATATATGCACCCGAACATCGAATGATTGATATCGTAAGTGTTACCATTACAATCGTAAAGTTCTGTTTCACTTAAAGTAAATTTATAAAGATTCACAGTAGCATGATTAACAAGGATTCTAACAAACATTGAATATACTCTTCTATTGGGATGACTTCTTGCAGCAAAAGGCGCAGTAGGTAAAACATGGTGATTTTTTCTATAAAGGTTGTTACTTCTGTTACAGAAAGCATTCCATTCAATTTCCCAGTTTTCTTTTAATTCTTGTTTACGCAGCGAGACTAAATCACTTCTATTGAGCCAACTAATTTCTAATCCTTTTGAAGCCGCTTCTTTAGCAAAATAATCTGCTTTGGCGTTACGCCAGATACCATCATGTCCCTTTACCCAAATGAAAGGGACTGAATTATTTCTTTTAAGTAGCTTTAGTTGATTGTCTAAAATTTTGACGATAATACTGTTTTTTATAAATCCTTATGCGAATTATCTAAAACAGAAAACGCAGATTTTGAATCCGACAGGATTACTATTTGTTGATCAGACATGTTTTTCTCAATAGACCATTCCAGAGCTTGATATATTGCAAACAGTTCTGCGGAATAAATGGAGCATTGTTAGTTTATTTTAAACATAATGTGTTCTTGATTATTTCGGATATATACCGCACAACCAACTCCCAAAATGGATTGTGACCCATCTCTGAAAATCCTATATGGCTTATCAAATTTGGCAAGATGTTTCTGAAATTGAATGGTGTTGTTATCATCAAAAGTAGAGAAGTCAACTTTGGTTTGGGAATAAAGAATATTGAAATTAGATTGGAATAAATTAGTTTCAGCTGGGATTTCTAAATAGGAAGAAACATTAGGAAATGCTATAGCTAAAGTTGGAGAATTTTTGTTATGCCACCATTTATCAACTAAGTTAGACACAGATATCTCGGATGTTTGATGCAATAGGTAGGTTTGGTTATTACCTTTACATTCAAGGATAAACTTTTCAGCTAAAAAAAGACATTTTAAATGTAATGGAGGTTCCATACATTCGGCTAATAGATTTTCAGTAGGTGTAGATTTAGGTGCACCTAAAACCAAACGTAGAGCTTTGTACTGGATTCGGTCTAATTTTTTAAGTCTAGTTTTTGTATCAGACCCATATAAAAAGCAATCATAGTCAAGAATTGACCTAGTATATGCCCTATAAAACGTTAGATTAACCTTAGGATCAGCGCCCCATTGGTGACGGTTAATTACCTTTAATACATTTAGGCTTTTTTCGCATTTAATTAAACAGTTATTAATATGTTCTTACCATGTTAATTTTGTATCAAGTGTAACGCCGAGATAAGTATAGTGTTTTTGTATTACAGCCGATTTATTCGAAGTAAGTTCCAACCCTTGGTTAAGAAAGTATTCTTTTGCACTGTACATAATTCGTTTTGTTGAATCAATACATTCCTGATAAGAATTTTTAGAAGTGTAAAGACAGAATTTGTTCACCGAATGAATACTTGTCTATTAACAAATAGATTAACCAATAACTGTGCACATCTAGTTGGAACTTCTACATGTGTTAGTTTTTCGAAAAGTAAGTTTAAAATAACATTATCATATGCTCCCGAAATATCTAGAAAAAGTGCTGCTAAATAATTATTACTTAAGTAGGACAATTGGATATCAGTAGTTAATTGTAACAGACGGTCGATGGTTTCTTTATTTCTCCGAAAGCCTAACTGAGCTACCGGGAATATGCCTTCTTTTTGACACCATCATTCCAATCTAGTTTTTAGGATCCGTTTTAAGTGTTTTTCGTAGACATATCAGAGAAATAGGTCTTAAAGAAGTACGATCGTTTATTTTAGGTATAGGAATGACCAGACATTGCTTAAGAAAATCACAATTATCTCCTTTAGTAAAATGTTGTTAAATATCTTGCATAGATAATCTATAGCAATTTCGGGAAGATTTGTTAACATCAGCAGTTTATACCGTCCATACCTGGAGATGTATTTTTTGAAATTCTAATGTTTGCTGTAAGTTCCCTCGGAGTGATTGATAGAAGTTAGTAAAAAGTGGGCATCGATATGGTTATCTGGTATAATTATTGGTAGATGAACAGAGTCGGGAGCAATTTTTGATAAAAGTTGTTTAACTGCTGATTCATCGTTAATGGCACTTTTTTTCTGAGACTGAATTTTATTTACCCCTTTCCAAATGTGTGATGAAGGAGTTTGCCTATTAAGAGAAGAGCAATACGGTACCCAGCTAGATTTAGCTTTTAAGCGAAAAGTACGTTTACACATAGCCTCGTTTTTTTATATTCAATAAAATTGAAAAGAGTTAGATTAGATTTAAACTTTTTAAAAGAATTTTTCCTTAAAATTGAAGCAGCTAGGCACTTCTCGTCCCACCACGGAGGAACTTTTACAGATTAAGTTGACTGTTTAATTGGTATGCAAGATTTGTTCGCTGCATTTGCAATAGAATCTAATAAGAATAAAATCATCTCGTTAGTATTATTAATAACTGGCTTCCATGTGAACGCTTCATCTAAGGTAAGCCTGAATTACTCCCAGTTAGCATTAGCCATCAACCATTTAACTGTAGATATAATCCTCGTATTTTCTATTTTAATATTATTGGTAGACATTCGAATAGGAAAATGTCAAAAGTTGAGCATAAATTGGAAGATAAAATGGTGAGATCTATAACAGATTTGGCATAACCTGGATGAGTAGCCCTAGTAGTCGATCCATAGTTTACGATAATTAAATGAGGAAAAGAATCCAAGGCTTCCACTAATATATTACCCTCTGAAGAACATTCATTTGATCCCCATAATCCGTGGTGCTCATTAAAATCCCCATAAATAATACATTGAGAGTTGACATAATTTTGCACTGATACTTTTGCTTTTACTGGTCGGTATGAACTCAAAATTGTATACTTTTTCTTGTCAATACTAACGTTTACGCCACAAACTTCCAAGTTTTGATTGAAATTTTTAACAAATGAAATAGGTTCCTAATTGATATTATTTGATATAAGTATAGCTACTCCGCTATACCCGTTAGCTCTACTTTTACTTACTATATTAAAATTATTAAAACAAACATTATCTAAGGGTTTGGACCAAGTTTCCGATAAAACTGCTATATCAAAATGTTCTTCAAGAAGTAACTGATGTAAAGAATATTAGTTAGCGTTAAGTGATCGAATATTCCACTGAATAATTTTAATAGTCATGAATTTTAAATAAAAATGTTATTAACAACTTCTTTAACTTTGTTCTTAAATTCAATGACATTGACTTCAAGATTAATAGCCATATTTGGAAAGGCATTAACAAAATCTTGAAAGCTTTGTTTAATAAAATTTTTAAGAGTAATACTAAGCGGAGTGATAAATTTACTAAATTCATCTACGGGTTCAGGTTGTCCGAATTGAAATACAGGACCAGCACAGAAACTAGTCTGGAACTCTCTACGAATAGAAGGGAAATTAATAGTAGTGTCGCTTTTTTTTCTTTTTTTGAGAGGGCTAACTACCGGAGTTGTATGGCGTTTGGGAATATTGTTATTTTTATGAACTGTACCAGAATTGAACTGACGAGTAGAATCAAATTTTAGTGGGGGAAATTCCGTGTCAGAGTTGATTAACGGTTCAAATCTATTCTTCTGAACTAGGCTGGAATAACCTGGATTATCAGTTATTTACTGAGCTTCCTGAAACGAAATATTTCAGTTAATCATAGTATCTTTCTTTTTCCTCTGCTTAAGATATTCAGGACATTCTCTGAAAATTGACTCGTGACCACTATTTTGACAATGCACGCAAAAAGTATTACATTTATCAGGACAATCTTTATTTTCTTCATTCCCACATTTTTTGCACTTTTTTTATTTACATTGAGTAGCCGAATGACCATAACATTGCATGACCGGACTGACAAATACCTCGACCGGGCATCTAACTTTATTAATGTAGATAAACTGAGGAATTAATTTGCCCGCAAAAGTAACATTAATCATCTGTCTTGGGACTCTTTCCGATATACCGTCTTTTTGTATTAATCTAGTCATTCTTTGGAATTTTTTAAACATTACATTCGATTTTATAGTATTTTAGGAGTTTATTTTCACTTATAGTAGTGTCAACAGCGCGAACTAAATCTGTTTTTTCTGTTAAATAATTTAGGTATAAATGCAATTTAATTTTTTTTTTTTCAAAAAAAGATTCTTCTACCAGCCTATTTGCAACCAGTCATGTGTCTACTTCGATTTTAATTCTATTCCTACCAACACTAACAATTTCAGTTATATTTTTATCATAATCCGCGAGAGAACTTAATTTTTCTCCTAGTTTCATAGGATGAAGACGACCTAAATTTAAGTCAGTATTTTGGACAAAAATAAAATATGGTCCCATATCAGTATCGTTATATCGATTTGAAGTATTTAAAACCTGACTTGTTTGTTTATATTGTTTTTATTATAAGTTTTTGTTGCCATTATTAACAATATATCGGAATTCAAAATATTTGGAGAATTATTACAATCATTTACTTCAGAAGAAACAATATCTTCGACGTGAATATTACTCAACATGTCGTTATCCCCTGGATATTATAGAGGTGGGTCTTTGCTAAACTAATAATAACTTAAAATTAACGTAAACCTGATTTAAAACTAAATAAATTCGATTGAATATGAGACACACTCATACACCGGTCCGCACTTTAACCGATTTTTAACTTTAAAAGGTGACATAAAAAGTGACAAAACTGCATAGAATTCACCCAAGTGCACCCTAGTGCATAGGTACAAATTCACCTCTTTCTCAAAAACGTACCTCTTTAAATGGTAACAATGTGCGATTTTTTTATATTTGGGGTCCATTGACCATACGAAACAAGTCCCTTTCCAAAGTACATAATCAATAGCCTAATAGCAAAGTTTTGAGCGTAGAAAAGCGTGGAAAACATTCACGTGCTTGGGAATATGTTTTACAAAATCGCAGATGCGAAAGTCAATAGTAAACAGAAAAAAGAATAGAGACCTTCGAGGTATACTCATATATAGGTAGGAGGATATTGCGAATTTCATGGATACCAAAGACCACCAACGACGAAGTTCTCCTGTGCATGAGTAAACCAAAATTAATAGTAAACTCCATCAAATAAAGAAAATTTCAGCACTTAAGTCAAGTATTAAGAAGTGAAACGTAAGAGATACTTCGATAAAATACATTGTAAAAAGTTAGTAGGAAGACGCGGGAATGCATGGTTAAAGTATCTGAGGAGGTGGCTTGAGTGCTCATCTGCAGAAGTCTCTCGTGCTGCCTTTTTCCAAACTACAATTGTTATTTGGATTGCCAAACTTCGAAAGGAGACGGCGTAATTAGAGGTACTGTTTGGAATATGTAAGATTTTATGTTTTTATACTAATCACACAGTAGGTAAAATAATAATATTAAGGTACGACATCGACTTTATTCCCGTCGTTATAGAACAGAATTCCATAAATCGAAACCATTTACTGCTAGAGGTAAAATGTTTAAGACCATTTGCGGTATTTATGGGAAAATATTTGGAAGGAATATTGTGTCCATTGCAAAGTCCAAATTTTAATCCATTTAATCCAGGAGATTCAGAAAAATCTGTTGTGTCATCTATCTGGCCCAATGAACATAAAAAGTTAAAGCATGCTGTTCTGTTAGAATGCATTGAATGAATCAAAATACATTTTTCGTAAGTGAAATAATATTTGATATCTCTTTCTGAAAATATGAACTCTGTTTAAACAAGTTTTTCTGGAAAACGTTTGAAATTATCGTGGTTAAGTGCCAATATCATGTAAAAATTATGTTTACACATTTGCCGAGTTCTCGATGAAACTTTAATAAAGGTATTTAAAAAAATACACTATAGCATTTTTCATATAAAAATGCTTGCACGTCATTCAAGATGTACGACGTCAGAACCCCACAGCGTTGCCAAAACATCAGAATAGTTAGTAAGTGAGGAATTTTTAAAATGTCAACTATTTGTGAAACTATTATATTAACAGTAACTACACTTAGTTTTAAGACTACTGCAACACACTAAAATCCATTAGAAAACATTTTAATACAAAATTATATATTCTAAATTTTAAACTTACTTTTTTTAGGGCTTTAGTAGTAAAAACGTCCCGTCATTATTTCTTGATCAAAATAATCTATCTTATATGAAAGCTTATCAGCTTTCTACAGATTATTTATTTATTTTGGCATAGCACAATCACAATACACAACAATAATTAGTTTTTAAAACTATTAATCTAAATTTAATATGTATTTATTTATATATATATATTTTATTATGATCAAATTGTGCAAGAAATAAAAACATAAACAAAATTTTAACTCTAAAAGAGCGGCAACACTTTATACACTTTTGCCACACGCTGAACTGTCAATAAAATTTGAAATATTCCTGTATCAGTTGCGTACAATTGTCTAATCTATTTAATTGAAATTAATATTTTGTGGAATATTAGACTTAAAGGCTTATTTCATAAAATTTATATTACTAATAATAACAAATGTTTTTGGTTATTTAATCAATATAATTCTCAAATTTCCAATATAATGATGATTTTATTTTTCTGATTATTATACCATGTTGACGCCTATGAAAGATCGAGCAGTTCCGTATGGGTTTCTAATTATTAGCCGTGTTAGGAAAATTTTAACTCTAAGGTTGACGTTCTGGAAATTTTAAATATAAGTGACGTCACTTTATATAAATTGTGACGTGCAAGCATATTTATATGAAAAATGCTATATATAATAAGTCTATAAAATGGATTCCGTTAGAAATCACTAACTGGGATCGTTCTAGGAAAGCTATCATTTCTTCATCTTCTTATTGTCATAGCGCTACAACCCAGGGTAGTTCTTGGCTGACTGCACAATTTACTTCCATCTCACATGGCCGTTCATGATAGTTGGGTCAGTGGGTAGACCCATTGTTCTTAAAACTGACCGTATATTATCTCTCCACCGCAGTATTGGGCGTCCTATTAGCCTTCTCCCTATCGGCATCTCCTCCCAGATTAACTTGGCAAGGCGGTTATTTGGGAGTCTATGGGCTTTGTCAGCCCATCTTAGGCGTTGGGATTGAATTTCTTGGACGACGTGGCTAGCGTTATACATCTATTTGGTATGGAATACCGAAAACAAAATGCTCGGCATTTTGTTTTCGGTATTCCTCGGTGTTTGCTTAGTGTTCGGGTCGTGATAGAGTCTGAAGATCTCTCCGAGGATTTTTCTCTAAAAATATAATGAGTTTTTTAGTTTGCTTTTGTCAGCTTCCACGTCTCACACCCATACATGAGCACTGGTCTAATCATTGTTTTATATATCTTGATTTTTGAGGTTCGTGTTAGGCTCAATTTATTAGTGTTCTAGAGGTTTCAGTATGTATGTTAAACCTATTGTGCTACTTGAAATCTTCATTTAATCTCTTCTCTGATAGGTATTGTTATGTGCAGTGATTGTCGCTACGAGATATTTAAAACGCTCCACAAGTTATATGGGTCTACTGTTACATTTTGTCCTAATCTCCCTATATATCTTGTGTCTATAGTCTGTTAATGATCATATATTTGGTTTTCTTTTCATTTGCTATTAGACCGATTTTACCGATGAACTAAACAAAAAATATTCTACAGATCGATCTTTTAGTATTATTCAAAACAACTTGTACCTTTTGAAATTCTGAAATTTGGCTAAAAGGGTTGTATGTATTACTTAAAATATATATCACGAGCTGTGGTAATATTACTACTTATTCATATACACCGTATATAGAGCGAATTTTTGTTTCTATGAACAAAACGAAATACTTTTAAAAACCTGATTTGTTTCGAATTTGAATGAAATAGTTGATTAGGTGGTAGTAGTTCAACGTTTGATCAAAATATGAGACACATCGAGTTTACCGTTTAAAAGGTATGATGAATAGAAATTTCAGTCTGAATTCACAACCGCCCTGTATATTATTAAACAGTGGGAGCAGACACTCTTTAATGATTTATTATTTGTTATTCCTTATCGGGGCCTCCGTGCGAGATAGGAGTATGTACAGTTCCCCATGACTCACCCTATATATATATATATATATATATATATATATATATATATATATATATATATATATATATATATATATATATATATATGCGTTCATTTTTCATCTCTTTTATATTTTTATCTTTTATAGTTGCATTATCAGCAACTATTGAGTCTCAGTTTGTGAGCTGTTTTAATTTTAATACATATAATGTTTTTTCATAAAATCAGCTGTAACAGTTTTTATTATCTTTAAGTCATTACCAACATCTAAAAATGAATTTACAACCGGTTATGACGTCAATAAAAATGAAATAAAATTTACAAAGACGTCAACTTGAACGTAGATAATTTTTGAACCCATCTCTGAACTATAAAGAATGACTAATTATCCCTTAAACAATATAACTAGTTTACCCTATTTAAGCACATGTTACGGAATTGTTTTGAATATTGTTTGAGCGTTATATTACATGAATATTGTAATAATATTCATATTGGTGTTTCTAAACAATAGCTTAGAGAAGAAGACGACCTCTTAGCCCTAAAACCATTGTTCATGCTTTTGCATACTTTAGCTGAAGGCACACATACTCGTATACGTTATACATTTCACGTCTTCTCGACCCCCTTGCTTTGTTACAGAGTCATATACCGTCTAAATCAATCAGGAAATTAATCGAAAATCTATCCTATAAGATTTTTAGTTTCCAGAGAAAATATTCCTAGACTTGTTTTTTAATATTTATATGAGAATATATGTTTGTAAAAAATAATTGTTGCGAATTATTGCGAAATTCGCTAAAAATTCATCCGATTGGCAAACTTGCACTAAACTACAAGGAACTGTGGGTGTTCTTCTCAGCATGTCAACCCTTTATTTAGTGGCCTAGAAATAGCGACGTTAAATTACGCAACATTATACGATGTTTTACATGTACATACAGGGTAAGCCACCAAAAACTTTCCACTCTGGTGTTGTTCTTATTGATTCAAAAAACAAAAAAACGCTCATGCTCGTCAATTTTAATTTTTAGGGGAGCATATTTGAATCGTCTATTATCAAAGGCGGTAATCTCCTTACAATGAAATTTTCCACAGTGAGGTAAAAATCATATTGCCAACTTATCATCATCATCATCATCAGTACCTCGACAACCCTTTCTGGGTCCTGGCTTGTTCTAGGATTTTCCGCCATTCTGTTCTGTTACTTGCTTTGTTTTTCCAGTTGGTAATCTTAAGTGTTTTCAGATCTTGTTCCACTTGTTCCATGTATCTATGTTTGGGTCTTCCCTTTGACCTTCTTCCGACTGGTGTTTACCTCATTATATGTTTTGGTGTTTCAGTCTCCAACATCCGTTCAACATGGCCCATCCAGCGCAGGCGTCCCATCTTTATTGATGTTATGACCTCGGGTTCATTGTATGCTGTGTATAGTTGAAAATTATATCTTCATATGTCATATGTCATTTTCTTATATATGTGTCTAAGGATTTCTCGTTTCAAACGTACCTAATAGGTTCTCATCGCTTTTCGACAGTGTCCATGTCTCTTATCCATATATAAGGACCGGTTTTATCAGGGTCTTGTATATTTTGCATTTGGTTTCTCTTGTGATGTTGTTAGATCTTTAATTATTAGATGTTTAATTAGTCCATTATATATTTTATTAGCGATATGTATTTTTGTCTTCACTTCTTTACAGACATTGTTGTCTGCAGTCACTAGTGAACCTAGATATGTAAAATTTTTCACGCTTTCGATGTTATAGTCTCCTATTGTCAGGTTCTGTAGGTTTCTTTGGCCTGTCGATTTGCTGGCCTTCATGTATTTGGTTTTTATTTCGTTAATGTTTAGGCCACTGTTTTGTGCCGCTCTTTTTATCGCATTAAATGCTTCTATAATATCTCTTTCGCTTCTAGCTATGATATCAACACCATCTGCAAATGCCAATATTTGTACACTGTTTGTTATTATTGTTCCTCTGGTGTTGACTTTTGACTCTCTGATTATTTTCTCTAACGTGATGTTGAATAGAATACAGAATAGGGTATCTCCCTGTCGTAGGCCCGTTCTCACATGTATTGTATCTGTTAGTACGTTTTGAATTCGAATTTTGCTTTATACTTTAAGTGTTTCTTTTACTATATCAATGAGTTGAGTTGGAATATTAAACTCTTTCAGTGCATGGATCAGAAATTCTCGATGGATGCTATCATAGGCACTCTCAATATCAATGAAAAGATGATGTGTGTCTATATTAAATTCTCTAGTCTTTTTCAAGATTTGCCTCAAGACGAAGATCTGATCTATTGTGGACTTCTGCCTGTAAAAACCACATTGATATCCCCCAACTATTTTTTCCGCATATGGTCTCAATCGGTCATACAAAATATTTGACAGTATTTTATATGACACAGTTAGTAGCGTTATTGCCCGGTAGTTTTTACATTGAAGCTGATCTCCCTTTTTATGTAGTGGGGTAATTACTCCGGTATTCCAGTCTTGTGGAAGTTGTTTATTATTCCATATGTTCACTTTTAGTTCTTATATCGCATTCAATAGGGAGTCTCCTCCTTCCTTTATTAATTCTGCGCTAATGTTGTCTAATCCAGGTGACTTGTTTTTTTTTTCAGTCTGGTAACTGCTTCTTGTATTTCAGCTACTGAAAGGGGGGTTGTTTCTCTGGTATTCGTTTGATCCAGTATAATTCCATCATATAGTTCAAAATTGTATCTTGCCATATGTTATTTTCTTTCACCCTCTTATATATGTGTCTAAGGATTTTTCGTTCAAACGTTCCTAATAGGTTCTCATCGCTTTTCGACTGTATCCATGTCTCTGATCCATATGCAAGGACCAGTTTTATCAGGGTCTTGTATATGTTTTATTAGCGATATGTATTGTTCTCTTAACTTCTTCACTGACATTGTTATCTGTGGTAACTAGTGAACTTAGATATGTACAATTTTTAACGTTTTCGATGTTATAGTCTCCTATTGTCAGATTCTGTAGGTTTCTTTGGCCTGTCGATTTGCTGGCCTTCATGTATTTGGTTTTTATTTCGTTAATGGCCACTGTTTTGTGCCGCACTTTCTATCGCATTAAATGCTTCTATCTTTCGCTTCTAGCTATGATATCAACATCATCTGCAAATGCCAATATTTGTACACATTTTGTTATTATTGTTCCTCTGGTGTTGACTTTTGACTCTCTAATTATTTTCTCTAATGTGATGTTGAATAGAATACAGGATAGGGCATCTCTCTGTCGTAGGCCCGTTCTCACATAGATTGTATCTGTTATTGCCAACTTATCACTTACTGTTATTAAAAATTTCTTGACAGGTATAACATTGCATTTGCTGTAACGTTTTTCGTTAGTTGTAACGTGTTTAAAATTAAATCAAAAATTCGTGAAAATAGTATGGAAATTTCTGAATTTGATAGTCAAATTTGGAAATTTCCGGTTATGAAACCAAGCATAGTGGAGATTGCTGTTTTTGATACCAAGTATTGTCTAAATCTAATCATGGAATATTCTATTACAATAATTATTATTATTTAAGGATGATAAAGTTATGTATGTGGATATAATTAAAGACAGTTGTAAATTGACAAATTCTGTATTCTCTGCAAGTTATATAAAAAACTCTACACTACTGTCTAAGACACATTTCATTTGTAGTATTGCTCCCAGAATTTTGAAGATTTAATGAGTTTATGATATTTTAAAAATAACATAATCTTCCGTCTTCCTTCCAGTTTTTCCCGTAATGTTTTTTTTTTAACAAATTATCGACATCCTTTAATTTTAAAGGATTCGGTGCCACTAATCGAGGTTGAATTACTGTTGGATTAATATTAGCAGGTGTGTTAATCTTTTTTTAGAACCCCTTGGGCTGTACCTACTTCTGCTTTGTAAGCTACTTCTCCTTGGACTAATATATTTCCTCCCTAAATTTAGTAAATATGAAACATTTTGCTGGATTAAATTGAAAATGCCATGCACTAGGACGTTTTGTTTATTTGATGTGTAAGGTGGTATATAATAAGGGTAAGGTATTTAAAGGTTATTTATTTATCTTTTCAACAGCACTTCGTATTTTCTGAGTTTTTGAGAAAATGGGTAAAAGATTTAGGTTATCAAACGTATATACATACTTACGATAAGTTTTTTTTGATTATGTGTGTGTTTTGTTTATGGCGTTGACTGTAACATAGCCCAACAAAATGTCCAATTGGGACAAATCTGGTAAACATGCAGCATGCCATTCAGTGGTTCACCTCCTTCAGATATATATACATATATATATATATATATATATATATATATATATATATATATATATATATATATATATATATATATATAACTGTTTTGGATGGATTGGAGTCAATAATAGGGCTATTGGTTAACTATTTTTTTATTCTCGAGCTTTCAATTGTGTTTACAATTATTATCAAGAGCTAAAAAAGACAAAATACTTACAAGGTTGAACTAAAAAGAAAAAACAATTTTTGTTAACTTACCAAATAAAAATTAGTTTGGTAAGTAAAAATCACTGCTTACATTTTTACTTACCAAACTAATTTTTATTTGGTAAGTTAACAAAAATTGTTTTTTCTTTTTAGTTCAACCTTGTAAGTATTTTGTCTTTTTTAGCTCTTGATAATAATTGTAAACACAATTGAAAGCTCGAGAATAAAAAAATAGTTAACCAATAGCCCTATTATTGACTCCAACCCATCCAAAACAGTTATATATTTGTTCCAAACGAGTCACAAGTACTTCTTTTTTCTTATTCTTATATATATATATATATATATATATATATATATATATATATATATATATATATATATAGGGTAGGTGGGGGTAAAGATGAGCAATTTCTACTATTATCAATGTAGTGAGAAAAGGAAAAAGTATTTTTTTAAAATTAATATTAAAATATCTGAGTAATTTCTTATCCATATTCTGTCTAAGTATATGCTATATTTGACAATTAGTTATCCACAAAATTATACATTTATTCAAAAAAGCATTTCTGGGAATTTGCCCCTTAAAATGAAATATTTTCCACTTATCGTGATAAAAGTTCATAAATGCATAAATAATTTAATGCAAACGCTTTTAATAACCTATAATAACATATACGTCTTACAAAAAGAAAAAAATATTTCATAAAAAGTACATAGTACCTATTTTAGTACCTCGATAATTTTAAAAGTGTATCCTCATTAGCAATGAAAGATTCTTCATTTGTTTCTACGAACTTGTGAGTATTTGTTAAACTCCTACAAAATACTTCATCATAATCTCCTAGATAGACAGCAATAATCTTATCTACGTAATGACGGAAATAACTTTTTGTTTTTCCTGAAACCTTAACGACTGCATAGTCATTTGGCATTATTATTGATTCAGTGCCCTGCAGTGACTTACCAATATTTTCCTCTTGGGCATGAACCTCCTACTGGGATAAAAAATCATACTCAGAACTACTATCGTGAATTTAATAGGCTTTTGTCGTTTGAAAGTTCGTATTGTCTCTTCAGCTAGTTATTTATCCTTTTTAACTTTTTCCTTTTCCAAACGCTCTTTAGTAGGTGTTGAAGTCAGCAATTGTGATTTAAATCCTTTTCCAATACGCTTTATTTTAATTTTTATTTTAGGTAGGAGAATTATATATTTGGGGGTTGCTATTTAAGTTTGAGAAGGAAAATCATCTCCTCTCGTAGAGAGTGTAATTTCAGGTTGGAACTTCTATAGTACATTGTGATCTGCTACGGGGGCCATTAAACCTAAAGTAGACGGTTAATCATGAAGAATATATTCTGAAATGAAGGGTAATCTAATAGCTGATTTTTGTCACTATTAAATATTAACTATGGAACAATATTTCTTTGTGGCTCTTTATCCGTTGGTTGATCTGTAATCTTTGATAATGGAAAATCAACCTCCGACAAAGCATTTCTGTCGAAGAGATAGATCTCAGTAGCTCAAATGGCCTGAACTGTATTTTCAAGTGTGCTCGGTTTTTCTAACGCTATTTTAAACGATTGGGTAATATTATATTTTTATATTTTAAACGATTCGGCCTGGATTAGAGATATTCTAGGAATCCATAGCTACATCATAATAAACCTTTAGAGGTCGATAAGTATACCGATCTAGAGGTTGGGTTTTGTACTGCTGTGGGGCGGCAAGGTAAACATCTCAATATTATTTAATTTTGAAAAATGTATTACCTTCAGATTCGTATCTTCTTCAAGTGCCATCTCCGCGGCGGAGGTCGGCAATCATCATAGCTATTCGGACTTTTGTGACGGCTGCTCTGAAAAGTTCATTTGATGTACATCCGTACCACTCTCTCAGGTTGCGCAGCCATGACATTCTACGCCTCCCTATACTTCTCTTTCCTCCATATTCGTATGAGATACATAATTATCTATAATCAGCAATTTTAATTACTGGCAATTGGGTTCTCTTTACGTGATTTGTATATTTTAGAAAATATGTTAGCCACTTAATAAATGTAGGATTCACATATTCTTTATCGGTAACAGCCACATCGCATCCTAATGGGCCACCCTTAATTAAAAGCCTGTTTCTCTTTTTCTTGAGTGAAAACAGGAGGCACAAAATTTCTCAAAGGATTGACTGCACACACAATGGTTACTGTTTGACCTTGCTCCGCTGCCACTGTCTTGGCGACCTCGCTTATTCTTGTAGAACCTACAATATTTGGAATCGTTTGAAATAACGTCTCGTCCATATTAAAAATCTAACTTAGCTCTAAATTAGCAAAATATTAAGATAGTTGATCCTTGTTTAATCCCAATATTATGGCAACACTTTTCGGGGAACACATAGAGATACCTTATTTATTTTCATAAAATTACTACTAAAATCTCTTTCTGCTAGCTCTGTCTCAGAGAAAAACTTATGGGGAATATTGTTTTCCTTATCATATTTGTTAAAATAAATCTTAGAAGTTTTAACGTAAGGCCGAAAAATCGCTTATCGAGATCAATACAATGGCGTAGGTACTATTTCTGCTTCGTGATATGATAATAATGTTGCTAGAAATCGGACGAGTTTATTGCGGCATTCTTTTTGAGTCGCTCTTTCGGAGTCAATTCGTAAAAACCTATTTCTTTAGCGGCGCGCCTTATGGGTAGCCTCTTGCAAGTAACGCGTTAGTCTCAACTAGTGTGTCTTACGTCAACGCTACATACTGGATTTTTTGATAGTTTTTAAAACAGAAACAATAAAACGATTAAATACAGTGACATACGTAACAGACTTTAAATTGCAATATGGGGCAAAGTTAGGCATGCGGGACTTTGCCCCTATCTAACCGCGAGACTATGCCTCATAGCAAACTATTTAAATAAATTACTTCTATAACAATTATAAAGCATATCAGACATAATGAATTCATAGAAAAACTAATCTAAATAGTCGCAATAACCACTGACAATCTGCGCTTTTACTAACTCGTAACAGTATTTCAACAATATTTATCTTAATAAACACAGCTACTAGATCCAATCTACAAAAAATCTACTAACCTCTATTTCTCAGGTAAAAAACTACCTGTCTCCACGAGATTTTAGGACACACTGAACTGTATAATTACCAATTATCCACGTTAGTCCTGCAGCAGGGTTCCTTTGTTACCAATTTTTTTATAAATAAATTTTCAAATTGAAATATTTTAATTTACAACTATATTTTGTCTCAAAGTGACTAGTCTGTACAGGGTAAGATATGCAATGCTAACCTTATGGGAATTTCGCCAAGACGTTGCCAGTTTTATGCAGTAAGCGATGGCGTTCTCTATTGTCTATATTTCAAAATAAACGGAATAAACCAGGAGTTCTCAGCAAGTCCTCTCGTACAATTTTATGTAATTTACAAATATCGTTTGCTAATAATTTTACATAATACTATACATTATTTGTTTCTAATAGTAACTTATTAACTTTTATCTTTTATTAGTAGCAGTAGTATAATCAAATGTGCATTAAATAAACATTTGTTTCAAAGTTTAACATAATTCCGGTAATTCCTACTAACTGCCAAATTTAAAATGTTATTTATGTCCCTGCGGTGCTAATTACTGCCATGATGTATAAGGAATTTGTAATTTTGATTGATATGAACTGCAAATACTTTCTTCTAAGTTATTCAGTAATTAAGAAGCAATTAGAGTAATTTTTGTCGTTGTTTCGGTCGTTAAGAGCATCTGCACACAGAATGGGACTAAATATAAATGTTCAAAAGACCAAATATATGTGTTGCACTAGGTCAAGCAACCCGACACCTACACGAATAATAATTGATGACCTAGAACTGGAAGGTGTTGACACCTTCATATACTTAGGGTCGCTGCTAACCAAAGATAACAACGTCAGTGAAGAAATCAAAAGAAGAATAGTGCTCGCCAATAAGTGTTACTATGGCTTAAGAAGACAGATGGCCTCAAAAATGCCTAGAAAAATTAAACTGACTGTATACAAAACACTAATAAGACCAGTGCTAACATATGGTTCAGAAACTTGGACACTAACACAGAATGACCAAGAATTGCTGAAACGTTTTGAGCGAAAAATACTAAGACGAATATATGGAGGCATAAAAGAACAAGGTTTGTGGCGCAGGTGTTACAATTTTGAGTTGTATAGAAGATTTGGAGAACCTAATGTTGTAAAATTCATTAAGGTAGCACGCCTCAGATGGATAGGTCATGTAATCAGACGAGAGGAAGATGCCATAGTCAGAAAAGTTTTTGACCGAAGAGGGCCGATCGAACAACGAAGAAGAGGAAGACCGAGACTTAGGTACCAAGACAACCTAGAAAATGATTTGAAGTCTATCGGAATTAGAGCATTGAGAAGAGTTGCCAGAGACAGGGGCGAATGGAGGATTGTTCTGAAAAAGGGTTTGGCTCATAAAGAGCTGTAACGCCACTGATGATGATAATGAGTAATTTTTGTACAGAATATGTTTAAAAGCTTGATACATCCAGGGCCTTAATTAGTCTTTATTTGTTCTTCGAAGCGCGTAAACATATTCGAGTTACGATTATTAGTACCATCTTGGATGTACTGTTACTGTTTTGTTATTGTTATTATTTATTGGTGGCTGTTGTTGTGATTTGCTGTTGGCAATTATTGTTATTTTCTGTTGTTGGCTAATGGAATCGACGACTGTTTAATGAAATTAGTCAATGTTATTGATCTCACGCACCACGTTTATTTATTTAATATTTTTATAAAAACTAAGTTTACTTGCGACAAAATACAAAAACTGCATACGAAAGCTGCACTTCTTACCTTTAAAACGCATCTTGATTTTTGTCCATAGGACACTTGGATCAAAAGATATCGAATTTTTACCGTTGAGCTGATACAAATTTTATGGAACATTGATTTCGCGCGCGTAACACATTCAAAGTCAACTGTCGCTTTAAGTGTTATTTCTGAGAGAACGGTTCATTCTAGACAAACACTGCAAATAACCAGTTTTGTTTAAAATGATCTCAGCTATACTTTTTATTTAAACTATTTTGTTCTACGTCGTACAGATTCTTGGTAAATCGATTTTTTTGCATTTTACCCCCCTACAAAGGGGGTTTTAGAGGGAAGCCCGAGGGTAAAAGTTGTAACCTTTTTAAAATCTTTTTAAGGTCTTAAAATTAATATTCTCGGCAAAATTCAGCTTGTTCGTAAGATTTTTAGGGGTCAACCCTCTGACGACTGGACTAGAGTGACAATTGATAAAGCTACAACTAACAGGATGTTGTTAACAAAGTTAGTGTTAGTTGACACGAATGAAGTACGCAAGGTTTAAACACCTCTATCATTAATGTGGATCTCAATTTTGCATTAACCTCCGACGATACACGCAGTGCTTAAATAGAGCACGACCGATTCAAAGGAATGAACCATAGCATATATATAGAAGTATATTAATCACAAATATAAATAAACTGTTATTTTTATTTCCTGTACTGTATTCCAAAACTGTATTTTTAATACTGTAGGCTTAATAAATATTTGTATTTTAGACAAATTATTTTCAGTAAAGTAAGAGTCATCTTTACTGTTGCTTGATAATAATTTTTTGCTGACACTTGATGAATAAACCTGTTTCAAAATTGTTTGAAATTCTAAATTTGTTTGTCGGCTATTTCAAGTAATGTTTGGTAGAGTTTTGAAATCCATCACTTTCTATCCAAAAGTGATTAACTAAATCACAAAATTTGAAAAAACCGTCTTTAATAAATCCTAATTTGCTTTTTTTCCATACTCTGCTTTTTTCCTCGTAGCTGCTCATTTTTACCAGACAAGTTGTTTCACCCAGTTTTACAGAATTTTTTATTTTTATATTTGTCTGAATGTGATTGTTTACACTTTTAACAGTATTTTTCAGTACATTTTCATTTCTAGATTATATTTTAAGTGCCGTTACTATGGTATTTTTCTCGTTATCTCTTTTAAAATACTGTACTGTGGATTCCACTTGCTTGATGGGCTAGAATTTCCTTAGTCTCTTTTAATTCCGTTTCAAAAGCATAGTTTTCTTTTTAAGATACACGTTTGTTTTCTAAAATCATTATTATCAATACACACGTGTTTCATCTGGAGAAGTATTTCTTTTAACAGGCTATTAGTATTTTCCTGTACATTTTTTAAAGCTTCGTTTTGTCTTCTGTTTTTCCGACGTTCTTATTTTTGAATTTCCTAAACGAGAATTGTAATTCTTTTTTTCCTGTTGTTGCTTGACAGGTAATCTCCACTATCTGTCTGCATTGTCCCTTTTAATTGAAGACAGTGGCAAGGATTTCGTCCTCTTCAACCGATCGGATACTAGCCCTTTTTCTTCTTTCCATACCATGTCCATTACTAAACGTTGGTTGTCATATTGTCATAATTTTATTTAACGCAACTCTGAAGAGGGACGACGAAGACTGATTAAATCAGTCACGTAGATTACGAAGCAACTTTTGCTTATTTATTCTTTTGTCTTAACTTTTGTACTTTTTGTTAAGTACCGACAACACTGCACCCAAAATTGACGTAGATCTTCTCAGAGTCTTTTGCACGAGCCCGTGTAGTAGGTACCAAATCTGCCAATACCAGTAGCACAGCATAAACTACATTCATTTTACAAGTTCCCATCTGTAAACAAACGCACGTGAAAGCCAAACCGTGAATATTTACTTTTGAAACTATTAGTGTAAGAATTTCTTGAAATTTAATCATTGTGATCAAAATTTAATATTCCATTGAACCAAAATGTGCTAAAATAAAATATTCATTAACTGAGAGATACCTAACAAAGTGAACATTTATCAAAGCACAAAAACATACCATTTAAATTACTCAGAGTCTGAGGAGCTACATGTGCTAATATCTTCGTCTGGATTTATTATTATGGGTTCGATGTGGTAGTCTATTATATTGTCTAACTTCCACATTTTGGACTCGACGTTTTGTTGAACGTGTTGCACACATTTCTGCCACGTAGTTGGACTAATATTATTTATTGCATCATAGAAAATATTTTTCATATCTGCAAATTTAAAAGTAGTATTTTTGGCTGCTACATAATTTTTTATTTATGTACAGATGAGCTCAATCGGATTGAGCTCAAAATGTTATGGGGACAGCCTTAACATTACTTTGTTTTGGCTTTTTGCCATCTCATCAATGATATATTTATTATATTGTCCCTTATGTTTCTTAACGATTTCCATCAGTTGCACTTTTAAAATGAAGTCCGAAGTCCTCAAACCCTATATTTTTTTTATTTCAGCCACGCTTGGATGTCAGCTTTTCTAGAAGCAGTAGTTGGAATTTTTTCCAATTTTCTGGAATGATAAGACGCGTTGTCAATACGATGATGGAGTTGTCTTCTAATCGGGGCAGTATATTTTTGAACCAATTTTCGAAAGATTTCCTGTCCATCTCTTCATGGTAGTCCCCACTTTTTTTATTCAAATACCCACAGCCCTTCTGGAACAAACCCATCTGTACTGCGAATGTGACAGAACATTAGTCTTTTTCCATTTCCTGAAAATTTTATTATTTTATAATTTACTTGAAGTGAAAAAGCACATAAACATTTACCTGCAGGATTTTTTAACCCCTTAGAAAGTCCATCTAAAACGCTTGTTTATAAGACGTTTTTTCGTCTTATTCGAAAATTTCGTCCCTGTCCATCAAAATGCTGTTTCGCTGACGACGTTGAAACTTAAAATTTATTTTTTTTAAACTTTGAAAAATTAAACGCAAATATCGAGCACAATTTTAATAATCAAATCTTGCCCAAGTACTTTCGCTTTCTTCAGCATCATCAGGGTCATTTTGTCAAATTTGGGCTATCCAGCAAGCCCAATAGGAGAGAGACCTGTTGCCGACAAGAATGTAGCGTAGAATAATTTTTAAATAATTTTAAACTGTTTGTCCTTGTTTTAGTGTAGTGTTATGTACAATATATGTTTAATTTCATGTTTATTACATTCTGCGCTTGCTGGATAGTCCAAATTTGACAAAATGCCCCTGATGATGGTGTAGAAAGCGAAAGTACTTGGGTAAGATTAGATTATTAAAATTGTGCTAGATATTTGCCTTTAATTTTTCAAAGTTCATTTATTCGAGCATTCAACCTTATATCAATTTAAAATTTATTTCTTTCAATAATTTAAAAAACGTAGTTCTATTGAAGTTAGGCAAAACCGGATCTTCATTAACAACCCTGAGAACTTTGTCTATTGTGGGTATTTCATTTCAAAAAAATAATTGATGGATTATTCTTCTTATTGCTTCTCTGTCAAATTCATCCAGCGAGTTAACAATACTTTTACGACGCTCAACTGATTTCGGTGTCGAACATGTTCCCGTATTTCCATATTTATGAACCACATTGCATACACTACGGCTACACACGCCTACAATAGATAAAAAAGTAACAATATTTGTTAAATAAAGTGAAAATGCGCACTCTAAAATAAATAATGGGAAAACAATATCAGTACCTGTTTTATCTTCTACTCTAATAGAAATCGCACTTTTCGACATTGTAGGGTTCTCCTGCATTTCCATTTTAGATACATTTATAATCATTTCCTACGTTTTAACGTCAAAATGTCCCTTTACTGGTCTTTTTTTAGGTGGAGTGGGGCTTAAATCAATATCAAGGAGTTCATCGGCTGTATCAGTGCTTGACATTTTTGTTATTCTATTTATCTTCAATAACTTAATGTATTTAGTTGATTGAGAGAATGTCAAAATAGCCTAGGGAAAAATAATATGTATTGTAATAAAACCAGCATCATCGAAAATATCGGTAAAGTTATGAAACTGCATTCTGTATACTTTTTCAAGTCCAGAAATATTCCAATAGTTTCCAAAAGAGTCAATACTTTTCGAGTTATTTGCGAGTGAATATGTTCATTTTTCAACAGCAAAAAAAAAAGGTTTTTAGACAGACAGTTTTTAGACATTTTAGACAGTTTTTAGATAAGTTTTTTTGGTTTTTGCAAATAACTCAAAACGTAAGTATTTCATCGAAAAAAGAATCTTGGCAAAAATATAGCTTATAAAATAGCGCAGAAAAAATTATGTACGTATAAAGCCAGAAGCACATTTGTAGCTAATGAAAAGTAGGTTCTTATTCGTCAAATTCCAAATCGAATATTTCAACGTGAAATAATAAAAAATCAAGCACTTTCCCCGACAGCAAGTTTTCTCCGAAAAGTGCTTCATTTTTTTGATATTTCTCGTTGAAAAACGTACTTTAACCTTTAATTATGGCCTATTCCCATTCTCGTTGAAATATTTGATTTGAAATTTGAATTACTTTTCATTAGCTACAACTCTGCTTTTACTGAGTCTACAGACTTCGTATAGGTATAAGTACATCATTTTTTTTTTAACTTTTTTATAAGCTATATTTTTGCTAAGAATATGTTTTTCGATAAAATACTTACTTTTTGAGCTATTTGCAGAAAACCGTCTAAAAACGTGTTTTTTTATTGAAAATGATCATATTCACTCACAAATAACTCGATAAGTATTAAATTTGTGCAAAAACTGTATAAAATAATATAATAGTTGCTTGGAATTGGTCAGTTCGTTTAATTCTGGACTTATTTTGAACGCATGTTTTTTCACACCCGAGAAGGGGTGAAACTCACCCCCATGACAAAAGCAGATATCGGCACATAATCACTTTTTTTCTTTGCCGTTAGCTATGTATATGCCAAATTACATGTCAATCCAAGCGGTTCTTTAATATTTACAGCAAAAACCGTGAATAAATGGACTAAAAAGGAAATAAAACTTTTCGAAACATCAATAAAATAAAATATTGGTTTGTCTTACCTTTATTAAAGTGATTACCGCAAGCTATTTTTACTTTTGATTAACAAATACTTTGTTTTTGGATACTAAAAGTTCACTGCACACTATAAAATTTAATACTAAACTTTAAAAAATAACACGACCAGTAAATAACTTAACAATGACTATAACATATAACACACACTATATTAACTTAAAAACCACTACGCTAAAATTTGGATTTAAACAGACTGACAAGTTTGGACCTGTAAAATGAGAATCCGTCTGGCTTAGGGCAATAAATTATATTTAATAGCCTCTTGACGAATGAGAGGGCGAATATCAACACGTGCGTTTGTTTATAGTTGGGAATTTGCTGAACGAATGTACTTTAGACACAAATTTGTTCCTTATGCTTGCCAAAGTTGGAACAACAGCACATGCCATAGACGTACAGTGGCTCACAGCTTAAATGATGCTGTCGCTACTAAATAAAACTAGCTTGTGTCGGCGGTTCAATATTTATTCTAAAAAAAATTACATACTGGAATTAAATTACTAGTCTTTTTGGGTTTCAAATATACCATACTTAAATAATAATAAATGATTAATTATTTTACATATGTTTTTGATGTCACAGCTAAAAAATGTCAATCTGAAATTTGCGAAGTTAGCGTGGCATTAAATTTATATTACAGTTATTTTTATGTTTAATTTGACATTTCAAAGTATTTAATCGGCAAATAACAAAATTATTTAACAATGGGTCGGCGAACTACGATTAGTGAAAAAAATTTAATTATTACTCACCATAGAAATGGATATAGCCAAAGAGACATATCCAAAATGGTAAATAAATGTCTATTAACAGTTCAGCATATTATTGAACGTTACCGAAATGAAAATAAAATAGAGTTGAAAATAAATAAAGGTTAGCTCCAAACAAGATTTTTACCGAACGTGGGGAAAGACGGATTATCAGAAAAATACTAAAATAATCGTACAAAAAGTGCACCAAAATTGCGAGATGAGGTGAAAAGACAGTTTGGAAAACAACGTAAGAAGAACAACAATTAGAAGGATATTACGAAAGAATAACCTAAATGGCCGAACTACTAGAAATAGACCCCTAATACGCCAAAGAAATAAGCGTATTAGATTGGTGTTCGCTAGGGAGCATATTAACAAACATTTGAATTTTTATAATTTAGTAATATTTGCTGATTACACCAAAATAAACTTGCTTGGTTCCGATGGAAAAATATCGCTGTGGAGAAAGTTGACTGAAAAACTAAAATTAAAAAATATGAAAGCTACGGTAAAGCACGGTGGAGGGAGATTGATGATGTGTGGGTGTGTGTCATCTGCAGGAGTAGGTAACATACATTTTGTTGAAGGGAATATAAAACCAATACATATACTTGGATATACTAAGGCGGCATCTTGCCGCTAGTGCTCAAAAATTAAGTATTAATAACAATAATTACCGGTATTATCAGGACAACGACCCAAAATACACGTTATATCGGGTTCGTACTTGGTTGCTTTATAATTGCCGAAATGGCATTAAACCATCAGCCCAGTCACCAGATTTGAATGTTATTGAAACTTTGTGGTTGAGATTAAAGAATAAAGTAAATAGTGCCCCAATATTAAATAGAAATGAATTGAAAGTAAAAATTACTGAAGCCTGGGACACAATTTCCCTAGAGTACACTAGAAAGTTGGTCTAATTAATGCCTACACGACTGCAGGCTGTAATTGATAATGAAGGAGGACCTACAAAATATTCGCAATCATTTTTCAACGCGTAGAGTTAGTTTTCTTTATTAATTTTCTTGTTTTAAAGTTCAGCTAAAGTCATTTTAGCTGTGACATCAAAATCATACATAAAATAATTAAATATTTATTGTTATTTAAGTATGGTATATTTAAAACCTCCGAGGAGGAGGTTGTCAATCCTCTACCGGACGCGTCCCCAGGTGGCGGATAGGGGAATGCCTCCCAGATATGGGTGGTATCGGGGAAATGAAATACCCGACGCGGACCAAAACTGACAACAGTAGCGTCTGACCCAGAGTGGGCGGCTGCAAACAGCGTCTGACCCAGAGTGGGCGGCTGAACAATAGGTCCTCCAAAAGGGGGTTGTGGCGTTAGGCGTTAGCAACCTAGCACACTTAAAAAAATCCAAGGGCTAACGAACAATTGGCAGAAATGAAAAATTTTAAAATTAATCCCCGGGTGGCAATCCACACCTCCGAAGGAGGGAGCCCCATCGGATACGGGGGGGCACTTCTGCTTTGAGTTCAACAAACCCGGCTTCGAAACTCAACCGAAGACAAAGACGGAGAAAACTAAGAATCGGCACATGGAATGTGCAGGGCTGGAGAACAAAAGCCAGTGAAGTAACATCAGAATTCGAAAAGATGAATCTCGATATCCTCGTCACAACGGAAACAAAAAAGAAAGGAAACGGCACGGAAAGAATAGGGGAACTAATCCATTGTTGGAGCGGAGTAGAAAAGAAAGACCGCGCAAAAGCTGGAGTTGGAATTCTACTAAAGAAGAAATGGGAAAAATCTATAGACGATTGGGAACCCATAAACGAGAGAATTGCCAAACTGAAAATCAAGATGTATGGCAGAGAAATTATAATACTAGCAACATACGGTCCAACGCAAGACAGTCCAGCCAATGAGAAAGAACGATTTATCGAACAACTTCAAGAACAAATGGATAAGAGAAAACCTAAACAAGAAATAATAATAGTGGGGGATCTAAATGGAAGAGTCGGAAGAAAAGACAATGACAGAACAGTTGGCCCATTTGGAGAAGACACAATTAACGACAACGGAGAAAGATTGGTAGAACTATGTGAAGTAAATGATTTGAAAATTATGAACGGATTCTACAAACACAAAAATATACATAAGTACACATGGACTCAAGAGACAAGAAAACTAAGATCCATTATTGACTACATTATCATGAACCACAAAAGCTCCATCAAAGTGAAAGACACCAGAGTGAAAAGAGGGGCAGAGTGTGGAACAGATCACAAACTTGTGGTGGCATGGATGGAATTCCCCTATATCTGGACAAAACAAAAACATACATCGATTGTTACAACGGGAACGACAATAAACGAAAAGAGGCTCAAATTACATCTATTGCAGGAAGAATCAATAAAAGATTTATACAAAAGAAGACTAGACCAAAAACTAGAAGAATTCAGATATGACACGTTAGATGAAATGCATGAACACATAAAAACCTGCCTGATTTCAGCGGCCTTAGAAGCTCTTGGAGAAGACGACCAAAGGAACACCCATCAGAATATCAAATTAAGGGAAGACACATTGAAATGCATAAAAAAAAAGAAAAAACTACACATAAAATACCTAAACACCAAAAAACAGGAAGACTTAGACCTATATAGAGCGAAAAACAGAGAGGTAAAGAAAAGAGTAACAAATGAAAAGAACGAACGATGGGAACAAGCATGCACAGAGATAGAACGAAGTATCGGAGGAACAAGAAATTCAGAATCATGGCGAATATTAAAAGCACTTCAACGAAATAAGACAGAGAAAACCCAGATCGGCAAAATTAGTGAAAACGAGTGGCAAGAATACTACGTAGAACTACTTACAGAAAACCGTCCCCAATTTCAGGAAGAGAATATAGAACATGCAGGAAATGGGGCATACGACCAGATAGAAATAAGCCTGGCAGAAGTTAAGAGAGCAATCAAGACATTGAAGAACAAAAAAGCCAAAGGACCCGGAGGAATACCAAACGAACTAATTAAAAACGGAACGGAAAATTTATTCCGCATGCTACATAGAATGTTCGAAAGAGGACTAAATGGAGAAGAAATACCTGCGGAATGGACACAAGCATACATCACATCCATACATAAGAAAGGAAACAGGAAAAAATGTGAAAACTATAGAGGAATTAGTATAATATCGTCGGTAGGTAGACTTTACGGGAAAATTATTAAAGAAAAACTAGAAACTGAAATAATAGGAAAAATTGGAGAAGACCAAGCAGGGTTCACAGTAGGAAAATCATGCCTAGATCATACGTACACATTAGAACAACTGATAGAGAAGAAAATGGCAAAAGGTAGACCGGTCCATCTAGCCTTTGTTGATCTAAAGAAAGCATATGACTCAATACCTAGAGTCAAATTATGGGAAGCAATGAATGATCTCGGAATCCGACAAACACTAATAAAAGCAGTTAAAGCACTATACAAAGAAAACAAAGTAGCTATTAAATGTGGAAATAAAGCCTACAATCCATTTAAGACGACAAAAGGACTTCTACAAGGCTGTGCTACGTCCCCTACTCTGTTTAAAATATTCTTGGAAAAGACACTCAAACCATGGAGGAGAAAGTGCGAAGGAATGGGCATACCAGTAAGAGACGAATACGTATACACCTTAAGTTTTGCCGACGATCAAGTAGTCATCGCACAAGATGAAGAAGATCTCAGCTTTATGCTCAGAAAACTAGAAGAAGAATATAAAAACAACGGAATGGAAATAAACTTAGAGAAAACCGAATACCTAACAACAGAAAACAAGGATATGAGAAACCTAGAGATAGACGAGGGAAGACAAATAAATGGAACAGATAAATTCAAGTATTTAGGAACCATAATATCGAACCAGGGAACAACAGAAGAAGATATAAACAACAGACTGAGACAAACAAGAAACTGTATAAGACAACTAAACTCAGTGTTGTGGGATAAGAACATTACGATAAAGACAAAAAAGAGAATATATAATACCCTGACAAGAAGTATCCTGACATATGGGTCCGAAAACTGGACAATAAACAAGAGAAATAGAGGTAGAATAAGAGCAGTAGAAATGGAGTTCCTGAGGAGAAGCTGTAGACTTACAAAAAGAGACAGAATTGAAAACGCAGAGATTAAGCGGAGAATGGGAGTGCAATCAGACATAATCGACTATATAGAGGAGAAGAGACTATCCTGGTACGGCCACGTCAGAAGAGCAGACAGAGGACGCTGGATAAACAAAATCACAGAATGGAGCCCGATTGGAAGAAGAAAGAGAGGAAGACCCCGAAGGTCATTCAGAGATGAAATCGACGAGGCTATGGAGAAAAGAACCCTGCGAGATGGAGACTGGAATGACAGGGAAAATTGGAGAAAACGGTTAAGTGAAGGAAGACAGTGAAAACTGTGGAAATCCTTAGTAGTAGTAGTATATTTAAAACCCAAAAAAATAGCTTATACTGTTTTAAAACACTTGTATTACTTAATTTAATTTCAGTATGTATTTTTTTCTAATAATTTAGCCACTGACATAAGCTAGTGTTATTAAAAGTAGCTACTGCATCATTTAATCTGTGAGTCACTGTATATATTAATTGTTAATCTAATATATTTATGGCACATATCTATTTTATTGTATATACTGTGCACTATGCTTGGAGCCTTTGGCTACAACTGAGCAAATAAGAATGTTGAACATTTAGACAATTTGTACACATTTTTCCGCAAAAAAAAGTTGTACCTACGAAGATATACATAAATATACTTAAGAGCCTTTAAAACATGATAAAAGATAGTGTTTTTTACTTTTTAACAAATTTCTCAAAAAGGCACACAATTTATAACACTCTGTTTTCTTACTAGCGTCTTCTCTTAAATTCTCCCCAGCACTTGAAACTTCGGTAAAATTCGTGCTTTGTTTTAAACACGACGGACGGATTTCGGTAAATTGCGTTTATAACATTTTTGGCGCAAAATATAGAAATTATCAGGTCATAATTATTATATTAATATAATTTCTGTTTTTTCCATTTTTATAACTCAAACAGTGTTTAATGCGCCACCTACTCGTTGGTAGATATACTAAGAGTGAAATAGTATATTCTAACTGTATAACCAATTCTACACAAATTTTCTCGCTATCACATGCGGTAATGATGCAGAGTTTTATATAAAATAAAGGAATCTATTTTAAAGAAAACTGCAATTTTATGTTTTTGCTTAAATTTCTCAATTAAGATAATAACTTTTCAACAAAATACAAATCTCGTATTATATCCTTTGGGACAGCAGCAAGATTTTGCTAAATATCCATTTAATTAGAACATGATGTATGTAAAATTATCCGTATAGATAAATCCTAGGTGATCTAAATAGACGTAAGAAAAAGAAAAGGCAAAGACCTTTTCAGTTAATATTTTGACATGCATTGTCAGTATTTCTGTTATTGATCCGTTTTTATGGTAGATATTTTGTATGGGTATAATTATTTAGATTCGTTTTGAAATAAAGTAATCTCAAATACTATTGTTAATAAAATCTAATCTAATAAAAAGAATAGCAAATTATCTTACATTTTTTGACTGCATTTTCAGGAGTTTCTGTGTATACCTAGCATCCAAATATAACAAGCAGAAAAAATCTTCAAAAACAGAATTACAAACAGTTGAACAAGCTGTGTTATGTCGGCATATTATTAATTTTCTTCTTATTCTTTCGGTGCCATCTAAGGTCCCCTTAACGTTGGCAATTACATTGGCGAGTTGTTCAAGGTCTTTAGCTAATCTAAATAGTTTTTCGGTACTGCGTACTTTTGTCTAGTTGCGAATTTTATTGAGCCGTGACATCTGCTTCCTTCCAAATTCCTCTGCTGAAATGATTTTACCTTTTATGATAAGCTGAATGATTCTGTATCGTCTCCTCCGAGAACATAGATACCCTAGATATTTTAATAGTTTTCAATAACTCACGAAGGGCATTTGCTTTATTTAGCGCAGCTTCGATGGCCTAAATCGCTGTCCAGGGTATTCAGAGGATTCTTCTATGCAACCACATCTCAAATGCCTCTATACGATTGATGGTATCAGCCTTCATAGTCAAGGTTTCGGTGCCATGTAACAACATTGACCAAATATAGCATTGTGATCACTCCTTGGCCCAATGTTAGGGGAAAGCTATGACTACAGAAGAATGATATCATTTTTAGAAACGTTGTGCTAGCTGCTTCAATTCTGCATTTGATCTCTTTACTTGGGTCTAGTTAGTCTGCTTTCTCAATTTTTTGTTGATCTATCTGTAGGGAAGCACTGTCGTGAGGTTGGCGACTAAATATCATACATTTTGTCTTCGAAACATTCATTTTTAGGCCCATTTCTGTTCCTGTCGTGTTCACGCATTCCAATAACTCTTGAAGGCCCTGGAGACTATCGCATAAGATTGTTTGACATTCTCTTTGACATATGATTGATGTCAAAGAGAGTCGGGGTGGCTAGTTTTAGGTTAAGTAACAATGTGCTTTCTTTGATATGAATAAAAGTTCCTTTTATCAATAAAGCTGTATAATTCAATACATATCAAATAAATCGCTGTCGTCAGCGTATCTAAGATTAATAACTAGTTCACCATTGATTTTCACTTTAAAGTCTTTATCTTGCAAAACCTGTTTGAAAATTATATCCGAGTACATAATAATCTTAGATAGGGATGGAATGTATTCCTGTCTGAAGTCTTTTTGAATGTAACATTCGTTCGTTAATCTCCCATCGACTCATAAGACTGCTTTCTGCTCCCAATACAAGTTTTGTATTATGCTTAGGCCTCTAATATTAATTTTTATATAACTGAAAAACAAGTACCCACTGTAAACAAAAAGAGAATTGTTGAAGTTTGGAACTTAGGAATCTGTGATTCCGTTGAAAGAAAAACAGAAAATAATCGAAAACTGTTAATGGAAAAATATGGTTTAAGATACATACGACTACACTATTTAAGTGAGATTAAACAATTTATAAGAAAAGATTTATTGTGTTTACCTATGAAAAATATTTTTATTTAGAAAATCTTTATAAAAGGTATATTATATATTCTAAAAATGCGCTTTTAGGTTATTTTTAAATTTTTAAACATATTGAAACCTCGGAAACCTGTTTTGGATGGTGCTAGAAAGGTCACCAATGGAGACACTACGAAACGGGGGTTCGAAACTAGCTTTTGGAACCAGGAATGGATCCAATAGAAGAAATAATAAAGATAAGACAAGATAAGATTGATAAGAAAAGACAGAGAAATAGATAACAAGACAGATAGGTAAAATTACCAAAGATAAGAGAAGATAAGAAAAGGGCGGCACTTAACTTTTTGGGGTTACCAAGGGGAAAATTAAGAAACCTTAGAAATGCAAAGAGGTAAGGAGAGATAATTAGGTTCTGGGACAAACTACAAGAAAAGATATTAACAGTTAATTATTAAATAAAGATGGTCAACACACTACATAAACAAATAATAAATAATATGTTCGGTGGAATTCGGCCACCTACTTACCTACAAGCATATACAGTCTGATCTTTCTCCTGGTCGAAGATATCGTGATAGTTAAATATTTTTATTAGCAAATATTCAGAGATACCCTATTATTAGGAAACTTATTAGGAGTAGATAAATAAAATTCAGTAGGTAAACAAAACAAAATACATTCAATAACTGAATCACCAGACGGATGAATTCCAAAAACAAGAAATACAAATAAATCTACCGCAACATTTAAAAAAATCCAAAATCTTTCAATATAATAGACATAGACACATGTACATATAAACAAAATATAACATTAAGGAGAACTTGATGTTTTAAAAAAATATCCAAAATACTAGTTCATATAAATATCTCTCCTTAATGTATTAGGCTTATCTCGAGATTATTGGTTTTAAAAGTAGTAATTTATAGCAAGTACAAAATAATACTAAATTAATTTACAATAAAGTTGCAGAAGTACAGAGACAAGATTATAAAAATCAGTTTTACCAAAAATTAAAATAAGGACCAACCCGCACTTGGTTCTCAAGAATCGTTACAAATTTATTGCATCGGTAGTTAGCTTTAACCACCCATCAGGAAAATGTTGTCAAAAATAGCTAGTAGATTACTCTACTTTGGAGATAATTGGAGCTAATATTAATAGTAAGACCACTAAAGCAAAAGTCTAGATGAGGTTGCCTCTTAAATCGCACTGAATTTAAACTGTACTCAACTTTAGTATCAAACACTGAAGTTAGTTTATAATGTATATTTAATCTACTCTGGTGTTAGATCAAACTACTTGAGTACGTCCAAAGTCTTAGACGAGTCAGTCTAATCTCTTAGACTAAGAAGTAACGAAAAATGATCCTCTCTTTTCAAATTGGACAAATGATCCCCTAGAACAGACTCATCCCCCACTTAAAGAATTCCCTCTTAACAAGAACCGACTTATTTTCATTTTCGGCGTAAACGCATAAACATATAGGTATTTTTTAAAAAGGGAAGCAAAAAGGCAAATAACTGTACCTTATTGAGGGAAAGGTTCTATTTAAATTAAAGCTATTTGTAAGAAGTTTAACAAATTTTATTACTCTCTTCCTAGCGCTATAAAAAAAGGGGCCTAAATGTTCTTTGTTCCCAAATAAATGACGATTGCTCTTAAATTTCTAACAAAGCAGCCATCAAGTAATCTGCATGTTTCGGTATTTCTTTTAAGAAATAAAAAAAGCTGAAAGATATCGAAGAATTTGGTCTATAAAGATACAAAATCTAAAGTACCGTACATTCTAATAAAGGACTATATCGGACCTCTCATTCGTTTCGGCGAGGTGCAAAAGGGAGATTTTTGGATACAGCCATTGGCCTGGCAGCGGTAATTACAAAAGGTTTTTAAAATTAATCTTTAAATAATATATAATAATTAGTTACTATTCTAGTTATAAAAAAAATGTTACAATATATAACCTTATAACAGGATTAAAAGAACGTGTTTTAAAGCTTTCTCATCCAGATTATCTACAAGAAGATCTTCAATTGTTAAAAATATTTTAATTGAAAACTATTATCCTCCAGATATGCTACATAGGATGCTTTTTTCTAATATTGTTAATATAAATTACTTAACACCATTTTTTATTTTTTGCAAAATCTCAGATCATTGTATCCAACAATCAGAACATCTATTATCATTCACTACCTTTTATATCATCATTAACACCTAAATTAATACTAACACTAAAGGTTATTGACAATATAAAAATAGCAACAAAGAACATCAAAACTATTTTATCTTTATATTCCAAAACTAAGTATCCTATAGACAAATTAGATAAAACAAATGTAGTATACAGCATTAGTTGTACTCAGTGTGAAGCTGAGTATGTTGGTGAGACCGGAAGAAATCTTTCAAATCGCATTATTTCTCACAAAAGTGATTGCAGAATTAAAAAACCATATTGTGCTTTGACAGAGCATTTAATCGATAAAGACCATATTATGGATTTTGATAACATTAAAATTTTGTGTAGTGAAAGTAATAAATTCAAAAGGACTTTTTTGAAAATGGTTTGTATTAGCAAAAGTGATAATAATTTAAACAAAAGATCAGAAATTCAAAATCTAAGTAAAATTTATAATTATATTATTTCTTTGTAGTTTATACGAAACCAGTAAACTATCACATTTTGATTTAATTTTCCATATATTTGTTTCATTTTTTCAGACATCTATCAATGGTGAATAAATCTTCTTCTCTTTTATTAACAAAAAAGAATTTTTAAACAAAATGTTATTTTTGGCAATATAATTGTAAAGAATAAAAATTTTAAGTTGGCATTTATGACATTAAGGCTTAATTGTAATTGGTCGCTATTCTAACTTATTTATAAATTCAATTGTTTTTGTGTTAAGAAACTTTTTTAAAATTATATTAAAATTTCAGAGAAACATTTATTAGATAAGAACATTTTTATAATAATTCTTTTTGAAATATGTTAGCAGCAGTTTTATTAACAAAACTAATTTTATTTGGTGAGTTAACAAAAAATTAGTTCAACTTTGTAAGATATTTTGTATTTTTTAGCAGCTCTTGATAATAATTGTAAACACAATTGAAAGCACGAGATAAAAAATAGTTATCCAATAGCTCGTTTATTGACTCTAACCCATCTAAAACATTTATATATATATTTATATATATATATATATATATATATATATATATATATATATATATATATATATATATATATATGTTATGATTGTTTATTTTGACTTTAATCTTAGTTTATTGAGCCAATAAAAAAAATAACTTATTTGTTATCAAAAGTAAAATAAACTCCTTATATTACCTGTGTTCGATGGATTCAAAGATTTTCTAGTTGTCTTTTATCGAGATAGAGAAGAAGGATAAGAAAAAAAATATTATATTACAAAAATTTACGTTTCTTCATTTTATATGAACGAATAAAACAATTATCAAATTCTGTCGTTATCTTCTCAATCAGCATACAAGAAAATAAATCAAATTTTTATAATAATAATATTTTAAATCTACATACATTTATATTAAGTGAAATCCAATTTTACTTAAATTTTTCTTTACTTGAAACAAGCAAACAACAAAACTTTAAACTTTTGATTAGCCTAACAAAACCTCAGTTCCTAAATTTGAATGCTAATGACCATGATGTCAAACCGATCCTTCACGGATATAAAATTCAATTGTACAAAACACTTACAGCTTATTTTCTTATTTAGTTGTATGTTGGAACATACCCAGAAAAATCCAGTCTCCTCAACGATGTGATCTCTCCTTTTTGGCACCTAGGCTCCTTCCTAACGTCTCTGCAAACCTGCTGCACTAACCAAAAACACCTGATGCACTGCTCCAAAAACTCAACTACTTATTAATGACACAAGGACCTCCTTTTGTCAACTTGATGCCGTAAAACTACTTTCACAAATCTTCACAAAATGCCAACGGTAGATACAAGGACCTCTTTCAATCTCCTTGCTATCTCCTTCTGCAAAACTATTCAATTCTTTTCACAATGCCGGTCTCCAACTAACGAACCACACCCTATCTTGAGACAAACGACTGTTTCCTTTGATGACCAAATTATAACTGACTTCTCCGGTTCTCATGATCGGCTCACAAATTCCCATTTAAAAACGACCGTCCAATCAAAAGCTCAAATTGTGTTTACCATGATTTTGGAAAAGCCTAATTTCGGTTTCAGAGAAAAACTAAATAGCTTACTTTAAAATTGGTTTTGTCAATACACAATTTATACATATTTCAAAAGATTAGAATATGTTCATTTAATACTCGATTATACAAACAATGAAAAGATTAACTTACAGGTAAAATGTCTTCTAATTCTAAACAAAGGTTTTTTGATAATTTTGTTTGAAACAGAAAAAGGTCGTTTGCCAAACAAATTTCTATTCTTATCTACACTAAATCTGATCTTAATTTACTATATACAATTTGTTTATATTGATATCTTAAAATTTTATTTCGATGGATTTTTTTATTTATTTTGCTTTGGTTGGGAAAGAAGAAACATAACAATATATATATATATATATATATATATATATATATATATATATATATATATATATATATATATACCTATATACATATATATATATATATATATATATATATATATATATATATATATATATATATTTCAAAAGTATTCAACTAGTGAATGCAGAGGTTTAATCGGTCTTTTAGGTTGGCAAAATAAAACAAAGAAAGTCGGCTACTTCATTGGTTTAATCGAAGACGTTTCGCTATATATTTCTACTAAAGCTTTATCAGTTCTAACTCAATATGTAGTTTATTATCGATGTTATGTATACTGTAAAATTTATTCACCAATGAAGACAGACAAATCACTGTGCTTTGTCTGTCTTCAGTCTTCAAGTTTCGATAATTTTCGTCAATTTTCAATAAAGATCGTAACAAGTTCAACTCCCTGTATAATTAAAAAAAAAATATAACAATTATTTATTGCTGTCACATTTTTTTATTGAATATTAAAATATTCAAAAATGATTGATATTGCTAATTTTGTTTATATCGAATACAGTCAACGCTTGTGCGTGCGAGTCAAAACGCAAGCAAAATATTTTCTCAATAATTTTAAATAGAACACCCTGTATTTTATGTCACTATCGAAAATACCATTACTAAATATCACTTTTTATTTAATATTAATTATGTCTAAATTTATTAGTTTTTGAGATATTTTCATTTTGCAAAGCAAATTATTAATTACCTGTCTAAATTTTTACAAATTTTAAATAAGCCGTGACTGAATTGTCTAAAACTGACAGTTCACCATAATCGTTTATGTATAAACTTACTAAATAGTTAAGATGAATTTTTCTGTTGATGAAATAGTAGATATGATCTTGATATTGGGATAATGCAATAAAAATGCGTTATTATCAGTGAGAATGTATCATGAACGGTTTCCTGAGAGGCGACAACCTACAACAGCAAGCTTTGAAAGATTGAAGGATCGATTTAACCGCACTGGTTAAATTTTCAGTTATATATGAAAAACACGAACCAACAAAATGTACTATGTCAGAGGAAAACGAAATGAATGTGTTGCTAGCAGTTACTAAAAATCCACACACGAGTATACGGAGTATTTCCAAAGAAATAGAATTTCTAAAGAAAACTTACTACTTTGTGCAAAGAACTCTTGCAAAAAACAGAATACACCCTTACCGTATTCAATTGCATCAAGAATTTATTCAGAAAGATTTAAAAAAGAGAATCGTATTTTGTGAATGAGCCTTAGATAAAATCAATCAACAGAGAGATTTCTTCGATAATGTAATATTTGGAAATGAAGCTACGTTTCTTAAAACAGTTCTGTTAATAGGCATAACTTTCCAGTGGTGGATCCAAGGGGGGTCACGGGGGTCATTACCACCCCCAAAACAAAATTAAATATCAATCAAATAATCCTAAAAAAATAAGTTAAAACCCATCAACCCTATAAGCAGGAAGTCAAGAGTTGAAATGATTCAAACTCATTTATTCTAGGGGTAAGTGTAGAATTATACGGAAGCCTTTTTAAATTGCTCTTTAAAACAATCAACAATTTTCAACGCGATTTTCAAATTTTGTCAATTTGTCATTTGAGTGCCAAAGAATCGTTCGATTATCGACGAGATAGAATTAACGTCCACACATTATTGCTCATTCAATGTACATGACATGACTTTTCGCACGAAATGCGCACATTTTTATTTTCTATTAGGTATTTCTTATCTTCAGTTTTGTCTACGAATTGGTTGTTTGTAATTTGAATATGTATTATAATTGTTGAGACTGTGCTACATTTTATAATTTATCTATAATAAATATCAAAGTGAATATTGTTGTTGCATTAGCTCTGTCTGATACGTTGATGAACACAAATAAAGGAACTGGGGCTGCTGTCCAAGGTATTTGTGAAACTGTGAAACTGTAGTTTGTCTTAGTGATGTTTTAGGTACAACTGTATCACTTAGTCGTCTTCTTCAGTCACCAAAATTAGATTTTAAGTAGGCTACTGAGGCCATAGAGGACACTAAATGCATTCTTCAAAATAAAAGATCATATGTTGAATCTATTTTTAGCAAACTTTACTATGAAGTAAACAAATAGCTGAACAACTAGACATTGAATTGAAGATGCCTCGTATAGTTTCTCGTCAAACCTGTCGTCAAAACCAATCTGCTAACTCTTGCGAATAATGTTTCCGAAGATCTATTTATTTACCCCTTTTGGACAATACCTTAACTGATTTAGAAGAACGACTTTCACCAAAAGTTATGAATCTATTTAATCTTCGAGTTGTTTTACCTAAAACTAATAACACACCAGAAGATAAAGTTACATTAAAAAAAATTGTTACCTTCCAGGATATTATTGGACCAACTGCTTACTGCATATTCCACAGTAGAACACACATAGTCCACAGAGTTTTCCCTGTGGATTCAAAAGTGGAAGAGAGTCGTGCAAAATAATGGAAAACTTCCTGATTCTATTTTAGAAGTATTAGAAAACTGCGATATTCATATGTATCGAAATACCAGAATATTTCTGCAAATATTAGTTACACTGCCAGTCAGTGCAGCAACAACAGAGAGTTCTACGCTTAAGCATCTAAAGATTTGGCTTATTTGACAGCGTTACCGGCTGTTGCTGACAATTCGTGAGAAAAATTTCAATACCAAGTAAAAAAATATTTCACTCACTTATAGCCTAATATGCCTAATTATAGAAATAACTATTCTATTCTGTAAATATAGAAATAATTATATTATTTTTTTTGTTGAATAGTAAATTTAAATAAAATGCTGTTTACACTTATCCTTAAGGTTTCTTCTTCATTACGGAAGGGTGGCAATAACTACAGCAAATTGCTCCCTATCTTTAGCTGTTCTTAGTATCGAATGTGTGTCCATGCCTGTCCAGTCTCTTACATTTTTCAGCCAGGAGCATTTTTTTTCTGGACCTCTTTTTCCTTCTACTTTCCCTTCCATTATGAGTCGTAGAAAGTTATATTTTTCTTCTCTGTAAATATGTCCTAGATAACTCGTTTTTCTGTTGTTTACAATATTTAGGAGTTCCCTCTCAGTCCTTATTCTTCTCAGCACCTCGTTATTGGTCACGTGCTCTGTCCACGAAATCTTCAGCATTCTTTGAAAAACACACATTTCAAAGTCTTCTATACGCCTCATACTTGTAATTCCGAGAGTCTATGTTTCCACTCCTTATAGCAATAAGGAATAAATGAATGTTTTTACAAATTGATATCGGATATCCAACGATAAGATAGAGTTTATTAGGAATGTTAAATACATTCATTAATGTTTACACTTACATTGATTTATTGCATTTAAATTACTTAACTTTGGTTTATACGTGTTTATACTTGGTTTGTTCTTGATTTTGTAGCTATAGGATAGGTAGGTTTAAATTAATTGTCTTTAAAATAACTAGTTTAAATTGACAGTCCTTGATTTTTCAGTATTTATATTTTAATAACTTTGCTTTGGTTTAATAGTCTTGTACACTTGATTTTACGGTCATAGAGTATGTGAGTTTAAATGATTTTTTTTGTATTCAAGTTTAAGATCCCTTAATGTTGTTTAATATATCGCTTAAAATAATTATTGAGAAAATGGTTCCCTTACATGAGTAAAGGTGCAAAAATCTAAATTCTATATCAAAATCACAATCAAGACCCATGACCCCCATCCCCCCCCCAAAAAAATTTTTGGGGATCAGCCATTGAAAGGCGCAAAAATTTAAATCCTGTATCAAAATCATCCTCAAGACCCATGACCCGCCCTGACAAAAATTTCTGGATCCGCCACTGTAACTTTCATTATTATGCCACAACTAATCCTTACCACATAGTTACACACAGTGAAACTAGATGGTCGCTGAACGTATGAGGAGGTATTGAGGTTGGCAACCATGTCGTGGGACCATATATTTTTAAGAAAATCTAAATGCTATTTAGAATTTTAGTACATCAATTGCCTATATTATTGGAAGACGTTAAACTTTGTATACGTGAACAAATGTGGTTTTTGCATTGATTCAAGGTGAACTTGACGATCAGTTGCCTGATAGATGGATTTGAAGAAATGGACCAGTAGAGTGGCCACTCAGTTCACCAGAATTTCATAAAATGGACTCATTTTTTTTAGGGTTAGGTTAAGAATGAAGTTTATAAAATACCTCCAACAAAAAGGGAAAGATGAAAAATAGAATACGAAATGTATTTCGAAGTGTTAGTGTACAAATGCTTCGTAATGCAAGTGACTCATTAAATAACCCTTTTCAGGCCTGCATAAGTGTTTTAGGAGGCCTATGTGAACACCTTATGTAATTAAATATTAAACATATTTTATTACAGGTAGTTTTGAATTTTTCCATTAATGTATTTCGTTTTTGTGTTTTTTTTTGTAAAATTTATTAATAAATTAAATTTTTTTTTGTTTATTTGTTACATCTTGATTACCGGATTAATAATTAGTAATGTTGAACTGTCAGTTTGAGATAATTCAGTCATGGCTTACTTAAAATTTGTAAAAATTTAGACACCTTATTCATAATTTGTTTTGAAAAATGAAAATATCTCAAAAACTAATACATTTAGACATAGGGAATGTTAAATAAAACTTTAAGTATGGTAATAGTACTTTTCGGTACTAAGCAGTTTACTACTTCAAGCATCAGCAAGAAGCGTCACTACCTGACTTGACAATGGAAAGTGCAACCTGCCGAAACGTCGTCAAAATAATGGTTTTTATCAGAACCAAAATTATTCAACGCGGAGTCAAACCCGGAAAACCACAGAAAGCACGTATAACTCCCTTAAGTAAAACTCTTTAAGGTTTGTTAAGCTTTCGAGTTTTTTAACTCTTTCTCAAAGCATACATTGTGAGGGCGCTACTATAAAATTAACAGAATTAAATAACATTTGACGACATATAATTAATTTGCTTTTCTTTTTTCTTTCATTTTAATCTCATCGCTATGATTTCCATAGAGCATTATAAAACTAAAGGAGGAGGCTAAGCTAATGCAGGCAGAAGAAGAGAAAATTACTGAAAAAAACCATTATAAATAATTTAATAATATATATTCTTCAATATAATAACTTTTTATCAACGAGTAAAAAGACAGGAGTGTCACAAAGTAAAAGCAAAATGTTTTGCACGAAATGGAAACCTAATTAATGAAAACAAAAAAATTGTAGAAGAATTAACTGAAACATACAGACAAGAATCTACAAACGAAAATTACAGCAATACTTTTTTACGATATCAGGAAGAAGAAGAAGCAAATCCAATAGAAATTATAGCCAATAACGATGATATAAATACTCCAATTAATAAAACAGAACTATTAGAAATAATCCAAATGTTAAAAGACACATCACCAGGTCCAGATGACATACCCGCAATATTCTTAAAACAGTTACCTAACGAAGCTTTAGACTTCCTATTGAATCTTTTTAATACAATCTGGTGTAAACAAAAATTTCCTGATTTATGGAGACAAGCTATTGTCATCCCTATACTAAAACCTAGCAAACCGGCTACAGCAGCAGAATCATATAGGCCAATATCACGTACATGTTTTACTTGCAAACTGCTAGAGAAAATAATAAATAATAATAGACTTATGTGGCATTTGGAACATCACAATTTACTTATACCCGAACAAGCTGGATTTCGTCCTTTGAGATCTACTATTGACATTGTTTTACATTTAGAAAGTCAAATTAATGAAGCCTTCTGTTACAAACAGAAATGCATAGCTGTTTACTTTGACATCTACAAAGCATTTGAGTTAGCATGGCGACACAGAATATTAACAAAGCTGCAGACTTGGGAACTTCAAGGAAACATGTTGGCATTTTTGAATAACTTTCTAAATGAACGCAAATTTTCAGTACGTAGTAATGGAGAACTTTCTAGTATTAAGTCTCAAGGCAATGGAACACCACAAGGATCTGTAATTAGCCCTACACTTTTTTTAATAGCAATAAATGATGTTATAAAAAATCTCAAGAGACCTGCACAGGCTAGATTATAAACTGATGATATGATAATGTTTATCAAAGAAAAAAATATTAACTCGGTGGTCAAAGTTTTACAAGAAGAACTAAATAAAATCAGCTGACAAGACACAATATATTATTTTTTCCAAAAAGCCTATTCACAACAAACATACCTGCCTTAAAATTCGGCACAAAGTTTTTGAAACAAAGCACAGAGATAAAATATTTAGGCGTAACATTCGACGAAACTTTAAGTTGGAAACCACATATTAAAAAATTGGCGATATGTCAAAATGGTATAAATCTTCTTAAATGTTTAGCCAACAAAGAATGGGGTGCTGACGGAGATACATTATTACTGTTGTATAGAAGCCTAATCTGATCAAAATTGGACTACGGATGCATTGCATATGCTTCAGCGTCGAAGTCAAATTTAAAAATCTTAGACATTATACACAACAATGCATTACGCATAATCTCTGGAGCTTATAGAACAACTCCTGTTGCAAGCCTCGAGTGGGAACTTGGAGAGCCATCATTACATGAACGACGGAAATTACTTAGTCTATCTTACGCTTCAAAACAATCATCACTACAACCTGACAACCCTTTTCTTACTCAGTCATCGTTATCAAATATCAATATAAGAACACATTTACCATTTTAATTAAGGATCAAAAACATTTTAAACTCTATTGAAATTTTTAACTTTCCCTCAACACATTCAGCAAACGTAAATACGCCACCTCCCTGGTTAATACCTTTGCCTACTTTAAATTTAGAACTATCATCATCTCACAAATCTGATACTAATCCACAAATATTTATAAGCAATTAACAATTTATAAGCTCTAAATCACATACAAACAGTCAAACCAGATAAATTTCTTATTATTACTGACTCAATCAATTCCCTCCATATACTGTCAAAAATGAACACCTGCAACCCAATTGCTAAATTAATTAAAAACAAGATAGAGCAGCTGGAATACAAAACATTAGTCTTCGTGTGGGTACCGTCACATATAGGCATTAAAGGAAATGAACTAGCTGATAAAAATGCTCGAGAAATAGAAAATTCTCCAAATATCAGACCGATAATAAAACCATTAGCATAAGATCTCAAACCGTACTTTAAGCAAAAGCTGATATGTAATTGGACTAAATGTTGGGAAGAAAAATCCTCAAAGTTAAAAGAAATTAAACCAAATTTTGGACGATGGAGTAACAACGTCCCGAGCCGTTTCCTTCAGGTTGTATTAACCAGACTCCGATTAGGACACAGCAAACTCACACATGAATATCTCATGAAGATGGAACCTCAACCAAAATGTACGAGTTGTGACGTGCCGTTAACAGTGAAACACGTATTAACGGAGTGTCCCAAATATATTGCTGAAAGACTATAGACTAATAAAATTCCATCAGTTATGAGAGATATTTTCAGTGAGTGTACCAGTGAAAATATTGTGAAATTTTTAAGAGACTGCAAGATATTAAACCACATATAAGTATGTTATTTACCTGTTATTTGTAATCATTATTGTTTACATTGAATTCATCCGCTAATAACCAAATATGGTTGATGCGGCTGCCTGTAAAAAAATGTTTTGCAGAAATAAAGATGGTATGTGACTAGGAGAGGAAACAGAAAATTTCCACTAATTATTATACTTTCTTTGTTTGCAACTGGCAGCTCATTACAAATGCAAATTATCATAGTAGACAATTAAATAAAGCACCTTGTGTCAAGGATACTAAAGTTAGTATTCAAAATTACATGTTCGATAATGATATTTATTTTGAAGAAATACAGTATAGCCCAAAATAAACAGTACTGAACTTGTAATTATTTTATTGTTTTAAAAAACACATATTATTGACACTTTATAACATGTTCTAAATGAGCTCCTCCTCTCTCAAGACAGACTTCATACCGACATTCCAGATTTCTCGTAATGTTATGAAGTAAAGGTTGTCTCAAGTCCGCGAAGCAGGCTCTAACGGCATCCTTTAACTCATTGATGGTTTGTGGTGCCCGTTTAAAAACGGTAGATTTAGCCATGTCCCAAATGTATGCGTCTGGAGATGTTAAGTCTGAAGAATGTGCAGGATGGGGGAAGTCAGTAAATCGTGAACTGAATTTGTTTGGAAAATGTCCCTGAAGAAATTGACGTAGATCAGGAATAAAGCGTGTTAAAATTTGTATGTACCTCTGTTGATTAAGTCTGACTTGCCTACCATTTTCTTCGATAAAGTATGGACCAATGATTCCGTGTCCCGAAACTGCACACCAGACACTCACTTACGCGCTATGTAAAGGAACTTCTTGAACTTCATCTGGTCTGGCAAAGCCCAGAAATCGATTTGTGCGACAAATCGATTTACATGGCCTGACAAATGAAAATGTGTTTCGTCTGAAATTTTCAGACATTTTTCAAAAATTCAGGATTTTCATACTGTAATGCAAAAATTTACTTAAATTTTCAACAACCTTAAAAATCTCAACATTACTTAGAGAACGTTTATTAAACCGTTGTGTGAATTGATCATACGCGTATTGCAGACTTGCACTATTACGTCGGCCGATTCCGTATGAGCGAAAATAATGCTCCACAAGAAACACTTTCTCCTCTGTACTTAACACCATTTTTAACAACTAGGCCTTAATAATTAATTGTTTAAGGATTACTTGACAGGTCTATACTAGTTAATTTGAATATGACAGCGCGCACAAAGAGACATTCGTGTTTCAGTTTCAGTACTGTTTATTTTGGGCAATACTGTATATGCGAAAAAGATTTATTGCAAATAATATAAAATTCCATTAAAAAATTTACAAAATTAGTCTCTTGGATTGTTTCAATTGCTAAAATAAATGTTGTTGTTTTTATAAAGTACTTAAATTAGTAATTTTTTGTTACAGAGCCATCGCATTAGCCAACTTGATCCATTTACCCAATATTACGTGAACGTACAAGTATTTAATCCCGAAGGATATGGGCCGAACGCATCTGTACTAGTAATGACAGATGAAGGGGGTGAGTAAATTTAATATTCAAGCTCGCCTCCAATTCTAAGTTTAAGTTTCGGTGATTCTGGTAATTCTATCATCTAAGTAACTTACCGGGAGAGAAACATTCTCTAGACTATTATGGGTATGTCCTTTTAAAGGTATGGATTAGTGTAGTTATCAGGACTGTGCAATTTTATTGTGCAATATGTTTACATCCGTACTAATACATAAAGTTTGGTACAGTTTGATAAATTAAGTAGGTATATTTTATGAGTTATGAGTTAAGATTTATATTGTCATTAAAAAATTTGATACATGAAATTTGATAATGTGATACAGTATAACTAATAAAGTTACTCTCTCTAACTATTGTTCTACCGTGCCCTATTGTGCTGTAATAAAAGAAAACATAACAGACAACAATTAAGGGTATATCATATTCAAGCGAAAACAACAGGAAGTACAACAGCTGATACCTAGTTTTGTCTGTGTTGGTGAAGTCATATTCACACATACTATGGATATATCGAAACGCACTTATAATTTGTATTAGATACGTTTAAAAACTTCCATAAATTGGATCTGATAACAGGATTTTGACCCATCTAATATTCTAATTCAATATAATATTCTGGCCAAAAACCGCTAAAGGGCACTCTCATCCTCCTTCAAGAGAACAGGATCATCTATTTTTAAATTTTCTTTAATTTGAAACCACTTGGCTGTCCCGGTAATCTGTTTAAATATTCCAAAAAAAATCTCTTCCAAAAGTGCTTCCAAAAGCTGAGTACAGTGTTGAAAGAGGTTCAGTCTATTTTCAGGTATGTGAGTGATTCCTTGTTCAGGGTAAGAAGTGAGTGCAGTACCTATAAGAAAATGTCCCGGTGTCAGGCATTTTAAGTCGGCGAGGTCGCTAGATAGAGGGCAAATTGGTCTGGAATTTAATATAGCCTCTATCTGAATTAGTACAGTAGCTAATTCTTCAAAAGTCAAGTGGGCGTTGCTTAATATTCGACGAATATTTAATTTTGTAGATTTTATGGCGGATTCCCAAATTCCTCCCCAATGAGGACTATGAGGGGGTATCCACTTCCATTTTATTAGATTTGCTGAGGCAAAGTTTTGAATTAAAGTAGAATTTTAGAGTTTTTGAGGAAGTCATACAAGTCACGAAGACAGTTATTAGCACCAGTAAAGTTGGTACCGTGGTCGCTAAATATAACAGAGGAGTTCCCTCTACGAGCAATAAAACGTTTTAGTGCTAGTAAAAAGGAGTCACTAAAGAAAAAGGATACAAGCTTAATAGGGACAGCTTTTGTGCTCATACAGATAGAGTGCCATATATCATTTTGTGAGAGGGGTCTCACGAAGGCGAGATGTTTTTATCATAAGTAGTCCACCATAGTCAGTCACAACATTTTGGAAGGAGCGTGAGGTCGAAACTCTTTACATTGGTAAATCGGACATGATTTGCTGTACAGGTTGTGCGCGAAATCTAAAGCAAGTAGATAAATTTCGAATAATTTTCTTAATTTCCCTGAGGCCATTCAAGGGCCAAAATCTTTGTATGACGTTGGAAAGTAAAACTTGTGGTTAAACGTGACCAAGTCTAGTATGTTCGTGTGAAAGCAATAGAGTGACTACATGTGATTTGGAGGGAAGTAAGATAGGGTGTTTCTGATATTCTAGAATGTCTGCATTTTTTAAGCGTCCACCGACACATAAAAAACCAGAGTGATCTATGAATGGGCTAAGTGAGACCATGTTTTTATTTGACAGTGATTTGCTATTTTGGAGTTCAGAGATTTCTAAACTGAAGCATTGATGTTGAAGAATTTTACAAATTGAGTTAGTGGACGTAAGGAGTTAATCTACAGATAGTGAACCAGTAAGGGTTTTAGTGGGAAATCTTGAATTGTGAATACATCTGTGAACATATGCTATTGCGTGCACTAGCGGCACGCAAATTCTACGCCATGAAAGAAGTTTAAAGTTTAACCTTCTGCAGGCAAGGTCATGTTAACATTTTTTTTTGATTATGAAGGATTCTTGCTCATAAAGTTTACAGAACCTAAAATTAATATCAACTTAAACCTGTATAATGAAACTTTTAACAAGATCCATCAAGCAATAGGACAAAAACATCCAGAGAAGCTCTCAAGTTAAGTCATTCTTCTGAACGACAGTACCCGGTCTCATATTGCCAAAGTAGTGAAAAAAAATCTACAACAAAATAAGTGGAGGATATCATAGCATCCACCCTATAGTCCCGATTTGCGATGTTCTCATTTTTGGACAACTGAAAAAGGCGTTAAAAGATAATAGTTTTCAATTGGACGAAGAAGTATAAACTGTCGTAAAAGAATTCTTCCTGCAACAGCTACAAGAATTCTTTAAACAGGGTATATATATATATATATATATATATATATATATATATATATATATATATGTATATATATATATATATATATATATATATATAAATATATATATATATATGTATATATATATATATATATATATATATATATATATCTTTAAGGAATATGACCGTTTAATTTAATATAATATAATATAATATAAAAAAATGTGCACTCGTAAGTGAATGATGATTTTAGCTGAACTGATGATGCCCATTGAACAGTGGCGAAACGTCTTCAATAAATAGATAAAGTAGCACAACTCTTGTCTTTTTTATCTCCAAATTGACCGAAAATATCCCATTCACATACGAGTGCACATTTATATATATATATATATATATATATATATATATATATATATATATATATATATATATATATATATATATGATATATATATATATATGTATATATATATATATATATATATATATAACAGCGCTACAGGCCTTGTAGACCCCTGGCTTCTAAAAACTTGGTTATTTCCCTCCATTTTTTTCGATCTATTTCTGACAAGTCTTGCTTTACTGCTTCCAACCACTTCTTCTTTGGACGTCCTCTTCTTTTTCCCCATTTCTCCCCCATTCAGTATTGTTTTAACATTTCGATTCTCTGGCATTCGTATAATGTGACTAAGCCGTCTAGCTCTTTGAGCTCGTGTTTTTGCCGTAATTGCTGGTTTTCCATACATCCTCATTATTTCTTTATTCGTTCGTCTTCTCCAAATATTCTCTGCCGTCTTTATTCCCCCGAAGATTTTTCTGAGCACCTTTGTTTCCCAGATCTCTACTTTCTTTTTTTCTTGCTGGTTCATATACCACGTTTCACTGGCATACATCACTGTGGGTCTGATTACTGTCTCATAGACTCGCAGTTTAGCTGTTCTTGACACATTTTTTGCTTTCAGTTATGAATTTAGTGACCCTATCGCTCTGCTTCCCTTCATTAATCTTTTGTCTATTTTTTTCTCTTCTTTTCCCGTGTTCGTTATAGTTATTCCTAGGTATTTAAATTCTGACAGTTTTTCAAAACTATAGACAGTCTCTGCTGATATATTTGTTATTATTTGTTATGTCTCCTCTCATTTCCATATATTGCGTTTTTGTTTTGTTTATTATTAATCCGTATATTTTCGCTTCTTCTTCAAATTTCTGGAAAACTTTTTCTAAATATTTTTTTGTTCTCGCTAGTCTCACCACATCATCCGCGTACGCTATGCACTGTTCCTTGCTATTGAAAATAGTCCTATTTGTGCTTTTTATATTTGATCTTCTTACGATTTGTTCTAAAACTAGGTTACATAAATTCGTTGATAGCGGATCCCCTTGTTTTAAATATCTATTCACTGTAAACTGTCTTGAAAAGCTTCCTTCCATTGTTACCCTATTCATCGTGTTCCTAAGCGTCATTCCTACTAGTTTTATAAGTTTTTCTGATATTTCTAATGTTCTCATGGCCTCATATAGCATCGTTCGATTTAGGGTGTCATATACTTGTTTAAAATCGATAAATAGCATATGTAATCCCAAGTTTTGTTCGTAGCTATTATTTTGTATTAATTTTAACATAATTATTTGATCAGTAGTTGTTCTTCATGATCTAAAACCTCCCGGGTATTCTCCAATCACTTTGTTATCATATTTTATTAATCTTTTCCTAATAATTTTTGCAGGTATTTTATAGACTACTTCTAATAGTGCTATATCTCTATAGTTTTCGCACTCCGTTTTGTCTCCTTTTTCCACTATTCAATTGTTTCGGCATTTCTTCCTTTTGCCAAATTGTTAGTGTCAAGTGAAATATCCTTTCCTTCAATATTTCGCCACCTTCCTTAAAAATCTCAGCTGGGATACCATTTTCTCCTGCACTTTTGTTATTTTTTAGGTCTCTTATTATTTCTTTGACTTCATTCAGAGTCGGTTCCTCGCACGTCCCTTCTTCATCTTCTTGCCAATTCTCATTTCCCTCGAGTTCCTCTTGTTGGTCTGTGTTTAATAGATCTTCGAAATATTCCGCCCATCTGTTTAATTTTTCTGTTGTTTCACGCAAGAAGTAAGGCTTCTTTGTTTCTGCAATACTGTGGATAATTCTTTGTAGTTTCTCTGGATTTTTTAACTTCTTGGTAGAAATTCTTTACCTCTTTGTTTATGTAGGCTTCTTCTATGTTTTTCAATTGCTTTTCCATAATAGCTGCTCTCTTTTCTTTTTTCTGCAAATTCTTTTCACTTCCCTTCTTCTTGTCACATAGTTTTCGATCGCATTTCGGGTATTTTCTTTATCTCTTTTATTTGTAGTTTTACCCTGTTTCTTCTTGCCAAAACATTCCTACATTTTTCATCAAATCAGTCTTGCCGTCTTTTTATATGCTCTTTTCCTATACACTTTTCCGCTGCGTCCGACATCTCTGTCTATATGATCTGCCATTCTTCCTCTATATCATGTTTGACTGAATTCTCTAGTTTTTTATTTATTTCTCCTCCAGCCTGTTAACAACCTACTTCTCTTAAAGGCGCTCTAATTGGTAATTTAATCTATCTCTAACAGGTTTTGGTATTATTGTTAGTTCTTGTTTTAGTTTTGCTATTATTAGTGTATGGTCACTGCTGGTATCTGCCCCTCTGTAACTCCTGCAATCGATTATTGCCTTATCATTTTTAATTTCAATTAGGACATGTTTTATCTGATTTTTTTATTTTTCCATCGAGAGAAGTCCATGTTACCATATGAATGTCTTTGTGATCAAACTTTGTGCTAGCTATCTTCATTTTGTTCTCTGTAGCAAATTCTATTAACTTTTTCCCGTTTTCATTTGATACCTTATGTAAACTTCGCCCCCCTGTTATTCTTGTATATATTTCCTCTTTTCCGACTTTCGCATTCATGTCACCAATGATTTATCTTTATATCGTATTTCTGTATATTCCCTAGTAGGGTGTTTAGCTTTTCGTAGAACTCTATTTTGTCTTTATCTTCAGTGGACGCATGTACATTAATTATACTTATCTTCCTATACTTTCCTCTTACTCTCAAGTAACATATTCTGTCTGATATTGGTTAAAAATTTACAACTGCTTTGTTTACTTTCTCCGACACCATGAATCCCACTCCAAAATATCTCTTGGTTCCTCCACTCTTGTACAGTGTGCTCTTTTGCTCTTTCCTATTCTTATTAGATATATTTATAAATAATAAATAATAAATTTTTTCTGGACCAAAGATGGGTTTCAAGTAAACAAGCTTTGTATTAAATACAAACTCAGATCATTCCGCTTAGTGTAAAAGGCTTTGTATTAAAAAATACAAACTCAGATAATTCCGCTTATTGTAATAATGTGCTATCTATTTGAAAAAGCTTTGTATTAAATAGAACCTCAGATCATTCCGCTTAATGTAATAATGTGCTATCTATTTGAAAAAGGTAAAGTGAAACAAATAAAATAAAAGTATTTTCAGGTTTCATGAGTTTCAAAATATAAAACAGAAACTCCGTAAGAATAGCGATCGCAGATAAATCAACTTAACACACAGTAAATTTTAACTATTCCATTACCTCGAACCCTCCCTATTATACCCAAAATAAATAGATTGGCGTAATAAATAACTCTCTCATAAATACACTTTTCCGGAATGCAAGAGGACGATCTTCTGTTTCTGAAGCGATAAGTTACATGTCCTGAGCAATAGATCGGCAAATTTTTGTCCTTAAAATGTGACAAAATCGTTTTTGATTATATTTCACAAGAAACTGTTCAATCGGAATATAAATTAGTTTCTTGTGTACCTTGATGATATAGTACAAGCTTAAAAAGTTTCGCAACAAACTTTAAATTTTAGTCTTTAGTTTATTTTACATGCAAATATTCATCTGCCGTCATCATCATTCTCTTTGCCTTTATCCCTATGCGTTGCGGCTTCTCTAATTAAATTTCTCCATAAGTTTCCCCTTAATTCATATAAATATTAATATCTTTTAGAAAGATGACTCGTCTAAGCGTGTTCCACTATCTAACTTTGGTCTTTTATTGTCTGTTTTGCTCTGCTGAGCAATTTGTTCTACACTAGTCATAGTGCAGCCAGTTGGGTTATTGTACATTTTCCATGAACTAATATACTAGTTTTCCGGGACTTCGGCAGATCTGTTATATATAGTGTGGAAACCACTGATGGAATAAAATGATTTCTGCCCTTGTTTTAAAAAATTATAAAAAACTCTGAGACACGTCGACTTTTATATATAAATATGCGCTTTTTAAACATAAATTTAAATATACAGGGTGTCTCATCTAAGCCTAGTATAGCCCATAAGCGTTGCCCATAGCATAAATATAAAGGGGTGGAATTTTCAACTTATACAGTGTGCGAACCACTTATGCATTAAAATTGTTTATGTCCTTATTTTAAAAAATTATAAAATACGCTGGGACACGTCAATTTTTAAATTCAAATATACCCTTTTTAGTCTAGAATAGTCCAATCATCTTTATTTTTAATCGAACACCCTGTATATTTTTTATGTTTTAGAAGCTTCTTAACGATCTGATCTTAACAAACTATTTTATGTAGGGTCTATTATGAATAATCATCATCTCGTCAATCAATCATCTTTTTTATCTCGTTGGATGTGTTATTTTTGTAGTCTACCAGTGATCCTAAGTAGCAGAATTCTTCTACCATTTCTATCGTTTCGTGTTGCCCCTCGTTGTTGAGTTATTTGTTGAATTCTTGATATGGCCGGCATATATTTAGTTTTCTGGATGTTAATCAGAAGTCCGATGTTTTCTGCGGCATTTTTGATACGTGTGAAAGCCTCCACTGCTTCATGTTGGGTTCTTCCAATTATGACGATATCATCAGCGTATGCCATTATTTGTATACTACGGGTATATATCGTACCTTTTAAGTTTATTCCCGAATCTCTCATAACTTTTTCTAACGCTAGGTTGAACAGCGTGCATGATAGCGCATCTCCCTGGCGCAGTCTACGAAGATGTAATGGCAGTCTATGTCGTACTCCGTCGTTTTTTCTAATATTTGTCTGATGGATGATATGTGATCAATGGTAGATTTATTTTTCAAGAAGCCTCTTTGGTAGGATCCTATTATATTGTCAGTATACCGTGCCAGTCGTTAGTTAAGTATCAGGGACACAATTTTATATGCTGTATTAAGAAGGGAAAACCCTCTAAAGTTGGAACATTCAAGAACGTTTTCTTTTTTGTGTATGGGGCATGTAATTCCAGTATTCCAATCTTCTGGTAACGCGCGTTCTTGCCATACCTGTATTAGTAGTTTGTGAAGGAGGGTTACAAATGTTTGACCGCCACATTTAAATATTTCTGCGGGTAGGTTGTCTGCTCCGGGTGACTTGTTTCTGGCTAGAGACTGAATTGCTTTGTTTATTTCTTCCAAAGTTGGTAGTTCAGTATCCTCCTGTTCTATTTCTATATCATATCTACCTTCAGCTCTACTTTCTCCATTAAGTAGCGTACTAAAATGTTCCTGCCATCTTTCTAGTACTTCCACTCTCTCGTTTAAAAGAATTCCGTTAAGGGCCTTGACTTGGTTCGCTTGTGGCTTAAAAACTTTTCTTTTTGTGTTAACCTGTTTGTAAAATTTTCTGTATTCGTGTTCTTTATTAAGGTTTTCCATTTCTTCGAACTCTTTATTGATTTGTTGCCGCTTTTTCTGTTCGTGTTTTTGTTTTTCCTCTCGTCTCTTTACTCGATATTCTTCAACATTGCTCCTAGTCCTTCTGTTGATCATTTTTAGATACGCGTCGTTTTTCTCTTTCGTTACTCGTTAGCATTCCTCATCAAACCAGTTGTTTCGCTGTCCCTTGGGTACTTCACCCAGCACTTCCTCTGCGGTCTCTTTGAGCGTGGTTTTCATAAACTCCCAATTTGTGTTAAGTTCAGTGGGATATACCTCACTTCTGGGATGTTCTGATATTTTACGTATTTGGAAGTTTCTTTCGACTTCAGTACACTTTAATTTATCAACATTATATTTGATTATTTTTGGTTTAGTTTTATCGTTTCTGGCGTTTGATATACGTGCTCTGATACGTCCAGCTATGAGATAGTGATCGGAGTCAATATTTGCACCTCTATAATTTCTGCAGTCTAGTATATCTGATCCATGTCTTAAATCAATCAGTACGTGGTCTATCTGATTTTGGGTCTGATGATCTGGCGATGTCCACGTCACTTTATGTATACGTTTATGTTGAAATTATGTACTACTGATCGTCATGTTCAGAGATGCTGCGAGATTTACAAGTCTCGTCCCATTATCATTACACTCTTTGTGTATGCTGTAAGGTCCTATGGTTGGTCTGTACATCTCCTCTTGTCCTACCTTGGCATTCATGTCTCCGATAATTAACTTAGCGTCATTATTGGGACACTGTCTATATGTTTGTTCTAGTTTCTCATAGAATTCTTCTTTTTCTGTGTTTGTTTTATCCTCAGTTGGGGCATGTGCGTTTATAAGACTATAGTTAAAGAATGTTCCACGTATTCTTAGAACACATATTCTATGATCTATAGCGTCAAAACCTATTATTAGGTTATTAACTCTTTTGCTAACTACAAAGCCTACCCCAAAGATATGTTGAGTTTGATGGCAGCTATAATATGAATAATACAAAGTGAAATTTTGGAATATGTCTATGTTTCGTCATGAAATTAAATACAAAACCCAATATATTGATACTGTTAGAAGTATTTTAGAAGAAGTTTAGAAAATTTGATGTCTGTATTTAGATCATTTAAAAAATATACTATTATTTAAAGCGTGATCAATTATTAATTTCAAAATTTTATGTATTTAATGTCTTGACGAAAATTATACATTACTTCGAAATTTCACCTTGTATTATTCATAATAGACCCTACATAATATACTTTAATTTCGGGTGACTTTGACTCACTTTCGAAGTTTAAATGTAGATTTCAGTATTCTGAATATATAAAAGTATGTTTCTAAAACACAAAGAAACGCTTACTTTATTATAAAAAAAAATAAATATGTGGTATGCAAAGTCACCTGCTGTGTCGGATGACTTTGTCTCAAGCTACATTTTACATTTATTCTCTGTGATTATTATTGTTTGGGCTAAAGTCACCCTACAAGATAAATCAGAAACAAACATTTTGTTAGCTATAAAAAATATTTATTTAAACTTCAGAAAAAAAAACTAAAACTAACATGAAACTCTACATAGGGCCCTAAGTTCACAAAAAACATAATGTTTTAACAAAAAATTAACAATAAAACGATTTACAAGCTTTTTCTAAATCTGGAAAGAAATATCGTACCAAGTTCCAATGGCTCTGTGAAATCAATATTACCTCCTGTGGTAGGATTTTCTTACGGCGATTTCGAGCCATTGCCATGAACTTCTTTCACCCAGTACCATTACTTGCACTTAACCGTAACAGTTATTACTACCTCTTACAAATCCATCGAATTTTCCTGGAAAGCTGTCCAAGTATTCAGATACAATTACGAAGTCTCCAACTCGAATGGAAAACTCTTGTAGATCTGCATTATTCCTATAGCTCTCATTAGATGCAGAATTAGACTTAGTAGTATCTACAGTGTTTCCAAAATCTTGTATTTTATTGAAACGTTTTGTTTTTTTTTTTTTGTCATCTTATGTTTAGGCAATTCACTAGAGCCAGCTGCAGCAATGGTCGCTTGTCCAGAGAATTCTTATTCTAGTCTACTGCCAAGTACAACTTTGTTATTAACGTATCTGAGGACCTCATTTTGTAGATTTTCTTTCTCTGTTTCACACATCTGATTATGGGCTTGATTGCTAGCCTGTTCAGTTTTCCTTCCAATGTTACGTTTTACTGTCATTCCAATTTTGGTTTTTGATTTTCTTGTAGTGCCATTTTCTTTTACTGGCATCTTCTTAGCCGCTTTTTTTGCAACTACAGCATCTTGTTGGCTTTTAACATCTTCAGCACAGATACTTTTTCCTGCTGCAACTTCTATTTTTCTTTTTCTTTCAACAGCTCCATCAGCTGTGGACTGTAATCCCCTTTTTTCTGCAAGAACATTTAACAGCGTCACTTACTCTCGAAGATACTTGCGCAGCATCAGGTGCATTTGGTGTTAATAATAGGAGACATCTAATGGCTGTGTTAGGTGCATAGAATTGGCAGGAAGACACATGAATTTAATGTTTTCTGCTTCACAAAGCTGTAAAACTTTTAATGATATATGGGACGATAAATTGTCACCAATTAACACTTTAATGTCAGGAATGTGTTTCAATGTTGGCAATAAAAGAGAAGTGAACCAGTCTTCGAAACAAGTTGTGTCGAACCATCCACTTTTCGATCTGTTGTACCGTGCCCTATTTGGGCCAATTTCTACCCAAGTCGACCACAGTTTATTGGATTTATATAGGTACGACGTATGAAGGTAGCACTTCTCCAGCCACATTTCCACAAAACATTATTGATGTTGCCGATTTACTAAAATTCGTCATTCTTTCAGGATATTTAGTCCCACGTTTTGTTAAAATTTTCTTTTTGCCGGGGTCGTCACTTAAACTTGTTTCATCGTAATTCTAAATTGTGTTAGCTGGGATATCGACGAGTTCATTCTGGAATTTGTTAAAGTAGTCTCTTATAGTGGTTTCAGTAATTTCTGTTCTCGATAGTTTTTATGTTGCTTGCAAAACGTTGAGTTTACAACGGATTTCGTTTAAGGAAAACACTTAACCATTTTTTCCTGGCAAATTATTTTTAAATTGCTTAATAATTCGACCATCACGACCTAAATAATTGTTCACTAAACTTCGTAAATCTGTCTAATCCAATGGAAATCCGTATAAAGATAAGCTACAAATATGAGACGTGAAGGCGTCCTCTTCAGCTTTCGTAAAAATTGTCTGACCACCATATTGTTTTGTATGTCTATTTTTTAATCTATTGTTTAAAGTACTTCAGGTTTTAATTGAAGTCGTGGAACTTATCAAACGAGATTTCAATCACGTTGGATGCCTTGTTTGTCCAGACATAGGATAGTGCGAGTCAGTTTCTTGTTTCTTCTTCAGCAACTACGATTCTTTTGATGTTAAAAGGGGCAATTCTTGTTATAAGGTATATCTTTATATAATAATAAGGATAATACTAATAAATCCTACCTAAGTCAAGAAGAAATTCATGAGTTTTGGGGAAACTTTCTATCCCAGCTACTAATAACAACAATGCTGGTTGGATTAAAGACACGACGAACAACTGTCAACACTACAGGAATATTCCTTATGAACCTTTCACCACTGAAGAAGTCTCGAACATTATCAAAGAGCTTCATAATTGGATATCTCCTGGACCAGACGGAGTTCAAAACTTCTTGCTAAAGAAGTTTTGGAGTGTTCATGAGCTTTTAACAGTATTTATTAATAATATTATTTCTAATTCACAGGAAATACCATCATTTTTTACTCAGGAAACCACTTATCTAATATGAAAGGATCAAAATAACACCCAAGATCTAGCCAAGTACCGCCCAATTACTTGTCTTTCAACTTTGTACTAATTGGCCACATCCTGTGTGATCCGACGTATCTACCAACACTGTGCTGTAAAAAATATCATAGAGCCTCAACAGAAAGGATGCGCTAAGGGCTCCATGGCCTGCAAAGAACAACTTATTATCGAAATATATAAAGTCGATGATAATCTCGTGACCTTCTTGAAGCATATAATGGCAGAGTGGAAGAGTAAAATTCACCTTCAAATACCTGGTGAAACCAATATCGAAACTGAAGATATCCCTATTCACACTTTGGTTCTGCCTAGCGATGAACCCACTATCTCAGCTGCTGAACCACTGACTCAGGATTTAGCATAAAAAATAACAACACTGTTGTGGCGAAGTTAAACCATCTGTTGCATATGGATGATTTAAAATTAAAGGCTTCCACTCGAAACGAACTAGATCAGATGCTAAAAACTGTAGAAAATTTCTCAAATGATATCAGTATGCATTTTGGACTAGACAAATATAGTCAGATGAAAGATTCAGCACGGAGGTTTCGATATGCAAGATAGCCAAAACACCAAGGCAATGGGTCAAAATGATATGTACAAATATCTCGGAGTAAAACAAGCGCGGAAAATTGACCATAAACAAATGAAAACTGAAACTAACTTCGGAGTTCGTGCGAAGAGTAAGACAACTAAATCGGCCATATCTTAATGGTAAAAATTTGTTTAAGGCGTTAAATACGTACGCCTGTTCCACGCTGAGCTATTCATTTGGTATTATAAAGTGGACAAAAACGGATATAGAGGGTCTTCAGCGGAAAGTAAGAACACTTCTCACAAAGGCGCAAAAACATTATCCAGGCAGTGCAGTAGGGAGAACAACTTTACCGCAGTATCAAGGGGGAAGAGAACTTATGGATATAAGTGAGCAATTACATAAACAAATTGTTAATTTAAGAACTTATTTTCAGGTACAGGCTGAAACATCTACTTTACATCGAGCAAATTGCGCAGTAGATGATACAAGGCCGCTTAAACTAAGGGAACAAAAAATGCGCATAAACCACCTGACTCATCAAGAAAAAATGCGCACCTGGATAAGTAAACCTCTGCATGGGCGACATCTCAATGAGATCAGCCAAGAATATGTCGACAATACAGCGTCGAACTATTGGTTGACATCAGGACAGATGTTTCCCGAGACTGAGGGATTCCTACTTGGCATTCAGGATTAGGTTATTCCAACAAAAAATTACCTGAAATATATTGTTAAAGATCCTCAAGTAAAAAATGACAAATGTGGATATGGATGCCAAGCCCAAGAAATCATCCAACATCTTACCGGTGGCTGCCAGGCATTTGTCGGTACTGATTGTAAAGAACGCCATGACTCAGTAGGAAAGAATATCCACCAAGAACTAGCTGACAAACTGGGACTTCTCCACACCGACCATCTTCCTTATTATCAATACATCCCAGACAGAATGCTTGAAAATGACAACTACACGCTATACTGGGACCGCACTGTGCTTATAGACCAACCAGTGGCGCATAATAGAACGGATCTCATACTAGTTAATAAACTTACTAGGCAAATAACACTTATTGATGTGGCGATACCCAATACCAATAATTTACGTGTTAAATACAACGAAAAGACCGCCAAGTACAGAGATCTAGAAATACAAATCAGGAGACAATGGAGAATGGAAAGTACCCAGACAGTACCTATTATTCTATCTACTACTGGTGTTATTTCCAAAAACCTTTTAGAGAACTTAAAACAGCTGGATCTAAATGAACATCACTATAAGGCCATGCAGAAAATTTTTTGCGAAAATTTTTGGGATACCGTAGGTATCTGGGATGAGTGAATTTTCCCCTTAGAGGGAGTGTGAGCAGTATGGCTAAATCGGGGATATATAAGGAGTTGGTTTTAAAGAAGCAGATATTTTTCGGTTATTTTAATTAATAGCGTGATTCACTTGGCAAATGTGGGCAGAGTCGGATTAAACTGACGCCGAGTTCTTCGCGGTGGAGAAACACAAAGCCAGGGCTAAGATCCTTAATTGGATGGCTTTTAAATGTAAAAGCTCAACCCACTCTTACCTCGATATAGTTTGGTTCGTTGCAGTGATCTAATAGCCCACCTTCCCATGTGCAACTTTTTTCTAGCATGCTGGCTGTTTAAGTAATAAGCGCATCCTTGGGTTTTTGAAGAGTTGGTTTTAGGTAGTTACATATTTTCATGGTACTCTCTTAATTTCTTTTCTATTTCTTCGAAACATTTTTTCTGGACACCCATAGCCGTATCTTCAGCAGAGTTAAAGCGTCTCATTACAGGATAGATAAGTCGTTTGTAAGTAGTTTGTTTCTGTTACTTAAATATTTTCTCTCCATGTATCCTTCTTCAATTGCATTTAACGCCTAATTTCCTCCGTCTTCTATGCAGTCATTTTCTTTTTACTGTTGCTTTTCTTTACATCACATATTTTCTCAGCCAAAACACAGAGAATGCTGGAAACAGCAGAAATTAGAGTACTCAGAAGAATTACAGGAAACACACTAAGAGACCGAATAAGGAGTAAGGAGATTAAAACAAAATGTAATATACAGGGTATTGAACGAGTGAACGAGAGTAACAAGTAAATAGAAAAAAAATGGAACAATCATATTAGTAGAATGGCGGACACAAGAGTCAATAAAATAGCAAGGAACAAATTACCATGGAGTGAGAATCTTCCATAGAGGCAACCACCCGCCAATAAACAAGAAAAATTGCTTATATAAAGAAAGAAGAATGTTTTTCTACTGCATTCAGTTTTGTGTCTTCCAGTGTTTGCTATTCCAAACCAGGAAAAAAAATTAGAAAAATAAACATACAGACCCATTTAGAATTAACATGACGGTTCTGTTTTTATTGTCACAACAATGCATGATATACTACTGAAATTTTACAAATTAATCCTCATAGTTAATAACTTTGAACGTCACTAGTAAAAAGTATTTATTGCAAGTATTCTGTTGAATTTATTGAATAATGATTATTATCATTATAAACTCCGTAACAAACCTATCGACTAATAATCCAAAATGATTTCGTTGTGATCGGCGAGTAGTTATTTTACAGTTCGGTTTCAAACAATAACTAGGCCATAATACGATTAAAATTTGTAGCTATAACAATTGTTTAAACCCTATTTCCAACTAAATAGATTTATATCTCAAAATGTTTGTGTAAACAGTTTCTATTAGCCCCTATTTGCTATTTATAAATTGTTTTATCAAAAATTATTGGAATAGAGATTCAAATAGGTTTAAGCTTTGTTTTTTAATTAATTAATACCATGTTTGTTTTAAAATAATAATTATTTTATATATAAATAAATACAATAAGCTTTCAACAAAACTTTTTGGCGAATTTTTAAATACTATAAAGTCGTATTTATACATAATTTACGCACATATTTTTAAAAATATTGACAGTCGTGATATAAAAATTATATCTTATCTATATTCGAATCAAACCGTCAATGTAGGAGTGGGCAACAAGAACACCCGAGACATCAAAATTGAGAGACAAGTCTGACAGGGTTGCGTGCTATTCCCACTACTCTTAAATGTCTACAGTGAAGCGGTATTTAAAGAAGATGAGGAGTTTTTGATTGTACCTCGACGTGTAAACATCGACGATTGCTGCTGTGTTTATTAATAGCAGTGAAATACGAGTTTACCAGTGAGTGATTACAGTAATTATAACGTACTTATTTGAACATTTTAAATTATATTTGTTTAGTTTATTCGGATCTATAATTAGATTCCAGTTTTTTGCTTTTTACATTAATTAGAAACATCAATATTAATGGACTAGCATAAACATCGAAAAGTGATAGCCGGCTACCTGTGGTGCTGGCAAAATGTTTAAATATCAACAACACTCTAAACTAAACAAATAATAATATTTCATAATATTGTTTCTGCTTCTGACTACATGGGCAGTAACGTGCAAAACAGTTCAGCTTCAAATATGTCTCAAACTACAGATAATGCAACTTCTAGACAAACAAATTCGTATGCATCCATAGTAACATTCATAGTTAAACCTTCGTTTCCAAAACACAACCAAGCGGTAGTATTACATGCTGATCAAAACCTTAAATTACATGACTATGTTAGAGCTATAGGCGATATTATCGGTCCCAAACAAATTTCTTTTGCTTCTAGGATATCCCATAATAGGATATGTATTTATCTTACCAATTCCAATTTAGTCGAACAATTATTGACATCCCATCCAAATATTCAGATAGGGAACATTACCCTAAATATTCGCAGACTGGTTTCCCCTACAAAAAGAATTGTCATATCAAATATTTCCCCAACCGTTCCGCACGATTTAGTAGAATCTGCCATCAAAAATCTTGGGCTTGAGTTAGCCTCCCCGGTTTCCTTTTTAAGAGCTGGTATCCCAGGTGATGATATCCCACTCTTACATCCTTAGCTTTAGACGCCAAGTATATGTTTTTTCCAATACAGATAATTTTGAATTACAAACGTCAATTGTAATACCTTTTGAAGGTATTGACAACAGAATCTTCTTATCTACAGATAAAATGGAGTGTTTTATCTGTAAACAACCAGGACACATTGCTTCTAAGTGCCATAATCCTCCAACTGTTAATGTAACCCAAACTCCCAATTCAAATCCCGAATTATCCACGAACACAACCCCTTTACTAGATAACACACAGTCGACAGACACCTCCAGCGCGACCCCTATTACAGATACTGCACAACTGGACACAACTACCGCATTAAATCCAGCCCTTAAACGAGGTCGCTCAGAAGTATCGACGGTCACGAATGATAACAGTTCCCTAGATGACACTGTTAGCATGCCTCCACCCATTTCACCTGCCAGCCATATACAGCAGGATAAAACCATTAAGCAAAAAAGAAAGAAACGAAGGACAAATCCACCAATAGAAACCGGACTAACTGAACAAACTAAAGAGGATATAAAAAAAGCCTACAATAAATCACCAGAAGCATTCATACTTCCTCAAGATAATTTGATAGCTTTCCTTGAAAACACCTTTGGAAATAACGATCCTTACACCGAAGCATTGAAATTCACGACCGATATTAAATCTTTGATCTTAAATTTACAATTTCTGTACTCATCTCTCCAAGAACGGGCAATTAAATATCGTATAACACGCATAAATAAAAAAATTAAACTCCAACTGGAACCTGATGACGCCGAAAGTGTATCTAGTATTGATATATCCTATGACGTAAGCGATGATGACAGCAACTCAGACGCATCTCAACAGTCTCAAAAGTCTTTACAATAATCTGTAATTTTATTCACATTAATTCAGTGGAATTGTGACGGGTTTTTCCCCCGTCTTGAACGATTACAACAGTTAATCTCAGATCACGTCCCTGATTTTCTCTGCTTACAAGAGACCAACTTTAACACAACACACAATCCGTATCTTAGAAACTATTCTAGCTATAATTTTATTAGGACAACGCATTTAAGGGCCAGCGGTGGATCCTCCATTTTTATCTCAAATGATGTCTTTCACCGAGAATTTTTGTTAAATACAACGCTGGAAGCTGTAGCAGTAACTGCATGGTGCCCTAACAAAATTGTCATTTGCAATGTTTACATTCCTCCTAACTATAATCTTGTCAGTGCTGAACTTTTAAATCTCATTAACCAACTTCCAGCTCCATTTATTCTTGTTGGAGATTTTAATGCTCATAGTGTTATATGGGGATCCAGAAATACGTTTGGTAGAGGTAAGATTATTGAGGATATTATCATTAATCATGATGTTAGTCTTTTAAACACAGGAAGTAGCACGTATTTTCACATACAGTCTGGCTCCTTCTCTTCAATTGACCTGAGCATTAGTGATCCCAAAACAGCTCCTCTTCTTACCTGGTACACACTTGATAGTCTCTATGATAGCAACCACTTCCCAATTTTCATCACTAATAATGAAGCTAAACCGTCTTATGTTAAGAGCAAATGGAATATCTCAAAAGCTAATTGGGAGCTTTTCAGCGTATCTGTTAAGGATCGAGTTAACGAAATTGTTTATCAAAACAATGCTGATACTGATGTTGAGGAATTTAATAGATGTATACTGCAAGCAGCAGAGGAACACATAGGAAAGTGCTCCATTAATCCATCCCAAAAATCTGTACCATGGTGGAACCTATCTTGCAAGCTAGCAGTTAAAGCCAGCAAAAAGGCCTTAAACAAATATCGCAGAACACGATCAGAAAAGGACTTAATTAATTTCAAGAGACTAAAGGCCAACTCTAAACGAGTAATAAAAGAAAGTAAACGAGAATCTTGGATTAAATTCTCCAGTACTATAACCGCTGACACATCTCCAACGCAAGTATGGAACAAAATAAAACAAATTAATGGACGCAACACAACGTATAAAATACCCGCTCTTATCCATGAAAATAATATTATTACAGACGACCAGAAAATCTCTGATACCTTGGCACAATATTTTTTAGACAAATCCAAAAACAGAATTAACCATTTATTGACACGAGACGAACAGCTCCCTCCTCAGTCCTCCTCATCGAACCCTAATCCACTTAACCTACCGTTTACTCTGAACGAACTCTATGATGTTGTTAGTTCTCTAAAAAATTCTGCTGCCGGACCAGATGATATCCCCTCAATATTTATTAAAAAACTACATTCAGATACATTAAGAAAATTATTAGATCTATACAATATTTTATGGACATATCAACGGTTTCCCAGGCTATGGAGAAAATCCATTATGATTCCAATTAAATAGAATGACTGCCTTTCAGCATTACCCAGTTCATTTCGACCCATCTCTTTAACTTGCTCATTATGTAAAGTCTTAGAAAAAATGATAAATAATCGTCTAAACTGGTATTTAGAACGACATAAGTTACTAAATTCATTTCAGTCAGGGTTTAGTATCCTGACCTTCTGGTTCTTTAAGGTCATGTTCAACTAGAACTTCGACAAATATGTGCATGATGTTTTTATCTACTTTAGTACTGCTTAACTTTACATGGGGAGCCTCTCTCGGGGGAACCTGTAACTCCTAGAGAGCGCGTCCCCAGGTGGCCGATAGGGGAATGCCCGACCCAGTTTACCGGTGGGTAGGAGGTAAATAAAGTACCTCCCGTGGACCAACAGGTAATTCACCGAATGATTGCCGGTATAAGCGATCCCACCATTTACTGGCCAACGGCTTCGGGCGGATGAGCTAATATGTGGAAGGGCACTCTTTTGTCCTGAGATCGAGAAATTGGTTTCGAAAGCGGATGAACCAAGGATGGTCAACGGCGGAAGGATGCAGAAGGCAACGGGGAACCACTGCATTAACGACTCATAGAGTACCCCTAGTTAAGTCATTATGGTGTACACCAAAAATACTGGAAACCCTACTGATCATGGGAACAGGATACCAAGATCCGGCAGAGTGAGAAAAACACAAGACTACAAGGCTCACTTGGTCGTAAACATGCGAAATCCTTGTACAAGAGCGCAGAAACCAACAACACTTTAAGAGTTGCAACGTGGAATGTTAAAAGTTTGTTCTCTGCAGGAAAACTGGATAATGTTGAACAAGAAATGAATAGACTAAACATCGATGTTTTAGGAATCAGCGATACACAATGGCCAGGATCTGGGAAATGTTCAACACGAAATGATGGCGTATTTTATTACTCCGGAATCGACAACAACACCCATCGTTACGAAGTTGGAATCATCATTTCAAATAAATGGAAAAACTCTCTGATTACCTGTACTCCTTATTCAGAGCGCTTAATAATAATACAAATTAAAGAAAGACATAACTTAATAAATCTTATTCAAGTCTATGCACCAACAGCAGATAAAGATGACAAGAAATAGAACAATTCTACAACGATTTAGAAGAAATGCTGAAAACAATAAAAAAGCAACACATTAACATAATAATGGGCGATCTTAATGCCAAGGTGGGTCAAGGTAAGGTAGGAGAAGAAGTAGGAAACTATGGACTTGGAAACAGAAATGACAGAGGAGATCGATTGATTCAATTTTGCCAAAGCGAAGACTTCGTAATAACAAACACCTTTTTCAAATTACCTCCTCGACGGTTATATACATGGACATCTCCACAACATACCAAAGAAAAAATAGTGAGAAATCAAATAGACTACATTATGATAGCAAGGAGGTATCGTAATGCTGGTAATGCTGTTAAATGTACTAAAACGTACCCAGGAGCTGATATAGGCTCAGATCATAATCCGGCAGACACTGTGATAGAGGCGAGACCAAAAAAGATTAGTTGAGGAGAGAAAAGAACTATCAGGAATAGATAAAATATTACAACTAATGCAACTCCAGTCACAAAAAATGGAAGAAACAAAACAAACAATAGAGAAAAACCAAAATGAAACATCAAAGAAAATTGATAGAAATCAACAAGAAACAAAACAGACAATGGAAGAAAACCAACGGGAAACAAGGCTAGCAATAGAACAAAAATTAGAAGAAAATGATAGAAAAATGGAAAAGCGTTTTGACAAATATGAAAATGAGATAAAAGTCTGTTTAGAAAAAGTCAGAGAAGAAACAGAGAGGAAACTAGAGATGCAGAGAGAAGAAATAGAAACTAAAATGAAAGATATTAAGACTGTACAAAAAAAAGAATTAGAACAGTTAGAAGAAAAATTTGAAATGGCGCTACAAGAAGACAGGAAGGAAATAGAAAGAAGATTAAAGCAAAATGAAAAACAAATGGCAGAAATTGAACTAAGAGGGGTAGAGAGAAAAGAAGTTATCATCCATGGAACAAGCGAGTCGAAAATACAATTTGGCGGGGATATTCGGAAAACACACCCAGTACCGTTTGTTAAAAATTTGAAAACCAAATTACAACATATTAGATATTTTGACGATTGCAAAGAAACAATTAGAAACCATTTGAAAGAAGGAGCAGCGTTATGGTATGAAAGCAAGGAAGATGAGTTTGAAAATTGGACAGATTTTGAAAATAAATTTCTCAACTATTTCTGGGGGAAAAATAAACAGAGAGAAATCAACCAAGAGCTACAGAATGGAAAATATCACGAAAAAATGGGAATATCTGAAGAAAGATATGCTTTGCAGATATATAACAATTCAAAATATCTAGAATACAAATATTCTACCGAACAGCTGGTAGAAATGATCAGCAGACATTTTGAGGAAACGTTGGAAGATCACGTGATTTTGAGAAACTATAAAGATATTGATAGTTTGTGCCAATTCCTTCAATTAAAAGAAGCGAAAAGAAAAGAAATGAGAAATAGAAGACAACATGACCAATATAATGGACCGGAAAGAAGGTATTCATCAAATTATGACCAGAGAAACCGACATCCCAGATCAACAAACGAATATAGGCCGAGAAATTACAATAATTACAATAGACAACAAAATTACGATAACAGGAATGACACACAACAGAGAACATATGAAAATCACAACAGGAATAGAGATGCACAAAATCCTCCGAATAGGAATACTAACGAACAAAGGGACGATAGAAATAACCAGAGCTTCCAACAACAAAATAGAAGGGAGATGAATCATGTAGCAATAGGAAACGACAGACAAATTTCTAATTCTAATCTAATATTTTTAGATGCATTTATAAAACATAAAGCGATTAAAATTGTGATTGATTCTGGATCGGAGATATCGTTAATCAATAAAAAACTAGTAAAAGAATTAAATTTGGACAGATTTGTGTATAAGATTCCTAGGGTTGATTTAGTGGGTGCAAACAATAAAAATTTGACGACAGTAAACGAAGGCTTGGGAGTACAGATAAGAGTGGGAAACAAATTCCATATTATGAAATGTGTGGTGATTGAAGATTTAAATCATGATATGATAGCGGGAATTGATGAATTGAGGAAAAAAGATATCACCATAAATTTTTCGGAAAATAAACTGGAAATCAGAGCAGAACCAGACAACACAGGAGAAGAAAAGCAAACAGATAGGAAAACAAATTCTGGAAGGATCAATGCACAGGAAAAACGCATAGAAATCGATATGACCGTAGAGGATAAACCGAAAGTACAAGAACAAGATCTAACAGAAAAGAAAAAGAGAAGGAAGAAAAAGAAGAAGAGTTCGAAAAGAAAGCAGGAAAATAAGATGGAGACCAGAGAAAAACAGGAAATAGAAGGTACAGAAGAATTGTTGGCAACCGACGATAAAACAGAATGGAAGCAGGAAGAAAAAGAAGGTATCATCAGAGAAATGAAAGGAATAGAAACATGGTGCTCGGAATACCAAAGGGAATTAGAGGATAAAAAGAAAACAGAAGAAAAAATGGCATTGATGGACGAGAATCCAGAATTTTTTGAAGAAGTATTATGGACAGTGAACACATGTGAACAAAAGGTGGATGAAAGAAAAATAAAATTGTGGAAAAAACATGGAGAAGGAAATAGAGAAGATTTTAGGAAACCATGGAGATTTTGTTAATAAAGTAAATCAAGTGGTTAAAAATTATGAACTTTCTTTTAAGGGAAAATACTTGGAAAAATGTAAAACGAAAATATATCCAATCCCGTATAAAGACAGGCAATATACGGGGTATTTTAACATTCACGACATTTGTCAGTATCATAAGTAGATTTTAATAACATAGTGAAATAATTTGATCCTAGAAAACTTTTGTCATTTTTAAAATTTAACAAAGAGTTTTCGGCAGATCAATAGGCGGGGATTTGTTATGATATGTAAAATCGAGAAAAATATTGGTTTGTTTAAAAATATTTCAAAATTCAAAAAAACATTAAAATAATTCAGATAAGTAGGATAATATCCAACAAACATTTCGGAGAAGGAAAGTTATTAAATCCTTGGATTTCCTGTACTAAACAAAGTGTAAGCTTTGCATTTATTTCTTTGTTATACTCGAGTGACCCGCATAATTTTAAGTGAAAACAAAAAGACAATTGAACGGGGTTTTCCAAAATACATTAATGCAGTGATTAGAGACAAATAGAAGAGATTTTAGAAAGTGGTTTTTGTTAGTTTTAAGAATTATAGAAAATATTATTTGTAAATAAGTTTTAGGAAATTTTATAATTATAGGTAAAAATTTGTTTGTTATCGAAATGAAAAAATGGGGGAATTGTGACGAGTTTTGATTGGCGGAGATTGAAAAAGGTTGGATAAGTATGTAGGAAAAAGTTTAGCGAGATTGAGGAGAGAGAAAAGATAGGATCAGTTGGTTTCCAAGTCTGTAATAGGAACAGTGATTGTTCTCTGGCCGGTTCCTGAAATGTAGCAAGCAGTAGTGTTGAATGTTAGTGAGTTTTTTGTGGAGTTAGTGTATCTGACAGAGGCTGAAGCAGCAAAATATTGTAAGTCATATTTCTCTACTTATATTCCAAGAGTCACTGTTCAGGCCAACGAGAGATTCAGTTTATCGTAAAGAGAAGATATTCCAAGAGTCATTTTTCACTCGGGCCAACGAGAGATTCAGTTTATCGAGAGGAGAAAGGCTATCATAATTTGAATGATTTGTGCTTTTGAAGGAGATCATTAAGGACGATATACTTGCAACAATCTGTGTAAGATTGCTGATTACATAGGGAGCGGTTGAGAGGAGATAATATAGTCTACAAGGAACAAGGATTTGGACCACTCATCATCAGAGAGAGATAATTTGTTTTCTGCAGTTTTTTCTTTTATTGATAACACAATTTTTACACTTAATTTAGAAAGGATATAAATATTTTGATTAGGAGAGTTAGAATAGTTCGGAATTTTGAGATTTCAATTAATATTGTTTGTACCATTAATTTTGATTGTTCACGTACGTAGAACAAAATTTTTGAGAATCATTATATGAGATTTGTTTATTGAAAACTTTTGAGTGTGAATTATTTCATTATTTTATTTCAATATATAGCGTTAGATCATATGTGTTTTTTATTATTCCGGTATTCTCTGGACCTTACCTTTCACATGTAATAGCATAGATATTGAAGCACGAATTTAACCCTGAGATAAAAGAATTAAAAATTGTGATAGAGTCATAATCATATCATTTAAATAATTTTAATTAATCAAAAAAATTAATTAGCTAATTATTGCTTGGCGCACCAAGACTTAAATATCACAATAACTGGCTTCCAAAACGTGGGGCTTGAAAATATCGCAGCTTTACATTTGAAGGAAGGGAAAGAGATCTGGAATAAGTACAGGTAATCCAGAGATAAAAACATATAACATTGAGGGAATTTGAATTTGAAAGTATTTTGACAATTTTTCCAGGGAATATAAATTTGATTTATTGATTGATCGTAGTTAGTGGATATTTACTGCTATTGAATTATTTGATTTTATTTTGTTTACCAATCGTACATTTGATATTTATTTTGAATTATTTGAATTTTACTGATTGCATATTTGATATTTGTCGTGAAAATTTAATACATTTGGGGAGAAATATTGTCGTGTTCTGAAACATATAGAGTGTTGTAAAATTTCACATTTGGCGGGGACAAAAACAATAACAAAAAGTAACAACATGTCTGTCACAAGGAGACAAAGTAAAATGCAGGAAAGGAAGGAGGATAACAGAGAAGATGAAACAATTTTGGAAGAAGTATCGGATAATGAAGGAAATGTGACAATAGTTGAGGAGAGAAAAGAACTATCAGGAATAGATAAAATATTACAACTAATGCAACTCCAGTCACAAAAAATGGAAGAAACAAAACAAACAATAGAGAAAAACCAAAATGAAACATCAAAGAAAATTGATAGAAATCAACAAGAAACAAAACAGACAATGGAAGAAAACCAACGGGAAACAAGGCTAGCAATAGAACAAAAATTAGAAGAAAATGATAGAAAAATGGAAAAGCGTTTTGACAAATATGAAAATGAGGTAAAAGTCTGTTTAGAAAAAGTCAGAGAAGAAACAGAGAGGAAACTAGAGATGCAGAGAGAAGAAATAGAAACTAAAATGAAAGATATTAAGACTGTACAAAAAAAAGAATTAGAACAGTTAGAAGAAAAATTTGAAATGGCGCTACAAGAAGACAGGAAGGAAATAGAAAGAAGATTAAAGCAAAATGAAAAACAAATGGCAGAAATTGAACTAAGAGGGGTAGAGAGAAAAGAAGTTATCATCCATGGAACAAGCGAGTCGAAAATACAATTTGGCGGGGATATTCGGAAAACACACCCAGTACCGTTTGTTAAAAATTTGAAAACCAAATTACAACATATTAGATATTTTGACGATTGCAAAGAAACAATTAGAAACCATTTGAAAGAAGGAGCAGCGTTATGGTATGAAAGCAAGGAAGATGAGTTTGAAAATTGGACAGATTTTGAAAATAAATTTCTCAACTATTTCTGGGGGAAAAATAAACAGAGAGAAATCAACCAAGAGCTACAGAATGGAAAATATCACGAAAAAATGGGAATATCTGAAGAAAGATATGCTTTGCAGATATATAACAATTCAAAATATCTAGAATACAAATATTCTACCGAACAGCTGGTAGAAATGATCAGCAGACATTTTGAGGAAACGTTGGAAGATCACGTGATTTTGAGAAACTATAAAGATATTGATAGTTTGTGCCAATTCCTTCAATTAAAAGAAGCGAAAAGAAAAGAAATGAGAAATAGAAGACAACATGACCAATATAATGGACCGGAAAGAAGGTATTCATCAAATTATGACCAGAGAAACCGACATCCCAGATCAACAAACGAATATAGGCCGAGAAATTACAATAATTACAATAGACAACAAAATTACGATAACAGGAATGACACACAACAGAGAACATATGAAAATCACAACAGGAATAGAGATGCACAAAATCCTCCGAATAGGAATACTAACGAACAAAGGGACGATAGAAATAACCAGAGCTTCCAACAACAAAATAGAAGGGAGATGAATCATGTAGCAATAGGAAACGACAGACAAATTTCTAATTCTAATCTAATATTTTTAGATGCATTTATAAAACATAAAGCGATTAAAATTGTGATTGATTCTGGATCGGAGATATCGTTAATCAATAAAAAACTAGTAAAAGAATTAAATTTGGACAGATTTGTGTATAAGATTCCTAGGGTTGATTTAGTGGGTGCAAACAATAAAAATTTGACGACAGTAAACGAAGGCTTGGGAGTACAGATAAGAGTGGGAAACAAATTCCATATTATGAAATGTGTGGTGATTGAAGATTTAAATCATGATATGATAGCGGGAATTGATGAATTGAGGAAAAAAGATATCACCATAAATTTTTCGGAAAATAAACTGGAAATCAGAGCAGAACCAGACAACACAGGAGAAGAAAAGCAAACAGATAGGAAAACAAATTCTGGAAGGATCAATGCACAGGAAAAACGCAAAGAAATCGATATGACCGTAGAGGATAAACCGAAAGTACAAGAACAAGATCTAACAGAAAAGAAAAAGAGAAGGAAGAAAAAGAAGAAGAGTTCGAAAAGAAAGCAGGAAAATAAGATGGAGACCAGAGAAAAACAGGAAATAGAAGGTACAGAAGAATTGTTGGCAACCGACGATAAAACAGAATGGAAGCAGGAAGAAAAAGAAGGTATCATCAGAGAAATGAAAGGAATAGAAACATGGTGCTCGGAATACCAAAGGGAATTAGAGGATAAAAAGAAAACAGAAGAAAAAATGGCATTGATGGACGAGAATCCAGAATTTTTTGAAGAAGTATTATGGACAGTGAACACATGTGAACAAAAGGTGGATGAAAGAAAAATAAAATTGTGGAAAAAACATGGAGAAGGAAATAGAGAAGATTTTAGGAAACCATGGAGATTTTGTTAATAAAGTAAATCAAGTGGTTAAAAATTATGAACTTTCTTTTAAGGGAAAATACTTGGAAAAATGTAAAACGAAAATATATCCAATCCCGTATAAAGACAGGCAATATACGGGGTATTTTAACATTCACGACATTTGTCAGTATCATAAGTAGATTTTAATAACATAGTGAAATAATTTGATCCTAGAAAACTTTTGTCATTTTTAAAATTTAACAAAGAGTTTTCGGCAGATCAATAGGCTGGGATTTGTTATGATATGTAAAATCGAGAAAAATATTGGTTTGTTTAAAAATATTTCAAAATTCAAAAAAACATTAAAATAATTCAGATAAGTAGGATAATATCCAACAAACATTTCGGAGAAGGAAAGTTATTAAATCCTTGGATTTCCTGTACTAAACAAAGTGTAAGCTTTGCATTTATTTCTTTGTTATACTCGAGTGACCCGCATAATTTTAAGTGAAAACAAAAAGACAATTGAACGGGGTTTTCCAAAATACATTAATGCAGTGATTAGAGACAAATAGAAGAGATTTTAGAAAGTGGTTTTTGTTAGTTTTAAGAATTATAGAAAATATTATTTGTAAATAAGTTTTAGGAAATTTTATAATTATAGGTAAAAATTTGTTTGTTATCGAAATGAAAAAATGGGGGAATTGTGACGAGTTTTGATTGGCGGAGATTGAAAAAGGTTGGATAAGTATGTAGGAAAAAGTTTAGCGAGATTGAGGAGAGAGAAAAGATAGGATCAGTTGGTTTCCAAGTCTGTAATAGGAACAGTGATTGTTCTCTGGCCGGTTCCTGAAATGTAGCAAGCAGTAGTGTTGAATGTTAGTGAGTTTTTTGTGGAGTTAGTGTATCTGACAGAGGCTGAAGCAGCAAAATATTGTAAGTCATATTTCTCTACTTATATTCCAAGAGTCACTGTTCAGGCCAACGAGAGATTCAGTTTATCGTAAAGAGAAGATATTCCAAGAGTCATTTTTCACTCGGGCCAACGAGAGATTCAGTTTATCGAGAGGAGAAAGGCTATCATAATTTGAATGATTTGTGCTTTTGAAGGAGATCATTAAGGACGATATACTTGCAACAATCTGTGTAAGATTGCTGATTACATAGGGAGCGGTTGAGAGGAGATAATATAGTCTACAAGGAACAAGGATTTGGACCACTCATCATCAGAGAGAGATAATTTGTTTTCTGCAGTTTTTTCTTTTATTGATAACACAATTTTTACACTTAATTTAGAAAGGATATAAATATTTTGATTAGGAGAGTTAGAATAGTTCGGAATTTTGAGATTTCAATTAATATTGTTTGTACCATTAATTTTGATTGTTCACGTACGTAGAACAAAATTTTTGAGAATCATTATATGAGATTTGTTTATTGAAAACTTTTGAGTGTGAATTATTTCATTATTTTATTTCAATATATAGCGTTAGATCATATGTGTTTTTTATTATTCCGGTATTCTCTGGACCTTACCTTTCACATGTAATAGCATAGATATTGAAGCACGAATTTAACCCTGAGATAAAAGAATTAAAAATTGTGATAGAGTCATAATCATATCATTTAAATAATTTTAATTAATCAAAAAAATTAATTAGCTAATTATTGCTTGGCGCACCAAGACTTAAATATCACAATAATATATATATATATATATATATATATATATATATATATATATATATATATATATATATATATATATATATATATATATATATATATATATATATATATAATATTGTAACATTTTTTTATATAATTAAAATATTTTAAAATTATTTTTATTCCTTTTACCCCCGTGATGATACGCTTATGTTCGGTTTACCGTCTTCAAAATTTTATTGAATGCCTGGAATTTCCTTGCGTCCGAAAGGTTTTTAATCCTTTCCGTCTTAATCCGGGTCTTTTATGATAGATTTGTAAATATTCCGAAGGCTCGTATAGTAATTTTTCTGTAAAGACCCAATCTCGGGATTTCATATTCCATCACGTTTGTAGGTAGAAGTATACCGTTATGTTCAATGTTAATTAGAACTTTTTACCTTCTCAGAAATACATACAGCTGGCCTATCATTTTTGGGGGGAAGATACCCTCACCTTTTCTTGGGTAGCTTGGAAAAATTTGAGAGGAACCAAGTCACTTCTCGGTAGGCACTCGTAGAGAAAACAACTTATCGGTGGGTATTCGTCGAGTTAAGACGCTTAGTTCACATTATCGTATCTGCTACCTTACCGTCTCTGTGCATTTTCTTTATAAGTGTGTATACACTTGTTATTTTGAGTTTCTTCATCCTACACTATATTAGATTAAATATAGTCATAAATTCAGTGTTTAATACAAGTACAGTATTAACTTCAGTGAATTAAAGCAGCAGTCTCCAGGAATTACTGTAAGTGACATAATTTTAATATCTCCACCTATCTGGGCAAGTAACATGGTATAGCATCATATCATCTTCCATTATCTGGACGTATCCAACGATCATACATGTCATCAAATGTAGTTGAGAGTAGCTACTGAATTTTGCAGTCAATTAAAGAACATTCTAGACTTTTTTTTGTTACGAACCAAATAATCGACTTAACCAAGTGCGGTTTGGTTAAATTTTTATGTTTTCACTTCAGTAACTTTTTTGTATTTTTTGTAAATTTAGATTTTATTAATTTTTGTTATCTTTGGTTTTTGTTATAATTTTTTATTCATTTTTTTTGCTGTAATATCTCGAGATACGCCAAACCTTTATTTGTGCATGCTTGTGTTATACTTATATCTTTGTAAAGATATTTTCTAACTATATTTCTACCTATTTTTATATGTATACCACCATTTTATAGTTGTTGGTGTATTTTTATTACTTGGTTGCATTCAGCAGCGTCGTAATTTTGTTGTTGTTTAATATATTGTTATTGTTTTATGTATGTATTTTATTTGACGAATCCTAACAACGTTCCCTGATATATTTGCTTTTTACCTTTAAATATAACTATACCTTTGACCAGTAGAAAGATCAGGCTTATTAAGTTTCGTAGGTAAGTAAGTGTAATACCTTATATATTTATTTTTTGTTTATGTAGAGTGTTGACCAAATTTATTCAATAATTAACTGTGATATCTTTTCTTGGGTTTGATCTCTGAGCCTAAATATCTTTCCTTATCTCTTTTCTTTTCTAAGGTTTCTTAATTTTCTCCTTAAACCCCAAAAAATTAAGTGGCGCCCTGTTCCCTATCTTATCTTATCTTTGGTAATTTTACCCATCTATCTTTTTGTTCATTTCTGTGTCTTTTCCAATAGCTCTTATCGTATATTTACTTATTTCGTCCGTTGGACCCATTCCTGGTTTCAAAAGCTAGTTTCGAACCCACGACTCGCTCTCCACCAATCATCTGGCTGCCGTCCGCAGTGTCTCCATTGGTGACCTTTCTAGCACCATCCAAAAAAGGTTTCCGAGGTTACAATATATTATAAAATGTAATCAAAAACAGAAAAAAAAATGATAAGAAAACAGGAAAAGCATTAATCATTGGGAAGAAGCAAATCGTTGCTCTAACAAAGGATAATGCCAGAATTACAGACATAAATGAAATAATACTATATACTATATACTATATACTATATAATAATAGGGGGTTGATGGGGGTGAGTTCTCTTTTATGTCATTTTAGTTTCCCCTTACTATCCTAGAAACAGTTTCAAGCATTTTTCGATATTAGCTTTTGTTCGTGAGATATAGCCCATTGTAAGTTTTAAAATTGATACATTGTATACTTAAATTTTCCCTTTTCGCTGCTCGCCCGTTAAAATATTGCTGACAATAAATAGCAATCATATAATATCTCATATCGATATTAGAAAAATTATTATGCCTCGGTATTTTCTGTTTTTCTTTAATAAACCAAAATAAACTGGATATTAAAAAAGTTACTGATTAATCGAAACAATACTTATTTTTAGTTGTCAAAAGCAGTCGCGACATCAGCCAACTATGTAACGATTTCTCGTAATACATTAAATAAGATCGGGGTTTTCTAATGATAACATCAAAACTGGCTTCAAATAAGACATTTAGCAGCTGTCACAAGGCATTTTGTTGTGTTACATGACCATCTTTGTTTTTTTATTTTTTTTTTATTTTTTTTTAACATCCCAATATATTTACAATCTTACAAGGGTTCTTAGTGTATAGTTGACCAGTTGTTATTAACGAGTTTAGAGAATCAGTGATAATGGCGGATGAAGGATGGTTCTTCAAGATGGAACTTGAAGAAGAAGAAGTATAAATGCAAAAACTTTCCCAGCAAGTCTCGAGTTCGTTTAAAAATGACTGTCGGATTACCTTGGGTGATGTCTCTGATTTGTGATATTGGAGTAGTGTTGTGTTGATTTCAGGAATGATGATTAACCAGGGAGGAACCATTTTACATTTGAAGGAAAGAGGTCAGGAATTTGGAGTTGCAGATCTTTTAAATTTCTTCAGACTCTTTCATAGTATGGTGAATCGAACTCACTTTTTTTATTTATAAGTTTCGTAAATGTATTTCGAAACATTAGATGTAATTTGATACTGGAGAATGAAGATGCATACAAGAAGCATAAATACTTCCTTCGTAGGGTAAGAGATGGTTCTCCTTTAAGGTATTGGAGATTCTTAACTGGTGTGGTTCTAAATGCACCTGTGTCAATGCGAAGTGCTGTGTTTTGAATGCTTTTAAGTTGCTTGGTAACATGGTTTTTAGCAGAGGCATACACAATAGCCCCATAATATATTTTTGATCTAACGAGTGACTTATAAATATTTAATAATGTGGTTTCGTCGATTCCCCATTTTTTATTTGATAATGTTTCCATTACATTTGATCCATTTTGACAAGACTTTTTAATTTCTGAAATATGTTGTTTGCATGTTAGTGTTTGGTTGAATACCATTCCAAGAAATTAATTTTGTCTGAGAATATGAGCAGCTCGCCATACAGTTCTTTGGTGTTCTTTGGAGTCGGTGCCTTCTTGAGAAAAGCATGCAAGCTTGTTTTTAGGTGAGGTATCGAAGAGTACTGCGATGATGTCTTGATTAGTTGCAAAACCTTTGTGTATCTCTTACTCTAAATCTAGTAAATTGTCTGCGCATGATCTATTTCGACAAAAGCCACTTTGCTGAGGAATTTTTTTTTGTTCTAAGTACCACTATAGTCTTTTGTTTATAATTTTTTCTAGAACTATGCATGATATATTAATGGGTGATATAAAACGATACGAGCCTATGTTTGTTCTGTCTTGGTTGGGTTTCAGCAGAGGAATTACAATGCTGTCTGACCATACAGATTGAAACACCTGATTTGTCCAAATAAAATTGTATAATTCTAGCAGCCAAACATTCCATTTTCTGGTAGGTTTAAAAAAAAGATTAATGGTATACCGTCTGGACTTGAGCGGAATTTTTAGTTGACATTAGGGCTCTCAAAGTTCTTGCATTGTAATTGGTATATTAAGTATGTTATACTCGTAAGAGTAGTACTACAACTTTGTTTTTTCTGTACTTTTTTCTTAAGCTTAAAGTCCGGTGAATAGTTATCGTTACTTGAATTTGATTCAAATTCGCTGGCGAACAACTCCGCAATTTCATTTCGGTCGCTTATAATTTTGCTATATCTTTTGCTAATAAAGGTATTTTATTTGAACATTTTTTTCCAGATTTGTTTTTATATTTTGCCACACTTTACTTGCTGTGGTAGAACTATTTATACTTGAAACAAATTTTTGTCATGATGTTGTACTGCATTTTTTGAGAATATATCTAGCTTCTGCCCGACATCTTTTGTATTCTACCATAGTGTCATTAGTTTTGTGGTGCTTATACCTATTGAAGGTTCTTTTATATGTTTTTATGGCTTCTTTCCATTGTGAGGACCACCATGATAAAGATTTATAATATTTTAGTATTTTTGTTTTTCCAATATGACTTTCTGCTGCTTTGTTGATTATCGATATGAAGGTATCTAGGTCTTTATCTATGTCATTAAGAGTAATATCTTTTGTGTTAATTATTTCATTTGGTGTGTATTTTGTAAAATTTTCCCAGTTTACGTTTTTAATATTCCATTTCGATGGGGTTGTAGCAATGTTGTTATTTTTTTTTTTTTATGGCAACGCAATTTTAATGGGGTAGTGGTCACTTTCGTATAGGTACGGGATAACGACCCACTCTAGTGTTGGGGATAACGTTGGATCACATAACGATACAGGGTGTTTCAAAAAGGTATGTCATAAATTAAATCACGCCTTCCGGGGACAAAAATAAATTGATTGAATCCAACTTACCTTAGTACAAAAGTGTACACAAAAAAAGTTACAGTCCTTTGAAGTTACAAAATAAAAATTGTTTTTTTGCATTATCTCCTAAACTACTTGACATTTTGAAATAAAGATGGACACGTTACTTTTTTATTCTGAAAACATTGTTCGTACAAAAGAAACAACAAGATCTAAGCGCACAGAAAAATTTTAAGGAGGTGTGCAGCCCTAAATCCCCCCAAACTTTTGAGTACGTTCAAATCATATGAATTTTGTGGCATCATTAGTTTAACACATTATTTTTAAAACTTTTTGCCTCTTATCATTTTTTCGAAAAACTAGTTTTTTCCTAGTTGGCCATAAAATTACAATTAGTAATGGTGTTCTTTGGAGTCGGTGTATTCTTGAGAAAAGCATGCATCTTGTTTTTAGGCGGGATATCGAAGAATACTTCAATGATCTCTGGATTAGTTGCAAAACCTTCGTGTATCTCTGACTCTAAATCTAGTAAGTTGTCTTCGCATGATATATTTCGACAAAAGCCACTTTGCTGAGGAATTAATTTTTTTTTTCTTGTTCTAAGTACCACAATACTCTTTTGTTTAAAATTTTTTCTAGAACTATGCATGATATATTAATGGGTGATATAAAACGATACGAGCTTATGTTTGTTCTGTCTTGGTTGGGTTTCAGCAGAGGAATTACAATGCTGTCTGACCATACAGATTGAAAGACCTGATTTGTCCAAATAAAATTGTATAATTTTAGCAGCCAAACATTCCACTTTCTGGTAGGTTTAACAAAAAAATTAATGGTATACCGTCTGGACTTGAGCGGAATTTTTAGTTGACATTAGGGCTCTCAAAGTTCTTGCATTGTAATTGGTACATTAAGTATGTTATACTCGTGAGAGTAGTACTTTGTTTTTTCTGTACTTTTCTTCTTAAGCTTAAAGTCCGGTGAATAGTTATCGTTACTTGAACTTGATTTAAATTCGCTGGCGAACAGCTCCGCAATTTCATTTAATAAAGGTATTTTATTTCAACATTTTTTTCCAGATTTGTTCTTATATTTTGCCACACTTTACTTGCTGTGGTAGAACTATTTATACTTGAAACAAATTTTTGTCATGATGTTGTCCTGCATTTTTTGAGAATATATCTAGCTTCTGCCCGACATCTTTTGTATTCTACCATACTGTCATTAGTTTTGTGATGCTTATACCTATTGAAGGTTCTTTTATATGTTTTTATGGCTTCTTTCCATTGTGAGGACCACCATGATAAAGATTTATAATATTTTAGTATTTTTGTTTTTCCAATATGACTTTCTGCTGCTTTGTTGATTATCGATATGAAGGTATCTAGGTCTTTATCTATGTCATTAAGAGTAATATCTTTTGTGTTATTTATTTCATTTGGTATGTATTTTGTAAAATTTTCCCAGTTTACGTTTTTAATATTCCATTTCGATGGGGTTGTAGCAATGTTGTTATTTTTTTTTTTTTGTTATGGAAACGCAATTTTAATGGGGTAGTGGTCACTTCAGTATAGGTACGGGATAACGACCCACTCTAGTGTTGGTGATAACGTTGGATCACATAACGATACGGGATGTTTCAAAAAGGTATGTTATAAATTAAATCACGCGTTCCGGGGACAAAAATAAATTGATTGAATCCAACTTACTTTAGTACAAAAGTGTACACAAAAAAAAATTACAGCCCTTTGAAGTTACAAAATAAAAATTGTTTTTTTTTGCATTATCTACTACTTGACATTTTGTAATAAAAATTGACACGTTACTTTTTTGTTCTGAAAGCATTTTTCATACAAAAGAAACAACAAAATCTAAGTGCACAGAAAAATTTTAAGGGGGCTGTGCAGCCCTAACTCCCCCCAAACTTTTGAGTACGTTCAAATCAAATGAATTTTGTGGCATCATTAGTTTAACACATTATTTTTAAAACTTTTTTGCCTCCTATCACTTTTTCGAAAAACTAATTTTTCCTAGTTGGCCATAAAATTACAATTAGTTTCTACGGATACAATAATTACAAACAGTTCCATCAATAATAGTCAATAATTTGAAGCTATCATTTATTGTGTGAATAAGATTAATATTAAACATTTTGATATGACAATGGCCTACACATTTCAGGAAATGGCAGATATGCATTTAACTTTGGGTAAGTTGGATCAGATTAAATTATGATTTCAATAAACTATCGGGAATATCGTAGGTGAATGTCAAGGAAATAGTGAATATCAGCCGCAAGGCGTTATGCAGTAAAATACCCCAATCGAAATACACCCGATAGACGATTATTTCTGACCATTGATCGTCGTTTAAGGGAACCGGGTACATTCCAACCGTAAGTTGCTAGCAATAGCGGTCGTCCAATAATGGATGCAACTGATGAAGCCATTTTAGAAATCATTGAAGAAGTTCCTGGAACAAGTACAAGGTTAATAGCTGCTTAACTAAATGTTCCTCACGTAAGGGTTTGGAGGCGTTTGAAGGATCAGCTGCTTAAACCCTATCACTTAACAACGGTTCAAGAGTTATTGGTTGAAGATCATCCTAAAAGGATTGGATTTTGCGATTGGTTGTTAATGGAAAACACTCAAAATGTTAATTTTATTAGAAGTATTTTGTTTACCGATGAGGCTAACTTCAGTAGAAATGGAATAATAAACCATCATAATGAGCACATTTGGGCCGACGAAAATCCTCACGCCAAAAAAACGACTCATCACCAAAGGACTTTCAAAGTTAATGTTTGGGCATGAATTGTGGATAACAATCTAATAGGCCCAGTATTTCTTCCCAACAATTTAAATGGTAATAATTATTTGCAGTTCTTGGCAAACGATTTAGAAGAGTAGGTATTTGGAAGAAGTGAATATTGGAATAAGGCAAAATATGTGGTTTCTACAAGATGACGCTCCACCGCATTACAGTAATGAAGTCCGGGAATACCTTTTGCAGGCAGTATCCTGGTCGGTGGATTGGAAAGGGTCGTGACGCACCTATTTCTTGGCCACCCAGAAGTCCAGGTCTTAACCCATGGACTTTTGCTTTTGGGGGTTTATGAAAGAGAAAGTGTATTCTGTAACAATAGAGGACTAACAACTAATGATGCCACAAAATTCATTTGATTTGAACTTACAAAAGTTTGGGGGGATTTAGGGCTGCACACCCCCCTTAAAATTTTTCTGTGCGCTTAGATTTTGTTGTTTCTTTTTTATGAAAAATGTTTTCAGAACAAGTAAGTGACGTGTCCATTTTTATTACAAAATGTCAAGTAGTTTAGGAGATAATGCAAAACAACAATTTTTATTTTGTAACTTCAAAGGGCTGTAACTTTTTTTGTGTACACTTTTGTACTAAGGTAAGTTGGATTCAATCAATTTATTTTTGTCCCCGGAATGCGTGATTTAATTTATGACATACCTTTTTGAAACACCCTGTATATCAATAGCCGGCTGACTACCCGTTTGAATGCTAAACCTGGTAGGTCTACCGTCGTTTAACATATTTAGATTTTAGACATTTAGATATTTAGATTTAGATATTTAGACTCTAGAGTTAGTTTTAGTTGAACCTCATATAGGATTGTGTGAATTGAAATCGCCTAAAATAATACGAGGGCTGCGAATTTGTTGCAGTAGGTTTCAAAATCTTGGTCTATAGTTTGATCTGGAGCTAAATATATGTTGCAAATTTTGATTGTTGGTTCCATGTTTACTGTAATCGCTACTAGTTCAAAGTTATGTGTGTTGATTTGTAATTGCTGGGCTTTATACTTTTTATCGACGTAAATAGCAACCCGCCAGTAGTTATCTCAGCGTTTTGCCTGTGTTTGAAAAAGTTTGTGTATTTTTGAAACTTAAGGGCATGGTTGGAATCTTTAAAATTGGTCTTTTGTAAACAAAGTATCAATGGGGTCATTTCAGATAGTATGCTTTAGCATTTCGAAGCGGCTGCGGCTGTAGAAACCATTTACGTTCCATTGTATTAAGGACGCCATTGCTTCTACTTTTTATGTACTTTCCGCTGAGTCGAAAGAGGAGTCGGATTCTTCTTGTCGAAATATCTTCATTGCTACCGGGTCCATTTTTAGTTGCTTCATAATCCTACGTCTTTTTCTCGTACTAATGTTTTTCATACTTCGGTCGGTGTAATAAGGGTGAATTTTAGATAATAATTTTAAAAAATCATGAACGTTGTCCGTATATGTTTTAACTAAGCTTAACGGATCTTTGTTTCCTTTAAAATTTTTAAAGAAATCGACGATTTGGGCAAAACTGAGTTTAAACGATTCATTTTTGAATATTTTTCTAGTTGGTTCCAGTAACGGTAATATTTCATTAGATTTTGGTTCCTATCTTTTGGCCAAGCACGATTCTTCTTCGGTACCTAATAGTTTAGGTTTTCTTCTTTCTCTATTTTCTGATTCCATTATTTCTGGGGTAGGCGAAGAAATGTCTGTGGTTAGTTGTGTATCTACATTATTATTATTACATTGTGTATTTCGTGCTATATTATGGGTTAGAGGTTGGGAAAGTGAAGATTTGTCATTTATTTGTAGAGCTATCGTGGTAGGGATTTCATTTTGAGTGGTAGGTATGTTGGCATTGTTAGCAGGCTCTTGACCTACTGTAGTTAAACAATTTTTGAAAAATGGCCTATTTGATTACACTTTGAACACAGCTGGCTTTCATGAGTCACAAAAATATGATATGATATGTTATCATGAGATAGAGTCAAGGACCGTATTGTTGGGAGGTGAGATATAGATGTAGCGTCGAAAACTAAGAATGTGTTTGTAGTTTATACTCAAGGTTGGTTGACCCAATTCTAAGGAAATTGAAAGGAAATACTAAGTTATAGCCTTGTTCTCTGACTTCTTCTTCTTCTTCTTTTTATATAGACATGACTCTGTCTGTTTTTCAATGTGCCTCCAGTAAGTTGTCGTTCCATCGTTTTCGTGGTCTTCCTACTGATCGTCTTCCTATTGGGGAACCGTCTCTTGCCGTCTTTACTACTCTATTTGTTGTCATTCGGCTTATATGATCGTTCCATTCTACTCTTCTATTTCTTACCCAGTTCTTGATTTTCTCCACCTTGCATCTACGTCGTATTCTTGCATCTACATCCTTTTTGTCCTCTCTATGTCAGGTCTTGTTTCTGCCGCGTATATCATTATTGGTCTGATGACTGTTTTGTAAATTCTACCTTTCGTTTCTTTCACGATATTTTTATTTCTCCATATTGTTTCATTTCGGCAGCCTGCGGCTCTGTTTGCTCTATTCACTTGATCTTCCACTCCAATTTACATCTTAGTGAATTTGCTGTTGTAACCATGCATTTTGTATTTTTTGGGGAAATTAACATGTTAAATTTTCTAGCGCTTATATTAAATTGGTGCAGCAAAAGTTGTAAATCATCTTCAATTTGAGAGAGTAGTATTGCGTCGTCTGCATAACAGATTAATTTAAGTTGTTTTTCTCCCATTTGGTATCCTTTTTTAGTTCTTACTTTTTTTATTATTTCATCCATAATCAGGTTGAACAATAGAGGACTCAGTGAATCTCCCTGTCTTATCCCATTGCCAGCTTCAATAGGGTTGGTTAGTTGTTTGTCTACTTTTACTTTTATAGTGTTGTTTTGGTAGATATTTTCGATCGTTTTAATTATTCCTAGAGGTATCTCTCTTGCGTACAATAAGTGGATAACGTCTTTTAATTTGACCCGGTCAAATGCCTTCTTAAGGTCCACGAAACATAGATATGCCGACTTCTTGTTCTATAAAATGATGTGGAATAGATGGGCACACATTAGATAATAATAAACGTTGGCTTGGAGTAATAAATCTGCGAGTTTGAATTTGTTCTGAATTTACTTTAATTATTCCATTATCAGTGTCTATGAATTCATCGACCTTACTGGATAGGTAAACACATATTTTTTTTGTTAGATATGCTAGACGAGAAAAGTATATTTTTTGGATTGATTTTCGTTCCGATGGATGTAAGATATTCCTCTAGTATTATTCCATTTAGGGAGTTGAAAACTATAGATTTTTGGATGGGAATTTCGGTTGGCTAAGAACTCTTAAGCAACTATGTTGTTGACTGTTATAGTTGGTCAGTAATAATAGAAGAATAATTTTTTAGTTCCATTATTTTCCAATAAATATATGTACTTCTTCAGGCCTGACCTGCCTTGAAGCAGATCGGACTGATATGAGGCACGAAAATATTGAAACAGTAAGAAACCTGTCTTTTGTTTTTATTTCTTATTTTTTTAGTAGATTGTTTATTTACTTACCTACTTTAAAATTAAATATTGGATATCTTACTTTAGTTGAAAAGATATATGGAAATTACACTCACTTTATCAATACATAATTATTTGATTAGAAAAACTATCTAACTAATTAGGTAAAAATTATGACTTATATTAAACTTGTTAATATTAAAAATCGATTATCGCTAATTACTATAACTGATAGCGTGCTTACAGTTCGAATACTAGAACGAGACTCCAAATTTCAACTTTAACGCCCTGTGTATCTTTCTTAATATCAACATTTTATTAAAGCAAGTTGACTGAAATCGTAATATTTTAAAGTGTAGAATCTACTGTTTTTTTTTTGTAGAATTACTTAAGGACCACCCTGTATATATTCGATTGACTCATTGGTTACCATTAGAAAAACTGTTGTGTCGTTCATGGTTCATGATGTCTCACGTGAAGACCCCAATATATTTCGGGTACCTACCTATTTATTGTGCTTTAATAGTCTGTTGTTTTGTATAAAACGATGGTCGCTGGTTAAATGATAATCGATAAATAATAATAACGAAACAATGAAATAATTTGTTTGTAAGTAAATTAGCGAAAAATAGCAAATGTTCGTAAATAGATATGTAAAATAAAATGCAATTCAAATAACAATTGGCAGATTTAATATCTTATTGTCAATTCTATATGAGATTCACTTACCTTTTGTCTGTGGTTGGGCCTCGCTCGGAGTCTAAGGTCTGAGGGTAAAAATGGGATGCACACCCGATGCTGGTTTGCTTGCTTCTGTGCACGATGAGAGGTCGTTGTAAAGTGGCCGATCATACGAAACAAAATATGTATGTACGCGAATCCATTGGGGTGGTTCTTCTGTTCTTAGGACCTCCGTGAATAGCCGTAAATTAAGCTTAAAGTGGCATTTTAAATTTTCTACACAAAGAATGGGTACGTTTCCTTAAGGACTCTGAAGTGTTTGGGTTGATAAATGTTTCCCAAAAACATGTTGTTTTCAGACAAGTGAATTCTCAGAACTTGACAATAATTAATCAGCCAATTTGAGTTCGAGAATTTAAAGGATGAACTAAAGCCATATTATACTTAGCTAATATACTATGATTGAATAAAAGATTTAAAACTAAATAAGGTCAGATTCTGAATATTAAAAATAAAATATTTAAATCAGTCTTGATACTTTTCCAAACATCTGTTATACACTCAAAGAACACAAAAAAAGTTATTTTGAAAATAATTAAGTAGGTACTTATTGTGTGTTCATAAAATACTCTATTTTTGTATATTTACTTGCATTTTTTAACACATATTTGTTCATCGTAAAGAAAAACTATTTTATTTCCGTGATCATTTTTTTTACTTTCTTCAAACCCTCTGTAGTTAATAATCTTCTGTATAACTTTTTAAGCCAACTTTACAATCATAGGATGAGAAAATTAACTGGCATATAATATTGTGTTATTAATTCCATTCACTAGAAAGAAAATAGATTATTAAATGTTAAGTAATGAACATAAACACATTTTTTTTATTTTTCGCAATCCTCAAAAACTCGAAGACAATAATTTTTCACCTGCGCGCCATGATCTAAGAAAAATACATACTATCCTAATACTAATAAAAACCTAAATAAAGCTCCCTGCTATTATAAAATAGTGACCGTGCTAATAAACAGCTGATTCTACAATGACGTCATGACTTTAGATCAATAGACAATGCTTCTGAAAAGATGTAAATTCGGCAACATTGTGCCTGTCTCATGGCTCCCTTTTCCTTCCCCCGCCCACTTTGATGTGTTCAATCAAGGATTGTTGGGTGGTGTTCTACATAATAAACATTGCTCTTGTTTCCTGTGCGGTTTTAATTAATAAATTAATATGCGGTTGTAGCTATACGAAACAAATACTATTTTAAAATGTGTCGGCCAATAAAATATAGTGTAAAATGATTGAGTCCTAAAAATTAACGATCCCGGTGTGAATGTTCAGTATCAGTGATGGTAGTAATGGGGATGGGCTTTATCTTTGTTTATATTGTATTTTCTATTTGCAATATAAATACTCAAGAATCTACTACGGATTACCCGACAACATCAAACTATGAATTGGAATTAAAAAATAATTGTGTATTCAAAGATTTAGATACAAACACATCTAAACTCAATAATGTTACTGTTGCAGCACCTGAAGGGCCTCAAAATTTAACCGTTTTGGACATTACTCCTAACAGTCTATATTTACAATGGTGTAATCCTTACAAAAGGAATGGTATTATTGAAGGATATAGGTTATACTATGTATTTCATAACTGTACCAATTACATGCAGGGTCAAATACCCTTTGCTGAGCCATATATTCGATATAATCTTACTAAACTAGGTAAGTTTACATGATTTTTAGATAGAGTTAGCTTTGTTGACAGTTTGTTTTAGTGTACAATTAAGCAATATTAGCTTAGTAATATAGTAGACTTCTGAAGCTGTTTTCTTGTGGCAAGTCAAGTTAAATATTATGTTTATATGGGATTAAGCCACAATTGATTGATTGAACAACTTTTTGGTTATATTTTTAGGTCAATTTTTAAAAAGGTAATCTTTTTTGAAAACCAGTGGAAATTGAAACATCATTTTAACATTTCATTACAATCAGTTGTGACTTAACATAATAATTAAATATTATATAAACATAATATTTATTGTAGGCTTATTGTAATTGTTATTCAGATCCGAAGTCTTTCTTAAGACAGTAGCATATAAACAGAATTTGTTTTCAACGTATCACAGATGTATTGCTTCATTAAAATAGATATTGCTAATACTATAACATTCAAACATAAACCTAAATTTTCTATCCTTTTCAAGCCCTGTAAGGTTAACAAAATAATTTTCTGTCTTAACTTTTTATGTTTGTTTTAGTTGTTGTCCCCTTCATTTGACTAGAATATTCCTTGATTAAAAATTAAATTTATTCTAAACAATCAGGAAAAGTTTGAATGACTCATTCAAATCGTTTTGTGATTTTTCATTGGTTCTACATTCTGATTCATTCCAGTAAAATAATAGATTTCCTCATCAATGTTTCATAAATTATTAATGCAATAAGAATATAAAAATACATTTGTTATGAGCTCTGATATACAGAAAATTAATTTTTAGCCTATATGTACTTGTTTAGTTTTATAATAATGTTTATTTCATTTAACAATGTACATCTAATATTACTAGAATAAGACAAACTAAAGGATTCTTTAAGTTTAAGAACATTAGTAATTGTATGTTATAGATTTTTTTATAATCTTATCTTTTTACGTAAAAATTTTACTTTTTTTTAGAACCACTGACTGAATACCAGATTTATGTGAGAGCTTTCACAAAGAAATTTGAAGGCAGCCGTTCTAAAGTCTTAATAACTACTACAGATATTGGTGGACCAAGTGCTCCAAAAATACTTAAGTTAGCTTGCCAAGCAAATGAAACTCTCTTTGTACACTGGGAAAGACCTTCAAGCTATTACTATTCCATAGATTTTTATTATGTGTTCATAAATTTGGGAACTGCTATCTACGACAAACTTAACATGCCTACCAAAACGGATCATTTGGATACTGCAGTAAGTACCAAATTAAATCAATAATACCTAAATATTTAGATAGACTTAATAAGTAATAGGACTGACAATTAAAGTATTCTGAGATGCAGGGAGTTCAGGGATTCTGATTTTTAAACTTAGTCTTCAATATTGACTCTTTGACACCTATTTTTACATAATACATAAACATTTAGTATTAATCAATTAACTCTAACAGAAGTTTTTGTTTTATACTTCAAACTGTATGTGGTTTATTCACTAAACTTTTTGTGGACACATTAGAATGCACTTTAAGTTTGTCTGTATATTTTTTCAGGGTGGATTTGTAGATAAATATTTTATTTATGTATAAGTAAATATCTATCTTGGGATTTTTGAAAGGTATATATCCACAAATGTGGCTGTGGTGATAGTTGTATCTGTCAGTAGGTCAACAGTGAATATAATGTATAATATGGGTCCTAGGATGCTTCCTTGGGGCAACCCAAAAGGAAATTTGTTGTATGCTTGGGAATTCATTCTCATACTTTACCTAGAAGTTTCTGTTATGATATAGGGCTTTAAAATTATATCGGTAACATTGCTGCTGAAATACTTAAAGCTGATCCGCATCTAACTGCTGAACTTTTGCTCCCCATAATCCGAGAGGTGTGGGAAACAAACCACATTCCAGCGGGCTGGAAAAAAGGTAATATAATCAAGCTTCCAAAAAAAGGCAACCTCACACTGTACAAAAATTGGAGAGGAATAACCTTGCTTACTGTCATAAATAAAATTTTCACGACCATCATACTGAAAAGAATAACAAACAAGGTTGAGTTTCGAGCTAATCAAGCAGGCTTTAGACCAGAATCCTCCTGCATAGACCACATTAATACTATGAGACTAATAAAGGGACAATCGGTTGAATGGAACACACCCCTATACATGATTTTTGTTGATTTTGAACGTGCCTTTGATAGCTTGTCTCACTCTGCTGTATGGAAAATTTTAGAGCTAAGAAACATCCCGCAAAAAATAATTTCTATTATAAAGTCACTATATACTGATGCGAAATGCAGCGTGACACACAATGGGATCAACAGTGACGAATTCGACGTACTTACTGAAGTTAGACAGGAATGCGTGCTTTCTCTGTTTCTTTTTAACATAGCTATAGACTATGTTCACTCCAAACTAGACTCCGACACAAGAGGGATACAATGGACGTTAACCACACGCCTAAGCGATCTAGAATATGCGGACGATATCTGCCTATTAGGTCAAAGGTTCCAAGATCTGGCTTATCAATTGGAAACACTTTTCACTGAAGCCAATAAAATAGGTTTGAAAATCAATATTAGTAAAACCAAGTCCATGAGAATAAATGCAAGGAACAACACGCTATTGACTATCAACAATATGCAGATTGAAAATGTGGAAAACTTTACGTATCTTGGAAGTGTCATAACAGAAAACGGAGGTACAGAAGACGATATTCATATGAGGATACGAAAAGCCCACAAGCTTTCAGCAAGCTCAACCCTGTTTGGAGATCTGGCGAGTATACTACAAGGACAAAGATCCGAATATTCCGATCAAATGTCATGTCTGTTCTACTCTACGGATGTGAAACCTGGAAAGTGACAAACACCCTCACAGACAAACTGCAGGTCTTTGTTAACAAATGTTTACGAAGAATTGTTCGTATATTCTGGCCTAACACTATCAGAAACGAAGATCTGCTACACCTGACCGAACAAAAGAGGGTACAAAATGAAATTAAGTCCAGAAAGTGGGGTTGGATCGGTCACACACTCCGAAAAAATAGTTCCAGTATCGCAAAGACTGCCCTAGAGTGGAATCCCCAAGGGAAAAGAAAAAGAGGTCGCCCAGTACAAACTTGGAGAAGATCCATCATGGACAAGATAAAAGGCCAAGGAGAGTCTTGTAATGAGGTGAAGGCCTTAGGGCAAAATAGAACCTGATGGCGTGTTTTCACTGAAGCTCTATGCTCCACTTAGCAGTACCTTCTATTTTCATAGTCTTCATTGATTTTCTCTACAACTCTATGTACCTGTTGTTTTGTTGAATGTTGTTTTATGAACCCAAATGTATAACAAATGTTTTAGCGTTTTCTAGTGGACTTTTTGCCTATTTTCCTGTTTCGGTTTTTAGTGGTGGGATTGTATAGTTCTGTCGTCAATAGGTTCTTCTAGCCTTCCGTAACAACTAGTCAGTGGCTTGGGTTGCATCTAGTTTTTATAAGTATTTCTGAAAAGTTGAATTTTTTTCTGACATCAGTTTTTTTAGTTCTTTTTGTGTTTTATTGAAGTCTGTTTTACTCAGGTGATCTTGTTATTTGCCATTGTTTTCTGAGTCTTCTTTTCTCTATTATCTTTTCATATATTGTATTGGAACAGTTTTTATTCATATATAGGCTTGTAAGTAATGGTGTGGAGGTCCATGCAGCTTCCTGTACAACTGTGTTAAAATGCTCTATTGCCTGTTTGATCTCTTTATCTGTTTTTAGTGGGATGTGTAACTTGATTTGATTGTTTACTTGATATCTAAAATAACTCCAATTTACCTTGTGTTAATATGCAGTTTTTTTCCATTGTTATGTTTTTACTTATGATAACTGAAGAATGGTCAGAGCCTCTTTTGATTTATCCTCTGACTCAGAGGATAAATCAAAACAAAACTTTTTTTAAAGTATTTTTGCTTTCGCTACAGCAAAATCGAGAACATCTGGAATTTTTGCAGTGTCTGCAGGCCAGTATGTTAGCTCCCTTGAGGATACTATGTTTAGGTTATGTATTAGTATTTCTTTTTGCAGTTCACAGTCTTTGGTATTATTAAGTTTAGAAACCAACATTAAATGTTTTGAATTGTAGTCTCTGTCACAAATAAACCTAGGTGTAAGTGTATTAAAAAAGGTTTTAAATTCTGGTTGTTTAATTGAATGTTTTGTTGGACAATATATAACTGAAAAAGTTATAGGTCCTGTCCAATCTTCTATAACTACATTTGTAGCTTGAATATGTGTTTTTGATACTGGGTTGTCTGGTAATGTTTGATGCTGTTTCATATAATAATTGCTGTTCTACAGTGTGAAGTTCCATGTGGATGTGGTTTGTAATATATTTTATAGCTGTGGAATTTTATGAAAGTTTTTTCATTAAGTGTGAGTATTATGTCTAATTTATGATGCGATAAATGCATAAAACTCATGTTTGTTTTGTGTTGTCATTAGCATTCCATGGTGCAAATTTTAGTGTATTAGTCATTAGTTCATTTTTGAGACAAGTGTTGTGAGTAAGCTTAGAATGGTATTCATTTATTGCATATATTTGTGGTAGTGACTGGTACCTGTTGGTTTTGTAGTTGATTCAGTGACTCTTTCTTTCTTAACGTTGTAAATGTTGGAATTGTCCTACAGTAGCATTCTGCTATTGGGTGATTTAGTGCACACTTTACACACCTGTGTTGATGATAGAAGAAATTTCTGTGTGACTGTACCTTTGGCATCTAGTACATTGTACTAACTCTCTTTATAGTGTTAGAGCTTCGACATCAATTTTTGCGGTGAGTAAATATTCCATCTATAAATGTCTTATTATTTTCTTGCATTGTTAAGTCCACAAAATATACTGGTAGTGGTTTTTTTGTAATTCTTTTCTCTCTATTTCTTTTTTAATTTCTTGTACATCCACTGTTATAAGGGTTTGTTTTGCGTCTTGAGATATCTATGATATTCAGTTTTTTTCTCATCAAGTGCTTTTACTATACTGTCGTATATTTCAATTGTTTGGGCCTGTACCTTGACTTGCACTTCATTTAATACTCTGATTAAATGTTTGTCTTTGGCTATAGAGTTTAATAGTTGGATGTTTTTAACACTGGCAATAAATATCGATCAGGTTTTCTCTTTTTTTGCCTCTTCATTATCTGATTCTTCATTAATTAATATGTTAAATTTATTTGCTGTTGGTATGTTCAACAGTAGTTATCTATTTTGGTTTGTTTAAATTTGAAACTGACTATTTCTCGCCCCTTTTTTATTTTGGACTATTTGCCATTCGTCATCATTCAGTTTTCTAGAGCTTATTTTATTTTCACTCCTACTACTTCCAAACAATTATAACCAAAATATGCTTTCAACGATATTATTTGGAAAATACCATATGTCTTATTTTTAATTAAAAAATGTTTTATTTTTTCGCTCATTTAAATCTTAATTCAGTAAATCCTCTAATGAATGATCAGTTAATACTCAATTAAAATACACTTTTAGTAACAGAACTATTGGACACGAAGTGTCCTCGCCTACCAAACCAAGGTCCAACTGCTAGATTTATTGGGAATAAGCCACAATTCATCTTTAAAATAGGTTTATTTTGACGTTTCGATTTCCACTTCGGAAATCGTTCTCAGAATACAAAACATTACTAAATTTTATTTATTAATGTTTTATATTTTGAAAACTTATTGAAAAAACATGAATATTTCAAAACGAATAAAGTTTTTACCTGTAGTATCTCATACAAATTTTATCTAGAATTTGTAGCAAAATCTAAAAATGCAATAACATACAAGGGTTTCTATTTAAAATACCAAAGTTGTTATTCATTTTGGGTATAACCGGAAGCGGCATGTCTGTCAAAATATTTTATTTAAGTTCGTCATAATGTGTGATCTCCATAAACCAATTTTCATAAATATCGTGTAAGTAGTTTCTGATTTATAGATAGTGCAAGCTTGTCATGAAACATCCTGTATATATATGCAACTTATTTGTCTCAGTGTGTAATTTTTAAAATATACACGAGATAAATACATTTCATGTATATATATTTTGTTTTAAATCCAATGTTCAAGTTAGCATCATGCTTTTCGGAATTTAATTAGATACTTGTATTTCAGAATGATGTATCCTTTTGGTTCAGACTATTTAAGCGATTTACCTAGATAATTACCAATATACTATTAATAATTCATTTATTCTCCTTACATTTATTACAATGTTGGGTTTGCTTCCATATTTAACATTTTCCCATATTCAAACAGAAGTATGGCAGGATAGGGCCTCTTTTTTCTTAATATATCCATAATTTAAATAGTCCAGGGAAATAAGATTTTTCTCGTGACACTAACTCCTCTATAGAAAGAACCTATATGTTTCCTGCAGTCGTTTTTTTTTTGGAATTAATTAGTTAATAACAAATTAAAGTAAAAAATATCGCTCAGCTTTCGCTTTTTTCGTCTAATCAGCAAAAAGTGAAGCATTTGAAACAAAAATTTCAAAGCCATCGGTCAAATGTGTAGTTTAAAAGTTATTTTATTTGTTTATCCCAAATTAATTGTCATTGTAGACTCGATACACCAATCAAATATAATAAACGTCCGCACCAGAAGAAGGCAAATGCGAATTCTGATCACTAACTGGTCAAAAGTAGGGTAAGGGCTAGAATTTCAAACATCAAAAAGGAAAGAGGCTCTAAACATGAACGATACAAGGTAGAAGGACTCAAAGAAACAAACAAAAATAAAGAGTATTAAGAAAAGATAAACAACAAACTAGAAAACAGAATAACACATGAAAACCTAAATAAGGAGTGGGAAGAATGCAGAGACATCATAAAAGAGGCAGCTAAAGAAGTACTAGGCATAGAAGGTAGAGAAAGAAGAACAAGAACGAATGACTGGTTTGACGAAGAATGTCAGATCATAACAGACAAAAAAAACAGCATATTTACTGATGCAACAGGGGCACAGAACCCGACAAGCAGAGGAAGAATATAAACGACTATGCAAAGAAGAAAAGAAAACTCACTGAAGAAAAAAGAGAGAATATATGAACAGAGAACTTCAAGAACTACAAGAACTAAGTAAATCAACAGAGACAAGAAAATTTTATCAGAGACTAAACAAAAGCAGAAGACTTCAAACTGAGAACCACAATGTGTAGAGATAAGGAAGGTACTATATTGACAGAACAGCAAGAGATACTAAGTAGATGGACAGAACATTTTATGGAAAAGTTTGAAGGAGATCGGAGAGAGACGAACCCTGACCCAAGCTGACAACAGAGAAAAGACTCCACCAACAATAGCCGAGATTAGAGCAGCAGTAGACAAATTAAAGAAAAATAAAGCACCGGGATCAGATCAAATAGCATCGGAGTTACTGAAGGAATGAGGAGACGCACTACAAAAAACAATACATGAATTGATAACAAAGATATGGTCGAATAAACAGCTACCAGCGGAGTGGAATAGCAGTATTATTGTACCATTACATAAAAAAGGAAATCAGTTAGAATGTGGAAACTACCGTGGAATCACGCTGCTGAATGCAGCATACAAAATAATGTCCAACGTCATTTATGAAAGACAGACCACACGCTGAAAAAATAGTTGGCAATTACCAAAATGGCTTCTGTAGACAGAAGTTAACAATAGACCAGATATTTGTTCTGCGACAGATCCTCGTATAAACAAGTGAATATAACATCGACACACATCATCTCTTCATAGACTTTAAAAGCGCATTTGACAATATAAACCGAGAATCCTTAATAAAAGCAATGAAAGAATTTAATATACCAACACAACTAATAGAACTGATAAAAGGATCTCTAAAACTAGAAAGTAGAATCCAGAGATACAAAATGAATTAACGGAAACAATAGATGTGAAAAAGGGAGACGCTCTATCATGCATCTTGTTCAACATCGTACTCGAGAAAATACTGAGGGACACAACAGTCAATACACGAGGAACAAGCATTAATAAAAGCGTGCAAATACTAGCATTTGCAGATGATGTTGACCTAATCGCAAGATCAAGAAGAGAAATGATAGAGGCATACAACCAAATAGAACGAACTGCACAAAATAGTGGTCTTAAAATCAATCAGACCAAAACAAAATATATGCAGGTAAGTAAAAACGCAGAAATAAGGCAGCCACAAAATATAACAATAGGAGAATACAACATAGAGGGGGTAAAAAACTTTATATACTTGGGATCCCTAGTCATGTCTGATAATAACGTTACGGGGGAAGTGAAGAGGCGAATATTTATTGCAAATAAATGTTACCATGACTTAATTAGGCAACTAAGATCAGATAACGTCGCAAGAAAAACAAAATGCCAAATATATAAAACTCTAATAAGACCGGTACTCACATACGGCTCAGAAACCTGGACACTCACTAAAAGAGGGGAAACGTTGTTAGCCACCTTCGAAAGAAAAATCTTGAGACACATATATAAGGGCACAAAAGAAAACGGAATATGGCGAAGAAGATACAACTCTGAACTATACAAAATATACCAGGATCCGGATATTATAACATTCATTAAAATAGGACGGCTGCGTTGGATAGGACATGTAGAAAGAATGGAAGAAGGCGAAATACCAAACAAAATATTCAAACAGATGCCAGTAGGAAAAAGAACAAGAGGAAGACCGAAGCTGAGATACTTAGAAGAAATAGAAAATGATATAACAACCTTAAAAATAAAAAACTGGAGGAAAAAACCATGAAACAGATCAGAATGGAGAAGAATCCTGGAACAGGCCAAGACCCAAAAAGGGTTGTCGAGCTAGTGATGATGATGATGATTATCCCAAATTAAATTTTTTTTGAAACAATAAAGTCGAAAATAATGAATTTACAATAATTCTACGAGTAGCTTATGAAAGTAGACTTAGTATATCAATATTATTAAAAAAAATGACGAAAAATAATTTAAAATATTGCAAAATTATATTGCAAAAACATGTCGATTTTTTGCTTATAAACAATTATAATAACATTTTAACCATTGCCTGGGGGAAAATATTTTTTTCATATTTGAAGCTTGCATTGTTTAACAATTTTTTTCTAAACTTTTTTTCTAAACTATCTACTACATCCCATTTTTCTCACGTCTCCTTACTGCATTTGACGCATAAATTACTGCAATGAAGTCCAAGCTTTTGATACCCACATAGACCAAAGAAATAAGATATTCCCATGAGTCTGGTCCCTTCAGATTACTAACAAGTTTTTTGAGTTTTATGGACTTAGATAACCAAAACCTCTATGTTTCCTATATTTGGTACGGTGAACTTTTTAAATTATTAACAGTTTAAAGCCAAAAATGCACAATTTTAAAAACTGTTATCTACTGATAAAATGTAAAGCATTTTGAATAATTTTGGAGGAAATTATTTGACAAAATACGCTCTAGATTTAAAGGGGTGATTTAAAAATGTTGATAATAATTTGTAGCTTAGATAACTGCAAAAACCTAAGAATTTTTTAGTTTTAATAAATTATTATTATTATTATTATACATAAGTGAGGGCAGAGGAACTAAGTCCCTATTATGCCCAAAAACAAAGAAATTTTATTAATAACCTACTAGTAAAAAACAATATTTTAACTATAATGTAAAACGGTCCAGTCTGTTTTTGAACGAGTTGGTAGAGGGAGCAGAGACAATGTTATCGTTAAGGTTATTCCAGCACTCAAAAACTCTATTTTGTAAAAAGTTCTGCCTTGATCTTGTAGAAAAAATTTTCTTTCTTCAGTTTGAACTGATGACCTCTGAGACGTTCATCTTGATTAATGATAAACATTTCATCGAGATTTCCAAAGTTGAATTTTAATATTTTAAAAGTTTTAATTAAGTCTCCACGTTGTCGGCGAAGTTCAAAAGAAGTTAGGTTAGCCATACTAAGTCTTTTTTCATAAGAAGGTCTTCTCGGTCCCAAAAAATTCGGGTGGCTTTTCTTTGGACGTTTTCCAACATAGTCTTGTCTCGAACCAGATCAGGATACCACGTTGGTCCAGCGTATTCAAGTATGGGTCTTACGTACAGAGTGTAAAGTTTACAGAATGATTGCATTGAAACTCTCGAAAAACACCTCCGAATAGATACAGTCTGGAGTTCGCACGTTTAAAAATAGAGGTAATATGGTCGGACCAAGTTAGGCTGCTGGTCAAGATCGTTATACGAAAACACAGAATCTAATGACTGTCCGTTAACAAAGTACGGCAGAAGTGGGTTATTTTTACCAATTCGAAGCACTACACATTTTTCCGCGTTTAAGGGTAGTAACCACTAGGAACACCAAGTTAAAATAGAGTCCAAGTCCATTTGGAGGGTTAACTGGTTTGTGATTGGATTGGCATATATTTTTGTGTCATCAGCGTAGAACGATATTTTACTTGAGACATAATAAGGAACATCGCTGGTGTAAACCGTAAACAGCAGAGGTCCAAGGACGGAACCCTGAGGCACTCCACTTTCCACTAACCTGTCCTGTGAGAAAGATTCGCCAACTCTAACTTTGTAATATCGATCTGTCAGAAAATCATCTATCCAACGAAGTAAAGTACCGCGAACTCCGAAATGTTCTAGCTTATGTAGAAGTCTGCGCTTAGGTACAAGGTCAAAGGCTTTAGAGAAATCTAGATAAACAACGTCGACCGGCTGCGAACTGTTAAAGGATGACGTCCAGTCGTTAACACAATGTAAGAGATTGGTTAGAGTAGAGCGACCAGAGACAAATCCATGTTGTTGTGTTGGAATAACATGTTGTGTTGGAATAACATGTTCGTGGAGAAGGAATTTGGTCATCTCCTCGGAGATAATGGCTTCCATAATATAATAATAATAAATGTAATTATTATATTCCATAATAAATGTAATAACTATTGTAAAAATAAACCTACTTCTTTGGTATTACGTGGAAAATTGGTAGTTATAGTGCTAAAAATGAGGTTAAAATTTCAGATTGATTCCTCAAATAGTTTAAAAGTTATTCAATTTGTTTATCCCAAACAACTTTTTTGCAGTAACATAGGTCAGAAAAACATTACTTTACAATAATATTAGCGGTACCATAAGCAAGATAAAAGGTTATTATGTCAAAAAAAAATTAAAAGAAGTGTGAAATGGCCATTTCCAAAATTGCAAAAACATTGCAATTTTTTGCTTATAAACAATTTAGAATAACTTTGTCACTATTCGCTGTGGAAAAATTATTGTTTCATATTCGAAAAGCTAATATTTTTACTGAATTTTTAGCTAAAACATCTTTATCTATTTGTAATTCATAAAAAGGATTAACACACTTTTTAAGTACATCGGCAGGCAAAGCCGTTAAAATTTATTTTGACTTTGAAAATGAAATGCTGAAGTGGTATCACAACGGGTAAAGATATGACAAAATCCAACTAAATCTATCTATCCAACTAAAGCTATCTGAGTTAAATATCTCTGAATTATGTCGTCCTGCAGAATCGACAGTTTTCTTATAAAAAAAGTTCAGCTATTTTATGGTTCGGTTTATATTTTTTTATATTATAAAGCAACATACTGAGTAAGAATTACTAGTACATCGATATCCTGGAAATGGTACGTTTTTACCTTATTTCTAAGTATTAACAGGTCAATCTCTTGCAGCTAACTCTGGTACAAGAAGGTCTGTTGATTGGATGGGTGCTAACTCTCCTTTGTTGAATTTCCAATCCCAATCAATTGCGTTTAACTCTTGTTTTCTGCAAATTATTTTGTAACTTCAGGTTTTTATTCATCTAATAGCATGTTTAGCAAGAAATAAAATCTAGTTTATTTGTAATTTTTAATTTCCAAAGCAATACATAAACCAATAATATTTTTAGAAATAATTGAATAGGATAAGTATAAATTAATGATAAATATTTGTTTCACAATAAAAATTACCTCAATGTTACTAAAAAAAATTAAAAAATTGTTTAAATTTAATGGTTTGTTTAACAATTTATTTATTTAATTAACGCATATTCGTCATGTACGCAAAAAGTAGATATAAATTAAAAAACAATGGTCGATATCCATAAACACGAATCAGAGATACAGTTACAGTTCAAGCTTTGTGGACAATTCCGTTGAAAGGCAATGTTTTTCAAATTTGGCACATTAAAACTTTAAAGTATGTTGTTTCAAATGACGCTAATTAGATCTCTTAATTATTATAAACAAAGCTACTGTGAATTTAAAAAAAGGGCCAACTTCGTCCCAAATTGACCTATGACAACTTTTTCTCTTTTTAGATTGGTGAAAAAATGCAAGCTTTCCAAATATAAAAAAAAATAATTTTCCTACAGACAATGGTTAAAAAATTATTCTAATTGTTTATAAGCAAAACATCTAATATTTGTTTTTCAATAATTAAAATTATTTTTCTTCGTTTTTTTTTAATAATATTGATAGAATAAATCTTCTTTCGTAAGCTACCCGTAGAATTACTGTAATTAATTATTGTTGCAAACTTATATTGTTGCAAAAAATTTAATTTGGGGTAAACAATTTTGCAGTTTCGCAACTTTAGATAAACCTTGTTCAATTATTAAGAGACTTTGTGATAGTTTCGATTCTCCCCGAATATTTAACCAAGATTCCGCGTAAAAAACACAGACGCTAGAGAACAATGAACGGCTGTTAAATACTTTATTGCAGACAAAAGACTGTTCTTTCGTACATTCTATGTTAAGAAAGAACGATAGAAAAATGAATGGCTTTTGGTAAAGTGCAGATCGTTGAGTATTTATCGCCCACACCTAACGTCAGCTTATACAAAACAACTCTTGGCCCAATGGCCGAGGCACTCAGTCACCACCAGTCAATTACAGTCGTTATATCCAGTGTGGGTGTAGACTGCTCAGTGAGACCGTCGTTCTAGCCAGTAGACTGTTCAGTCAACAGTGACGTATGTTGGAGTTCTTTGGTAGTGCAAGAAGACAGGGACTTCGCTACATGGTAGCATTTCGGTGGTAAAGTACATATTTCATTATATACAACTTGCATTGTTTGCTGTTCCATGACAAGTATGGGTTACTTGTAAATTGGCTAGATATAGTTGTGCTGAACTATTTAATATTGGGTCGCGTTAAACTTCTTGTCTGCATACGTTTCGAAATAAGTTAATTATAGTATATTTAAGTTTTTGTTGCTAATTGTCATTAACATGTGTTTACAAATATTATATTTAAATTGCATATAGTATAATATAATTATTTCCTTCTCGATTGCATTTTGTTTAACGTCATTATATTTCTTTGTATTATAGTTAAAACTCATTTCAATATTGGTTGTCGTATCGGTTTCGTATCACTTCTTCTTCTTCTTCTTAGCCTTCTGTCGTCCATGTTTGGACATAGGCCTCTCCCAACTCCTTCCATCAGTCTCTATCCTGAGCAACATATTTCCAATTTGTTCCGGCTATTCTTTTAATATCATCAACCCATCTCATATGTGGTCTTCCTCTTGGTCGTTTACTTTCGTATCACATAATATTTATATTTGTAGCTCTTTATATTTTATTATGTATATTTAAATGTATGTATATTTAAATGTATGTATATTTACGTCTTCTGATTTCACCTGTCTATCTCAATAGAGTTTTATGTAGTCTACTCCCCTATTATTTTTCTATGGTAATATATGTACATACCCAATTCAAAAGGGAGAAACCAGCGAGTTTTAGATTGAACATATATAATCTTTTCCCTTTCTGATGGCTTTATATGTCATAAAGGTCATCGTATGTCCAGAAAGCAACAAACAAATCGAATAACTTTTAATCTACATATTTGACCGACGGCTTTGGAATTTTGAATCACAATTAACATTCCATGTAATATGAAATCAAATAACTTTTAGTCTACAGATTTGACCGGTGGCTTTGGAATTTTGAATCATATTTTAAGCATCACAAGTCGTGACATTCCATGTAATATGAAGGGTCTAAGTTCATTTTTAAAAAAGTGATTAACATTTATAATTCTCACTTATTGTGCAACTTTCAAAGCAACAAATAAAGATAGAAACATTTAAAAATGCCATTTTAAAGGTTTTTATATAAATTTTTTAACTCTTAAATTTGTTTCAAATGCTTCACTTTTTGCTGATAAACGAAAAAAGCAAAAATTTGCCGTTTTTTAACTTAATTTGATACAGTAGATTCGCGATTATCCGAGGTAATTGGGACCGTGACTATCTCGTATACCGAAAAAACTCGGTTAACACTGAGATTGGTTATACTGATAGAAAAATGTGTACCTACGTAAATAATGATTAATGTGTTTATTTTAATAACTAAAAACTAATATAAAAGTAGTATAAAAAATAAAAAAAATTACCTTATAAATGTTACTGTTTAAAAAAGTCTTTGATTGCTTTCTGTTTCAACTTCATTCCTCTTTATGAGGCGGCGATGTTGCGCCAACGTTGAAAATGGAGGACGTCTAATAGTGTTGATTCTTCTTGTTGCTCGATGTATGCGAGAGCTGCTTCAAGGGACTTCAGTCTATCGGAATGAGAAATCTTTTGAGTTATATCATCTGTATCTTCTTCTCCATGGGTGACGTTTAGAACTAGATTTGCAATTGCATCATCTATCAGTTCAATTTCTTCATGTAGATTCATTCAATCGATGATGTCTTGGTTTTCGATTGTTTGTTCTACTGGTAATTGATTGGCTAGGTTGGCTATAGAATCAACTTCACAGTCATCAGTTTCATTTCGAACGTCTTGTGTTTTGTTGTCTACCTTAAATAATTTGTTCTACGACTTCTGAATAGTGGACACTTTTACGTCGTCCCAAGCCGATGCAATCCAATAGCAAACATCTTTAACCGTGCTGTTCTTCAACGCCTCAATTAACATCTTTAACCGTGATCTTCTTCAATGCCTCAATTACAGTCAGCCCTTCATCCAGCTTAGTTAGCAGTGCCTGAAGAAGCTTCCGCCGATAATTCCTCTTCATTGCGTCTATAACGCCTTGGTCTAGGGGTTGGATGAGAAACGTCACATTGGGTGGAAGGAACACAGCTCGTATGTCACCACTAATCAATTCACTCGCATCTGGGTGAGATCGTGCGTTGCGTTGGTTGCTATAGATTGTAGGTAAGCAATTTATTTGGACACTTTTTAATGCCCTTGGATTTCTGGATTTTCCAATTAAAAGAGGTTTTAATTTTAATGAACCAGAAGCATTGTTGCAAATCATGACTCTGACTTTCTCTTTGCTTTTTTTGTAACCTTGTGCAGTTCCTTCATTTTTAGCAGCTAGTGTTTTCGATGGAATCATTTTAAAGATAAGGCCTGTCTCATCACAGTTAAATATTTGGTCTGAAGTTAGTCCATCTTTAAGGATCTTCTTCTTCTTCAGCCTTCAGTAATCCAACTTTGGACATAGGCCTCCCCCAAATCAATCCAGTGTCTTCTATCTTCCGCCACTTGCTTCCAGTTGTGTCCTCCGATCTTCTTAATACCATCAGCCCATCTCATTTGTGGTCTTCCTCTGCTTCTCTTTCCTATCCATGGCCTTAACTGTTGTATTTCGTGGTTCCATCTCTTATCCTTCAGTCGGGCATTGTGTCCTGCGAAGCTCCATTTTAATTTGGCAGCATGTTCTCCTGCGTCTTTTACTTTCGTTTTGCTTCTAATCCATTTGTTTGTTTTTTTGTCTATGTCTCACCCCGAGCATTGATCTTTTCATCGCTCTTTGTGCTTTTACTATTTTATCCATATTGGACTTGGTGAGTGTCCACGTCTGTGAACCTGTGAGTATAGGGAGGATACATTGATCGTAAATTTTGGTTTTCAAATACTGTTCTATTGTAGTGCTCTTCAAGATCCAACTCAGTTTTCCAAATCTTGCCCACGCTAACCTTATTTTTCTGGTAATTTCGGCAGTTTGATTTTCTTTGTTAATTTTCATTATCTGTCCCAGGTAGATGTATTCGCTTACTGTTTTTAAATATATGTCGTTCAATGTTATTTCTGGAATGTTCGGTGTATTTGTCATTATTTTTGTTTTTTCCAAGTTCATCTTAAGGCCTACTTTTTCCGAAGCTTGAAATAGTTGCGTCATTATGGTCTGTATTTCTTCGAAACTTGTAGCGAATATTACAATGTCATCAGCGTATCTTAAATGACTCAGTTTTCTTCCATTAACATTTACTCCCTTATCTGCCCAGTTAATGTCTTTGAACACGTCTTCAAGTCCAAGAGTGAATAGGTTTGGTGAAATAACATCTCCCTGGCGAACTTATCTGATGATTGGTATAGCTTTGGTTTTCGCATCAATTTGTATTTTCATTGTAGCTTTCTTGTAAATATTGTGTATGAGCATTCTCTATCGGGAGTCTATCCTGCAGTTGTTCATAGCTCTCTCTATTGCCCAAAGTTCTATGGAGTCGAATGCCTTTTCATAATCAACGAAGCCAATATATAAGTTCAAGTGATATTCATTGGCTTTCTCTTATTATAATTAGAGTTCTGACTGTAAGAAGATGATCCGCTGTACTGTACTTCCTTTTCGGAATCCAGCCTGCTCTACCGGTTTTTGTTTTCATCCATAAACTTCTGGAATTCAATAGCTTTTGAATTAAATCCTCTCATTTGTGAAAACCACAAGAAAAACGCTTCTTCATAGTCTTCCGGGCCAATCCACTACCACCAATCACACTTCGGTTGACCCACTGTTCGATTTCATTCCGCTTACGCTTCCAATCTCCAACAGTTACTTCACCGACACCTAAATCTGAAGCAACCTTCTTTATTGATTCACCCTTGTCCAACCTCTTAATTGCATTCACTTTTGTTTCCAAAGATACAACTACTCTCTTCCGCTTTCCACTCATATTGCACAGAAAGATGCTCTCTTACACTCACAAAAATTAACTTATGAAAAATTTATTATGAAACCAAAACTAATAAACTCGAATAAATACACAAAACAGTACATAAAAGGAAACATTTTACCGTACAGTAACTTAATTTGACGATCTGAACGACAGCAAACAAATAATTTGACGACCTGAACGATAGCAAACAAATCGGTAGTTCAATTCACACTGATTAAGATAGAAAGGAACAGAAAGTTGTAGACAAAACACGACACAGAAATTTCTGGAAATAAGGCGGTGACCAATTTCTGAGAATACCGACTCGACATCAGCTTGACCTAAAGCATACCTTACACACATTTCTCTTCTTATCGAGATATTAACAATCGACCCTTTTTTATTAGTCGATGTTGTTATTAAACAAGTACGACTATAAAAGTAAAACCGATTGGTTCTGATAATCGCGAGTCTACTGTAATAACTAATTAAGTCCAAAAAAACGACTGCAGGAAACATATAGGGCCTTGTTATAGAGGTCCATACTACTCAAAACAACAGTCGTTTGCATTGAGGGGTCAGTTTCACAAACAGAGTTTTTGTTTATTTGCCTGAACTAAAAGTGAATAACAATGTTTTAATTCTGAGTATTATTGTCATATCACTTTTAATTCTACTTGATATATTTTCTGTATGAATCTTCTATAAAATATATTGTTTTCATAGTCAATAATCTTGTTTTTTGTATTTTGTATGTTAAAATGAGAAGACAAATTTATCTATAATTGTTGCATTAAATTTGTTTGACACTTATTTCTTGATAATTTTACCTATTGGTGTAAAAATTCTGCATTATTTTGGTCATACACTTTTTTGTTTTTTGATCTAAACCAATACTGAATTCAAATTTTGTTTACCATACAACTTTTTAACAATATACGACTCTGAAATACATTATAAGCATTGGTGTTTCATTAATTCACTTTGTTAATTCCATGTATTTTTAGATTACTCATAAAGTGCCTGCAAACGCCCTCTACAGTGTTCAGATCCAAGCTCTCACCAGGAGCAACTTGACAAAAAGACTAATCAGGGGAGAAATGTCTCTTCCACATACTATTGAAATAACTAAGAACTGTGATAAGGTTGCAGATTATTTAGCCGATGCTACAAGTGAACTGGGATATGGTATTCTTGCAGGAGTTCTTTGTGCATCTTCAGCACTTATAGTAGCTGGATTAGCATTTTTGATTTATAGGTAAGCATCCTATTTCTTTATCAAATGGATCATATAATAGGTACATTAGTTATAGATCTATTTTGAATTTGACATTTTCCGTAAGACTCTATTTTTTTGCTGGAATAACCTCAGGGTATACATAGTATCGATAATCACGATATGGGCCAGCCGCAAACCTTTTGCTTAATTTTTTATTCAAAATCTGAAAAAATCAAAAATTTTTGCATTTTGCGCCCATATTTTCGCCTATAACTCGGCGATTTATAAGATATTACTCCTAAAAATATACTCACAAGTTAAAAGTTCCGTTTTTTAATATTACATAACATTTTAGCTAGCTATAAATTGAAAATTGAATGTTTATTGTTTAAAAAATAGAAATAATTAAAAAAAAAATACAAAAATACAAAAGGAGTTTTTTCGACTCCTTAAACATAACTTTACAACCTTCATATTCCGCCTAAAAAACTTTATAATACGACTGAAAGGTGCTAAATCTAGTTAATATCCGGTTAATAGTTTTTACATAATAATTTTGCAATCTAGCGTCCGCAAAAAATTGAAAAATTTGCAAAATTATGCTGGGTCCAAAATAAGTACTATAAATAATCGAATATTTTTTACATATAAAGAAATGGTCAATCTTTCAAACGCACTTTAAAAAATTGGAATCGGTCAACTAGGAGAGCCTAGGGAATTTTTTAAAATTAATAAACATTTTTTTGGAATTGGTCATTTTCAAAGAAAAATACATTTTCATATTTAATAAATTAATATTTATTAAAAAACTGCTAAAATAAATTAATTTTAATATGCAAATTCTTTTAAAAAGTTATTCTTCAAAAAAAGCTCTGCATGGTCGAAAACGTCCATTTTATACAAGGTATGTGAAAAAATATGAATTTTGCTCAAGAGTAAAGTACCTTTAAGTATGTTTCACAATATTGAAAATTTTTATTATGAAGAGTTGTTCAGAATTAAAAACTATGTTTTAATATTGAATTACATCCTTCTAATTAAATTTTTTTTTTCATTCCCTAAATTCGTGTTTTTTGACGTACCTCGTATAAAATTGAACAAATGTATTATCTGATGATTGCATCTTAGGTTTTAGACCATGCACAGCTTTTTATGAAGAATAACTTTTTTCCGTAAAATTAATAACAAAAGAGTTATCATATTTGTAATAAATAACAATTATGTTGGACCTCAGTAATTTGGAAAAAAGTTGCATAGAAAGATGTATTTGCACATAAAAACATATTTTTTAATTCCAAACAACTTTTCTTAATAATAATTTTCAATATCGTGAAATATAAAGGTAAAGTTTGTTTAGCAGAAAATGGTTGACTTCAATTAGTGCGGTCGTAAATATTATTAAATTTATCTGACTTGGCCCATTGTTAAGACCTTGTATCTCAGGTAAACCATTGTTACCTGAAACCGGGCCTTTTATACTATTATCGGTTATCTCAGGATGTTTATAGTCGATAGTAATTGAAGTCAACCATTTACTGCTAAACAAACTTTCTTTACTCTTGAGCGCAATTCGTATTTTTTTAACATACCTCGTATAATATTGATAAAATTTTATATCTAATGGATGCATCTTAGATTTTGGACCATGTAGAGCTTTTTATAAAGAATAACTTTTTAAAAGAATTTGCATTTTAAAATTAATTAATTTCAGAAGTTTTTTACTGGCCATTTAATTTTAAATTCCAAAAAACGTTTATCATTTTAAAAATTTCCTAGGCTCTCCTAGTTGACCGATTGCAATTTTTCAAAGTGCATTTGAAAGATTGAGCTATTCTTTATATATAAAAAGTATTCGAATATTTATAGTGCTTATTTTGGGCCCAGCATAATTTTGCGAATTCACATTTTTTTGCGGATTTTGGATTGCAAAATTATTATGCAAAAACTATTCAACCGAACCTAACCAAATTAAGCACACGTTTTAATCGTAATATAAGGTTTTTCTAGGCGGAATATGACTACTGTGAGCTATGTAACTTTTTGAAGAAAAACTCCATTTTTTGCAGTTTTTTTCCCAATTATTGTTATTTTTTTAAACTTTAACTATGGGCGCTTGTCCATTAGTCATAACTACTTGCGCTGTGTATTCTGTACACCAACGACTAAAAACGCAAATAAAAGCCACAACTAAGTATTTTCAATACATAAATTGTACAAAATAAATGTAGGTACATATTTAAAAAATTGTGTTGACGTAAAAAATAGTACGTAACAAAAATATAAAGATTAGCAACAATTGCAATAACAAAAATTCAATCACTTCTTATTCTCTACAAATAACCCTGAGATTCTTGTATATTAGCCTACCATTAAAAACTAATATATAAAAATAAAAACTAAGGAGTAAACATCCATTCACAAGAGACATATTTGAGAATAGTGTATTCACTTTCGTTTTCTTCCTCGTTTGTGTCTACTTACATTTGCACAAATTGTAACAGAATGCTCTTTACAAATCATTCTATTACATTTGCAACAATATTTTGTAACTCTATTTTTTCACCTTTCACAACAGTGGCAGTTCCCCGTTTTTTTTTTGCTGGTGGCTCTTCATCGTGGTCGTCTTGTACGGTTTTGTATTTCTTCAAGAATATTTTTAAATCTAGAGGTAAACTCTGTATTTCAGCCCTGTCTGAAAGATAAAGTCTTGTCAATGCCAATGATAATTCTTTGAGAAAAATTTCTATATTTTTGAGGATTGTGGATGTTTCCAGCATTGTATAGGATCTGGCTGATAATTTTGGCAATGTTCAGGAGTTGAAAAAGCAATTACATAACTTGGTACTTGGGGTACTACATACATCACTGGTAAAACTTCTTTTGAATTTTTCCAACCGTCAGTCTATCTCTGCAGTAATCAATTTACAACCTGTCGAAGCTTATAGCTGACACATCAGATATAGGTTAGGTAGAGGGGTGCGTGCGCAAGCATGGCTTATCAGACATAGCGGCCCATATAGTGCGACTGGTGTACTGAATACACCGTAGCCCATAGTTAAAGGTTACAATAAACATTAAATTTTTAATTTCTGGCTAGTCAATTATTATATAACATTGAAAAATGACTCTTTTACAGTACATAATTTATTTGTAGAAGCAATATCTCTGGAGGTATAGTCGAAAATATATGTGCAAAAAGCAAAAATTTTCAAATTTTTTTAAATAAAAAATTAGGCATAAGTTTGCGACTAGCGCGAATTATGAATGTTCTTTTGAAAAACACATTTTTAAAAAGCACGAACACTCAAAATAAACTTTTATTTACACTAGCATAGATTTTAGTTACAACTCAAAATATATTATTCAAACGTCAAATACAAATATAACAGATTATTATCACATTAATGTCAGACTAAAAAAAGGTGATATCCACTAGGAAACTAAGTGCCTGCAGCTCACTGTATACCATGTATCACAAAATTTTTTATTTCAACTCCTTAGTAAAAGGTATATAATAAAATACCCAAACGGGCTATATCACAAATACATTACAGAACGTTTTCGGAATGTAAATTCCATCATCAGTGTAACAAAGTATACATGCTATGAGCCACTAAAATATATGGGTGAAAACCCTTTAAATGTTATTAATTTATAGATATGTTACATTATATGTTATTATAAATTAGGATGTTTAAGTTACCGTTGGAATTGGTAACATGGTAACGTATGGCTCTACATCGGTTACATGGTCCTGAGACAAAGTCACTTTTAAAGGGTTTTCTTATTGAATTCGCGTGGTCGAATATACTGAATTCTAGCGGTCATTGTACTATAACTACTCCATCCTCTGAAGAAGTTTTGTGAGGGATGAACAAAACTTTTGGATTGGCTTCTTCTGTAGTTTAGTTGCTAGAATTTTGAACCTGTGACATATATAAGCCAGATAATTTTAATAAAGATATATAAAAGAGTTTTCCAAAAAAGGTTACGTCTATTGTTCCACGATTTTGGGTTAATTGTCTCCAGTCTCCTGTTAATGTAATTGGTCCAGAATATTCCTTGCTTGAAATTATTATTTAATGTCAAAAATGAATTTATTGAGATTCTTGTTGATATTATTTTCCTTACTTATTATTTCTTGGTTGTGTATTACTAATATAAATCTTTGCTTGTTCCAGCTTGAGAAGAATTATTCCTGAGTTGTCTTTTAGGTCCTTGGTCTTCAATTACTTTCCAATCGTCAGGATAATTTTGTGGGGAATGTTCAGAATTAGTTTTTGACTTAGGTTGATGTTTTATATTTTTCTTATGAACTGTGGCTTTTGGTGTATTAACAGTCACTTCGTTATTTTCTTTTATATGTTTTCCAGAATATCGCGGAAGTTATCTGTTTCTGGTCACTGTTTTCCGGGTTTAAATCTTTGTGCTTGGTTTATACATAATGGGGACTTGTCTCGATTTGTTTCTCTTTTCGATTACTTTTTCTTTGTTTTCATGTATATGCTGGTTAACTTCCTTGTATAGTTCTTTAGTTATTTCTCTATGATTTTGTACATAATTATTTAGTATTATTTTCTCTATGTCAACCTCAAATGGATATTTTGCGTAGGATATCAATAGGTTTTAACTTGGTTGCTGAATGTATGGAATTATTGTACCCAATTATAGCGTATACCATTTGTTCTTTTATCGATAACTTTGCTTTAGTGTTTCTTAGGATCCGAAGATGTTCAATTAGTGTAGAATGAAATCTCTCAATCATCCCGTTGGATTGCGCATTCTCTGGCGTTGTATAGTGGATTGAGATTTTATGTGAGTCGATAAATTCTTGTATTACCTAATTTTTGAATTCTGTACCATTATCGGCTACTATCATTGTTGGGAGTCCACGGTGTTTTACAAAAATTAATAGAGCGTTGAGTACATTGATGGCATTTCCTCCATCTATTGGGTAGGCTTGTCCATACTTCGAAAATGCATCTATTATTGTTAGAAACTTCTGTCAATTGGCCTGAAATAAATCGATATGAACTATTTCTAGTGATTTAGTAGGAGTTGGTGTAACCATAAATTTTGGCTTGGGAGGAAGTCTGTCATATTTATTTTCTTGGCATAATCGCAGAAGCTTATGACATCTTCTATGTCTTTCTTCATATTAGCCCAGTAACATCGTTTTCTTATTTGGTTTTCTGTTTCAGCTATTCCTCTATGGTTAGTTTTTCCCTCATGATAGTTCCTTATAAGTTCCTTTTGTTTTTCTTCGGAGTTAACATCTTCCAATAAAAGATTACATTTTACCAGGTCATATGCGTTGTTATTTTTAAACGTTTTTTTGATAATTTCGCAAATTTTTGCAAAGACTTCCTCTTCATCTTCAAATAAAATCGCATACTTTTTTCGGGTTAAGGTGCTCCTTGAAAAATTTTATACTATCGGCCTGTAACTGGTCTTTCGATAGTTGAATATGATAACGCTTTTTATTAGGAAAAGTTTGGGCAATTGCTGGAGGTCGTGGGCTGTAGTGGACGGTTTTGATAATAATTTGGTTATTGTAACAATTAAGTGGCTTTTCTGAAATAATTATGCCAAGAACTGGATTTTCTACTGCTGTATGTCTTGTTTCATTTCCGTCTTCGTCTATGTTTTGATCTTCTGTTTCAGCCATATCGTCTGAGATATTTTCTGGGATTAATTCATTTGCTTTTTCCATTACAATCTCGTTGACTATTCGATCTTAATCTGGATTATTATATGTGGAACATCCATCATCTTCCGTGTTGCCTAAATCATCAAAAACTTCCTTAATTTGTGAATCAATGTCCTTAATTTCTTTTGTGTGTATTTCAATTCGAGACAATGCATCTGCGCTGATGTTGACTTTGTCTTTTTTGTAAATTACCTCGTAGTCAAATTCTTCGAATTTTAGTCTCCAAGGTACTAATTTGGAGTTCGGTTTCTTTAAGGAAAATAGGTATTGCAAGAGGCGGTGATCTGAAAGTATTTTAAATTTCCTTCTAAATAAGTAGGGTCGGAAATACTTAGTTGCCCACACTATTGCTAACATTTCCTTTTCTATTGTTGAGTAGTTGATTTCTGTTTCATTCAATGATCTATAAGCGAAAGCAATCGGTTTATCACTGCCAACTGGTCCTTGGGGAAAGTACTGCTTCAATAGCTTAATTGCTGGCATCTAATCCGGGTATTGCAATAACGGCTCGTTCATTAATAATTGTTTGCATGTGTTAAAGCACTCTATAAATTCGAAGTGTTAGCATCCTTTTTTAAGCAGTTTGTTAGAGGTTTTGTGATTTTTACAAAATCGCGAGTAAACTTCCGGTAATATTCAAGGAGTCCAAGAAATCCTCTTATTTCCTTTGCTGTTTTTGGAATTGAGTATTTTTCGATCGCTTCTATTTTGGCTGGATTTGGTTTTATTCCTTCTGGTGTGTCTACATGTCCTAGAAAATTAACTTCCTTTTTTAAGAACTCACATGTATCGACTTGGATTTTTAATCGGGCTTCTCTTAGTCGTTGAAATACCTTTCTGAGATTTACAATGTGTTCTTGCAGTGATGTTGAATAATGTTGAATACACGATTACGTCCTCCATGTAGACAAGACAGATCTCTCCTTGGAGTCCTTTTAATACATTGTCCATCATGCGTTGGAACGTAGACGGAGCATTTTTAAGTCCAAATGGCATTCTTACATATTCGGAGTGTCCATTTTCCACATTAAATGCTGTTTTGGAAATGTCTTCTTCAGCCATCTCAATTTGATGAAATCCACTCGCTAAGTCGAGGGTAGTAAAATACTGACATCGTCCCAATTTGTCGAGGATATCGGTAATATGAGGAATCTTATATCGTCCTTCTATTGTTTTCTCGTTGACCTTCCTATAATCTACCACTATTCTCTACTTTATTTTACCAGAGGAATCTGTTTTTTTTTGGCACGATCCATATGGGTGATTGACTCGGTCTAATGATGCCTTGATCTAACATTGAAGATATTTGTTTCTTTATTTCTTCCTTATGTACATATGGGTACCGGTATGATTTCGTATATACTGGCTCTGCATCTTTGGTTTTGATATGGTGTTTAACTTCGTTGGTAAAGCTTAGAGGATTGTCTGGCTGGTAAAATATATCAGAATTTTCGGCATAGGCGGCGAACTTGTTCCTCTTCTTCTTGGTTAAGATGTTCGGTTTTAATTAAATCGTCGATATCTTGCCTGTTTCCTGGTCCGGAGGTTGTTTCCATGGAATACATGTGAAAATCTTCAATGTATATTTCCTTAGTATCAAGTGGTTTCGTAAGGAAAGATGAATAGGTTCTAACGTGAAGTTGGCAATTTTGGTCCAAGCAAGATGGTTTTTGGCGTTGGTAAGAGATTTTCTTACTACGACGCCTTGCAAAATTTGTCTGGGAATAATGATAGTTCCCTTTTTTTCTTTTACTGAAACTTTGACTTGGCTAATGGAATTTGGTTCCAAGTGAATGGAATAAAATTGTGTTTTATTTGTTTCATAATATTTAATAGGGATTGTAATAATTTTTTGTAACTAGAAGTGATTTAGGAAAATTTAATTGGGCTTCAGAGTTTTAAATTGTCGATGCCAATAAGGCCATCAAAAGTTTTGTGAAATTTAAACAGATAAAATTTCATCTAGTTGTCAGAATTTAATTCTGGAAATGAAGGAATTTAGGCACAATATTTTTGTGAATAATTTTGAAAAATCGATGTAACAACGAAAGGTTCATGTTTTATGTAATTTGGAAAATATGAAGAAGCTATTTCTGGATTAAGAAAAGATTTTGTGGATCCTGTATCGATACGAAGTCGTAAAGGAGGCTTAGAAATTTCAATATAGGGGAGCTCCTTTTTATCTGAAAATGAATGTAGTTCTATTAGGTTTCGGCTACTTCGCCTGGGTCCTCTGGAAAATATACGTTTTCTTTGTACTCTGGTTGGTGATTGTCGTGAGCATCAAATTCTCATAATCAGGTTCATAGTCCTGGTAGTTGGCATTATCTGCTTGGCATTGTATATTGTATAATTCTTCGACGGTAAACTTTGGCTGTGCTCGGTAGTTTGGTGTGAAGTTTCGGCCCTTGTTTGTGGTACCTGATATTCCACTCGTAGGTGTCGATCTAGGCTGCTGTGATTGTCCCGGTTTGGGTGCCCATACATTTGACTGGTTCTGAGATCTGCATGCTGGAGGGTTTGAATTTTGTCCAAATTGGTTGAAGTTTGGCTGCCGGAGTGGAACTGGTTCTCTGGGTATAGTTGCCTAACCGGTTGCTGCCATTGCGGAGATGTAAAATTTGGCTGTTGATAGAATGGTTTTTGGATGGGTATTTGATGAGTTGGTCTTTGTTGTCGATGTTCTTGGTGATTTTTGTTTCTTCCTGATGTTGTGGATTGAGTTATTTTATTTTTTTAAAGATATCGTTCATTATTTTCTTCTTGCACATATTTTATTGCTGTTGCTAAACTTCCTGGTCTCATTGCTCTAATAACCGAACCCATTGGTTCTGATATTCCTGCTAGAAATGTTGTGAGAGCTTGTCGACGGAAAAAATCTTGTTTGCTTCTTTTTATATCAGCATTTACAGTATGTAGTTCTATGTAGTTGTTAATACAGCTTAAAAGTCCCATTATTTTTTCGTAAAATTGCATGATAGATTCCGTTGAACCTTGTCTTAAATTTACTAGGTCCCTTGTAGGCGAGTTTTCATCTTTCTGATCTTCAAAATTTTGAATTAATGCGTTTTTTCTTTCATCCCAAGTTTCACATCCAAATACATATATTACTTCTTTTGCTCTGCCTGTTAATTTACTTATAATACCGTGAAGCAAAAATTGATTTTGTATATTAGCTGCATTAAGTCTATCATAATAATGGTTTAGAAATAATGTCGAAACTTTAAGAAATTCATGTAGTTCATTTGGATTTCGTTAAAATTTGGAAGAATGCATAAATTTTTTACGTCAAATTGTGGAACTGCCATATTTTCAAAATTATCTGTATTTATAGGTGATACTCTTAAATTATTTTCACTTCCTTACTGACTGCGCCAATTATGAATGTTCTTTTGAAAAATACTTTTTTAAAAAGCACGAACACTCAAAATACACTTTTATTTATACTAACATAGATTTTAGTTACAACTCAAAATATATTATTCAAACTTCAAATACAAATATAACAGATTATTATCACATTAATATCAGACTAAAAAAAAGTGGTTTTACAATGCTTTATTTATAATCATTACACTTGCTGAATTTGCTATTTTAGTAAGTCGCAAGTGATGTTGCAAGGCATCATCATCATCATTTTGGCTTTACAACCCTGCGTGGGTCCTAAGCTCCCCAAGAATTTTTTCCAGTCGTCCCTATCCATCGGCTTCCTCCGCAAAGCACGTATTTCCATATTTCTCATATCTTGATCTATGTTATCTAAGAATCTTGTTCTGGGTCTTCTTCTTTGACCAATAGGTCTATCAAGGAGCGTTTTCCTAGTTGGGTCGGTTTGCTCCATCTGCATTACATGGCCTACCCACCTCAGACGTCCTATCTTAATGTGTTTTACGATATCTGGTTCCTGGTATATTCTATAGAGTTCGAAGTTGTATCGTCTTCTCCAAACACCATTTTCATTTACCGCTCCATAGATTCGCCTTAGTATTTTTCTTTCGAAACATCCTAACATGTTTTCATTGCTGTTTGTTAAAGTCCAGGTTTCTGAACCATATGTTAAGACTGGGCGTTTTATTGTTTTGTAGAGTTTTACTTTTGTATTTCTTGATATAACTGTAGATTTAAAAAGGAGATTAAGCCCAAAATAGCATCTATTAGCCGTGCAAATTCTGCGGTTTATCTCTGCGGTAGTGTCATTTTCAGTATTGACGAGCGTTCCCAGGTATACAAATTCGTTAACTGCTTCGATGACGTCGTTTTCTATAACAAATGGGCGTAGTATTTGTGGTTGCCTACCTATTTTCATGTATTTCGTTTTATTGGTGTTTATTATTAAACCCATTTTTGTAGCCGCTTCCTTTAGTGCTACGTACGCCTCTCGTGCTGCGTTTTCCGTTCTCCCAACAATATTGATATCATCAGCATGTCGCTGACCTGAACCCTCGGGATTGAGGGAAGGCTGGTCAATCGCTCTTTCCATAGCTGTTTGGGACCTGAGAGGATAGGTTTCTCGGTCAGTGGCCATAGATACTGTCTATGGACACTAGCTAGAGGGAATAATGCCTTATTAAAACGCAATTAAAGTTTATTAAAAGAAAATAAAACAATATGCAAAGTACTATACTAAGAATCTGTAAGAAAATAATAATTATCTTCAGATTAAGAATCTGTAAGATAATTATGCAAATTAGTCTTAATCTAAGAATCTGTAATAGAATTTGATTATTTAAAACACCTAAGACTAATTTAAAAATAAAATGAAATTTCAAAAATTATGAAAATTCAATTATGAAAAAAAGTCCAAAAGTCGCAAGTATGAAGGAGTAATGACAGGACCTTGAAAATAGGTGTGGGACGTCAGGTATAGTGACTTTTGGACGAATCAATCAAAACATGTGGTAAAAGTACATAAACAAAATAGTTATAAACAAAAAAATTATCAAAACTTTTCAAAAAAAGTCGCTGAGACCTATAAAAAGTAAAAAAAATCACAAGTTATTTTTATCCTGAAAAAGTATCGAAAATATTATAAGTTATTTTATATAAATACCTGAAAAGATTATTTTTGGATCTGAATTTCTTCAGAGTCCAAAATACGAAAATAAATATGGAAAATATATTATAAGTTCAAATAATAAGTATAGAGAAAAGAAATGTTAAAAGTATTATAAGGATACAACTCTCGTTCAAACGGCTAAGTCCCGTCAAGAGACTTAGCGAACCTAAAAGAGAAAATAATTTCTTACATGAACTAAAGTCCCTGAAAGAAATACAACGTTAAATATAAAATAATAGCAATAATTCGTCTAAGTCAGTAGCGACGAATTAAATGCTGAAATAAATCAGAAATTTAACTAAGTTAAAAAGACCTGAAAAATAAAACAAAAATGGCGGCGGTTTAGTACAAACCGACAAAGTTTCGCTCTGACACTTTGTCAAAAATTCCTGTAAGAGAATAGGTAATAAGGTAAAAATAAAAGACGTTTTTTATTTGAGTCTCTAGGAACTTAATCAACCAAAGGGTCTCGACTTGCCAAGGAGGCTGGATCTGCGGACATATCCTGACCAGATCTAGCTTGTTGGCCATCGTACACCTGTATTTATTCATGAAAATCTAGGTCAAGTTCCAACCGTCATTAACGGTCTTTTTGACCGTTTTTTGATTGGACTTGCACGATAGCCAATGCTCAATTTCGGAAATTACCATTGGCTGCAATTTCGTTGCATTTTGACCAATGACAATTCCGAAGTCGAGCAACAAATTTGGGAATTACGATTGGCTGCAATTACTGTTGCCATTTGACCAATCGCGAATTCCGAAATTTGCCATTGGCGACAAGCATATGTTAGGATTTGCACAGATTTGTTATATATTGAACCGGTAGTTGTGATTTGTGACGTACGTATTACTTTTTCCAGAGCTAGATTGAATAGTATACAGGAGAGTGGGTCTCCCTGACGTAGCCCGTTATTTGTTTTAAAAGGTTCAGAGAGTTCCCCCTGAATTCGTACTCTACATTCAACTTTTTCAAGGGTTAGTTTGGTTAGACTTGCCAACTGATTTGGTACTCCTAGGTCTATCATCGCCTTAAACAATTCTCTAATATTTACAGAGTCGTAGGCTGCCTTGTAGTCTATAAATATGTGGTGCGTGTCTACACCATGTTCCAGTGTTTTCTCTAGAATTTGTCTCAGGGTTGAAATCTGATGAATTGTTGACTTACCACCTCTGAAACCAGCCTGGTATTGTCCTATTATTCGCTCTGCATATGGTGCCAAACGATGGCATAGTATATTGGAAAATATTTTATACGCTGCATTTAGGAGCGTAATTCCTCGATGGTTAGAGCATTCAAAGATATCTCCCTTTTTGTGTATGGTGCAAAGTATTCCAATATTCCAATCACTGGGAAGGGACTTCTGTATCCATATTTCTTTTATAAGCTGCTGTAGCACTATTATGATATCGTGGCCACCTTCTTTATATAATTCCGCTGGGAGATTATCTATTCCAGGTGATTTGTTTCTGGCTAGTTTGTTTACAGCGTCTTTAACTTCCAGGATCGTTGGTGGATCCTCCTACCCTCTCGTCTGCTCCGCTTACCTCACAGCTTTCGTGTTCCGGGTTTTCTGCTTCTTCCTCTATATTAAGTATCTGGTTAAAATATTCCGTCCATCAGTTTAGTACGTCTGTTCTTGTTGTTAATAGATCGCCATTCAAGCTTCTACATTGATTTGTGTTCTTGGCCTTGAATTATTTTCTGTTGATGTTAACGTTCTTATAGAATGTTCTGAATTCTTTCTCTCTGTTGAGGTTTTCTATATATTGAAGTTCCTTTTTTAGGTGGTTTCGTTTCTTCATTCTGTGTATTTTCTTTTCTTCTCTTCTCTTTGTCTGGTAATTCTCTATACTTGTTCTAGTTCGGTGGGTAAGCATTTTTGCATAGGCTTCATTTTTTTCTGTGTTGCGTCTTTGCATTCATCGTCAAACCAGTGATTTTTTCGGGTACAAGTTTCTGTTCCTATTTCATCTTGTGCTGCTGACTCAATATCTTCCTTTATCCTGTTCCAGTAGGAGTCTATATCTCTCTGGTCTTCTTCTTCTATTGATGTTGCAAGGCTCGGGAATATTCGGTGCTGATATGCGGTAACTTCTTATTGAATTCGCGTGGTCGAATATACTGGATTCTAGCGGTCATTTTACTATAACTCGCGTATCGTGATTATTGATACAAAGTACATCTTGAAGTGATTTCAGCAAAAAAATATACTCCCATGGAAAATATCCATTATGGTGTGCTTTTCGACAGATTCCTCCTGAACTATTACGTATTTGCAGTGAATAAATGAAAAAATCAAAATGAAACTTAAAGTTATTTTATTTATCTTTGAGACTGCCCACCTTCACTAGTAAGTGGCGTGACAGTAATATAACTCCGGAATTTAAAAACTGACAGAGACAATATCAAAAGTTGTTAAATAGGTCTGTTGTAATATTATCTACCATCCCTAAACTTTTTGAACTAATTCTAAACAAATATTTCACTTGGTATTGCAGAAATCTCTTGATTAATGAGCAACATGGATTTAGGCAGGGTAAATCTACGTCTACAAATCTTGTTTTGTATCATGACTAAAGGGCTTCTGCTGAAGCAAGTCTACCCGTTTATGAGCAGCTAGATAAAGTATTTTTTTATGTACTGGTCTTTTTCAGTCCATCATCGATGAGTTGGGGCGTTATTAAGAAGAAATATATTTTCCATATACATTCACACCGCCTCTTTGTATTTTCCTCTCCCATCTTTCTAAAAGGTATATTTCTGATTTATTAAAGCACCCATGTTTCGCATGTGAACTGTTGGCCTGATAACTGTTTGGTAAATTCAAGTTTTTTTTGTAAATTCAGATTTCATAAATAAGCGTAATGCTCCATATTTTTTGTTTCCTTATGCTATTCTTGCCTTTATCTCCCGTTCCTCATGTCGCTTTTCATCTAATTTTACACCCAGATAAGTAAATTCTGAAACTCTTCTTTCTCCTTCTACTTCCAATGTCAAATTATCTTCTTTTTCTTTATCTGTTTATCCCAGTGTCATGTATTTTGTCTTTTCCTTATTTATTATAACCCCAATTTTTTTGCCTCTTATGATATTGTTCATTTCTTTTTATTTATTTTTTTACTTGTCGTTATTAGTGTTAAATCTTCTGCGAATGCTATACACTGATGGCCATTTTTAAATATTGTTTCCTGCCTATTTATTTTGCTGTTTCTGATTATTCCTTCCAGTATCAGATTAAACAGTCGTTGATAGTGGGTCACCTTGTCGCAATCCTTTCTTTATTTCAAAAGTATTTGATCTATGACCGTTCTGTGCTGTTTCGTTTGTTGTGTTTTTCATGGTCATTTTTATCATCCTGAAGATTTTACTTGGTAGGCCCATCTCTGTTTCGTACATCTGGTGTCTATTTATCATATCGTAGGCCTGCTTAAAGTCGATATGAACAGAACATATGCTTACACTACTCTTTTATGTTCGTAGCACCTAGTCTGGATTTGTTTTAGCGCAAATATTTGGTCTTCTTCTGCTTGTAGTTCCTTCTCCTATCGGAGGTTGGCTATCATCACAGCTATCCTTACCTTATTGGCGGCTGCTCTAAAAAGATCTACTGAGCTGTAACTATACCACTCTCTTAGGTTTCTCAACCAGGAAATTCTTCGTCTTCCTATGGATTTTTTACCCTTGATTTTACCTTGCATTATGAGCCTTAATATCTCATATTTCGCACCTCTGGTAATGTGTTCTAAATATTCCAGCTTTCTTTGATTGATTGATTGATCCCCAGACGATTGGTCTTAAGGGGACATTGGGCTTATGTATTTTGGCAGGCCGTATATTCTTGGAATTCGGGAATAATTTTTCTCTGGATGTAAGAAGTTTTTTTAACTTCTGGAGGTAAAGTAGACTTATTTATAATGGATTTGGTCGTTTTTTTGCTAGATAGGTGGTGGGGACGCGTTTGTATTCTGTGGAATTGAGAAGTTCGAACATTTTGTCGAATTAATTAGAAGAGTTGAGAATGACGGTGGCATTACCTTTGTCGGCCGGAAGGATGACAATGTCAGGTTTGTTATAAAGTTCTTTGAGGGCACGTCTTTCTGAAAGACTGATATTTGACGGTGGGGGTTTGGAGGTACGGAGACTTCTGGCGACATATTATCTGGCACTGTGGCTTGGTCGGAAGGAAGATGAGAAATAGCTTCTTTAGTTTGACAAATAAATATAAATAAAAACTATTATGCTTATGTTTCGTTGGTCCACTTTTAACCTGATTGTACACATTCTATCTGATATCGGCTTGAAGTCAAATCACTCTGCTTTTCTATATTTTCTGTATCATAAAACCTGTTCCTAAAAATCTGTCTTCCCCATTACTTTTAAAAAATGTATCCCCTATTTCTACCATTTCTGTATCTTATTGTTTTGTTTCTTGTAAACCTATTATGTCTATTGCATATTTTTTTATTTCTCTAATTAATTCTTTAAGTTTTCTCGCTTCATACATTCCATGTACCTGAGTTAGTTTTAATTTTCTTTTTGACTTTACCAAATCATCGCTTTGTCCATTGCCTGTGATAATTTCGTTTCATTGACCTCTGTTAATCGTTTTGATTTGTGCTTTGGTTTTGTGTTTTTTTAACTTCTGGTCTTTATTCCATATCCATACTTCATCTTTTATTTTTTGAATCCTACCTTGACATTTTTTCCTTCCGATTTAACTTATTTGGTCTTCATTCAGATTTTTCTATATCACGTTCAGTTTTGTCACGTTAATTAATGTCATGTCATTAATATATATTTGTTTTCCCTTAATTTCTATTAGTTTACTTTCGTGTTTCATTATTGTCTCTTTTCCGTAGCGTTTAGGAGCTCAATTAAGCAGACTACTTCCAATTTACCATAGGCCTTTAATTAAGAAATCTTTTACATTTTCTTTCATTACATTTTGGTCTTCTGTATCTATTTCTACTCCCTGTTGTAGTATATTATTTCGTATTTTGCCCTTTTCTATTCTATCTATTTTCTTTTTTAAATCTTCCATTTTTTGTTTGGTCTCTTTGTTTTCCTGTTTCAACTTTTCATTTTCTTGTCTGAGTTCCTTTATTTCAGTTTTACTCGCTTTGTTCTTCTCGCAGTTCCCTTATTTCGGTTGTTAGCATATTTAAACTCTCCAGTATTTTTTCCAGTTGTCTATTATTTCCGGGTGATCTATGTATTTTGTTTATTTCTGCTACATTTCCCGTCCTGCGAATCACTTCCTCTTTTCCTTGTGTTATCTTCCGTGATAAGATATAATATCACCAAATAATCGCTGTCCATTTTGTCATGGCAGCATTAAATGGGCACCTCCGTTTCAACCACTCGAAGGTAACTTCACTTATCCACGTACCAAAATTGTTCTTTTTTATTTTCGGGATGTTTTTTTTTAATCTGACAATACCGCCTAGAATTCGGGCAGCATTCCGCTAAGCGTTTACTAGCTTATCTGATAACCTTTTTGCCCCTGTCCAATGTTTCATATCACTCACTTGTACTGTTTATAGTTTAAATTAAATTATAGGAGAAAATTAAATACCATGTTTACTATTACCCTGTTACATATTAGCAGAATAAAAAATTGAAAAAATTTATAGCGGCTTGTGTCTAGCAATGAAAACCCTTACTGCATTTTTATGAAAATGAAGTTTCGGTATTTTAATAAAAAAACATGATGAAAAATATTCTTCTGTTATCTAGATTACTCTATCTCATAATGTTTCACAGTTATATTCAAGAGTAGACAGGCCTACGTCACTCCCTACTTCAGATAAAACCGTTGTAGATAAGCCATTGTGATTGTTGTCGTGTATACATTATGTAATTTATTTTAATTAAAATGTCTATATTTGATTTTAGAAAATGTTTTCGTGCACCATATTACTACTTAGATAATGTACAACGTACTGCTGCATCACTTGATTGGAATGTCATCCCTGAACCTGTAAACGATTCCCCTGGTCGACCTATCCCGGTTACTCTTTTTGCTCGACATGTACAAGAACTTCATGCCGACGGTGACATCGGATTCAGCAAAGAATACGACACTATTCAAAACGAAACTAATAACGATGATAACCCATCTGAACAATCTCAACATCCAGATAACAAACCAAAAAATAGATATCTTAACATCATTGCATGTAAGTATATTTTTTTAACTCTTGTCAGTTATATATCAATAAAGATATAAGAATTTAGCAAAGTCAAATTGCTCGTATGTCAAAGCAATTTTCCCCATTAAAATTAACTGAAATGTCATTAATCCATTTCAGTCTCCAAAAAAACACGTTAGTTGTTTTTCTTAAGTGTTTTTAAATTAGAAAAATGTAATTAAAAGAAGAAACATTTATTTATAAGTAACAAAAAATACATACATACATGTTCTCTAAAAACATAAGAAGAAGTGAAGTGTTTACGGGAGCGCCTAATTTTCGTCAGTGGTCTTGTTTTTTGGTGGTGGTGTTTTTTCGTCACACTTTGCTCATTTTCATCTGCAGATCGTTAAAAAACTGTCCAGGGAGGTTTGTTTCTTCCTCCCTTTCAGAATATTGCGGAAATATGTTAGGCAAGTTTCGTTGAACAACACCAATGCACGACCAGTTGTAACTTTTTCGGGGTGATTTTTACCCACGAACTCTGCAACTTTCTCCCACATTCCCAGGATCTCCTTTATATCTCTTGTAGAGACAACATCTTCCAATTCTGGCTCCTCTTCAAAACTAATTTTTCGTTGAACCACCGTCGTCATCATCATCATCATCTTTGACTCGACAATCCTCTGTGGATCTTGGCCTGCTCTAAGATTCGTCGCCATTCCGTTCGGTTTCTGGCAACATGTTGCCATCTTCTGATTTTTAATATCCGTAAGTCGGTTTCAACTCCATCTAACCACCTAATTCGCGGTCGGCCTTTACTTCTTCCTACAGGTGTTCCTGTGGTTAGCTTTTTAGAATCGTATTTTCTGGCATTCGTATTATGTGTCCAGCCCATCTAAGTCGCTGTGTTTTAATGAACGTTATGACATCTGGCTCATCAAAGAGCTGATACAATTCAAAATTATATCTTCTGCGCCACTGCCCTTGGTCGTTTATAGCTCCAAATATTGGTTGAACCACCGTATGCTGCTGCAAATGTAGTTCGTCTAACTCCTCGGTTGTCAGCTCCTGAGACTGTTCCTCGACAAGTTCGTTCACATCTCTTTCATCCACCTCCAGACCCATGGATTTTCCAAGAGAAACAATCTCATCTACCACTGACACTTCGGGTTCCAGTCCTTCGCAGGCTCTTTCATCTACAGCCTCAGGCCACAGCTTCTTTCATGCAGAGGTTAAGGTCCTTGTTGTAACACCTAGCCAGGTCTGCTCAAATTCTTAGGCATATTACTATGTTAAATTGATCCTTCCAGAACTCTCGAAGGGTAAGGTTTGTGTTCTCCGTCACCTCAAAGCAGCGCCGAAAAATGTGCTTGCTATACAACTCCTGAGGACAAGAAGGATTTGCATGGGTAGGTTGTTTTGCAGTAGATATTTTTTAACAGAAGGGGCAAATACCAAGTTTATCCACTCCACAAAAAATTTCCTGGTGGCCCACGCCTTTAGATTTGCCCTCCACATAACTGGCAGTTTTTCTTTTAAAATCTTATGTGACTTAAAGGCCCTGGGATTTTCTGAATGGTACACTAGAAGAGGTTTGATTTTACAGTCTTCACTCTCATTGGCGCAAAGTAGTAGAGTTTATCTATCTTTCATAGGTTTGTGACCTGGCATCGTCTTCTCCTCTGCCGTAATGTAAGTGCTATTCTTCTCTATATCTTTTTCCAGAAAAGACCTGTCTCGTCACAGTTGAAGACTTGCTGGTGGATGTATCCTTTGGCTTCTATCAGTTCGGGAAACGTTTGGATGTAAACCTCAGCTGCTTTCACATCCGAACTTGCTGCCTCACCATGCCTGACGACGGAGTGAATGCCGGTGCTCTTTCTAAAGTTGTAAAACCAGCCCCGACTGGCTTTAAACGAGTCTTACGATTCATCATTTGTGGAAGTGTGTGGGATCTGCTTAAGTAAATCTTCGTAAATCGCTCGTGCCTTCTCACATAATGATGCTTTGTGTTAAGGTTCCTCCTTGAAGCTGCTTCTCTGTCACCCACACCATTAGTAGTTTCTCCATCTTGTCATGGAGAGAAGTCCGGAGCTTAGAAATTATTGTAACGCCCTTAGCTGGCATTATACCATTCATAACCTTCCGTTTAAGTACAGTACATATCATTGATGTGGTACGCCTGTACATCCTCGCCAACTCAGTTACTCGTACACCTTGCTCATGTTTTTCAATAATTTCACGTTTTAGTTCAATACACATCATCTTCTTCTTCGAACCCATGTTTGTAAAAATAAATGTTATATTGTAATGTACAAAAAGCACAAAACGCGAACCCAACGTATCAATAATACTTCGAAAATGAGGGAAACAAGCAAAGCAGACAGACTGAGGTCTATTGTAAAAATTTACACAGTGTAAATTACACCGACATCGAGAGTGTAATATGGTTAGTATTAGAATCCGAATTTTTGGTAAAGATCTATTACCAGTAAAACTACCTTTTATTTACAAAGCAAATTAGAGGTAGTCAAATAAGAGGTATGAATTTGAATAAAAACCGATTCCTCGTATCTCAAATCTTGCTCTCATCTCAAAGCAAAATATCGCTCGCTCCGCGCTCGTATCTTAAAACACTCGTATATTAGGGAGCTCGTATATCGAGGTACCACTGTATGTAAAATACCCAAACATAAGCAAGAAGGAAAAAGAAGCAAGGATTTATTTAATGTAAAGCAAATTGCATCAATAGGAGTTGGATCAAATGACATCCTTAGAGAAGTATGGATAGTGCATGAAGGAAGTATAGATAGCAGCAGATTTGTTATGAATTATCAGAGTGTGACAAACGCAAGATGATTGGAAAAGTAGCTTTTCATTATCTGTCTACAAAAACGAAGGGGATGTTCACCAAAGTAGAAATTATATTAAAAATTGTTAGGACAGGTATGTGAGAGACTGATAAATTTTATGTGTGGGTGAGGTTGTATCAGGACTCAGTGTTAAGCGTCTAGGGTTGGTATAAGAACATAAGAAAGTTTAGCTCTAGGAGTGGACTGACAAAAAGAATAAAATTCAAAATCAATACATTAGGGGAACTCTAGGTGTCCTATCGGCCGATGTCAAAAAGAGACACATTTAAAGGTGAAATGGAATCACCGAATTAGAAAACTTGCCCGGTATCAAGATCAACATTCTAAAGGGCAGGAAGGCCAAAAAAGATATGGTAAAACATATCTGTGAAGGGGATAAGCCTAGATAAAAACAAATAAAAACATATAATAAGGAAACACGACTGTGTTATGACTAAAGGTAAAGAGCATAATGATTTTGAATTATGTATATCGTCTATTTCATTGAAATTTAATTGATGGAGACGTCCCTCCGATATTATAGATATCAGGTTTCCTTACGTGGTCGGATTATTTTGTTACGTCCATGATATATCAAAAGCCAGTTTATTAAATTTCGTTGATCGTTTTTCTAATATTCGTTTTACACTGATGCTATACTTCTTTTTCTTTTTCGATTAAAAAATGACAATTCATAGGTTTTTACGGTAATCACAAAAGATAAATATTTAGATAATCACAAAAATACTATAACGAAAATTAAACTTACGGTTCGAATTATTTGCACAGATTTATTTAAACACAAATGTTATGTTTTTAAAACTATTCCAATAACTAACCTTTACACAAAATTAACCGGTCATTTTATGGTGACTTTTAAATTTCTTCTTGTAAGTTCTATTCGTTTCTCCGAATCTGCTTTTTACTGTTCCAAATTATTCCAAACATATCGCATGCATTCTACACTATGCTGGGTCACGAAGAAGTTCAGCTCAGGGCTTATAACACTGCCCCTTTCTTACCTCTGACCGTTCCGATCAGAAATTCCAGGTATCTTTTCTCGGTGGCGAAGGCGACAGGTCTTTCTGACCACAAGCCAAGAAAAAACTAACAATCCACTGTAGAGCAGTATCCCTTTGCATTAAAGGGTACACACATTTGGTAATTTGTACGTCAGTCTCTCGAAAAATGACTTGAAAAGTTTCTGAAGATTTTCCAATCTAGGCTTTCAAATGCATATCTTTGATAAAGCTAATTTTCTTATGTTGTGGTAGCACACAATTTGTCTCAAAGCGTATAATGTGCGCCATATGTTCTCGTAGGTTACTCTTCTGGTAGAGGAGCTCTTGGTCACAAACCGGTCATGTTCTAAACGCAGTACTTTACCCACTTTAGGCTGCTGATTTTTCAACTCATGCAATCGTCTGAACATTTTGTTAGACACCTTGGAGATTCCCTTGTTTATGTTAAGGACTTAAGTGACACAATGAGCTATGGAGACATGTCTTGCTAGACATATCTTGTTGTACTTCTATCGTCACACCGAATCTGGTCTTTTTTCTATCTGAATAATTTGATATGAAGTCGTTAAAACTTGGTCGGCAACTAACCGTGTTTTCAGGCTGCATGATCAATTTGAAGAAACTTTCGACCATATAAGTATTTATGAAAATATTTACAAGCCTTCTCAACTAGAAGTTGTCATCTGGTAATGCCGTATGTCTTTCTGATTTTGATAAGATTTTTCTGAAATAAGCGATGACTTTTTCTTGTCCGTCTTAAATCTGAGAAAGAATAATTCCTATCTCAGTTTTGCTAACATCCGTATCCAAAACAAATGTTCCTTCTTGTCTCGAGTAGCTTAGTGAACTAGGTGAACTCAAAGAAACTCTTTGAATGATAAACGTTTGATTGACATTCATCATTCGATATATATTATCTGTCCTCTTCGATGGCGTTTGTTAATAACTTAATCATTCTTTGTATTAATTCTAAACTGAGATGATTATTGCAATAAAATGTCTTCATTTTCATAAAAGTAATTTTAGTCATTGCTGTTCTGTGTTTTATTTATCTGAATGTAGTTGGTCCGTTATATTTACTTTACTTAATCAGTAGACCCATTTGTACCTTTCGGTATTGGGCCGTTTAAAATACAATTCATTACATTATACTATTTGACAGTCTTCTGAGGTGTCCTAGCTCTTAACGAACTTTCTCCATTCCTTCCTATTGGATGCCATCTGTGTTGCTTCCTGCCAAGTCTTACCCTTACTCTGTAGTATCTGCGAGATGTCACTGTTCCATTCTTTAATGGGCCTTCCTCTTCTGTTCTTCCCTATTGGTTTGGCGTCCCACACTCTTTTAACTTGTCTATTATTGTCCATCCGGGTTAGATGTCCGAACCATGGTCCGTTATAGCAGTTCCCAAATATGTAATTTTGTGAACTTTTTCAACGACTCCATGTAATTGAAGCTCTGTGTCTGAATGTGGGTTACGACTAAAGACTAAAAATTTGGTTTTGTATGAGTTTATTGTCCATATTCTGAGTATTTTCTACGCCATTACTTACACCATTACTGATACAATATGGCCTAAATATCTAACTTCTCCACGAAACATGTGACACTTCTTTGAACTCAGTTTTAAATTAGTAATCTTTGGAACACTTCCCTTAGATTCTTGGAATGATCTTCCCAACACAATTATCATCAGTTGGCGCTACAGCCCTTCGTGAGCCTTGGCCTGCTTCAAAACATTCTTCCATCCTTCCCTATCGAGTGTCTGTCTTCTCCAGCCCCTCACTCCAATCTCCCTCAGATCTTCCTGTACATCGTCCAGATATCTGAGTTTAGGTCGCCCCCTTCTTCTTCTTCCGACCGGCCTGTTTAGCATAGTTATTTTAGTGGGATGACTCTCATCCATCCGCATAACGTGGCCCACCCACCTTAGGCGGTTTATTTTGATGGTCTTCACAATATCTGCATCACCAAAAAGTCTATAGAGTTCAAAGTTATATCGCCTTCTCCACAGACCCTGTTCGTTTACTCCGCCATATATGGTCCTCAATACTTTTCTTTCAAAGACTCGCAGTAACTCTTCATCTCGGGTCGTCATTGCCCATGTTTCCGATCCGTATGTGAGCACTGGGCGTATTATTGTTTTATAAAGTTTACACTTTGTTGCTATTGACATACTTCTCGCTCTTAGTTGAGAGCCCAGGCCAAAATAACAGCGGTTAGCCACGCATATTCTTTTTTTTATCTCGTTGGATGTGTTATTTTTGTAGTCTACCAGTGATCCTAAGTAGCAGAATTCTTCTACCATTTCTATCGTTTCGTGTTGCACCTCTAAGTTATTTTGTTGAATTCTTGATATGGCCGGCATATATTTAGTTTTCTGGGTGTTAATCAGAAGTCCGATGTTTTCTGCGGCATTTTTGATACGTGTGAAAGCCTCCACTGCTTCATTTTGGGTTCTTCCAATTATGACGATATCATCAGCGTATGCCATTATTTGTATACTAGGGGTATATATCGTACCTTTTAAGTTTATTTCCGAATCTCTCATAACTTTTTCTAACGCTAGGTTGAACAGCGTGCATGATAGCGCATCTCCCTGGCGCAGTCCTCTGTTGGTTTTAAATGGTTTTGAAACATCCCCTTGTACGCGCACTTTACATTCGACTTTCATCATTGTCATTTTAATTAATTCTACCAATCCTTTTGGTATTCCTAATTCGATCATCGCCGAATATAATTGGGGCCTGTCAATAGTATCGTACGCTGCCTTAAAGTCTACGAAGATGTAATGGCAGTCTATGTCGTACTCCGTCGTTTTTTCTAATATTTGTCTGATGGATGATATGTAATCAATGGTAGATTTATTTTTCAAGAAGCCTCTTTGGTAGGATCCTATTATATTGTCAGTATACCGTGCCAGTCGTTCGTTAAGTATCAGGGACACAATTTTATATGCTGTATTAAGAAGGGAAATCCCTCTATTGGAACATTCAAGAACGTTTCCTTTTTTGTGTATGGGACATATAATTCCAGTATTCCAATCTTCTGGTAACGCGCGTTCTTGCCATACCTGTATTAGTAGTTTGTGAAGGAGGGTTACAAATGTTTGACCGCCACATTTAAATATTTCTGCGGGTAGGTTGTCTGCTCCGGGTGACTTGTTTCTGGCTAGAGACTGAATTGCTTTGTTTATTTCTTCCAAAGTTGGTAGTTCAGTATCCTCCTGTTCTATTTCTATATCATATCTACCTTCAGCTCTACTTTCTCCATTAAGTAGCGTACTAAAATGTTCCTGCCATCTTTCTAGTACTTCCACTCTCTCGTTTAAAAGAATTCCGTTAATTCCTTTCCTGTTTGTGAATTCCTTTATTGATTTGTTGCCGCTTTTTCTGTTTGTGTTTTTGTTTTTCCTCTCGTCTCTTTACTCGATATTCTTCAACATTGCTCCTAGTCCTTCTGTTGATCATTTTCAGATACGCGTCGTTTTTCTCTTTCGTTACTCGTTGGCATTCCTCATCAAACCAGTTGTTTCGCTGTCCCTTGGGTACTTCACCCAGCACTTCCTCTGCGGTCTCTTTGAGCGTGGTTTTCATAAACTCCCAATTTGTGTTAAGTTCAGTGGGATATACCTCACTTCTGGGATGTTCTGATATTTTACGATCTAAGCATATTTGGAAGTTTCTTTCGACTTCAGTACACTTTAATTTATCAACATTATATTTGATTATTTTTGGTTTAGTTTTATCGTTCCTGGCGTTTATCGTCCCAACACAATTACGTCATCCAAATTAACCAATGTCTGCCATGTCAGTCCTCTTAAAACTGTATCCAATAATCTCTAAAGTGTAGAGGGAGCATTACATAGACCAAAAGCAATAAATTGTCTAAGACCTGATTCTATCGATACCACGGTTTTTCGTGGATCAGCTGGCTCCATTCCTACTTGCCAGTATCTACTTTGTAGGCCGAGTAGAGTAGGGAGAACCAACGGGATCAGGAGAGAGTATCCAATGTCTGAGACAAGATTTAATTATCTCTTTTGTTACCGCATTGAGCTGGCGGTATTCAATATAAAAACGTGTGGAACCATCTTTACTAGGAATACAGGTGAGGTCAACAGACTATTAGATGGTTCAATGGCCTCTTGGTTGCTCATATCTCTAATAATTTTTTCAGCTTCCTCTCGTTTCTCAAACGAAAGTCTTGTGCCTTATTTTATTTGTAACTTTTTTTAGAAACTATATTTATTTTTATTCCAAAATTCACTCACAAGATATGATAGGTTGCCTGTTATCGACAGTGGTTGTTAATAATATGTCATTACGTCCATCTCAAATGCTGTCATCTACATGGTATTGAATTAGAGTGTAAAAGTGTTGTTTTGCAGTAATAATCTTGTGACTGGTTTTTGTGTAATCTCTGGTAGATTACTACCTCTGTAGTTTGATGGTAATTGCCTTTCGTTTTGTTTAACAATAAAAATGTAATACCTGTTTTCCATTTCTTTGGTATTTTATATTGTATTAGCTTTGGAACTCGTAAGTAAAACGATTTCTTTTTAGTTATAAATTTGGTAGGGTTCCATTGTTTGGTAAAGACGACTAAAGCCTAATTGTAACACTAGCGCGTTTATGAGAATTTCGGTCGATTACACTCTCTGTTGCTTACGTCATCACTCACAAGATTGCACGAGCAGACATTGATCGCAACCATTTTATATTCAAATCGATATTGTGAAGCGTTTGCATGTGATCCGTGTGGAAATCTAACACTGGTGTATGAGTTTGTTGTTGCATGGTTATCCTACATAATAATAAAGTAGTTGATGTAGTAAACCTTTTATTATGTTTATACTAAAACAATATTTTTTAGACGATCACTCCCGTGTTAATTTGCTGACAATTAAAGGAGAAAAAGTTTCCACTTATATTAATGCCAACTACATTGACGGTTTTCTAGTTGCCAGAGCTTACATCGGAACTCAAGGTCCGTTGCCGTCAACATTTGACTGCTTTTGGAGAATGGTATGGGAACAGAGAGTTACCATAATTGTGATGATTACCAACTTAGTTGAAAGAGGAAGAGTAAGTAGATTTTTTTATTATACCTAGACATATTTAAGATGTTTATTAAATTATAAAAATTTTGTTTTTTTTTTCTCTAAATAAATTGACCTATAGAAATATACAGAAATATAGAGAAAAATACAGAAATATATAGAAATATACAGAATGAGCATTTTATAATAAAATATAATTTATACATTCGCGAAAATTGATTTAGTTAACTTTATGATTTTATAAAAATATCCCTAGACCATCTTACAGTTTTATCATATTCTTATCAGGTCATTGTTCTATTGATTTATCTTGTTTTGGTATTTCCAGAGAAAGTGTGATATGTACTGGCCAAAGGAAGGTACTGAAACCTATGGAATAATTCAAGTAAAATTGGTTAAGGAAGATATTATGGCTACATACACTGTTAGAACTCTTGCAATTCGCCACATGAAAGTAAATGTAAGTAGATCTCTGTTCACATTTCAATTAAGTTTATTTTCTTGATGTGTTATTTGTCGGATTGCATGTACTAACCTGGCTGTTTTAACCAATTATATCAACATAATCTAAGGGACGTCTATATTAATAGGTTTAAATCAATGTTAGCAGCAAATACAAAAATAACTTGATGTTTTTAATCTTTTTTGCTGTTTTGTCGATCATTGTGTCAACTTGGACGGTAATGCTGATAAGAATGGCTATAAAAAATTTAACAAAACTTCAATATGCGTTTTTTGTCTATAATATTATAAAAAGTAATAACGTAATAAGTAATACTTGATTTTTGATGTGTCTATGTGGATTTTTATGTATTTTTTGCAATTGCCAATAATGAAAAGATATCATTTAAATCGTGAAACGCAATGGTGTGCTATCGGGATGCTTCAAGCTGGCAGAAGTCAAACTAACGTTGCTGAGGTCCTATCCATGAACAGAAGTGTCATTAGTCGTTTGTGGTTAAGGTGTCAAGAAATTGTTGAAGTTGATAAACGTTATAGAGGCCGTACAAGGATAACCAATCAGATTGAAAACCGTTTTATTAGATTGCAGGCTTTGCGAGATCGTACTGTAAGTGCATCACAATTACAAATGAGGCTGGAAGAGACCCATCAGGTGTTTGTAAGTGGCCACACCATTAGAAATAGACTGCATAAGTGTAAAGACACACATCGGTTTTAACCGAAGCGTTAAACGCATCGGTGTCCAAGTCGATGCATCATCTATTGAATTATAATGGTGTAAAACATACACAGCGGTTCTGACCGCCTCGTTTTCCAAAGCGGTTTTAAAACAGAGTCGGTTGGTGGTAGATGTCTGGAATCGCATCTGTTTTAAAAACGAGACGCGTTGGGTTTTTATTGTGTTTTGGTAGCTCTGTACACACACCCGCGCGTTTTTGTCTCGATTTTTGAATTTTAGAAATGGCTGGAGAAGTAAAAAACCGACCAGCACTGTGGGATATGAGGAAGAGTGAATATAGTGATAGAGTGCTAAGAAGTTATTTGCTTACTGGATAGTTATTACCAATTTTCCTCTGGTGTTCTTGATTTTCTGCTACGTGTATATCTCTTTGTTAGCCCTTCTTGGCAAATTGCGAGCAACTCATCAAAAATATCACGCGACATCCTAGTAAAGTTAAAAAAATTTTCATCGTCTCGTTGCACTTCAGCAAACAGCGTATGAAAATGGCCTTTTTGTTCCCTTTTTTTTTGATAATTGGATGTATCCACATTCTACGTTTTTGTTGTTTTTTTTTTTTTTTTTTAATTTTCAACGCATGTAGAATACTGACAAATACAATACATCGTCCATCTTGAAAACTCTATCGAACTCTACACAAATCGTGTTTAAAACCACTACCGACTCGTTAAACGCTTCGGTGAGAAACGCTGTGTCTGTCTTTACACGAAGCTACCTTCGGGTTAAACGCTTCGGTTAAAACGGCTGTGTGTGTCTTTACCCTAAAGTAGGGTTAAATGCTCGAAAAGCTGTGAGAGTGCCTGTATTATCCAGAAGAAAACGCACTCATCGACTTCAGTGGGCACAAGAACACGCATTGGGTTAGCCGTGAGTAGGCCTCCACTTTGTTCAGAGATGACTCTTGGATTTGCACCAGATACCAGACGGACAAGAATTTGCACAATCTGATCTGGCAATGCTGAACGATTGACCACCGTGCAGAAGGTTCATAGACAGTAAGGCGGCAGTATATTGGTATGGAGTGGCATCACTCTTGGTGGAAGAACCGATCTCGTTTGTCTGGAACTGTTCCTAAATGCAACAGACTACCGCGATATTATTCCCGAACCTATTGTTGTACCCTTTGCACAACAAGCTGGTCCCCAATTTCAATTACGACACTACAATGCGTGTTCTCATACTGGGCAATCGCCAGATTTAAACCCAATTGAGCATGTATGGGACATATTGGGCAAAGGCGTTTTACAACAAAATGTTGTGTTCAGTACAAGACAGCAACTGTTTGGGGGTCTTTTAATGGACTGGAACAAAATACCGCAGCAAGATATTGACCATCTGATCATGAGTTTGCCTTACATATATGTAGGACAGTAATCAACAACCGTGGAGCTCATACACTATACTAACTTAACGTAAATACTAATTTGTTGGAAGTTAGGGTCAACAAAATAGTTTTTGTTTTGTTTTTTTTTACCATTTTTTGACTTATGGAGTTCCCTTTTAATTTTCTTAAGAGCTATTAGGATAATTCTAAGACATAATATTTATTATATATTATTCGCGACCGTTGATTATAACTTTTTATTAAAAATATTTGAAACAATTTATTTGAAATCCTTCTGTAATCTCGCGTTTTGTTTTTGTCCCCTAGATTATTTTGATATAGATATATATATATATATATATATATATATATATATATATATATATATATATATATATATATATATATATATATAAGGTGGTCCAGAATTATGTACATTAATTTCTAGAGCTCATAGTACGTCCAAAAATAAGGGTACTTCTTTATGTACCCTTTTTTTATAAAACTGAATAATAAGGGAGATACAACCCTTTAACCTTTTCACTGCGGCTAGTTATAAAAGTAGTATGGTTTCTGGTACGGCTGTTTCATGCCCGTGCTGATCAACACGGTTGCCGCAGTCAGTCGATGAAGTACTATGGCGTATAAATACGGTTCGCGCAGTGTATCAATACAGTCTATTCAGGACTGTATTTACAATTTAGTAGAACTAACAAGTAACTATAAATTTGTTGCTGTTAGATTTTTGAAAAATAAAAAAAATTAAATATACTGAAAAATTATCATTATTTTATTTATCATTAGTAATTGTAGCAACAAGGTAAAAAACTACAAACAAATGGTACACAAAACATTCAAATGCAAAATATAAATAAAAGTTTTGACTACATTAAAAGGAAAATTTAAAATTTGTTATACAATTGTATTTTTTAAAACATGGCGTAATGCATAGAGGCACATTACAGGCTATGTCTTTTTTTTAGGTCTGTATCAAAGATTTTAATGTCAGTATTAGACCCAGTATAAATGATAAAGTCTAAATTGTAGCCTGTCTCGCAGTTACATAAAACGTGGAATTTAATTCCAAATCTGTGCCTTTTAGAGGGTATATACTGTTTAAATGCTAGCCTTCCCTTATAAAGCATCAAACTTTCGTCGATACAAATGTTTCTGAATGGATACAGAAATCTACGAAAAACGGTCTTTAAATGATGTATAACGATTCGCAGCTTAAAAAGGGAGTCTTCTTTGTCAACGGTATTGTTATCTGAAAACGTAACAACGACAATGTAAGGAACGACAAAGCTAGAAAACAATACTCTTCATCCACATCAGTGTCTTTCCAATTTGTTGCGACACGAGAATTTTGTTCAATATCACTATGTTCCACAACGAATTTGTAAAATTGTTAATTTCAACAACCATTGCTTTTATAAAAGTCAAAGAAAAAAATGTTTTGAAACTACTTAAAACACTTGGACTACTTTTAAAATTTTCATTCAAACACTATGATGTATTGTCGTTAAAATTATGAACTGTTGGTTGTAGATCTCCCTTTTCCCATTTATATAACGGAATCTTTTCACGTTTACGACGTTTAGCTTGTTGAAGAGAAGTAGATTCCAAAGTTAAAGCACTATTTTCACTAACCTGTGTTGATGATGGTAGAGTCTCTTCATTATCATTTTCTTCTCCAGATTCATCACTTTCTGCATCAGATTCTTCAAGAATACACTCATTCTCACTGTCACTTTCCATTAAAATTTCATATAGTTCACTTTCGCTAAGATATTTGCGTATACGAGCCGTTTCACTCAGCAATTGTTTTTATTAGTCAATAATGTATAAGAAATTTAAATTTAAGAATCACCCACTTATTTTTGTAAAAAAATACACTACTATTAGTACAGAATGGTGTATAACACTATGATCATAATAAAAATAGACGCTGCACGCAACCCGGAGGAGAGATGCAGAATTCATTTATGGCTTAAAAGAAATAATCTTAAGATTATCAAGTCTGTAGTTTACGTCTTCTTTGAATATTCATAAAATATTATTATCCTAAAAGGTTTTTCAAATGGTCAAGTAAATTATAAATTCTTTACATTATAGAAATAATCCAAAAAAATATGTTTTGACAACAATAAGTCTTTCATTTCGGTCCAACTTATATAATATTAAAATATTTATATCGTAAATTTCAGGTAGTAAATAAAAATCTTTTAACAATACCCTACAATATGACAAGCTGTCTCGAACCGTCTTTGCTATTAGCTAATTAATGCAATAGGTAATAAAATTATTTCAATTTGAATATTTCTTACCTGTTAACCATTCCGGGAAATTTGATAACAATTCTATTGTATTTACTAAAACTCATAATTCGACAGTTTTTTTTTTTTCATATTTTTCAAATAGGTATATCAGCAGCTGTAATTCACACAATTAAATTCTTAAAGAAAATAAATTAAAATACGCTGTTAAAAACGATCGTACATAAATACGGCGAAAGAGAATCCTAAGATTTTACAAGTAAATCCCTGTGGTGCGTGCCTGTGTAAAAAGGTGCGGATTTGTACGGTTCCCGCAGTGAAGCATAAAATTTTTAAATATATTGTAAATTTTGATATAACATGCTTAACTCTTTTCTATAGGCAACATACAATACGTAAGCAGTATCTGATTCATACGGTTTCCGCAGCGAATGCCGAAAAAGGGTATGCGTATTTAGCCGGTTCCCGTTGTACGGGCACGAAATTATTTTACGTGTATATCCGGTTCCCGCAGTGAAAAGGTTAAAGGGGTGAATTGAAATTCTTATTTTTTCAAGTATCTTCCAAACGGTTTTAAATACGGAGTTCATATTTTGGGAGTGATTATAAGATATTAGGATAATTAATTTCATGTCACCACCTACCACATCCTATATTAATACAGGGTAGTTTTGGAGGGTAAGTGGGGGTTATTGCGTCACATGTTTTTTAGTTTTTACATATTTTAAAAAAATATTTTAAAAATTGTTTCCTTAGACTTTTCTACGCAAAAAAGGTGCTCTTGTAATATTTCGATAGATATCACCGTTTTCGATTTATTTAAACTCGAAGGTATACATGTATTTTATTGTAATCGTTACATTTCTTAATATTCATCAAGTATGCTTTGGAATTGACACTTGTGTTAGCAATAATATTACAAATTAATGGAAAACTTAATTAATACTTAACATTTAATTAATGGCGAAAATAATATTTCACAACAACTGTTCAAAATGTCCTCCATTTTGTTGAATACATAATCTAATTCTTTTATTTAGCGAACGCATTAATCCATTTAATGTTACTGGATCGTTTTGTAAATCGGTAAATACTTATTCAATTTTGTCTCTTAACTCATTTACTGTATTAATTGGAGTGTTATACATTTTGAATTCAAATAACTCCATACTGTAAAGTCCATTGGATTAAGATCACAACTACGAGCAGGCCAATGAATCGGTGCATCCGCACCCCGGCCTATCCACCTATCAGGGAAATGTTCATGTAACCACCTTCTACAAATTCTTGTGTAATGTGGTGTAGCACCATCATGCATGAAAAACATGTTTCTTTGTATTTGTAATGGAATATCTTCCAAAATATCATGTAAAATATTGTCTAGAAAATTGTAATACATGTTACCATTTAAATTTCCGGGAAAGATGTGGTATCCTATGAAACTATTTCCTAAAGTAGCTTCCCAGACGTTTATCTTGAACGTGTGTTGGAAGTGAGTTTCCATTGTAGCCCTTGGATTTTCTTCAGTCCAGAAGTGCATATTTCTAGAATTGAACATACCTTGTCTTGTAAATGTGGCCTCGTCTGTAAACAGAATGTTGCTTAAAAAATTTGGTGCAGTTTGAACTTTATTTTGCAATACTTCACAAAAATCAACTCTAAGTGTCATATCGTCAGGTAACAATTCCTGCACCTGTCGATAGTGGTAAGGATGTAATTGCTCTTCATGCAGAACTCTTAAAACACTTTGATGGGAAATATTCGTTCTTAATCCTAACCTGCGTGTACTTATGGGGTCATTTATTACAGCATCCAATATTTGCTGTTCAACGCGAACATTTCTTGCTTCTCTACGACGACCACCATCTGTATTCCTTCTTTGAAGACAACCGGTTTCTCTCAGTCGTCGTTCAGTACTTACAAAAGTCCTGGCATTGGGAATATTTCTGGTCGGATACTTTTCTCTGTAGCGTCTTACAGCGGCAGCAGCATTTCCCGAACATTCCCCTAATACTAAAAGTATGTCTGTCATCTCAGAATTTGAATAGTGTGCCATATTGCGGGCAAACAAATTTAAAAATATAGCAAAAGAGACGTGTTAAACAACTTTCACTGTCGAGTACAATAAAAGTGTAGATAAAATAATTTAATTGTTATTAAACGTCACTGACAATTTATAGACTACTTGAGATTAAAGTGTTGTTGCTAATACAAGTGTCAATTCCAAAGCATACTTGATGAATATTAAGAAATGTAACGATTACAATAAAATACATGTATACCTTCGAGTTTAAATAAATCGAAAACGGTGATATCTATCGAAATATTACAAGAGCACCTTTTTTGCGTAGAAAAGTCTAAGGAAACAATTTTTAAAATATTTTTTTAAAATATGTAAAAACTAAAAAACATGTGACGCAATAACCCCCACTTACCCTCCAAAACTACCCTGTATTAATATAGGATGTGGTAGGTGGTGACATGAAATTAATTATCCTAATGTCTTATAATCACTCCCAAAATATGAACTCCGTATTCAAAACCGTTTGGAAGATATTTGAAAAAATAAGAATTTCAATTTACCCCTTTAAAGGGTTGTATCTCCCTTATTATTCAGTTTTATAAAAAAGTGTAAATAAAGAAGTACCCTTATTTTTGGACGTACTATGAGCTCTAGCAATTAATGTACATAATTCTGGACCACCTTGTATATATATTATAAGAAAATATTGTTTTACGTACATTTTCAGTGCTTTAATCAACAACGATTAAGCTATCACCCAAATCCATAAAATACCAACAATAAAGTAGTTTAAGTTTTTTATTTATTTTATCCCACATTCAGATCAGATCTGTGACTATCTGTTTCTAGAAAGTTCAAATCATCGGTCTTATATAATTTAAAAATATAGTTATGCAAAAAAATAAGGCAAGATAAACGATCAACAAACTTTACTTTTATAAAAGTATATATTAGAAAATATCATGCATACAGGGTGAGTCATGAGGAACTGTACACACTCCTACCACGTATGAGGCTCCTATGGGAAATAACAAATGACCATTAAAAGTATCTGCTCTCATTGTTTAATAATATACAGGGTGAGTTGTGAATTTTGACTAAAATTTCTATTCGTCATAACTTTTCATTCAACAGTAAGTTCAATGTGCCTCGTATTTTGGTCAAACGTTACACTACCTAATCAATTTTTCCTCATATTACTTAATTTTTAATTAAAAAATTCGATATGACTATGAATTAAAAGTTTAGCAAAGCGAACCATCGATGTAGAAAATGTAACTTTTCTTGCAAAAAATTTTTTTTTGAAAATCTATTTTATTTATAAGTATTAATACTTTTATAACTCGTGCTTTACATTTTAAATAATAAAATCTTTTTGCCAGGTTCCAGAAGGTACAAGTTGTTTTGAATAATATGAAACATCATCCTGTATAATATTTGTGTAGTAATTCATCGTTTTTGTCGTTTTATTAAAGCCTCAAAATTATATTTTATTATTTTATTATTATTGTATTCATTTTTCTCAAAATGAAAGGCTACAGTACTAATCAGCTTTATTTTTGGGTTATTTAAAAATAGAATTAACATGTAAAATAACCTGCATTCAATCTGTGGTTCAGTTTGCCAAACCTTCAATGAATGATCAAATTTGATTTTTTAAATTAAAAATTAAGTAATCTTGTTGGGAAAAAATAAATATGCCATTGTATTTGCCTATTTGTCTAATTTATAGAATTCTTATAAGAGTTTTAAAAACACGTACACAGGGTGAACTTTTTTCTATGAACCAAATAAACTAATTTTTTAAAAGCTGACCTTTTTTTATTATTTAAACTGAAAAAAAAACAACTCCGGTTTGTTTGTTAAATGTTAAATTAAAATTTTGTTCAAAAAAATTTAATTTTGCAAGAAAAGTTTACATTTTTACATGTATGGTTCACCTCGTTAAACTTCCGTAGTCAAATTTAATTTCTTTAATTAAAAATTATACGAATTGAAATTTCGGTCAAAATTCACAACTCACCCTGTATATTCTTAAACAATGGGAGCAGACACTTTTTAATGATTATTTGTTATTCCCCATTGGGGCCTCCATGTACAGTCCCTAATGACTCACCCTGTATATTTCTCCCTATATACTAGTCTGTAGAGGACTATGACAAATACTACATAATATGGCCTTAAATTTTTTTCTGTTGAGCATTAATAACAATCATAGGTCCTAGACTCGAGACCCATTAATTCATTATTCTCGTTTGGCTTCTTCCGCTGTTCTTCTCCAATCTTCTCTACGTCACATCTCCCCCCCCCCTTCCCCGACTGACTGCATCACTCTCAAATCCTCCACTTCCTGCATCTTTTGCTTACTTGATTTACTTCTTGTACCTCCTGTCTGCTGTCACAATCACAGGCTTATTGCCTTTCTACGTTCAGTTGTTCCTAGAGAACTCAACCCATGTAACAATAATCTTATTTTCTTCCCGAGAATCCCCCCTCCCTATCTTTACATTAGTCTTCAGGGAGCGCTAATGCCTTTGCGTTGAGATCACTTTGTTCGCGTTGACAACGCTACGTATAACTTAATACGCGCTATGTGCAACGCGTAAACTGCGCCTACTAAGGCGATCGGCCGCACTAGCCACGCTTGTCGCCGGGATAATGCGGCCTCGCCGACTCCAATGTCGTTCGTACAATTTACTCTGTGTAACTCATTGTAACACTTAGAAAAATTGATGGTAAGACACTATGGGACAGACCTAGAAGTACAGATATACGACGTAGATGCAAGGTGAAGAACATCAAGAACTGGGTAAGAAATAGAAGAGTAGAATGGAACGATCATATAAGCCGAATGACAACAAATAGAGTAGTAAAGACGGCAAGAGACGGTTCCCCAATAGGAAGACGATCAGTAAGAAGACCACGAAAACGATGGAACGACAACTTACTGGAGGCACATTGAAAAACAGACAGAGTCATGTCTATATAAAAAGAAGAAGAAGGTAGTCCCATTGACCGTTTGGGCCGACGCTAACGCGACGGCATTAGCGCTAGTATAACAGTGTCCTTAGTTGAAACGTTAATCATCTTCTTTACCGCACTGCATACCTTTCTAGCTTCATTAAGATTATACATATTTTTTGTATGAGTCTCTTGTTTCCTTGTACCTATCACTGTTTTTTCTTGTATCTGTCTGCATAATTTCTTGTCACAAAACATTTATTTTGTCTATGGTTTCCTTGTATTCATCAGCAAACCATTCCCCATTCCGATTTTTATTTTTTACTCCTGCATGATTACTTCGATTATAGTCTTTGTCTTCTTCCAACTTTCGCCAACAGGAATAGAACTTGATTCACGACCAAGTCCCACCTGCAAATTCTCAGTCAGTTGTTCTTAATATTACGATGTACATTCTGGACCATTTAACTTTTGTAAAGTCAACTTATTTTTCTTACATCATTCACGACTAGCTTCTCTTAAAATTTACTCTTTAGTGATGTGAATAGCAGTTTGGAACACGTAAAGTTTGTACGTCCATTACAAATCAAGAATTCCTTCTAGACACCAAGACGTGGTCAATCTGATTCATCATCCTACTTTTTATCACCAGCCTGTTAGTCACTGCAAGTGGTCCAAGAAGACATCTATTTTCAATAATTTCTGTATACAAGCTACGCTCCAGCCACTTTTATCAGCTTCGCCTGAATCTTCAGCAGAAGTAGGCCCGAAAATAATGGATGTGTTTAATTTTGCACAATCTTGTCACCCTAAGACATTCTTTCTCATTTTACTGGAAGTAATGAATTCTATTTCTTTTAGTACTATTTTATTTTCTGATCCACTTAAAATAAAGAAAGATCCCGCTTGTAATTCTTGTTCTTATTTTCAGTTTTGGATTCCATGTGCAACTGTTATTATTTTGCCAGGTTGGAGCATAGTTCTAATATTTCATGTATCATCATCATCAGTGGCGCTACAACTCTTCGTGAGTCTTTGCCGCGTTTACTATTGCCTTCCATGTTTGTCGGTCCTGTGCCAGTAATTCCCATTGTCGCACTCCCATTTTCTCTAGATCTTCTTTGACTACATCTTTCCACCTTTTTCTAGGCCGCCCTACAGACCGTCTTCCATCTGGCCTTTCCCAGAACACATTGTTTATAGGGCGATTGTCGTTACTGCGTATCACATGCCTTGCCCATCTGAGTCTATTGGCCTTTATATATCTGACTAGATTGTTTATTCATGTATATTTCATGTAGCCAAAGTTAATTTCACTCGTTGCTTTCAATTTCGAATTCTAAAAAGTCACCAGGTCTATTGCCAAAAAATCCACCCTGATTTCGAGGCTCATTCGTTTATGTTCGTTAGAAGTGGTTGTTTTCACTAGCAAGGTTGTTAGCCCCACACCTAATCTTTAACCTGGAGGGCAGGAGTCTTTTTACGTCTACCATTGCAATACCTGCCTCTCTATGGTCAGTTATGTGACAGAGAACCCTTTAAGTTTAAACCACTTTTGGCTCCACTCGAGTACTGGTGACGTGGCCGCCCAGGAAAAGATCATACTTCCCAGTTTGAATCGGCCGTGTTCCGCTACCTCGGGTCTCTCACGCCCTGGGTAACAGGATCACAATGTGTAGGTACTCGAGCTGTCTTGGGTCTAGACTCCAGTATAATACCAACAAATATATCCTAATTCTTATAAAAGTGTCCCTAGATTCAGACGGTGTCGTCATGTAAATAAACAAACTTTGTAACCAGATCGATAGAGATGGTGATAATCAAATTGTTTGCGTAATTCATACAAACTTCTGGCAATTACTATAGAAACAAAATTTGGTGATGGAGTAGTAAAACACGTGACTATCATTCTTATGGGCCTGTATATGAATCTAAATTACATTTTATGCAGTATAGACATAGTATAATATAAAGGTAAAACGGTGTAACAAAAAATAAAAAAAAGTTTCTCGTTCTGGGATTCGATCCCAGGTCCATAAGAATAATATCCGCGTGCTTTGCAACAATTCATACAAATTTCTTGCAACCAATGTAAAATCTATCGAACCAGTCAATAACACCAGTATTCAGTTCAAAGTACATTACCGCATATCACCCACCAAGCACATCTAAAACAAATGATGAAGAATGGCAAACAGTTAAACTTAAAAAAAATAGATAACTGCTGGCTGAAAACACCAACAGAAAATAAATTTAATGTATTAATTAATGAAAAAGCAGAAACCGAAGAAACAAAAAACAGGAAGAAAAACCCCACGGATATTTATTACCATTGTTAAAAACATCCAACAGTTAAACCCACTATTAAACACTATAGCCAAAGACAAACATTTAATCAGAGTATGGAATGAAGACCAAGTCAGGTTAGAGCCCAAACAAATGAAATATACGACAGTATATTAAAAGCACTGAGAAAAAAAAACGAATATCATACATATGGCAAGAAGCACGACAAATCCTTTAGAGTATTGATTCGGCACATTTATACCACAGTGCAAATACAAGCATTTAAAAATGAAATAGAGAGACAAGGAGATATCGTTCTACAAATAACGAATATACTACAAAGAACTACAAAAAAAACCCTGCCCCTGTGGACTTAAAAATGGAAGAAAATACTAAAAAAATTTATAAGATGGAATATTTATTCAACACCAAAATGATGTTTAAGTTCCAGCACTAAAAAGAGAATTAATCCACAAGGAAAATAATTCCTGCAGCTGGCTGTATACCACGTATCACAAAAAGAGGTTAATCTTTGTATGTGGGTATATTTTATTTTATAAAAACCCTTAAAAGGGCAACATTAAAAACACGAACGTTTTCGGAACAACTGTTCCATCATCAGGTTAAAATACAGGTTACCATGCCTGAGCCACCAAAATATTTGGGTAAAAACCCTTTAAAATGTATTGTGTTACCAAAGATTGTACATGATGTTGATAATATTATATGATGTTTAATATTTTAATTAAATTTTACTACAGGTAACATACACCCATGCTTAAGTGAGTTCCAGTGTCCGGAGAGTAAACCTCTTCAAACGGACTTCAGAGTTACCAGCTGAAGTAATTTCTTTACCTCCAAAGGATGAGACTCTGTTGCTTTTCCGGGTAAACAAGAGTTATTTTCCCATTGGCACCGGGCCTTGTATACAAAATTTGTAAGAGAATACTGTCAGTTGAACCTTGTATCATGGTAGCTGGTGTAGAGATTTTAATCTTCCTGTTATAAATTAATGTTCCTTCAGAGGAAGAGAACAGACTCCTAGATGTAGATATTTATCTTCTTTTCGAATGTTTCTTCTTATTTTTCTTGTTTTATTGTATCGTAATAATTTAATATATTAAAAATTACCTTTTCTAGTTCAAGAATAAGAAGAGGGATATTTCAGCTGAAAAAACTGTCTACCAATATCATTACACTAACTGGCCAGATCATGGAACTCCCGACCACCCATTGCCAGTTATTAATTTTGTTAAAAACTCTTCTTCGGCAAATCCACCTGATAGCGGACCCATTATTGTACATTGCAGGTAACTTAAAAACCATAAAATTATGGAATGTTAACACAAACAAGCATGCATACATACATAGAACTATGGAGTATATAAAAAAGTGTTTATATAACAAGTGATGCATATCAAAAATCTCCATAATTTACAATTATTTTCGATTATAGAGGGTCGGTCATGGCAACGGAATGAACCAAAGATGTGTTTTAATGGTACACCCTGTACATTAAACAATTTTTGAATATATTTTTTTGTATTTTAGCCTTGGTTTAGAACCTTGAGCCATGAAGAGTTTGTATAAGGTTTTATAGGTCTTAAGTTAATAATTTTCGAAATATTTACAGTTTTATTGAGAAAAATTGTAATACTAATGGGCTGTCGATTAGGTTTCCAAGTTAATAAAAATGTAAATGACATGTCAAAGTTTTTCTAGTGTAGTGTCATTTTTAAATAATTTAATATCTTTCACATCTAGCGCTACAATATACAGTGCAGTTACTATTTTCGAATACAAAATTTTCTCTTTTTTTTTAAACTTGTTAATTTGTAATATGATGAGTTATTAAATTCAACTAGTTTTTACTATAAAAAAAAACGTATATAAACGTATAGCGTACGTTTTTTTAATCTTTGATATTTTGATTTAAAAAATATCTACAAAACGAAACATGCTGTATGTACAACCTCATACCAAAATAACGGTTGTAATATTTTCTAAAAAAACAATACTATTATACAGGGTGTTCCATTTAAAAGAAATGAGAAAATTTTGTATTTGAAAATTGTGATTATACTGTATGTTGTATGACCAGATTTCAAACATATTATTTAAATCATGACACTACACTAGAAACACTTTGACATGTCACTTACATTTTTATTACCTTGGAAATCTAATCCATAGCCCATTAAATATTGATACCTGATATATTTTAATATACAGGGTGTTCCATTTAAAAAATACAACTTTGGTTTGTTTGTTCTGACTGGCTCTGTCTAATCGAAAATAATTTTAAATTACAGAAGTCTTTGATATACATCAGTTTTGTTATAAACATTTTTTATATACTCCATAGTTTAGCTGTAACAAAAGCGGACCCGAGGTTTGGCACACCCTGTATATTTGTACGTTTAGTATTATTAACTAATTTATTGTTAACAGTGCTGGAGTTGGTCGAACCGGAACTTACATAGTGCTGGACGCTATGCTTCGCCAAATTAGAACCAGAGGCGAAGTAAATATCTACGGATTCTTAAAGCATATTCGGGCACAGCGGAATTTCCTAGTTCAAACAGAAGAACAGTACATTTTTATCCATGACGCACTTGTAGAAGCCATTGAATGCGGTGAAACCAACATATGCAGGGAAAACTTTCCTAGATACGTATCCGCCCTACAGAACGTAAATTGTGAAGAGAAAGATGAGTTATGGAAACCCCTTGATGCTCAGTTCAAGGTAAATATTTACATTAACTCATTAAAACCCAAATCATTGTTTTTTTTTTTAATTTCAAAATTTTACTTATACATAATTATCGGTAATATTGTTCTTAATATTGAAATATTCATGAAATTTTATGTCTTTACATTTTTTAATTTTGATCCATCCTATAAATAGATCACTGGGCGTTAGTACTATTATAATTGAAAGTACAGTCAAAATCACAACGACACCGGCTATAACGTACAATCGGATATAACAAACAAAATAGTAGGTCCCATAAAATGACATACAAAAAACGTATTTATATTGCTTATAATGAACAAATCGGTTAGAGCAAACTTATTTCTTGGAACACTAGCAGTTAAAATATTGGTTACAACGTACAATTTCAATTATGACATTTTTACACACTGTATAATAAATAAATAATTATAACCAACGCATGATGTAAATGACAGTAGATACAATGTTCAATATAATATTGTTTCCAAGTTTAAAAGTGCTATCCTGTAAAGTTATGAAAATGGACATTGTAGTGTTGTATTTCTCACAGGTATTACCGATATTTACTACCACGAAATAAGAAGTAAGGATTTATGATTTATTTATGGTTATAGTACATCCGGGCAGGCATCTACACTTGATTACTTGTCCTTTAGACATTTAGACCTCCCAAGATGGGTCCATTGTATTACAAAATTTTCGGTTATTCGGATATTTTTTTCGGATTCCGGTTATTCCGCGAGTTCGATTGCCCGGTAATTTAAAACGTCACGCTCAACAATTGCTGGAATGATAAAACGGCGAGAGAAAATTATTATGCAATTTAATAAGTGGGAAAAAGGAAAACGCGTTCGGTCATCAAATCACAGTGTCATTGAAAGTGCTTTGCTCGATTGGTTCAAACAACAACGCGCAAACAATGTACCCGTGAGTGGGCCGATGCTTCAGGTAAAGGCTGACGCTTTCGCTGTGATTTTGAAGAAGGATTTGAAGTGTAATGCTTCCTGGGTTCAACGTTTCCGAGCTCGCCACAATATTGTCCATGTCCATCCAAAAATTGCAGGTGAGTCAGCAGTTGTTGACAGATCAATTACAAATGACTGGGTTGAAAATGTGTGGCCTACACTCAGGTTCGGCTATAGCGATGATGAAATTTTTAATGCTGACGAGATGGGGTTATTTTTTAGACTGACACCTGATCACACGTTAAAGTTTAAAGGGGAGAAATGTTCCGGTGGTAAACTTTCAAAAGAGCGAGTTATAGTTCTTGTTGCAGCCAACATGTCCGGTTCCATAAAAAGGAAGCTTTTGGTGATAGGAAAAAGTAAAATGCCACGCTGTTTTAAAAACGTGAAAAATCTCCCTGTTGATTACGATTTCAATAAAAAAAGCCTGGATGACATCGGCTATTTTTTAAAAGACTTTAATAAAATGGGACAGTGAACTTTTACGACAAAACAAACACATAATTTTAATTGTCGACAACTGTCAGTCCTACCCCCAGTTGACAGGTTAAAACAAATTAAACTCGTTTTTCTGCCTCCAAATTGTACGTCCATACTGCAGCCCATGGACCAAGGAGTTATAAGAAATCTTAAAGCATGCTTTCGGAAAGAATTGGTGTACAAAATCATCAAAAATAGAGAGAATAACGACGATACGGAAGTCAGTATTCTTGACGCTATACTAATGATATCAAAGGCATAGGAATCTGTGCGGAAGGAAACGATCATCAACTGTTTTCGTTTTTCCGGCCTAACTAACGACTTACATCCATCAGGGATCGTATACAACGATATTGCACACACTCATTTACAGGATGCCGTTTCCCTTCTCAGTTCTGACTTCTCTGCAGATGACTATGTACGAGTGGATGACGAAATAAGTACGAGCGAAGAACTGTCAGATATTGACATCGTACTGAGTCACCAAACTACTAACAAACAAAGTACTGATGAGGTTGATGAAAAATTGGAAGATTTCGGCAAAATCCCTACTGTTGCCCAAGCGTATGCTGCTTGTTCCACCATAGGAGCATTTATTCAGACTGCTGAAGCTTCCCAGAGTGTGAAAGAATTATTATCGATGGTTTCCACATCAATTGAAAAAATGTTTTTTTTTCAGAAGTTCAAGGAATGCGACAAACAAAAATTACAGACTTTTTTCATTAAATATTCAGGTAAAATGTTGTATTTACATATTTTGTAATACATAAATGTATGTCATCGACCTAGAGTCACCTTAGAATTTCAATTTGGAACAATGTAAAACCACATATTTATGCCACAGCTATAATTTTAGTGGTAGCTTCAACTACAAAAGAAGGCACTGAAGATGATCTGATCTAGATCTAGATCTGAAGTGGACGTAAAGTATGAATGCAAGAAATAGACTAAAAAAATCTATTAGACAGTGGGTGGTTGACTACAATAAAAGGGTCTACCAAGCACTATCAATACTGTAGAAAAGAAGAAATCTAACGATGAAATTAAACTACTAAAATTAAAAATCAAAATTGAAAGCAGAGAGTATAAATGGGGTATACTCCAAGTAGTTCAGTTAAACCCACAGTCAATGGAAGAACTATAAAATTAATATGTCAAAGCATTACTCAAGACCAACTGACCAACAGTGAGAGATGTTAAAATATACAACTGTGGAGATGGTATGTCTAAATTACGCAGAGGTACAATAAATACGGAGTTCATATTTATATTTCCTACTCGCCTCCCCTCCACTGGTTTCGGCGTGAGGGGGCGTACTAGACCAACACTAGGGGTTGGCATCTTCTGGAGATGTTTTTAATGATTTTATCTCCAGCTGAAAGATGTGGTTTTAAGTCCAGCCGAAACATCATAGCCAGCCAAAGGTGGAAATTTTGCGATTGCACCTAAAGTTATACCCAAGGAAGATATCATCGCTAATATCGAGTCTGCGATTCGCAACTTACCAATCGAAAAAGCTGAAGAAATAAGGACAGAATGAGCGAGAATTTTGCATAAAGCTAAGACACCGAAAAATAATCTGAGTCACCAAGAAATTCGTGCTATAAAATCGTTAAAGGCGGACAAAGATGTTGTAATTTTACCAGCAGACAAGGGAAACGCCACCGTCGTAATGAAGATAACCGACTACAAAACAAAAATACAAAATCTTCTAGATCCTGCGGTATATAGAAGACTTAAAAAAGATCCCACAGCAGTCACCCTACGAAAAATCAAGAAACTTATAAAATCTTTGTCCATACCAGAGGATACAAAGCCAAGAATATGCAACAGCGAAGCAGTCCCACCACGCCTGTATGGCTTACCGAAAATACACAAAGCCCGGTCGTAGCCAACCTTTTCATGGAGCATCTAGAGAAGAAGGTAATGGAGTCATCATACAAGCCAAGGGTATGGTTTAGATACGTCGATGAAACTTTTGTGATTTGGGGTCACGGAGTAGAAAAACTTAACGATTTCCTGTGTTATATAAACACACTACATCCAAATATTCAATTTACGATAGAAACAGAGAAAGATCAACTAGCGTTCCTAGATGTATTAGTAAATCGAAAGGAAGGTTACTTAGGGCATAAAGTGTATCACAGACATAAACAGGAACTCAAATCATCATCCAGGCCAAAACCAAGGTATCATCAAAACTCTGGCGGAGAGGACGAAGAGAATTTGTGAACCAAAGCATTTGCAAAGTGAACTTCTTCATATTGAAAAAGCGCTCACCTCTAATGGTTTTACCAGAAAAAAAATACATAAATCATAACAGCATGTATAGGCAAAGCGTTCTTGTCTTATATATCGGGGGTAACAGACAGAATTGGACAAATACTTAAAAAAGCCAATGTATCATATTCAATATCTATCATACTAATAGTAACAGATAACCTAGCAAATTTACAGTTTTTGATGGAAAACATAAACACCCATACCAATAAGTATGGTCTAAAACTGAACATCAAAAAGACTAAATTCATGATTGTAACAAAGAAGCTATACACCAATGTGAATTTAATCATAAATAATCAGCCAGTTGAAAGAGTTACGTCCTACAAATATTTAGGGGTTTGCTTCACTGATGCTAATGACCAGACAAGAGAAATCAAGAGGCGAATAGAGATAGCGAGACAATCGTTTGTCAAAATGAAAAAGTTCCTATGCAGCCGAGACATAAATATAAACTTAAGAACGAGAATGTTAAGGTGCTATGTTTTCTCCGTTCTGCTGTACGGCATGGAAGCCTGGACACTGAAAAAGATAAACATCAAAAACATTGAGGCATTCGAGATGTGGTGTTACAGGAGAATGTGGAAAATACCATGGACAGAAAGAGTAACAAATCAAGATGTTCTGCTGAAGATGGGGAAGGAATTCGAAGTCATAAAAACCATACAAACGAAAAAATTGGAATATCTGGGTCACATAATGAGAGGAGAAAAGTACTCTCTGCTTAGACTCATAATCCAAGGAAAAATCTCGGGAAAGAGAAATGTGGGACGTAGGAGGATTTCCTGGTTGCGAAATTTAAGGGAGTGGTATGGGTGCAGCTCAATACAGTTGTTCAGAGCTGCAGCCAACAAAGTAAAGATTGCTGTGATGGTAGCCAACCTCCGATAGGAGACGGTACTGCAAGAAGAAGAATCATAGTCAAAATCAAGGACTGTTTAAGATCGGTGAAGGACAAACGCGACCCGTTAGCAACGGCCGGAGTATACCGAATACCATGCAAATGTGAAATGGTATATGTGGGAACCACAAAAAGACACACAAACACAAGGATAAACGAACATAAAAGCCATTGTCGTTTAGGATATATTGACAAATTTGCAGTTGCCGAACACGCTTTGGGAAGCGGAGAACATCGGATACTGTTTGAAGAAACGCAGATGCTGGATAAAACATCACAGTACTACCCACAGTTATGACACAATATAAATATGACCTCCGTAGTACAACGCGGCTTCGAAAAAAATGGTACAGAGCTGCTGCAGCCAATCAAGAGATGGTTGGTTGGATGAGTTTGGATGGCTGCAGAAGTTCGGTCACAGTCTGGCGAGACTAAAACGATAGTATATAAGACCAATATACACCTGGAAATGCACACCCCAACACACGCACACATAGTAATAGTTTAGAAGTAGTAAAAAAATTAAAACCCAAAAAACATATACACGGAGTGTCTGAGAGCATTATACACTTGGGAATGCACACTTCATAGATAAGTTAGATTAGTAGTAGTATTTAAGACAAAAAAAACAAAAAAAAATCGCTCACTGTCTAAACAAAACCATGCCTTCTACAGAACACCGAATGTCATCTGCTGTTTCGTACAAAAATATAAAAAACCCAATTAAAAAGTATAAAAGGTCCGTCAGGCCTTTTATACCAGCCGTCAGGCAGAGGCCCCTAAAGCAGATCGAATGCTGATCCTATCGCGAATTCAGAGCTCCGAGGTCATGTGCGGCATACATGGGCTCGGTGGCCGGACTCTACTCGGATGATCAGCCGGCGAGGAGAACAAAATTTATTTTGCCAAATCGGCGCCTGAGTGTACGGGCACACACTTTTTTCGGACAGAGTCATCAGCCCATTCTGGTGGCTCTCTGTTCGGAACACACACTTTTTCTTTTAGGGACACCAGTCCCGATGTCAAGTTAGAGTAATTTCTATAGAGTCAGTAAAGTAAATAGGGAGAAAAGCCGATATGTGTGCTAGGTGACTTAACCACAGTCAATAAAAACAGAGGGTGTCGGATTACCCAGAGCAACCAAAGTAACTTTCAGATCATAAGCCTCCTCACGTAAGTCACACGTTGAGAAGGGGTGGAGGAAAAGCCTGGGGGTCAGATAGGTACCACTTCAATAGCGAAGTGTGACCGGTTTGATCTTCGGACATGTGGATCCCACTTTATAATGGTATACACATGTTCCTTAGGGGCAGGGTTGATCACATGTGTGTGTGTGTGTGTGAACGCGGCGTCAGTTTCAGCTTACAAGAGAAGTAGTAACATCTCCAGAAGATGCCAACCCCTAGTGTTGGCGAAACGTCGAGAACTAATCTCAGAAGACAACGGCCTAACAGTCCGAACAAACAGTTTAACAAGTTAGACGATGGCCGTGAAAGCCTAACACATTTTATCAGAAAATAAACATTTTGTAATCTTTAAAAGTTGTATAATAATATAAAAGAAGTTTAATTGTCTTAAATAATAAATAAAATACAAAAAAAAATTGCTGAAAATGTGACGAGCGCAACTCAGAAAACCAAAACAATAGTAATCGGTAAAAAACCAACCAGGTGTAAATTTGAAAATAATGGCGTCAGTATTGAACAAGTAATGGAAATAAAATACCTTGTGATTACATTGTCCAGCTGTGGAGAGAAGTGAGAGATCAAGCCCAAAAAGCAAATAGACTTTAATAATATCACTCTATGGCGAAATCTGACATGTAAGACTGTTATGAAATGAAAAATTTATAAAGCCAGTATAAAACCAACAATGGTGTATGCATCATAAAACAACCGAGACAGTCACAACACAAAGGCTATTGGAAATTGCGCAGATAACAATACTGAGAAGAATTATAGGAAATACGCTGGTTGGAGTGGCGACCTTGAATATATTTATCAATTCTCTCAATATAGAGGGAAGACGACAAGTACTTTGGAAGGTTGTCTCATATAAATAAGTTAAGAAGCTCAAAACCAAGAATGATGGTGAAATTAGGGTGGACCTACATCTCAAAAATTAATACCATGTTTTCTGTTATGTTGGTTTTATTTTTCTGTTTGTTTATCCTCAATTTTTTTAAATATACATATAAGCGATTCATATTTGCTTTTTATCAAAATTTTTGAAAAATTTTTTATTAATAAAATTACTAAAATATATTTTTAATTGCAGCTAGTTACCAGCTTCGTTCCTAAAGACTTTCACCTTGTCTCTGCCAACAAACCGGTGAATCAACCAAAGAACAGGTGCGCAATAATTGTTCCAGTAGAAAGTTCTCGAGTCCATTTGACTCCAAAGCCTGGTGAAGATGGATCTGATTATATCAATGCCAGCTGGTTGCAAGGTTTTCACAACCTTCGTGAATTCATCATCACGCAGCATCCATTCAAGCACACCGTATACGATTTTTGGCAAATGGTTTGGGATCATAACGCACATTTGATAGTCTTCATTAGCTTCATCGATAACTCTGAATATGAAGCTTTCTGGCCCGTTGGAAATGAAGTCATTGAAACTGATACGTATATTTGTCAACTAACCCACGAACACAGCACCTCTAACTATTATATTCGAGAATTTTTGATGAAATCTGTTCAGGACGATTATGAAATACCCATTAAAATGCTCCATTGCGTGAATTGGCCTCATCAGGTTCCTAAGATCAGTGAGATGTATCATTTACCTACATTTGTATTAGAAATGCAGAGAGTTCAAAATGGACCAATCGTTGTTGTCGACCGGTATGTATTACTACTATTTTATGTATTCTTTAGATTTTGCAACATAATAGACTGAGTTTGAACAGAAAAAGTATTCACAATTGTGAGAAGTATATTATTTAAACCTGATTTAACTACTAAGAACATGATATTGGAAGAAGTTTCTATATATGATAATAGTCTGTTTTTTGTACTTTTTATTATTTTTATTTAAAACATTCATCTGATTTGTTAATTATTGTTAGGAGGAGGCCTTTGGTAATGCAATTTTAGGAAACTTATTCGACTTCTTTTTTCGTTTCAAACCTGTTTCCGTACCGGATTTGGGACGAGAGAGGCATTGTTTGGGATGAACGTACTTGCTCAAAGATGTGATATATTTATAGACATGTACTGTTGTTTTGCCACACCAAAATCAAAACGGGCTGGAGATTTCAAATCCGAAAACATTTAGAGATGCATTAAAGGAAACTAGTATGTTGAACACACAAGACAACCCAGAAGAAATGTGGAAAGGTTTCAGAAATGCCATAGAAACCTCTGTAGAAAGAACCAGAACCGAAAAAAAGATCAAAAAAAGAGAAAACACTGGATGACAGATAGAACGCTGCAACTTTTCGAAGAGCGAAGGAGAATCAAATCTCTCATATATCAAAACGACAGCAACAAAAACGAATTAGCATGGTTAAATAGAGAAATTAAAAGAGCATGTAGGGATGATAAAAATAAACATATAAATGAAGAATGCGAAGAACTAGAGAGACATTCAAACCGGTATGAATCAGATGAGCTATATAACAAAGTCCGATATCTATCCAGGGAATTTAAACCAATCACACAAACAATAATGGATCAAAACCAACATATTATAAAGGACTAGAAAGGGGTTGCGGAGGTATGGTGAAAATATTGTCAAAGTCTATATGCAGATGATCTCGAGAATGCAAATCACGACGAGTTCACTGCAGAGAGAGAACCAAACATTCTAAAGTCAGAGTTAGAAAAAACAATCAAAATGTTAAAAAATAGAAAATCTGGCGCAGACCAGATCACCGAAGAAGTTTTAAAAGAGACTGGAGATGGAGTCAGACAGTTAATGGAAAAAACTCGTGAATTCAATACTCCTAGCTTATGTGCTTTGTGGATTACACAAAGGCCTTCGATAAAGTCAAATGGCAGCAGCTATGGTCCATACTAACGGAAATGGGAACACCCCACCACTTAATTCAACTAATTAGAAGTCTATATGAAAATAGTAAGTGCACATTAAAAATAAACAACACCCATTCCGATCATTTCAGAACAGAGGCAGGTATCAGGCAGGGATGCATAATCTCGCCAACTCTGTTTAATATCTACAACGAACACATTATGTGAAAGGTACTAGACGAATGGAAGGATGGAATATCAGTAGGAGGTCAAAAAATCAGTAACTTGAGATATGCTGGTGACACTTTAATAATCGCGGCAAATCAAGAAGAAATGGAAGACATAATGAGATGTCTGCAGGAGAAAAGCAAAACATATGGACTAAAGCTAAATAGGAGTAAGACAAAGATCATTATAGTAGACAGAGCTCGGAATAATCTTCCGAGAACACATTAAAGAAATTGGGGGGTTTGAAGTAGTAAATAGTTTCATATACCTGGGGTCCCTAATAACAAATGACGGAGAGTGTGACAGAGATACGTAGAAGGTTGACTATTGCTAGAACAGCTATGATGAAACTGGTAACAATTTGGAAAAATTCTAGCATAACAATACACACAAAACTAAGGCTGGTAAGGGCACTAATTTTTAAACTTAAAGTAAAGGATAGATTGCTTAAACAAATACAACAGAGATATTTGCAGTATTTTGGACACATTGCTAGAAGAACAGGTACGATGGAAAAACTGATAGTCGAGGGTAGAGTTGAAGGAAAGAGACCAAGGGGAAGATCTTCACGCCGTTGGGTAGATCAAACAAAAGTATTGATTAACTAAGGGTTACATGAAGCCGAACAACTAGCCCAGGACAGGGAAGTATGCAGGGAAATCGTGAAAAAACTGTAAAGGCCTGATGGTGTCACCACATTCCAAGAGCGATTAGGACTGAGGAGGAGAACTGTTGTTTTATTGACTTAAAAAAGGGATTTGATCGTGTTAAGCGCTCTATATTGATCGAAGTTCTAAGAGACATTGGCTTGGATGGCAGAGACGTTTGCATAATTGCAAATCAGCATAGTTGGAATCAACAACAGTTGTAGTAGACGGTTTGGAATCAAAGGCTCCTAATATTAAAAGACGAGTACGGCAAGGATGTCTCTTGTCGCTCCTGCTTTTCAAAATGTACTCCTAACGAATCTTCAGAAATGCCCTTTCTGAAAAACAAGAAGGAATAGCTCTAGAATAGAAGACGGTTTGGATCTGAACATACGAAAACGTCGTCCTAAAGCCACTAAAGCATTTAAATTGTTTCCTGTCTACTCGAAACTGGTCTATGTCTTACATCTATGCCATTTTTTATCCTCTTTATTGTCTCATACACTGCACTTTTTCCGAGTTCAGTCAATTGCACTAATTTTTTAACATTTCGGACACCCTTTCTATACAAATATTCCACCACCACTTTTCTTTTTTCTACTTGCGACATTATTTCACAAATGTTATGTGTGTGTACAAACAACAATATTTGACAGATAGTGTTGTCATGCGATTTTGTCCATAACCTACTATCGGCACAACCTACTTGATTCATTATTTTTGTCTTAAAATGTTACAAAAAGGAAATCTATTAAAATTAGGAAAAATATAAAATTCCGGATACTTTCTAGACGGAAGAAAACATGCAGAAGAAAACATTCAACTTCTCGAATACGAATCACGGCTGTCAGCTCAAGGCTGACACGCCTCCGGAGGACAGTGGACAGTTAACCTCTGGAACGGCAAATCTGAAACATAAAATTCTAGAAGAGTTTTAAAAAAGAAGTGCTCTTACGTGATAGTTTACCAGAAAAATTTAATATTCTTAAAAAAAACAAAATGGGGAAATTTCAAAAAATTGTTCAAGAATTGCTCTTTTTTTTTACTTTTTTCAGTCACATTGTTGGTTTTTAGTCCTTTTGAATAATACGAGTACGTATTTGTAGAATATACACAGTTTTAGTAAATACGTGCAACGAACGTCAGGGAGTGATTCTGCATGAAAATATTGATAGTTGCTATATAAACTTATGCCCGCAAATGCTTTTTCGAGATACGGGGTGTTGAAATTTTTTTAGAAACTAACGATTTATTTATTGCTCTGGAACTGGTTGAGATATAAATGAAATTTAAAGGGGTTTAAAAAGTTGATTATTGCTCATTTTTTACATACAATTTGAAATTACATATTCATCATTGACTCGCTAAAGAAAAAATGGTACTCCGTTGAGATTTTTCAAATAAAAAATCATTCATTTAATTTTTGTCAAAAAATCCTTTTTCTTTTTTTCATATGAGGCGCCGATTAATATAAAAGTTCTAATTGTATGTCAAAAAATGCGCAATAACCAGCTCTTAAAACACACCATATTTAATTTGTATATCTCAACCAGTTTCAAGGCAATAAATAAATCGTTAGTTTGTAAGAAAAAAATTTCAACGCCCCGTATCAAGGAAGCTTTTGCAGGCACACGTTTATATAGTTATAAATATATATCATTATTTTTCATGCAGAATCAGTCCCTGAAGTTAGTTTCACCTGTTTTCTAAAATTCTGTATATTTTACAAATATGTATTTTTCAAAAGAACTAAAAACACACACTTTCAACCTCTGTAACTCAAAAACAATTGATCTTTGAGTCTTGGCGCACTGATAACTTTTGATCAACATAACCAAAGCTACCTCTCTGAAAAGAGAGCTTTAACCAGCTCTCTTTTCATCAGCCAATTTAACCGAAACCACTTTTACATAAGAGAAGTGCCGGGGTCCTTTGATTAAATTTTTTTTCTGTCAAATTGGGGTAAAGACTGACTACATCCGGAGATTAAAGATTTTGAGAAAAACTACGTTTTTAAAATTGGCAGGCAGTTAACCTCCGGATCTTGTCGGTTTTGTTTGTTTTGGTTTTCTCTATGATAGTTTATCACAATTTGACCAAAAAAAAAAATAATAAAATTTTTGTGACTGAAAAAACTCGAAAAAATGTCAATTTTTGAACCAAGTTTGGTTACGATATATAATAGATGAAATACAAAAAATTGTTCAAAATGTTTTTTAGTGAAGTTTTTTAGCATTCTAGACGTTAATGGTATCTTCTTCTTCTTTTCAGCCTTAAGTAATCCAACTTTGGAGACCTCCCCTAAATCAATCCATTGTTTTCTATTTTGCGCCACTTGCTTCCAGTTGTGTCCTCCGATCTTCTTAATGTCATCAGCCCATCTCATTTGTGGTCTTCCTCTGCTTCTCTTTCCTAACCATGGTCTCCATTGTTGTATTTCGTGGTTTCATCTTTTATCCTTCAGTCGGGCATTGTGTCCTGCGAAGCTCCATTTTAATTTGGCAGCATGTTGTCCTGCGTCTTTTACTTTGGTTTTGCTTTTATTCCGTTTGTTTGTTTTTTGTCTACAAGTCTCACCCCGAGCATTTATCTTTCCATCGCTCTTTGTGCCTTTTTACTATTTTATCCATATTAGACTTGGTGAGTGTCCACATCTGTGAACCATACGTGAGTATAGGGAGGATACACTGATCGTAAATTCTGGTTTTCAAATATTGTTCTATTTTAGTGTTTTTCAAGATCCAACTCAGTTTTCCGAATCCTGTCCACGCTAACCTTATTCTTCTGGTAATTTCGGCAGTTTGATTTTCTTTGTTAATTTTCATTATCTGTCCCAGGTAGATGTATTCGCTTACTGTTTCTAAATTTATGTCGTTTAACGTTATTTCTCTAATTTTCGGTGTATTTGTCATTATTTTTGTTTTTTTTTTCAAGTTCATCTAAGACCTACTTTTTCCGAAGCTTGAAATAGTTACGTCATCATGGTCTGTAGTTCTTCGAAACTTGTAGGGAATATTACAATGTCATCAGCGTATCTCAAATGACTCAGTCTTTTTCCATGAACATGTATTCCTTTATCTGCCCAGTTAATGTCTTTGAACAGGTCTTCCAGTCCAAGTGTGAATAGCTTTGGTGAGATAACATCTCCCCGGCGAACTCCTCTGTTGATTGGTATAGCTTTGGTTTTCGCATCTATATGTATTTTCATTCACTGTACCTTAGGAAGATGAATGAATTGGTTTCTTCTTCCAATATACACCATCCTGCGCCATCGCATGCGTATATACACCATCCGTCCTATGCCATCTTTTACATGGCTTTTCTATGCCGTCAGGAACTCTTCTCGTTAGTTTGTCATCATCATACATATTGCATTGGTGGTGATCTAGTGAGTATGGAATTATGAAATAATGAACTGGTTTATAGGACGCAAATATAGACTTTCTATTGAAATAAGCTACTCTTGTATAAATGCATATTAAGACCAACTTGAGCCCACGGAGTCCACTTATGGAGTTGTTCAAACCAACATACACTCAGACTAAAGGCAATCTAAACTACTATGAACTTTTACTATACAGTCATCTCTCGTTATTCGCGGACTCATCGACCACGGTCTCGATTTTTTGCAATTTAGATTTTCTTCCGTATCGACTTTTGATGAATACCACACTCTATAGTCTATACGGTAATTCACTGGCATCGAATATTTGTCCTGTGCGTTATAATTCTTAGTAGGTATTTTACAAATATGTACATACATATACTTCTTCACATTTCGCGTGGTTTACGGTTCTCGTTTTAACGTAGGACATACTGAAAAATGTCTTCGTCTGAAAGGAATAAGTAAGGATTTATGATCTATTAAAATTTAAAGTTTATTAAACAATAAGCATGAGAATATTAACAAAACATGTGCTTTTAAAACAGTTTGACAAGAAGTGCCTGTGCAATTAAAGCATGTACATATGAAAAATTATTAAAATAATATCAAAGAGTTTTAGGACTGTATTATAGATGTGGTTCCAAATAATTAGAAGAGGTAATTAAATGATATACATACAATAGCTAAATCAAGTTAAATCAAACAAAAACTTGCACAAATTAAGAGACAGATACTTTAAATTGACAAATTGAATGTATTCAACAAATTGTTAAAAAATATCTTGGCAATGATTTGTGTAGGTTTTCTGTGCATAACTTTATAATGAGCAGTATATTTCATATATCTAAAAATTCGTTCTGCTTAAGATTTATTACTATTTAAAGTATTTCCTTGGACAAAGGTACGCTAGGCTCTGCAGGAATATTTAATAGATTAGCATTAAGCATATTAAATTTACTAAGTTTTTTTTATATAATTTTGTTGATGAATAGCAATTGTATCCGCACTAGGATCTTGTACAATCTCAAGTCCAACAAAGTAATTTAATATTTAAATTCACAGTTATTTTAAACATTTGCTTTACAGTTTCTATAACTTCATTAATAACACTGTCTTATTTTGACATGACCATCAACATAAGTTGCTAAATACTTTTTAGCATTCGCAAAATTACCAACAAAAACACATTGGTCATTTTTTAATTGTCCAAAGTCAAATGTATTAAGAAAAAATACAAACTTCTGGTTGTAGCACCTTGGTGATTGCTTAAATCTATATATGCTCGTATTTAACTTACACAGTAAGTTCTGTGACCTCTTACTTTCAAAACCAGTTGGCTGCTTCATATGCACGCTGCCAGGTCACCATACAGGAATGCAGTTTGTACATCAAAGTTAACAAGTCGGTCATTAATATTATCATCTTTGGCATAATAGAAAAGATTACAATTAAAATCCTCACCGTCATGATCTGTTTCTTGAGAACTACACGGAACTGTCTTGCCACTTTCTTGAATATCGTAGCAAATTCTCTCTTCATTATCATCTAATATTTCAAATTTAAAACTAATAATTTCCTTCTTATTTTCAATTGTTTTATTTTCATTAAAATTTACAATGCAGCTCACATAACTTCTTCCCTTCCCACAATCCAAAAGACTATAATTTGATGAATACCCGTCAAATCCAACAAACAATAACTTTCTTGGGAGGCCGTCCCTGGCGGTACAGTAGTAAACAGTGTTTTTCTTCGGTCCTACAAAATTTGCACTTTACGGTGGGATTTAAGAATAGTGTATAGTTAAGTTATGGTGCAATAATTAGCTGATAAACTGTAAGTCATCTATATATAATTATTAAGCCGCAAATCAAATTTAAAATTATTGTGTCGATTTAAAATTTAAATAATCTTAAAATTTCGTATCGATACGAGGTATATTGAGGTGTCTTTGGCGTTGTTATCAGCAACTGGACAGGTCAGCAACGAGAATTGCGGGCCCACTGTTCAACATAACTATGGAGTCAAATAATGAATCGATTCCCTATTCAAAACCAATCTACCACCGTTGAGTCATATTCCACACATTTAGCCGAGCAGCAATTTCCAAAAAAAGATCAGGCTATAATTTTCGGCGCAATCGATGGAAGTCGTCTTCAGGATTACCTTATCTTTTAGGAAGCGTAATAGATCTATCAAATAATAGAATTTGCATATATCTATCTAGTAAGCAACTGTTAGAGGACTTTATGAATTCCAACGACTCAATCGAGGTTCAAGATCATATTATAAAGGCACGTCGACTTATAACACCAGCTAAGAGACTTATACTTTCAATTGCATCTCCAACTATTCCTCATGAAGTACTTTGCAATGAATTGAAAAATATTGCTGATACATTACCACATTTTTCTGAAACAACTATTTCAGCCAATCTTACAAATAAAACTTCAAGCTCGGCTTCTGTCACTACTTATGAGTTTGCTCCAGTACTTCCAAATGTAATAAAGCCACATCATCTAAGTAAAAACTCTGATAATCCTTGTGCCAAATAACTAAAAGAAACCGCGCTCATCCAACGATCCATCTACACGGAAAACTCTTGAAAATTTTATTGATTAATCATACACCACCTTTCGTTTTAAATTATCACCAATTGTCCTTAATGATTGATAATCTCCAAGGCTCGCCCGACACTATTTACGTCGTCAAAGAATTTACAAGTAATATGGTTGGATTATTCCATCTTTTAAATGCAGCTATCAATATGCATTCAGTATCCCCCAACTCAGAATCTGTTAACAAGATTCAACTCGATTCTTCATTGAAACATTGATGAATTTTTCCGTCGTCTCCTTATACTACAGCTTCTTTTATCTGTATACTCTCCAAATATTATTTGTTTACAAGAGACAAACTTAAAGACTAATCGTACAATTCTAAACATTTCACTTATTTTCGCAAAGACCGCACATATGCAAGTCGTGCAAGTGGTGTAGCGATACCAGTAAAATAATCCATCGAGGCGGTACAAATTACAATAGTTAGTGATTTGGAGGCTGTCGCTGTCAGAATCACAACTATCAGTTAATGTCTATTTGCAATGTGTACCTTCCTGGTGACATACAAATAAATTCTGATAGCCTTTGCATATTATTAGCGCAACTGCCACGTCCTCGTATAATTCTGGGCGACCTTGATGCTTACATTATAATATGGGAGTCAGATCACACATCTGCCAGACACAAGTATTGTAATGTAATGCATCGATTTAACTGTCTGCGACCGAAATTTAGCTCATTGCCTCAGTTCTCTAGCCTATACATATGATAGTGACCATTTAAATTTAAAATGCTAAACGCAAGGGCACCGCTACCAAATACCCCTCTCTTTGATGTCTGGAACAAAGTTTGAAAAATGTCTGGTTTACGTACTTCACACAATTTCACGGGTTTACAAGAAAATAATAATTTCATAACATCGTTTAGCAGTGATATTGCAAACATTTTTGGGAGAATCTATCAAGGCCACTCATCGAATCAACAGTATACAGCCAATTTTCTTAAAGTCAAAGAATTCTCCAAACAAAACTCCATTCATCCTTTTAAAGTTCAAAATAATTCCTTAAACCGTCCTATCTCTTTTCAAGAGATGTGCATTTAATAAAGCTTGGGAGTCCAACATTTTGAGACAACTTCATAACTGGAATATTCAAGGTCACTGTCTTGTCTTTATCCAAAACTTTTTCAATCGTGGGCAGAAATTAAGAACGACTATGTAAGGGAGGCTGCACCAGAATCGGTAGAATACACTGAGAAGGATGATGAGGATTGGAGTACATTGGCTGTAATACATGTTGAATAGAAAAACAAATTAAAATACTAATGACACTTTCCTAACACAAAGCTTATAATTATAATAATATAATAATTTGAAGCCATCTAAGCTATAAGATTATCTGAGAATATGACACCTTGATAAAACAGATAAAGATTTGAAATATTTTTAAAAACTTATAGAGAAACTTCAGAAGAGACTCACGCTAGACAAAATCTTCGCTTTGACGGCACAAAAAAAGATGATGGTTTGTGAGCGTCTTAAAATATCTTGTTGATCCGGATATCTTGATGACAAATCCAGAAAATCGCATACTATCGGAGAACAGTTAATTTTGCCAGCCATTGGAGTGGTTTTAAAAACTGTTCTACACAAATCTGACATTAAAACAATTTCTTTAAGTAACAACACAGTTTAAAGACGTATTGATGAAATGCTTGTGTATTTATTTGCAAACTACCCAGTTCTCTAAAGAGCTGGACGACTCAATTTTCCCTGTTAATGAAGCATTATTATAGGCATAAGATCGTTTTCTGCACTGCGTCATCCAGAGACAACATTTAGTTGCTAAAAATTGGAATCTAAGATTGCATGACTCTCCCATTTGTCATTGATGCAGTAAACCGAATCCGAAAGAATGCGTCAAATACGCGGTTTTGGTCTATGGTAAACAAAGTTGGTCTGAAAATCAATAAAGCTAAGACAAAAATAATGGTGGTTGACGGATTCCACACTATTCAACTGACTAACATGTTACAGGAATACCAGATAGTGGACAGTTTTGTCTATCTCGGATCTAGTATAACTAACGATGCACATAGGAGTATTTGAACGATTTAGGCGGCCAAAATTATTTTTATAGTGTATTGTATTTTAAAAAATGTTACTAAGCCGAACGGATAGTTTTTATTAAAAAAAAAAATTTATTAACAAAAAATACTTTATTTTAATACTTTTGTTGTTATTTTGAAATCAAAATATTAACAATATTCCTAATCCGATAAAACTTACTATCGTAGAGTATATGTTATGATTGCTGTTAATAACATAGTAATTAAACACTTATGGGAATGCCCTTGTCCAGCAGCGGATGCAAATATACTGAAGAAGAATAATCACTCAGAATCACTAGTACCACTTTCACGACCATCTAAAGGCACATTTTCTCCTTCGTTTCCGGAAGAGTATCCAGCTGGGTTGGGATCAGTAGGTAGCAGCATTTGTAATGTTTCAGATAAGAAACTACTTTTCTTTCTTTTTTTTATTTGCCTCCTACAACTCATCAAAGGGTCCGAACTCAAAAGTAGGCGATTGAAAATATCCCTGTTGCAGCTTTCTCTTGAAAATTTCCGTGCGAAATCTTGGCGATAAGACCGGAAGTGCTTGTTGCGCGCTTCTGCGGCTTCTTCAGAGAGCTGCCCAATTGGCAACAATGCATTTTTTTATAATTATTGCACCATGCATGAGTATTTTGTGCAATGTGGGCGTCATGGGTGCCATGGATAGAGATCTATATATAAACGAGCAGTTTCTTTTGCGTAATTATCGTATTTATCATGGTCAATTTTGTGGCCGCTTGAAATAGTCTCCAAAATCACTTTTAATCTGTATATTAATTCGAAATTAATACCTGTAATTTCTGAAGCAACTTGGGGATTCTCGAAAAATCTTCGGCTTGTATTTCCGTCATTTGTATTGCCAAAATTCGCCTTTGGCATGTCCACAAGCAATCCAGTTTCTTTGCGGAATCTCTCCTGGATTTCTTTTTTCCTTTCTTTTTCCAATTGTTTTTCAGCTTCTGTTTTTCTTGCCCTATATTTTTTCACTGGCAATTTGTACGCCAAATGCAGAATACTTTCAAATACTCTTATTCTGGCATGTAATACAGAGAGTCCGAATTGAATTGCCCCATCATGAACACAATTTGCTCTGTCTAAGTTATTGAAATCTTTTGAAGTAGCACCGCAAATATAACATCGGCTTGTCGATGTAGTTCCTGTGGCAGCATTGCAGACCTTTCCGTCCACCATTGTCATTATGAATTCATATTTGACTCTAAATTGTTGGTCACATAAGTCAAAATCGGTTGCAACAAGCGAGTTAATAGAATTATTGATATAATCAATTTCTTCTTTAGTGGTATCACTGGTCTCTTTGACAAACCTAAACCGTATTGGCCGACAAAACCTAGGAGAAGAGGGTGTGGGGTTTTCCCATACAGTTTTTTCATTTTTTTGTCCACATACTAATTTCAAAGGAACAAAGCAACTTTGAAATATATTGGAATCACTGTCCTCATCACTATCAAACTTTTGTTTGTACTGCGATTGCTGGGACCCATCACAGCCCCATTCGCAGATTAATTTTAGAGTTTCGCGTTCTTTCTCTTTTATCGATAGTAAAACCTCTTCTAGGTACTCCGATAATCGTCTAACGGTTAGGTTGATCAAAGGCTGCAATTTAGCTTCCGCACTAGTGCTAGTTACAGTGCAAGCTTCAGGTGGCGGATAGCATTTCTTTTTTTCTTTTTGTAGCAGACTGTAGCACGGAAAGAAGTTTTTATTCGTGCTTCTTATTATATCATATTGTGCTCGTGTTAGGTCTGCGTCTATGAACATTTGGCTGGCTTCCTGGATACTCAAAGGATTAATTTTATCTCTCAAAGACTTTGTGCGATTGTATGCCTTTTTATATTTTGATGCGCGAGTTGGCGAACATATAATTCCTTTGAGTACATTGGAAGCGTCTCTCTTTCCCCTTTCCTGTAACTTGACTTGAGCAGCATGCACTAGAGTATCTTCGTCGAAGTTGGAGCGAATATCTTGTGTTCTCCTTCGTTTACTTCTTTCACTGAGATCTCCAAAAGTTTTATGAGGTCGCCCTGGCCGATTTGCCGTACTATCGGTAACAGGAATCGCAAAGGTCCCCTCGAGCCAAGAATCGTTATATTTAAGAAATACATCTTCTCTATTATGGGCTTTCGTCCATATTTTCTTCATTTCTGACTTGAAATGCGCAAAATTGCTTTTCAGTATTCCGATTTGGTCATTAGTGTAGTCTTCATTAGACAAAAGTTGATTTTTTAAACAATTTAGTTTTTCTTCTAAATTAGGTAAATTTTCTTTTCTCATGCCATTGAACAAGTATTTTCTAGTTACAATCTTCACTCCAGATGTACCCCCTGAACCTAAAACCAACAAATATTTCGTTTAAGCCAAAAACAGATAAAGAATATTTTCGGAAAATTTAAGTCCTTAATTCTCTCATTATCTTATAATTTTCAAAGTACAAAATTTTTAATTATCCGGGATTATCCGTGACCAATTTTTTAAATTTCTAATAGTTATAACATTGAATTATACATAGTAACAAAAATAATTGCCCGATCTATTCCGATAGAAATAAATATCTACTACACAAATAATTTTTTTGAGAAAATTTGGATCAAAAACAACTTAATTTCAGAGCGATAAAAGTGAATTATTAAACCAATAAATCAAATAGATTTTAATATATATTATAAGCTACTAACCTCTTGTTTGAGAATCCATGATTTTTTTCTACACAAACTTAATAAAGTAAAATATCACTTTGTAAATAACGTTTATAGGAGCGCTGAGAACCGATACACGTACACGAGGTGACAAGATCTAATTCAGACTGACCGTGCACGAATGTGAGTGGAGGTCAGAGGTCGGAAGGGCTTGGGTACTATTCGCGGAAGGTTATTGTACTTCAGGCAAATATTTTCGTAGACGTACTTATTGTTTTGAAAAATCGACTTTTGGCCGCCTAAATCGTTCAAATACCCCTATGTGCGATGGTAACTGTGAAGCAGAAGTTCGAAAACGTATTGGTATGGCAAAAAATGCGATTAGTTGCGTAACTAAAGTTTGTAAAGAGAGATCTATCTCTCAAAATATCAAGATGAGACTGGTGAATGCCCTTGTATTCTCAATATTTATTTACGGGACAGAAACTTGGACTCTTCGCGGACGCGAGAGCTAAGAAATTGATGCCTTTGAGATGTGATGCTGGAAAAGAATGCTGCACATACCTTGGACAGCTCATAGGACAAACGTTTCCATGTTAAACCAATTCGAAATTAAAAAAAGGCTGTCCACAACGTGTCTGCAACATATTCTGCAATTTTTCGGTCACGTGGTTCGCAGAGGTGACGATAGTAGTTCGGACAGATTAATTGTTTCTAGAAACGTTCCGGAGAGACGATCACCAACTAGATGGTCCGACCAAATTAAGAATTCTGCTGGAAACTCATTCTGCGAAGCTCTCAGAGCAATTGAAGATAGAGACCAATGGAGAAAAATTGTTAGGAATATTGGAAGAAATCACGATCCTCAGTAATGGGGAAACGACAAGAGAGAGAGAGAGAGAGAAACTTTATTATTCCATAATACGGAGTTCAGTTGCCTTATATCTTTCTTAGTTTGGGCTATTTTATTATTAACGTCTACATCAGAGGTTCCTGTATTAGAGAATGTATCACCTAAATATTTAAAATTCCGACAAGTTTTAACCACACGATTCTCAAACTTGAGTTGTTTTCCCTAGATTACTTTCCAGTCCATATTGAGCCAACTGTTGGGTAATTCCTGCACCATATAGGATGCGTCGTCCAGATCAGCTACTATGATAACGTGATCGCCATCAAATAGAAGAGTATACAGTGTCGTGTCTGCTATTGGTATTCCCATCCCGGTGTGGTATTATGTATACTTTAAACAAAGTCCTAGTCCTTTTCACACCCTTGTCTTAGTCCTTTTGAGACTGTAAAGGTGAAGTTAATTTTGCACCCATATCTATACAACTGGTCGCGTCAGTGTATAGATTTCGCACAGCTTTTAGAATTGTGTTTTTAATGCACTGTTTTTGCAATGTAGGCTACAGTCGGAAGAGTGGTACACTGTCATATGCCTTTTGAAGGTCTACGAAAGTTAGGTGGATGGGTCTCTTCTTTTAGATTGTTTTTCAATAAGCTGTCTTAAAACGAATATATTATCAATGCATGAACGCCCAGCTCTAAAACCACTTTGCTCTTCGGTTTCCGACATATGATCTTCTATTCGAGTTTTAATAATTCTTCCATATAGACGTCCAATCGAGCACAAAACACTGACACATCGGTAATTTCTATACTCCCACCTACTGTCTTTTTTATAAATCGATGAAATAAATGCTTGCTTCCGCAAGTAAATGCTAGTATTTCAAATATTTATCCAGAAGCTGCCTTAATTAGCTCTGTCGGAATCCACAAGAAAACTTAATTCCTGTAGTTGGCTGTATACCATGTATCACAAAAAAAAATTTATTTAAAAAAATTCCCTTATAAAAGGTATATTATTAGTATATATGTAGTTTGATTAACTTTGAATTACAGACAGATCGGATCAATAATTCAATAAAACACAAATTTAAAAATACACAAAAAAAATATATCATAAAAACAATGATTTCTTTCAGAATTTTTGATTGTTCGTTACAAAATCGCGGGAATGGTAGCTGTGGCTCTTTCCTCATGTAGGACAGGTATGAGATGGTATGAGATTGGGATGGTATGAGATGACAGTTCATGAGATTGGGAACCACAGAAACCAATCTCCCCTTGTCCTTTTGATTAACTAAATGCGACTCTTTCTTAAGGCACAGAATAATAAACAATCAGAATTCCCACTCTGCTTGAAAAAAGAAGTACGCGCAGACGGAATCAGCCACGTTTTAAACGGAACCAGTGCTGTTCAGAGACATTTTATCTGGTTTGCATAGAATAATTAATCCGGTTTAATTTATTTACATCAACTATAGACATAATATGCACTATTTTATTCGTACTTTTAGTTGAAGAATAGATTAAATTATTTTAAATGTACTATGATTATTAATCTCTAGAAATTTAAATTACAGTCCTGTCGTAGCTTGTCACAAATTTCTCAATTCGAGTCTATGTTTCCGTCTAAAATATGGCGATCGCGTGCTGACAAACTTCAAAGGCGGCATCTGAGAGTGGGCATTCTGATTGTTTTTTATTCTGTGCTTAAGGAGTGTTAGCGAGTGCCTCCACGCAAATGAGTGTTAACGACGGAGTACGAATAGATTAATGGATTCGTTGGGTAGAGACATGAAAGGTGGATGCCCTCTAGAGGGCAAGATACTTTAAGGACGATTCGAGGCCCAATGCTAAGTACACTTTCTCTCTGTCTCTCTTTCTCCTGCAGCTCGTAAGTCGAGCAAATGGCGCGTTACGCGTTTCTTAGCTAGACAGAGTTTCTAATGGTTGATTGGCTAGATCAACGCACTTGCTAGGGACACTAATTTACCTCAAAGTATGTGTCAGGTTAGGGATGGATATAACGAGAATTTAATAACGGATTTGTGTGAATATATAGTAGACAAAGTTTTAGTCCGACGTAGAAATTGCGTGGCCATACATGTTGTGAACAATATTGTTACAGTGACGATCGATATCATTTATTTTTCTGCGAAGACGTTAAAGAGAATCAAGAACATAAAAAAAGTTATCAAATTATGTCCGAAGAGAGTACGTATGTGGACTTTTTGGCCGTGGTGACGGGTTGTGTTTGTTGGGAACTAACTTAGGTTAGGAAAGGCGGACTGGTATCTGAGAGAAGAGGCAGGATGATTTTACTGGCGGTTGGGGCACTTGGATTATTTGCCGTGGGGCACAAGATTTATGTTGTTGCCTGCAATTGGAACACATTGAGACTGTGGGGGTATTCAGTATTGGTATATCCACTATGACAGCATCTCGAGCAGTATTTCAGGCGACCGCAATCCGAGGACCGCGTTTTTCGATTTATAATACCACTAAAGGGTATTACTTCGCCGAATTTTGTTACGAGCCTGTGAAGATTCATAAAAAGTTAGTAGGGACATTACTAGATCTGACTATTATGCGGACGACTTTTGTCCAAGGAAATTTGAATTCTGTGAGGCCTAGCCTCGATATCGATGTGTATATCCTTGTTTAAACTTGAGATTCGACGGAGACTGTTTTCTCCCCGATAGTGTTTCGGATTTTTTTGAATATCCCCAATTTTTTTAAAATATTTTTTAGAGTCTACTACCTAGTTGGCTAAATCTTCCTTATTTTAATTAGAACTCCTTGTATACTATTAAGGATTTCGATAAAACAGTTCTTGAGAATTCTGTCAATATAAGATTATGCTACCTTATACCGAGTGTTTTACGAGATATGAGCAATTTCACATGAAGTGAATTATCAAATTATGTAGGTAGAGATGGATTCTGTGAGGTTAGGCTCGATTTGGCTACATGTGTGAGATCCTTGTTTACACTAGGGGGTCGACGGAGACTGTTTTCTACCCGATCGTGTTTCGGATTTTGATCTTGAATTCTAGAATAGTGATAGTGCGATAAGTATTAAAATTAGTAGTCTGTTGACGGGGGAAGACTGTGACGGCCTAGCTCAGTGGCTATGGTACTAGCTTATCAAACCGGGCGGCCCAGGTTTGGTCTCCGACACTGTCTCACACGTCTCTCTGGTATAGATTGGTTGAAGAAGGGGCTTCGGGGTGGTTGGGGCTTGAGCGGTAGACGGGATTTGTGAGGTACTTGGGACCTGTAGCGGCATGTGAAGTAAATTAGGATTGAGATGTGGATGTCCTAATTTGGGCAGGATTAGAAATATCTTCGGAGATTGGAGCTAATTTCTGGGAGTCTTTATCTGTTCGGCAGAGCTCAGAGATTTTTATCATTTAAGTTTTATGCTTGAATATTGGCAGTAGTGAGTATGAAGAGTTTTGCCGCTTGTTCGGGGATCTAATGAGTTCAAGATTGGAGCTAAGGAGATTGTTGGTTGTAAACATTTTGTAGAATATTCGCTGGTTACAGAGACGAGTTGTTTTTGATGTTTGCAGAATAAGGTGAGTTGTCATTGGAACGGCATGACATCGTGCGAGGGATGGTCGAGGGCACTGAGTTTAATAGTATAGGGGGTATTTTTTCCGTTCTGTTGGGCCATTGAGCAGATTGTAAATTAGAACATATAAAAAAAGTCTCATTGCAAATAAGTATCTTTTATTCGATTAGTTAATCATGTTTAACTGATTTTAATAACTGATTTACGTAAATATTTTTTTCAGGTTTGGGGGTACTGAAGCTGCAACTTTCTGTGCATTGACAACATTGAAAAAACATCTTATTTACGACAATAAGATTGATGTTTACATGTACGCCAAACTATATCACAACAAGAGACCTGGCATTTGGATATCGAGTGATGATTACATGAGACTCCACATGTGTGTACAAGCATTGTGCAATCCACCAGAACCCGGAATAGTTGAAGCTGCTCCCGACTTATATTCCTTGGCCAATGGTAACATCAATGCTCCGTCAACATCTCGAGATTGTATTCGAATACCTCCAGAAGGTATGGAAGCTGATTCTGCTGTCCTTTAAAATGCTTTTGACATCCATCTTTCTTGTATATCAATGTGTAGTTTGTAATGTTCCAGTGTATGTTAAGTGTATAAGTTTCTGTGTCTGCAACAGAACGTTATTGTTTTCACCGGTATCCAAAGTAGATAAAATATGCTACAATTGATTGGAAAGTGGTTTTTTTATTACATATTTACATTAACAAATTTTGATATACAAATTGTTTATGATTATTCTTCAATTATATTGGGAATTAATTTACATGTACTATAAATAATTACTTTTTTTACTAAAAATTGAATACAAGGTATAACAACTAGTGGTATCTGATTTTATCTACTGTATAGACTAAAACTAAACTAGACTCAACTAAAAAAATAAGGTGCATTATCTGTACACTACTCTTTCACTACCGGAGTTAACCAATAAATCATTTAATTTCTAATGTACTAATTTGAAATAACTAGTAGAAAAAAATTGGATCCGTTAAGATCTATCTGAATGGGATATTTGAATCTAATCTAACTGTTCTTGTCCTCGTATAGTCAATCTCTAAGACCGTTATGGTCAACTTTCAAACGGATAAATAAAGAGAGGAGAATAATGCTTTCACTCCTTTTTAACAATCTATAAAGAAATGATGTCATCATCATCCAGCCTCAAAAGTCCACTGCTGAACATAGGCCCCTTTCTCGTGTTTCCAACCCCGTCTATATTGCACCCCTCTCATCTAGTTTTTATTTTGTCTTCTTAAATCGTCAGCTCATCGTGTAAGTGAGCGAATATAAACGGCACTTCTCTTGTCGTGTATTAGAGAGAAGAGAAGACAATACACTAATATATAAACCATCATTTTCGAAAAATGACATGTCATATTCGAGTTTTCTTTATTGTCGAACTCCCCACATTCTCCGCTTTTCAAAGAATCATCACATGCCCACCGCACCTTTATTAGGTGCCAAAAACATTAATAGAACATTCGAATGTTATTTTTCAAATAAATTATAAAAATCATTTGATATTTTAATAAATCGTTTTCTCAGTTTCTGAACTATGCTTAACTCCAATAAAATTTCAGTTAGAAAGTAAGGTGAATTCCAATGACAATAACTCATCAAGGGGTATTTATGCACATTAAATCAAATACTCGAAATAAACTGTCACTGTGTAAAGAGTTAACTGACTAATAGCTAAAAGTTAATTTTATGTGAGAATGGCTTCTGTGGATTCATGTTTCTGTGTATATTGAATACTTGAGTTACTGTGCATGAATTTCCCTAATTTTTGCTCTTTGCTTTTAGGTACATTAATTTCTTTTTATGTATTTTATTTACAAAAAAGAGCTACATGTAATTGCAGCCAAAGAGTCACTTAAAAGACACTGTCAAACTCGGAAAACTTTTTATCAAGTTTGGCTCTGAAGGTGAAAGTTTACTATTTATGTTCAATATTTCGTCTAAAAGGCTATTAGTATTCTTTATGTAACAATATCCTTATTCATGTTAGCAATAAAATCTACTTTGGGTACACGTGACAATGTTTAATACAGTGTCTCGATAGTGACATTTTTAATGCTCAGAGGATTTACTTTTTGGGTTGATTGTTGCGCTTTTTGTTAAGGTTTATATTGTCGAATACAGCATTATACATGTTACTTTTATTCAAAACGTACAAGAAGATCAAAATGAATCTGCTATTATTCATAATCATGTTCTCACTGACTGCTATTATTAAATTTTCACATGTTTATTAAGTTAGTACAGGTTTCAAACAGCTTTTGACCGTTCATTTTGATTTTTAATAATAATATTACAAATAATTTCAACCCCATACATACTGGATACAAAATCTAAAAAGTTAATAGGGAAATCACAATATATAGAGTGATTCTTTGGTAATTAGACATTTTATATAAACTTGACGTAATGAATCTCTGACAATTTAGGAGATGGGGTTTTTGGATATGCCCAATTATTCTAAACTATTTTTTAGAGTGTACGATCGCTTACGGTTATACCGGTTAAATCTTCCTTATTTTTAATATAACGCCCAGTGTATTATTACGAATTTCGATAGAACAGCTCTTGAGAATTCGATCAATATAAGATTATGCTACCTTATACTGAGTGTTTTACGAGATATGAGCAATTTTATTTTTAAACAGTGTCCGATTTGACAATCTGAAAATGTGATTTGACCCTTTCTTAATGAAATGATTTAATATACAAAGTGATTTAAAACGCAAACTTAAAAATGTCTCAACTTTCTTAAATCACCTTATATATTGTAACGAATATTTTTTGCCTACCACATAGGGTATTATTATGCGGGTTGAAAATTGGGGACAGAAATTACTATGCTAGAGATAGAGCAAGCAAAATTAACGAAACTGTTGCGAACGGCGCTCAGGGTTTATTTGGAGAAACTGGGTCGTGGATAAGTGAATGAAACAATGGGATTGGATGAATCTCCTGAACAAATGGGCAAACAAAACAACAAGAAGGACCTCTAGCTATTTAAAATGGACGCCGCTTCGAGAAAACTTCCTGATGGATGAAAGAAAAGGTTCTTCCGTCCTAAAAAACACAAAAGGGAGGTTAGGAACTTTTTTTATTTTAATAAATAAACAAAATGGTATAGGGGAAAAAATTAAACATTTATTACTGTCTCACCACAAAAACAGTTACAAAGTAAATAGTACAAAAATACTATATTAATAGTTACAAAGATAAAAAGTAAAAAATAACATAGAGAAACACTTACTAAGACCTATCCGTTTACAAACTCTTAGAAGTTGGAGATACTACAAAACTTACAATTGTTACTGGGCTATAAATTGTAGCAGAAATAAATGATTACAAATGAAAAAATGATCTTTAAGTGAAATTATTCGTAGAGGTTAACCTTCTTTAAAAAACCAATACAAATTAATGTCAAAAAAATAAAACTAGCTGTCAGATGTCAATATTGAATTTTAAAACAAAACAAAAAATATGACAGCTAGACCTAGACCACACCCTAGCATCTACAATTTTAATTATTACTATTTTTTAAATTGTTATGAAAGCAAATTATTATTAAAAATGTTTATTTTCCCTTTAAAAATCAAACACAAAAGTTACCTGGATTGCACTAAAACTTCTGGGGGTGGAAACTAGACCTACACTCTCTGCCACACGAACAAATTCATCTCCATACTACGAAAAATATTTTGTAACGGCTTCTTAGGACAACAATTTGAGATTGAAATTTGGGGCCCTGGACACAAGCTTTGAAAATCTGTGTCTTAAAAAAGACTGGAACAATGTGGGTATTTTTTAAATTTGTTGCAAACGACGTTTTACAAATATCTTCTATGAGAGACGGTATACAACAAAAAACAGTGATTACTCTTATCTTAAGTGACACATTACTTTGAGTATAAATCACTTTTTTCAACAAATTAGCCGGTTTTTATAGACTAAATTACACACGTCTGTACTCAATCGCCAACATTTCAAACCTCCTTAAACTGCACAATTAACTGCCACAAAACTACCAATCTTCCATAACATAAGACGAAAAACACAAAACATTACAAATTTGACGAAAAATTTGGACTCCAGTAAAACCAAATACGCCTTTAACAGCCCCCGACCTTACCGAGAGTGAGTAAATTCTTAAAAATCATTCGCTTAACTTGGTATAAACAAACACTAAACGGGAATATTTATTTGAAACGCAAAATATTAAGCGGCTTCGATCAAAAGAAATACGCGTCCGTGAAATACAAACAAACTGTAAAATGTGCTTATATCAACTCGGCGACGCAAAAAGGATTGAAAATACTTTTTCGGTATTTTGACATATACGAAAGGAAATAGAAATACATATACGAGGGGATTTCAATATATAGCAAGGAATATAAAAATGCTACAAAATTAACGGTTATTGAGATGAGCTTTAAATATTTCTATTATAATTTTGATTACTATTGCCTAGCGTGCCATGGAAACTCTAGTTGGCAGTTTTTAATTCGCGTAAATTACACGTAGATAAACACACTTTTTTGAGAACAGAACTGTCAAATAAAATTTCCATGGCACACAATACAATGGTAATTAAAATTATAATTCAAAAGCTAAATAGCTCAATAAATGTTAAAAGGTATCGGAACTAGTTAAAAAAACTTAAAGAACAATTTAAGTTTTTTCTAATAATGTGATAATATATAGGGTGATCCATTTAAGAAAGTTGAAAAAAATTTAAGTTCGCATTTTGGATCATCTTGTATAAACTATTAGTATATTCACAAAATGTTAAAGTTTCATTAAAACAGACTATATTAAAAATATTTATACTAAACAAAATGTATTTATATAGAGAGAATTCTCAACAACTGTTCTATCGAAATCCGTAATAATATACAGGGGTTATATTTAAAATAAGAAAGTTTTATTTAACTTCCGGTATAACCGGAAGTGGTAGGAGACTCTAAATATTTTAGAATAATAGAAACCCCATATTCTAAATTTTCAGATATTAATTACGTCAAGTTTCTCTAAAACGTCTAGTTAGAACTCACAACAAATCACCCTGTATATAAATAAAAGGGTAAAACTAGAGACCTAAATGTTTTGATAATTATTATTCAAAGTTATTTAAAAAAATTGTTTAGGATCCAAAGACGTTAACAGATAACTAAAAGAAATTTAACATTTGGAGTCACATTTATAATTTTGCAGCAGTTTTATTATTAAACAATAGATCTAAAGACTTTCTCTGGAAAATATACTAAAAATTCGCATAACTGTACATCTTGCAGTATTATTCTTTTCATAGCCCTTCGAACTTTTTTTCCTTGTCATTTTTTTAATAATTCAATCATCCCTGTCTGTTCACCTACCATATCTTTATGAAGCTACATATTGAACGAAATAATTATTTTGTTACATCAAATTTTAATGTCTGTGTTCCAATCACATAAGAATAACTTTATTAAGTTTTTATGTTAAATTCTGTTTTTTTCCATTTATCCACATTATTATGTTTTCCTTCGATAATATATTTCAAACTATACAGTGCAAAATAGGCAAGTTTTCTACAGCTGGCGCCGTTTCTCGCATCCTAATTTCCAGCGTTTTCTGTCGAAGCAATCTTCAGTTTTTAAATCTCTGGTGACATCTTCTCTTCAGGACGTCTTGGTCTACCTCGTTTGCTTGTAGTGGGCGGAATCTATTTTTCTATAGTTTTTGGCCATATATTTTCAGGTATTCTCTGCAGCAGGTGTCCACACCAGTTTAGTCTTTTTGTTTCAATTTTCTATTATGTCTAAATCAATTTCCATTTCTCTCCTAATATCTTCGTTTCTCACCCTATCAAGTCTGGTGAGCTGGCAATATCGTCTTAATAGTTCATTTCCATCGCCTTAAGTCCTCCACAGTAGTCTGTGTAACTGTCTAGTGGCTGTATTGCTTGACCATTCCTGGAGTTTCGTTATTAGAGTAATAAACGGTTTTATTGATTATATTGTTCGTAATGGATCGTATAAACGATCCTATATTCGATAGATGTTATTGTACCTGTTCTAGGGGAATTTAATTCAGTTTTCGTAAATTTGCATTAATAGCATGTTTATTCCTTCTTAATATATTTCTGTTTACTTTTGTTTTTATTGCATAAAGATCTTTCAATTGTTGTTACTTATTGGGCATGTAATTGTTACCGTCTCTAGTTTTTCTCACTCTTCTTCTACTAGTATATTGCCAAGAATCTTAAACATGCAGTTAGGAAAACACTTTTCCCATTTCTAAACCACAATCTTAGGAAAGCTTTAAAGAAGTTGTTTCCATTAAAAATAAAAAATTTTAGCATCAATAGTTGTCTTCGTCACATATCAGTGCAGACAAAGATAAATAGTTATCTACTTTATTTAATGAGAAGTACCCACAATTTTAATTGAAAATCGCTTTCAAATTAACTTTTGTAACTAATATTAAAAGTTTTTCTTTGTTACTTGATAATACAAAAATAATCTAATGATTTATGTTTTCCTTTTAATATAGAAGACTTTAAAAATGATATTGTATTTGTGAGGTGCATTCCTGGGACGACTTAATTGGAGGATAGTTCATTTTGATTAAGTGAAGTTAACGTTGACTTGATATGTGCCAGAAGAAAATGATAGCATATGGTTTGCATTTATAAAACATGTATATTTAAGGAGAGAATTTTACTGTCATGTTTGAGCGTAGTTGTCTTTTGAAAGATGTCACATGCTATCATTTTTTTCTGCCAGGTATTGTGAAGTTGATTTAATGTAATCATCCAATAAATTCGTCATAGGATGCTCCTTAAAACTATTTACCATCAGTTTAAAGTTCTCTGTTTTAAAATGTTTAATATGAGGCGTTCAGAACCACAGTGGTGTATCTATGTTCTACAAATAGAAATCTTTTCCGTGCTATAACAAACCACGTCCAAAGTTACCGCAATAATAAACATATGGCGTAAGTCCAGTTGACTAGTCAGATTGTGCTCAGTGTATTTATCGTGATCGTTTATGATTAAAAATGGATTCAAATGACGACATCTGTATGTACAAAAATGCAACAACGAAGGCAAAGTACCTCAGAATAAAAAACAATACTATCATGCGTTTACAACTAAGTTTAATTAACATTTTAAAATACCATTGAAAGATACGTGCGCCAAATGTGATCAACTGTCCTTAAAAATAGCTGCATCAGCTGAACCTGAGACATCCAATTCACTTATTGTTGAGAAAAATGTTCACCTAACAAAAGCAAAACAAGCTCGAGATGTACTAAAATCGGACAGTGATGACGCATCAAATGAACACTATGTTGCTACTTTTGACCTCCAAACAGCACTGCCATACTCAAAATTGTCTACATCCATTGCATATTACTAAAGAAATATGTATGTCTATAACCTAGGAATTCATTCTTTCAACAAAAACAACGACTTTATGTATGTGTGGGACGAAACAGATGGTGGTAGAGGATCTCAGGAAATATCTTTAATATTTACCGTGCATCTGAAAAAAATGCCAAAAATCATAACCACGTAACTCTATTCAGATTCATGTACAGGACAAAACAGAAATTTTAAAGTGGCTGCCACGTTACTAAATCTAGTTCAGGATCCTTACATAAACATAAAAACGATGGATCACAAGTTTCTTGTATCTGTCCACTCCTTTTTGCCAAACGACCGAGATTTTGGGGTTATTGAAAAGGTTGCCAGAAAATCTTCTCACATATTTGGGCCAGACGACTGGATTGATGTAATAAAAACTTTAAAATTGACAGTGCCTTTTGAATTAACTAACATAAAAAGGAGCGACGTTGTGTCGACAAAGAACATAGAAAATGTGCTTGTAAATAAAGTGGTGAACTGTGAAGTGGTTAGAAATGAGATGGATGAGGTACGAGGGAGAAGATCCTTGGGTTTTGAAGTACAAAACTACGCTAAAGGATTATTTTCCATTTTTTACTGTCTCGATGGCCAAAATAAATGATTCAAAATTCATTGGTAATCAAAGTCATCTGTACTCCACACTTGTGACAGAAGCAAAGAAAAAGGACATGCTCTCTCTCCTCCCATATCTGCTATCAGTCACACACTACCATTTTAAAATCTCTGCATCAACACAGGAACCCGTTCACGAATACAGCAACAGGGTGAAGAAGACGACATAGACGATCATGAACTGGTCTATGATGATTAAAACTAATGCCACTTAAGCTGTGAGAGTATTATTGAACATTGTTGTAATAAGTTTTTTATTTGTTATTATTTTTTGTAACTAAAATTCCAGTTTTGTCATACTTCGTTTTTTAATCCATTTTTTTTCCACCAAATATTTCAGAGTAATAATGGATCAAGTCCAATTTTTCAAATGTCTCCAATTATTTCCAAAAAGGTTATTTATTTAATATTACATATACTTTAATTATTTAAACAACATATTATATAAGAGGTTTTCACTTAGATTAGGTACGTTGGTGTATTATGTAATAGAGAGCTTGTTAACTTTAACTCTAAGGGCCGATTTTTCGAACGCTAATCAAAACTTAATTGTAATCAAATACATCACATTTTGAGGTTATGTTGACTGATTTAGTTTATTCAATTTTATTATTTTACGTTTTAATTTAAAATAAACCATAATTAAACTCTTGCTGATGTTAATTTCATGTTTTTATTTACAAATCAATAATAATAATAAGCAATTTTTAATAATTTTGACAGCTACTGTGACGTATTTAATAGTAATTAAATATTTGAATACAATCAAGTTATGATTAGCGTTCGAACAATCGCCCTAAATATCTCTGACTTCTGTATTATGGACATGATGCACTATGGTTCTGAACGCCTCATATATTTCTAAAGTGTCATTATGAATGAAGCAGATAAAATCAAATTATTAGAATTTTTGTATTACTAAGTAACAAAACAAAATCATTTGTTTAATTTGTATTTTGAGAGTGATTTCCGAAGTGGATTAACGTATTATCAATTAAAATTATGGTTAATTCTTGTTAAATATATTAGATAACAGAAATATTACAAGAAAATAGTTTCAACCTTATGCAGTGTTTCCACTCAATAAGTCTGTTAAACAGTTATTTTGCATTCATTTTACTTAAATTTTTTAGGTGCATTTTGTTACTTCAATTGATGAACTGGATATGAAAACCGTTTGCTTAAAAATCTACTGTATGTAGCATGTGATTTGGTTTTACAATTTTGTTAAGAAACCTTTGTAGAACCTCTGTGTCTAACATCGCATTTTTTCAATTTTGCTCTTATTTTTAGGTATTAGGAGGTACAAGGAACATCCACTGGAGAATTAAATCTTGACTTAATAAATTTATAATGTACTAACTGTGTATAATGTCTGTCCAGTATAAATATTAGCTTTAATTTTATGGTTTTGTTCGTTTTACATTTATGCTTCCAAGGTTTAAAATACAAGATAGTCTAACCAACATTAACACTGCAAAATATAATACACATATTAGCAATACAAAACACGCGTGTATTTGTACATAATGTATATAAATTTTATAAAATAATGTTTATGTCAAAAGTAAATTTTTTGAGTATTTACATATCACATATACACAATCTGTATTCACAAATATGTATATACACAATCATTACATATTCACCGGGGGACTCCTTTCTTATTGAATGCCCACCACAGAATTTCTCGCGGAACTCTTATATGCTTTCCCAAGATCAATGAATACCATATGAGTCTTATGGTATTCATAAACTATCAACTGTCTTATATTGATATATATATATATATATATATATATATATATATATATATATATATATATAGGCCAACTCTCATCTAGGGATTCATCAATTTCTTAGTGGAAATATTTTGAAATAAACAATCAAAACATCAACCTCGGTATTTTGCTCATAACTTAAAAACTTGTCTATTTAGAAATTTGACCTGAACAGACAAAATTCTGGAAAAAAAGATACACACAAAAAAGAGATATGCTAAATTAAAATCGGATATTTTTTCTTTTTTGCTCATGCTGTACAGTTGTCTCGTCCTCGATTTTCGTAATGTTAATGTTCCGTCCCTGATAGTGTGATAAAGCTGACTAATATTGTTTATCTCTGTCCATGATTTTGTATTCCACGTATATGTTTTTAGTCAGTCTGGTACTTTACTTCTTTCTGATTCAATATACAATCTACACTTGAGTGCAAAATAATCGACTTAAAATCATTTTGCGAAAGTACGTCTCCTGTTTCAATCTAAAAAGTTTAAATTTAAAAATATTTGAGGAGCAGACTTTCTATATGCATTTTGTCCATTTTTTGTAATTTTGGCAAATAGAGAAAAACTGCTATGCGTTTGGCAAGAAATTGAACGAAAAACTGATATACCTAAAATATGGATGAAAAATCATTCAAATATTATACCTATATGCTAAAAATCTAGTATTGATAATATCCCAAAAAACTTGAAAAAACTGTTGGACAAACTGCATTTAGATTGTCATCCTTGAACAAAACGCATTTTGATTGTCCACACCAAGCGATATGACAGACTTTTGGTAGTAACGATGTAAAAAAACTCAAGTAGCTTCATAAAAATAGTATTTTATTTTTAAATACAAAATAATGTTTAAAAATGAATGGAACAATTAAGGCATTTTACATATCATAAAGGTCCCCATGGTCATCATCATTGCAATCACAGTACTCAGCTCCTTCAATAACGTCATCATCCTCAGTTTTACCAAGGTTAACTTGATTGTCATTTTGCTCACCAGTGTCAGAAAGAATTGGTTGTAACCATGTTAGCTCAGGATCGTTGACCCAATTCACCCCTGACAGTTCCACTAATAGTTTCGAGAGGCTCTGGAGTTTTTTTGGTTTAATTTCGTTTTGGAGTTCTACAGCAGGTAAGTGTAAAGTAGAAAGCTTCTTTCCACGTTTCAATAATGTTTGGAATTGTTTGGATGGATCATCATTTCTGTAGAACAGTTCGGTCTTAAGCAAAATATTGTTGTTGTTTTGTGATCTCTTAATAATAATTCGTTTGGCTGCACTGATTCCTTCAATTTTTTTTAAACAGGTTAACGCAGTTTTTATATCATAAACAGTCCAGTCTCTACCAAGTTGTTTAACTTCTCCCTTCTTGGAGTAAATGTCATAATATTGTGTAGGGGTTTTTATTGTACTGTAGGATCGTGTAACTTTTTCGATTTGCCCGAAAATACGGTCCGCTGGCAAATATGAATGTCCGCGTACCGGAAAAATAAGTACCACAGATTTAATATTTTGTGGGGCATCTCTGTATAACCATAGCATGAGCATATGCATCATGTGTGCATTTTTATTCTGCCCCGCACAACCATCTGCGAATAGTCTTAACTGTTTTATACCTGATCCAAATTCAGATTTATTAAGAAAATCACGTAGAGCAGAACTTGTTTCTGCAGATCCCCTTTTTGCTTGATGTTCCATCCAGGTGTAGAAAACTGGCTTTTTAATATCCACGTCGGTTACACAAAAACAATAAAAAGACAACTGCTGGGCGTAAAATGCATCTTGAATGGGCACTTTCGGTAAGACTTGAACCTGCTGAAGGTCAAAACAGTAGGAAACAGTGTGTTCCGGTTTTTCCTTCATTAGTTTAAAAAATTGTTTGGCCCGTATTTTATGTACACGTAGAGAAGTTCTTAGTTTCTCTATTTCAGTTTTGTCTTTACAAAGGCTAATAGAAGTTTGAGTCCTGACACAAAAACCACATACGTCAGTAGCAGGGCTTCCAAATGCAATATTAAAATGACTATTAAAGATCCTACTAAAATACTTGTAATTTACTTTCAAATTCTCAGCATTACTTTGATTGTACAGATTCCATAAAATAGTAATATTATTTTCAGATGATAGATAAATGCGCCGAGATTTAGCACGCCCGTAATGACTTTCATGTCCTTTCAAACTGGCTATAAATTTTTTAACAGCTTCAAATTTTTTAACATTTTTGAAAGACCGTTTGTCCCCTCCACGGTTCTCAACAATACCACTGCCAGATTGCATTTTTCGAGCAATAGTATTTACGCGTCTCTGACTGACACTAAATATGGATAAGAATAATTTCTGGCAAATGCAAATTTTTTTTCCATTCTTCCAAACCTAAAATAAAGAATATTACCTTCATATTGTGTTTTTCACCATGTTTTTAAAATATCTAAACAAAACCTTTTAATACTAAATAAGATTTTATTGTAAGTAAAACTTACATGATATCTTATAAAGAAATTGTGGGATTTTCTTTCTATTTTTCGGTTCCTACTTCTATCTGGTTTTTCAACATCCATAAAATGCCCCAAATGATTATCCTGTACATTTTTGTTTATTGTTTCATAAAACATACTTCTAATTGTCCTAATATCGTCTTCGGTTACATCATTACAGCAAAAATCTTTTCGATTAGGGTGATTACAGGAAAAATCAACAAAATGTTCCAAATTAGGATAATGATTTGAATGCCTTGAAAAGAGAATGATATTAAAATATTAACGACAACAACATAAGAACTTAAGATGATATTGTGTAAACAATACCCAAATACAAAAGTAACCTATAAATCATTAAAGCTTACCTAACATTGCTTTTACGCTCTTTAGAAGTTAGATGTCTTTTTCTTTTTCTGCTACCGCGGTCCGTATCACCAACTACATGATCTCCTGTCACAACTACATCCATTATTTTATATTGTTTTGTTGAAAATCGAAAAAACAAACGCACATAAAACAAACTTAACAGCCTAGACGCCAAAACTATACAACGACAACGACCGCCAACGACAAACAAATCGCAATTAGTCGATAGCGCACGGACAAACTTCGTTTAGTTCGTCTACCGTCAATGGACATACAGCACATAGAAAGTCCAAGGTATTTTTTTCATTTTATTTGCAGACAACAGAATGCATTTAGAACGTCTTTCGTTACACAAAATGGTGGCTATATACATATAGTTTGCGATGCCATCTTTGGTTGAAAATTTGAAAAAATGGACAAAATGCATATAGAAAGTCTGCTCCTCATTTAGTGTACAATCATTAACCACATTATTGAGTTTTAAAAAATTTTGTTTTTTGGTGAATTGGAGGACGCATGAAAAATAAATAATACAACACGTAGAGATGGAGTCAGAATTTGACTCATTGAAATCGACACGCACCGACTTAACGCCTACGTTTAACATCGTACGCATCAATTTCCATAGCAACCCACTAATACACCAGTTACTTAAGTTCGCAACTGCATTACAAATAGATACAACATCCGTCAACGCAACTCAAGCAGTAGCATTATTGAGAGAAGGCCTGAGCCAAAGGGCCGTGGCAAATCGACTAAATTTAAACCAGTCTGCTGGGCCCTAAGTGTATCTTCGGTACCAAGATACTGCTGATTATATCCGTCGACAAGGAGGAGGCCGTAAACGAATAACAACGGAGAGAGATGATCGATTTCTTGTATCGAAATCCCTGAGAAATCGGCATTTGAGTGGTGCTAAACTCAAAGAAGAGCTTAGAGAGGTCCGAGGTGTGGTTACCAGCGTTTGGACAGTCAGAAGGAGACTCAAGGCAGCCAACCTAACAGCAAAAAGGGCAAATACGGGTTCCAAGCTAACTGCAGAAGCAAAGGCGATTATAATTTGCTCGCGAACATCTGGATTGGGACGACTATCAATGAAGTCAGGTATTATTCTCCGATGAATGTAGGATCTGCCTACATGGCAACTACACGAGGCGTCGAGTCTATGGAAGGCCAGGAGAGCGATTTGCTCAATTTTGTATACGAGAAATTGTGTCATAAGGGCGGTTCTTGTATATTTTGGGCAAGCAGTTCTATGGATGGGAAAACCGAGTTAATTTTCGTCCCTGGAAGAGGACGTGGAGGAGGTTTAACGGCGGATGGTGAATATTTAGGAAACTCTGTATTGCATATTGTTTTTATAATGCGTCTTCCAAATAATGCAATAGCAGTTTTTGTAAGTTCAATAATAAAGTTATTGCTTGCACATTACATTTTTTTTATTTTCATACTTCTTAAATTGAAACAGAAGGTGTAATCTCAAATATCGCTTTTGAGTCGATTATTTTGCACTCTTTGTAGTTTTGTTATATAATTTATGCATTGCTCCGATTTATAAAAATAACCAAATTCTTATTTGGGACAGCTAAGTCGTATAATTTAAACATATTTAATACTAAGAGATTCGTGCATATATCCTTATAGATCCTTATAGAAAAAATTGAAGCATTTTACATCTTGGATCTTTCCTCATGACATGAGCAATATATTCTCTTTATTTGATGACGAAGAAGTGTATATAGATTTAGAGTTAAAGTATGTTTAAAAATGTGTAAATATCTATATAATTTGATAAAGCGGTTTTGCAGTGTTATTGTAAATTGATACTTGTACAAACTCTTCTAATTTATACACATATTATTTAATTTGCAGAAACCCCTCTTGTTACCATCGACGTTTTGAACAGTAAAGGATATTAAAGATAATCACAGTTGCAGTTACCAAATGGTAATAGGAGCGAATTACATGGTTCGGGGTTTACTCTGGTTGAACTATTCATTTGACCTGCATGTGAGTGTATTGTGTATTTAATTTATTTGTTGTTAATTTTAATTTATTCAAAAATTGAATAATTCAACCTACGTTTTATGTATTTTAAAATTATTTTGTTTATACTCACATATTTATATTTTATTTGTGGGAGTTTAAATAGTTTGCTTTTATTGATTTTAGATATAATTAAAAGTTTATTCATTTCGTGATATTTTGAAAATTATTAGCTAATGTAACAAATATCTTATTAGAGTAGTAGAACAAAATAGTAAAAATAAAAGTTCCTCTCAAATAATTTTTACTATTTGTCCATAAAAAGATATTTATTTTTATGTTCTTAGTATTATTGACGTCTGCCTTTTGGGTGGCCTTCATAATGAACTGAAAGGTATAAGGTTTGTCTTTGAATGTTATTAGCACAAATGGAACACTGGCGCTTTAAAATTTATTTGTAAATAAGAGAATTATAACATCAGATCATAGTCGCAAGTAATAACATTTAAAACAATCATTGGTGTAAAAACGGGTGTCTGTCGCTATCATCTCCTGCTTTGAGTCTTCTACTTCAAGTGTCTAATGTGTCAAAACTGATCTTACCATTTCAGTCTCTTGAATGCGAATATCTTGGCCTCTCTCTTTTAAACGCAATCCCTAACTGAATGTTTGCATGTTATACTTTCGAGATTGCATACGCACCTGCAAATATACCTTATATTTCCAGAATTTTTTATCGCAGTAGATACCATATTTTTTTATAGTTTTTTAAAAAATTTGGAGTGCTTTTAAATTTATGTAAATAAAAATCTTTACCTGGCGTTTGTTGTTGAAGGTCATTTCTATCAGCTCCAAGCACGATTTTACCAACACATCAATGCAACCAAAATGCAGTACTATCGACCGCTTACAATTTCCTATATAGGCCACGAATTCAACTGTAAGAACTGTTTTGTAGTCAGTTACTGCATTTTTCTCCCTAGTGTCGTTAGGAGGAGCGTATCTTGGGATACTTACGAGATAGCTCTATAGAGAACAACAGCCAAGATATTACATTCAAATTAAAATAACTTTTTACAAATATATATATTTGTCGTTTTATATTGTACTTTTTGTTTTTTCTCTTGTTGTTTTCTGGTTTTTTAGTGTTTCAACGCCATCTAGTAGAGATTACTATGAGTAACACTAAACCGTAAGTTCACATATCTTGCTTAACGTTAACTTCTTTTTCTCTCCTCATTGAAATGACTACGCTTTTTTGCAATGAAACTGCACAGAATAAATCTAGCACAAAGATATTAGTTCAAAGTGTACACAAGTATAAACAAAACTATGCTTTAGGCCATCTCAAGACTGAAATAGCGTATTTCTAAAATATTTTTAAAGCAAACCATTTTTACTCGCCAACTTTTTTTGTAAAATAGTTTTATCATACAACCTCTGTGATACATTTTAGCATTTATATTCAATTAATCCCTAAATCTTTCAAGATTGATTTACGATTATTATATATTAAGTATATATCTAGACATTCCATAGAATATGTAAATAAGTGATTAAATACCAAACGTTTGTCAATCTTTAAAGGAACCAAAATAATACACGATTTTGAAAATGACATCGAACTAAAAATGTATAGGCTGTTAAAAAATATTTGTATAATGTACCCTTGTTTTTGATATATTAAAGTCGTCGATGACTTAAACATTGCAATATTTCATCTCGATCTTTAATTAGGGTATTACATCGTGATACTATTTCTGTATATAAAAGATTTAATCAGTAATATCATCATACAATGAATATACAAATTTTTCTAACGAACCTATACATGTTTAGACCTTATACCTAATTTTAGACATAATAACCTAAACGGAGAGCGACAATATTTAGTATAATCGACAAATTATGAAGTTTTATGTATATATACAAAACTTCGGTTGCTCACTATCTTAAGACTAAACCTATCATGTGCCGCTTAAATGGCACAGGCATCGATAAACAACCCGATATGAGGATGAACTCAGAACAATTATGATTATGTTACAGCTTAGTAGTAATTTTGTGTAGAAAGGTTTCCCAATTTATACTAGGCTTTTCAGTTTTTAGCCTCTTAAAATTTTGTCGCAGCTAAGTGTAGAACTAACGTCGTGTTCCACAATTTCAGTTTGTTTAGTTTTTGGGAAATCTGCAATATTTTTTTCAATGCATTCAGAAACATAGCTGTAACGAGAAACATATAACAATCACGTACAATAGATTGATCATTACAGACGAGCTAAAGTGACGAGGCACTATTCGGCATTAAAGATACTCCAGACATTCCATAATATAAAAATAAATGAAAATAATGCAAATGGAGAAAATTCCAGATATTTAATTCGTTTGCTAGGCAAACAATATACAATACCTAATCTTTTTGTTTATAGAGTTCATATCTATGAAGCCAGTCTATACACTATACAAATGTTAAGATCCTACAAACTATTGGTAAAAAAACTACTCACTTTATTATAATAAACGATCTTTATAAAGCGACGAAATAAATTCTAGGTAATTCTGGTGAACACTAGGTCATTTCTCCGAATCCGGTTTTAAAGTTCGACAATATTCAAGCCCATGTTCGATAATATCTGAGTTACTCTAAAATTGTTGGTCGATGTATAGGTCTGGCTTCATGACAATATCAGTGTGTCATGCACTCTACTTGGCTTAGTGATACCTGCGTGAAGTTGGGAATTTGCTAATATTTCCAACTTCAGCAAAATGTAATATTATTTATCGGATCTCATTAAAATCGATAGAGCTATATAAGAATAGAGAAAATTAAGTATTGTATATTATATCAAGTGCCATACTCAATAACTATTTCAGATTTTGTTATTCACTGTTTTTAACTACAAGTATTTAATAGTCAATCTTACAATGTAAAATAATAAGTATAAAAAAACTAAGACATATATTAATCACTAATACAGGTGATTATATCCGCAAAGTACTTTCGTAGAACAATGTGACTGACAATTAATAGTGAATATATTAAAAAAATAAAATTCAAATGTCAGTACTTGCAAATGGTTGGAAATTAACTAAACTGTTAACAAGAATGAACTAAATAAGATGAACAAACGTCAACAACGATTCTTAAAACGTGATTGTCATACTGTTTAAGTTATATAATCTACGAGGATTACCCACCGATAGAGGTAAACCAAAATCACATATTCTAATTGTAGTAGTTAGAGTGCAATAGTTGTAATATTTTTCTTGGATTCGGCATGGCACCCATGAATACTGTATGTCTTCTGTTAATCACTTAATAATACTTGATGTAGAAAATAATTGTTTTCGCGTCGGTGGTAATCGAAATTAACAGCACGGAAAAGATAAGGTATTGTTTACAAAGGCTCCAACAGAAGGTAAAATGACAAACAAATATTCATAATGATGAATATATACCTTAACTTACAAACAGCGCTTGGCTTTTGATTTTGGTCATATGCACACAGAATTTTCTACGTAGAATTGTAAAGCATCTAAGACGCTATATTGAAAAGATGAAAGTATATCGGCGCAAAATTGCCACCTACGTGAATATTAATGTTAGGCGTTAGTTGGCATAACTTGGTGTTCAGACTCTTCTTCGTGTGTAAATCTGTGGCTTGAATTATATTTGTTTTTACAAACTCTTTACAAATACAAATGTATTTGTTCGGACGTACTAAACAAAGTCAGTATTGGCTCACTTTCTGTAGACATCAAGCGAAATTTAACCTACTCTGTGAAAGACACGCCACTAAATCTTGGATCTGTTTTAGCGACGTAGATGTCATAACTTTGAAATATCTCTTTCAAAGCCATTAAATCTCCACACCATAAATCCGTTTTATTTGTTACCGAAAACAAGGAACATTCTCCCGATTTGGATCTTTTACTGTATTTATATTAAAACCCCTCCCGATATTTTCGTCTTTTTTTGTCTTTTACTGTATTTGTATTATAAACCCCTCCAGATGTTTACGGCTTTTTTCCCATAAGATGGAAATTTACTCATCCCAGATGACCCACAATAGACCTCTTAGATCGAGTGGAAGAGTGGTTAAGCAGCAAGTTCATATTGAAGCTAACCTAACCTTTTTTTTCTGAAATTTTCTAAAAACCGTACCAGGTTGATCCATCCCTAGTGATGGTTAGCGTGTGTTGGAATCAGAGTAGAGGAGCACATCCGAGGCCATTTCTCCCTAGAAGGAGGTCCTGCACACGGATGCCTTTCTGTTATCCTGGCTATCAACTAAAACCATCTGACCCTTGCCATTGGTCCGGTTGCTGTTTTATTCTTAATGACTACTCGTATGTAATTGTACACTATTTCATCCCTCCTTACAGTCCGTCATCTTCGCCATCATTTCTCTACAGGGTTCATACCTATTTCTCTATACATTCTGTTTCTCTCCACTGTCCATCTAGTACACTCTAGCGTTGTGGGGATAACAGTGTCGGAGTATTCGCGGTATGGGCATTTATATGTATCGGTCTTTCCAAACCTATGAACCCTAAAACACCCGTGTGCTGTGAGTACTTTTGTACCATTGCATTTTCCAGGAACAACTATGAATCTTACGCACCACGCGATCTTCTGGCTTATAAGCAGACCTGTTGCAAGCTTCCGGTGTTGACAGGAAGCTCTTGCACGGCAGGCGCGATACGAAGACCGGTGTAACCCAAGAACTCACCCCGCACCCACTCAAAGGACCGTGTCAACACGATTGCGTTTAGATAAGATCTTCCCATCTAGTAAACTTGTAGTGAAGTTATGGCGCTTTCACACCAACATGAGTTTCTGGCAGAACCAATGCCCCTACCAGTTTATCTCAAGATTTAAGTGGCATGTTCATGTGTCTAGTCCGAAATACATCATCATTTGAGAAAGTCTCTGCAGTTTTAAGCATCTGATCTAGGTGGTTTCTAATGGAAGTCAATAATTTTAAATCATACATGTACAACAGATGATTCTGTTCCCCGTTCATTAGAATATTTTCAGTTTCGATATAGTTTTCGTCTAGTATCTGAAGGTTAATTAAATCAAATAAATCCCTTATTAATACTTTTGTTACTACAGGTAGTCGCTATATCTGTTTAAAAATCAAACGATAACAATTTATGAGTTATCGATTGTTGAATAAAATACTGCAAGATACATAGTAAACGAAGCTCTCTTGTAGTTGTAGATTCGATTTAAGATTTCATAACAACGGTCATCGTATGAGCGCATGAGACAACTGGGTAAAGATTCTTAAACAATTACGTTGTTTAGTGTCTATCAAAGAGTAGGTCAAAATAAATGTCATGCGATATACAACCAAGTGTCCCAATACCTCCTACAAACAGAATTATAAACCACTTTGTTTAATCCGTACGTAACTTTACAGCACAAAATTAAAACTGGTACATTAAGAAAGAAAAGAGAATGTGTTAAAACATATCCGACAAAACAACTCAATGCTCCTGCCATTTCTGAAATTTTGGTGCCACACGTTTTTACTAGTAGTAATTTTATCGGTATTAACGCTTTTTTAAACTTTTACTATATATTCTGTATTGTCAAATCAAGGAGCCAAAATTTGAATCAAGTTACTAGTAATTTTAATAAATAGAAATTAGTTAAATTGGAAATAATCTAAACTTGAAATTAAGTATTTAAAAAATACGAATCCAGCACATCATCATTTTAAAATTGTCACTACCAGTTTGATATTTTCGGATTGTTAATAGTGCTGATATGCGGATTGTTTGTCTAATCCATAAATGAGATGTGTCTGGTCATTTAATCAGGTTGTACGTATATCAACCTATAGAAGACTGAATCAATAGTAAAGAGATATATCGATCGTTGTGCTTTCTTCTTTTTTATTATATTTTCATGCATTTAATATTAAGCATATTAAAATTGAGTGTATTGATACTGAATGTTAATTTACATTTAATGTGCATCCTTGCCAAAGGATATGCATTCTACTTAAGTGTTGCCCCTAGGAAATGTAAAGGATTTCTAAGTGATCTTAAAAAAACAGTCTATTTTCAAAATAAAATATCACCTTTAATATTTATTAAAATACAAGTGGACAGTTCTTTTATTTTGGTTAAATTTATGCAGTGTTCAACTAATACCTTATTTTTGAATAAACTATCAAAACTTTAGCGATATATTTAAATATTATCTCAAAATAAATGGCTTAACTAGCTGAATCTTTGAACGAACCAAATTGATCGCAATATTGTTGCTTATCTAGATCCTGACTACATATTAACTTAATGTTCAACACGTCAGTCTTTTAAACCGTATATATTGTTAAATATTTCTGTTTTCAATAATCAAAACCACAATTTGCACGTGACAAAAAACATATAATAGATAATAACTTCTGGTCCATACCTGGCACCTGCAAAACCTTCAGTGTTCCTAAAGGCCTCAGGTCGACTTGATCTGAAAAAAGTGAGTATCTTGGTTAAAGTTAATATCTGGTGATAATATGAAAGAAATAAAAAATTTAGTACAGTTATTTCACAGAAATTTTCTACCAATTGTTGATTACTATAAAAAAGAAGTGTTCATCACAACATTTTTTGACTTTCCTGATATAGTCCACCAAACAATAATTGGGACTAATATCCATTCCACGTTAGAATATAACTATCTAGATAAAAACAAAAAAAATGTAATTAGAAATTAAATTCAGGAAACACCATTGGCTATTATTAGGTCTAAAATTCACTTTTTCGCTATGAAATAAAGTCGTAGCATATAAAACAATAATCACACATTTAAGCTGCGGTTTCCTAGGACTTTGTGCTGAAGCGAGCCTAACCGAAAACTGTCCGAAAAATGAATCCGTGGCGGAATGTTCGGTCAACAACGATTTCCACGGAATTATGTCAGTCGCAATGGATATTACAAAAATAAAAGTCCTGCGCTCTGTTATCAGAGAAATATGAAAATGTGATATTGACTAATGCTTTTAAGTAAACGTATGCACTGTTTGTGATTTTTACTACTCTACAACCAGAGTGGAGCATAATGGCGGTTTTCCACCAAACGGACAAAACAAAAACTATACACAAACTCATGTCGAATAAAACAAAACATCAACTTTTCGCAATCTTTTTGAAGACTGGCATGTTTTGAAACAGTTTGAGTTTTGTTTTTCGAGTCCCGCTCGGAAGCGATAACATCAAAGGGTTTCGGCTTGTTTTGAAACTCAAGTCTGTTTAGTGGAAACGGTCAGTTGTGTTTATTATTGCCACCTTACTAATCTGAATACGAATTTTTTACTAAATTAGTTGTGAATTAAAAGAATTAAGTAAAAGTTAATAGATCATTTCTGTAGGTGGGGCAAAGTTTCCAAAAAGCAGCGGACTACTGAAGAAATATGTACCTTAATAGATGCCTCCCAGGAACATAAAAATTTGTAGTACCCAAAGGATGGCAACTATAAAAATAGAATTAAAGAAATGGATTCCTACAAATAAATTGCCAATTGTTTGGCACTAACTGGACAGAAATTTAAAGAAAAATTAAAAACATAATTTCACAATATCAACGTGAAAGAAGGAACTATAAAAAAATGAAGAAATCTGGCGCAGGACAGAACTTTACACCCAAGTGGTTTGATTATAATGCAATGAGTTTTATACACGACAGAAATAAACCTTTTTTTTTCAGTGAATTTAGTATCGACTAAAAACAACAGAAAATAAAAATCTCTAAACATGTTAGTTGGTTATTGAAGAAAAAATTGTACTTTGCGAACAAAATGTATTCCGCTTAAGGGAAATAATAGTTTTGGTTTTGTTTTAGAGTTCTAAAAAACACAAATGAGACATAAACTCAACTGTCCGTTTGGTGGAAAACCGCCATAAGAAACCGCCACCATATAATTATTAGCATTGAATCTGAACTGAAGCCATTATCAGTTAATCAATAAGTATCTTTAGACGAAGATTCAGTTAGTTGTAAGTTTTAGCATATAGTAAATGCATATCGAATGGATAGTCAGTGGACTACAGCTCCCAAAAATTAGGTATTATTGTATCTGGTAAAAAAATTATCAGTCCTCTAAAGAATTATTTGGACTAATCTTGTGGAATACTGGTATTAATGCCTCATTAATTTCCAGATTTGAACCACACGTCTTTCATTTTTTCTAAGGGAAAAATTCACTCATTCCTTTATTATACCTTTGGTATAAAAAGATTTAGCTCTGGGGAACTCCCCTATTAATCTGTCTTCAACACTTTAGTATCGCGACTTAATTCCATTTGTTTTAATTACTAAAATCTACATCAAAGACGTTCAATTTGCTAATAATAATGAATCAGATTGTATTGTTTTGATTATTTTTCCTTTGTTCTATTCTTTATATTAAACCGGATACTAGGCCAAAAATACTGGTTGCATATATTCCTTTCCAAAAAAAGAAGAACGGGTCGTTTTCTATACGGTATTCTGTGAGTAAAACAAAGGAGAGCAGGCTATGATAATGAATATACTGCAACAGCTTGCTAGTACAAGATCCCAGCATAAAATTCTTACAAACGTTTGAAATACGACCACAGAACGTGAGTGATTACCCTTTTTATATGTCCCTTTATTACGGTCCTTCGCCGTATGCAGGTAAATTGGTTATTAAAAGTTATTTATTTGGATTTGATTGGTCTAGATTCGTCTTAATTATATTTTCAACTACAAAATTAAGATGAATATACAAAAGAAAAGGAATATGTTGGCTAGATGAAGATATATTGGGGTTGTTACTATATAATAGGTTTATACTTTCTATACATGCTGTAAAAACTTCCGATCAAGGAAGAGGAGTTGGTGCAGAAAAGAGACTCTGATAAAAGATTAACAAAAAGTAGAGAGTTTTTAAGGCTGTAACACTTTCAAAACTACAAATTTGGGACCAAAATAACAATTCTCTAACAACTATTAAGTGATAGTATAAAGCGTAAGTAACGTTATGGTGCACTAAAGTAAACCATACAAACTTTCTTGAGGTGCATAGATATCAGTGACAATATCGATACACAAAAGTATATTTTGTTCAAGAAAAACGAAGAATTCGTACTAATGCGGAAAGCAATCAAGCATGCAAGTAATACACATTACGAATAGTACGATAAAGTGGCTTACGTACTACAAATAAACGTACTTAAGAGTTTTAAACATCGTAAAGATTTAACTAATCTTATTATCTCGAAAAGCTTGTATGTTATAGATATTCGTGATGGATTAAAGATTGGAAGAAACTTGTAACGTAGAGATTATTCGAAGAAAGTGGATTTATTAGATTCAAGTTTCAGTTATAGCTGTGTTGACTTTCTTCCATAAGTACGTTGAATGTCTACTACCAATAGTGAGAAGAGTACGTTTTATTGGATCATTTACGATCCAAACCCTGAGGATGAGATGCTAAATCTGACTGGTCACTCTTAATGTAGACAATTACTCTAAGCGTTTTTCATGTTTGCTATTTTTTACTGTAAATCTAGTAATCATCTCCCTGTGAAGCCACTAAAGGTTGTTAATCATTAATCAAATAAGTAATTATAAAAACGAATACACTACATGCTACAGAAAAAGGTTAAGAAAGAATATTAAAATACAACGTTTTAGTAAAAAATTGGTTGTAAAAGTTGGTGTGAGAAAAGATAGAACGATGTTGTACGTTAATGACTTATTAACATTGAATTAGTCTACTTGTATTTATATTATATCAATACTGAATTGTCAACTCTATTGGTTGAAAACAGTTTTCCATTTTTAAAATAGACAATCAAAATATATATATACGAAAATTGATCAATTTTATTATATCACTATATTATGATTATTAATAAGTAGAGCTTGGAAAATATGCACTTGTATATGTTCATATGCTGATCAATGTCCGAGCAGCTCTTAATGTAAGTTTCTAATTCAGTCTCGTGATATGAGGTGAAAACTTGCATTTGTGTACAAGAGAAGTGCGACAGTGCACAGATTCTAAATGTGCCGGTGGGAGATGGCGTCTATGCGCTGTATTATAGTCGATGTATGAGAGAAAGTTTTTAAAATAATGAAATAACAAATAATAATATAAAATTTGTTATTTCATTAATTCGAAAACTTTTTCTTTCATACACCAACTATAATACAACGCATAGAAAGCATCTCCCACCGGCATGTTTAGAATCTGTGCACCGTAGTTGCCCTCATATTTGGGTGACTCTTTATCACTTTGATTTTCAGAGTCATTCAAATTTAAACTACATTCATTTTACATATTCCCAATTGTCAACAGACGCACGTGAAAGCCAAACAGGGTCGCACTAAGGTGTATCATATAATTTTTTAAAATATTTACTTTTGAAACTATTAGTGTAAGAATTTCTTGAAATTTAATCATTAAATCACACTTAAACTAAACTATAAAAAATAACACGACCAGTAAATAACTTAACAATAACGATAACATAAACATATAACACACAATATATTAACTTAAAAACCAACACGCTACAATTTGAATTTAAACAGACTGGCAAGTTTGGATCTGTACCATGAGAATCCGTCTGGCGTAAAGCAATAAATTATATTTAATAGCCTCTTGACGAATAAGAGGGCGAATATTAACACGTGCGTGTGTTTACAGATGGGAATTTGCTAAAATTTAATAATAGCTTCTGTAAAGGTGGACAAATGCTTCCCAAGTTTCAAAGTGAAATCTGTTTGAAAAAGAAATATTTAAATTTTGAGATTGGAATTGCAACTGCTAATCGATTTTACAATATTTAATGCTCTTATATCTCCAAAAAAATTTTACAAACAAATATTTAAAGAAAATTTAAACTTCATTTGAAAAATCCAGAATGGTAATTATTGTTCATTTGAAGGCAATAAAATATTACAATTCTTTTTCTCTATTTTATAGCAACGTTATTTTGAAATGTAAGTTCAAGTTCCATGAAATCGATCTTTTTGGTTAATTTCTAATGTGAAATGGTACAATTTTTGAAAATATGCATTTATTTATTTTGAATATACATTTTGCGTAGTTTCCAAGCTCTATTGATAAGTGACTACGCTTTGACTGCCATTTTATAATAGATTTTTTATGGTGATAGAATATGTGGTAATATTGTGAATTCAATACTGTTTTTTTAGGAATACTTTTAGACATTCCAAGTAGTTGCTGCAGAATTCCAAACATAATAATTTATTCGTCCCATGCATTGCATAAAAATGGTGTAGTTAACGTGAAAATTAGTTAATGTTGAATTTATGCAAAAGATCTGTATTTTAAGGAGTAATGAAGATTGACCTAAATGCTCTGTTTCAGGAATAGTATTATAGTATTAAGGTGATGAAAGTTGTAGTTGCTTTTATCATATATGACTGATATTTCTGAAATAGATTTTATATAGATTTTGATAAAAAATTCCAAGCCGGACATTTTACGACTCTAACAAAATGTATTGAAATAGATGATAAAATCTCTCATTTTATCGTATCATACTCGTACATCTAAACGCAGTGCTAATAGAGTCAAACAATGTCGAGTGGAATTTTTATGCTATTAATAAATGTGCTGATTTTAGTAACTAAGTTATAAGTGTATGATATATTTAACTAAACCAAGTAGAAATAATGTTCAATATAGGATTGTAGAGCAAATATGTTTGTCTATTAACACATACATTTCTTGTATATTTATTTATTAAAAATTAGATAAGTAGTAATGATCAAAATTAATCAGTTTTGTTCTTTTTTTCTCATTTTTCCAAATGCTTATTCAAAATGTTATAAATGTTGATATTAACCCCTAATGACTTCAGAATTACGTGAGTAAGGGCTAATAATGTTGTACGCATTAAAAATTTTTAATAAATGCTTTTCTTTACTAGCGTTTATTTGTAGGCCTCTTAATTTATTCGTCAAAAATTTCTATTTTCATTTATGCAGTTACAATTTGTTGATACCATCAATGGTGTTATAAATATATTCACTGAGACCCAGCTGTTTCCTAGCACTAGGAGGAGTCCAGTATTTGAGAGGTTAATAGGTATCGTCTGGGTACTTTTCATTCTCCGTTGTCTCCATATTAGTATTTATTCTTTGTACTCAGATTGTTGTTAGGTATCTTTACATCAATAAGACTTGTGTGTTCACTATCATGAAATATGGTCTTCTATGTGTTACTGGTTAGTTTATAACTACAGCATGGTCCCATTATATCTTGTAGATGGTATTTTCAAATATACTCTCCGGGACAGACTTTTGTATAGCCCCCTGGGTAGGATACAGCACCTCGAGAATCTTTAACGGTATATTTAATGTAGTTTTTGGTTGGAATTACATTATCCTGAATAAGAAGTGGGAATACCTCTGTCCTCGCTTTCATTGGGAAGCCACCCATGGAGAGATTTCGCCATCCAGATGCAACTTTTTTCAATATTTGTAAATAGTGTATATCTACTAATTGCGTTGCATATAATTAATATCAAAAAATTTAGTAGCTAAGATAATGGGTTCACTGCTAAACAAAGGCATACCTTGGCAAAGTTCCCGGAATATTCTGTATCGATATTTTTTGAAGATGAATTTTGGTCCTCCAGTCTCATTACTTGACAGATCTGATCTTTAAAAAGGTCCAAAGTATTTTTATCGAATTTAAATAGTCTTAATATAATTGTAAGCCATTCATGCGGCACTGAATCAAAGCATGTCTTGTAATCAACATCCGCTGTGAAAAGATTCCTTGTCTAGGTATACGCGTGACTAGAGATGATTGAAGCGCATTCTTTTGTTAAGGCTGTATGGTATTGTTTCGTACACAATGCCGATAGATGCTCTGAATGTCACAGGATGTGACTAATCCTGTGAAATATTATTATGTGAATTGATGGTTATTGAAATATAATATGATTAATCAATATTGCTAAGCACTCGTGAGCACGGCAATTCTTCTTTAGTCAGAAGTTGTGAACTCCGTCTGGTCCTGCAGATTTTTAGTTATAAAGTTTTTTGTTAATATCCGAGACTTCTTCAATAGGCAATGGTTTGCCTGGAGTATGAATATAGTAAACAGGTGAATCCCTTTTTTTTTTATTAAGTCACACACGCATTGGTGAACAAATTCAATTGACACTTTTCTTTCTCCTTATTTATATGTACACTCCCAAGCATAAAATTAGGGTCACCCCGTAATTTGAATTTATTATAGAAACTATTATTATTTTTTAACTATTTTCGATTGTAACATAGTTTACTAACGGATTGCTTAAAGAAAACAATATTTTTGTTCTTCAAAGTTAATTGAAAGTAATGAAAATAAACAATTTTCGTTTGATATACTAAATATTGTAAAGGAAAATTAAAATTGACAATTTTAATTTGATGTGCTTTTTATTGAAACCAAAGAAATTTTAAAAACTTCAGTAGCGAGTATTCCCTCCTTTGGCAGTAGAGACTATTCCCATCAGATTTTGGATTACATTCTACGGAAGATTGTTTCATTCCTGCACTAGTATGTTGCGAAGCTCTCTTGAATTTCTTGGGGCCTGCACATAACTCCGTAAACGTCTCTTCATCTCATCCCAAACATGTTCTATCGGATTGATATCTGGACCGCGAGCAGGCCAAACAAATCGTGTCATTTGAACCTCATCAAGATACTCACTAACTATCCGAGCAGTGTGGGGCTGTGCATTATCATTCATAAATGTTGCCTCGTCTCCCAGAATCACCTTAAACGGTAAAACATATCTTCTATCGGTCTATTACTCAATGATAAAGACTAACTCCGTGCGACCATCAAACATACATTGTACATATCTCTCGCCTGGACGTCGCCACACTCTTATACGTTCGTCTCAGCCCGCAAAACAGAATCTCGATTCATCGGAAAACAATACACGGCTCCAATCCTGTATTGTTCAAGACAAGTGATCTCGTTCAAAATTCAATCTGGCCATTCGGTCACGGAAAGCGGCGGTACAGTTACTCTAGTTCGAGAAGATAAACTAGCAGCATGAAGTTGCCTCGTATTTCTCACTGCTTGCAGATGATTTCGAAAGGAAACTAGCGTGACCGATCGGTTTCTCAAAAACTAGAAACGACAAAGCGGTCATCTCTAGCTGTTGTAATTCTGCTTCGGCCTATACCAGGACTAAAAGTAAGCAGACCGGTCTCTTCGTACCATTGTCGTACTCACTGCACACTGGAGAGAGTTATACCACCATTTTTTGTAGTTTCACGCTGATCATGGCCATCTTCTAACGCCGCCACAACAAAAATTGTGCTCTTTTCAATACACTGACAGTGACACCACTACACAATTGTAGTTATGTAGTTGTAATTGTAGTTGCCCTTTTTATCTTAAACGCTTATCTAAACAGCAACAACAATTTTTTTCAAGCAGTGCAATGCATAAACTATGTTACATTCGAAAATATTCAACAAGGAATAATAATTTCTAAAATAAATTCAATTTACAGGGTGACCTTAATTTTATGCTCGGCAGTATATTTTCAAATTTTATCCAGGTGAGCAAAGCCAACTAATAATAATAAAGAAATTTGATTTTGAATTACTTTTTCTTTGAAAACCTGTCGAAAATAGTTCCTAGATATTTGCTTGTTTGACACTGATATATTCAACACACCTATACAGGTCATATGCTTCTTTTAGTAGCCTAGTTCTTTATTGTATCCGGCAAAATGACTAATTAATGCTGCACAAATAGTTTAAATGAAATATTATCTTACACTCTTACTCCTGTGATACATTTACTGACATGCTTCAGGATTTCAATTTTATATTAAAACGAATTTTCTAAAAAGAGTATTAGATAAGTATCATCACCCCTCTTAATTCTGCTGTTGTAATGATACGTGTATTTGATCATATGGCATTGAAGTATAGGCAAATCTATTTAGGATAAATTAAAAATTATAATTCTCATTATACTTTTCAAGAATATAGAAAAAGGTGAGTGGTTAGACATTTTTTGTATATATCTCTGCAGAAAATTGTCGCATCCAGCATGTTCAAACTCTTATCAAAATTTTTAGATGTTGAATGTTCTCTTACAGCTAGTTTATATGCTATAATATTTCACGAAACCGGTAAAAACGTTGTAATGTTTTGTTTATAACGAGAGCTGCTTATAATTGTCTAATTTTCGTTACGTTACGATACAATTGTGGCCCTATCATCCTCTAGTCAATGTTATACAGTGTCGTCTAATCGTTAAATCACTTTAAATATTTTGAGAGAATTCGTAGCGTCACTTCTTGCTTTTATTTTATTTAATAAAAAGTGTAAAGATCAATAGGAGATCATGAGTAACGAATGAAAATTTATAAAACATTTGGAATAGCCACCAGCACATTGCATTTCAATTTCAGTGTTATTTAAGCCAGAATCTTTTATTCTCAAAGGTTTTGGTAAGTTTTGTATATAACACTTGTGACTTTGTTGTTACAATAAAAATATTACATTAGAACTGCAATTAACCATCAATCAAAATAAAATAAAAATTTATATCAGACTAAGACTATATCCCATAATAATAGTGAAAGCCGTTGAAATGAAGAAAAACTTACATTAAGTTTCGCCATGTCACTCGTCAGCGTGATAACAGTGGGTTAAATTCAGTGCAAACAGTTCAGTAATTGGCAAGTTCAGGGAACAGTTGGTTCCCTGAAAACAAAGTGTGTGCAATGCTATATGCAACCAGAGACCTCTCCTAGTGTTTGGAAAATCGTAAAGAACCCGTTTATTCGAATATTTGAATAATAATGCTCTCCCTGTCAAATATTTTTTGTGATTGGTTAGTTTTCCGAACAACATTTATTACAGAAAGATCTATGAATGAATTTTGGAAATCATACAAATCTATTGAAGATGCAATTTACGATTTGATAAGGCGTTGATCTTACAGTATCTAAGAGAAGCTCCTGCTCCACAAGAGAGGGAATATAGCTGCATTAAAAACTCATGCTTAAAGGAAAGTGACAGAATATTTTCAAAATTATGATATTCTTGTAACTATTATATAGATTATATTTTCCTAATTAACTAATAGTCTTTCGGCACTAAGCTGTCTTTTCATCTCAACGGTTCGTTACTCTTGTAGGTCACTAGAGCCGCCAGTCTATTTTCAGGAAGGTGCATAAACCCACATTATTTACCAAAATAAAATATAGAACACATGTATAGCTATGTACTTTCTCTCAGGGGGTTGCAGGTGCACGCCGGCGCCCAAACTTGTAGGTAGCTCCTTCAGGAGCAGAGAAAGATTTTTGGCCACGGTAACTCAAGAGTCGACGTACCCAAATACGAAAATCTGTCTATTTGCTTAACGGTCGTATCCTTTTTCCCGAGTGACGATTAATCGAAGTTCTACTGTGCTTGTAAATTTTGATTTTAGCACTAATCTTCGAATAAACATATCTATTTCTAATAGAGCACTTATTTTTGTCTTCATAAAAGATTTGTGAGTTCATTTTCCAAGCCCACTGTGTAAACAGTGCACCATTCTTGTAGAGCTCTCTGCAAATTTGATCAATTTCTGGTGATTTATTATTTTTAAGCTTTTTAATAGCTTGGGGAATCTTTTCAGTGGTAGGGGATCATTCGTTTGGGTTGAATAGAATTAAATTTTTTTACCGGAGTTTCACTTTCACTATAATGATAATAGTAGATACAAAATCGAGATTTTTGGTAAATAAAAAGTCTAGATAGTGTTAAGATTATGCATTTGACATAAATATTAGAAAACTGCAAAAACGTTTAGCTTTTCCATTACCTTCGTTTTTAGTCTTCCTATATATCTAGTTTAGAGAGATTGTTTTGCTATATATCTAGTTTAGAAAGATTGTTTTGACTTGTGTGTTCCAGATTTTTTCTATTACGACTGATTACATGTGATCCATAGATAGTTTTGAACCAAACATCTTATTGCTCTTCCATTTCTGAAAACTTCATCTTCTCTCTCGCCATTAGTGCCCAAATAGCTTGATATGTAAATTAATATCTAAAATGCTGATTGCGAGTTCTTCAAACCATTATTTTAACCACCATTTTCTAACTGATTGGCGTTTGTACATGACTCCGTAACCAAAAAACTATGTAAGTGTTAATTCTTCATGGCTCATGAGACGCTGGTGAAGATGTCTAATTATGCGTACGAATATTAATCCAAATCTTCCAAAAATACTGATTTATGTGAACAAATATTTTTTTTATACTATGTGCATTGTATACACGAGACACATTCTTCTCTTCTTTGTGTGCCGTGCTTCTTTTCAAGCGTTGGCTATCGCCATATTAGCAAGCTGGTGAGATGTTTCTTAGTCGGCAGCTAGATGAAACAAATCCTCAACCGTTCGATCTGTCCATTGTCTAATGTTATGCAGCCAGGACAGCCGTTTTCTTTCCTCTTTCGGGACACATGCGGGTCGCCAAAAAAAAGAAAGGATCTAAATTTGGAAAACGTTTTATTAATTCTCACTGGCAGTAAAAGCCTTAGATTTAATTTAGTACCAGTGTGTCAAGAATCTATTGTACCACAATAGATTATACGCTTGGATTTAAAAAATGGTAAAGAAGTGGAAGGTAAAGGAAACACCAAATGCCCGCTTTTATAAATCATAAAAAAGTTGCTATCACCATAGCAGGTGCTACTATAACATACCATGTGTCTCCAAATTTCATTTTTAATATTTGCTATGGATATAGCTAAAAATCTACCAAGAAATAAATAATACATAATAATATGAACTGTTTACTATTTTTACAAAATATTCACCGTTGCTACATGATTCTATAAAGTACAGTGTACGAATGGTATTTCCAAAATAGCTGATTTGTAACCAAAATACCATTGTTTTTTTTCAAAAGTGTGTATTATATATTTTATTTACTTACAAGTCAAATTGGTTCAGCTATTTCTTATGGACTGTGAAAATTTGAAAGAAATCGGTTAATTATTCAGAGCGATATAGTGGAAGTAGGTTTTCACTGAGTATCGTAGCCTTATAAATTATTTCGACTGTAGAAAAAATCAAATTACTGAAACGGGTTTATATTTGTTTAGTGAATAAAGAAACGCACAATTATTTATATATTAATGACTTGTTCACTACGGTTCCCCATTGATTGGCTCTATTCATAATAAAAGTTGGATCCGTCCATCCAATGTTAATAGAATTGAATAAGCATTTAACAGAATAAGCAACATAAGAAATTGATTATATTTTCTATAAATAATTTTTAGTGAGTATTTTAATGTCAAATTTGTAAATATTCGTATAAGTGATATTGAATTTTTTAATTTTGGTAACGAAAATATCTGAAATTATTTAAAATATAAAATCCTGTTATCTTAACTTCAAAGTGTGTTACAAACAATGTTCTACATCATATATCACTTTGTGTATGTTATACTATTTGTGTTGAGATTAAAGAAATGTATAACTAGTTTTGAGTTTTATTAGTAACCTTACATTTTTCAGATAGGATACGCTTTAGATCGCTCCAACTGCTAGAAAAGATGGAGAGAGATTATCGCAAAGCTCTAAATAAATACAATAGGGAACTGAGAACGACAAAAAAAGAATCCTGGAGAATGTATTGCGAGGATATAGAACAGATTGTAGAAATACAAAGACCCTCCGATAAGTATACCTTCACTCTAAAAGGATTGAGGTGAAAATACTCGGAACTGTGAAGAGACTCTGAAATAACTTTTCGGGTTGCACTTTCCTGAGTCCGAAACTAAACTGATACCATGAACTCTGCACATGATAGTACACTGGACTGGAGTCCATAACTTACGGCTAGGGAAAACTGGCGTGTGGCAAAAGAAGTCTTTCAAAATAGACTACATCTTTTTACAGTGAAATGACCTGTGCAACAAATTATAATTATACATAGCTAGCTCAGGACTACAGTACTTACCAAGAGCATGGACGCTCATAAGGGTAGTTTTTATACCCTCGGCCATGAAACCACGAAGTCTGTGTATCGAGCAGGATTCTTTACGAAAGCGGCACTGCATCATCTCATATAAACGGTGAAGTATGCTCTATGAAACCAGGCGGTAATGCTGGGTGCATATCTCGATATGGAGGGAGAATTCAACAACACATCTTTCGAGGCAATCGCAAGTGGGTTAGAATATAAATATACAGGGATGAGTGCCTTAAGAACCGACAAAATAACGCAAAAGATAGAAAACATAATACGTTGTGAAATAAAAAGAGATGAAAGTAGTAGAGGTGAGAAATTATCGATATTAACCTATAATTTACTTTACATTACATTAGAATTATTGAAAATTTCCCACCTTTAGACGTTAGCTTATGAGCTTGTTGACTTCAGTCATAGTAATACGTATCACGTAATGTAAGTAAAAACAGTTTAAGTAGGAGTATTTTTTTATTAAAAATTAAAGTATTGATCAATAATAAACTATGATTTGAGACTACAAATTACTACTAATTAAACTGTTTACTTACATTTGCTTTATTGCCTTCAATCAGTTTTTACTTTATGCGAAATTTAAAAAATGTAAATATTCGACGTCATACTTGTAATATTATGACTGAAGTCAACTAGCTCATAAGCTAACGTCTAAAGGTGGGAAACTATCGATAGTCCTAATGTAATTTAATGTAAATTAGAGGTTTCTATCGATAATTTCCCACCTCTACTACTTTCATCTCTTTTTATTTCACAACGTGTTATGTTTTCTATCTTTTGCGTTATTTTGCCGGTTCTTAAGGCACTCATCACTGTATAAACAAACTTCATTTTGATAAGCTGCATGCTGAAGAGCCGTGTAGTAGACAAAATAGAAACAAGAGAGAGGACACCCAACCCCAATCTCCTAAATATTAAATTAGATTTTTAAGAGTATGTAAGGAAATCAACAGAGGATTGGGACGCATAGAGAAGAAATATTAAAAAGAAGTGATATCAAATTGTTTGAATTCTGTTAAAAAAGCGACCTATTTATAGGAAACACATTTTTGAAACAAAATATTGACGATAAATTTCATCAAGAAGCTATTACAACTGAAACACCAAAAGGAAGCCTGGATATTGGAACCAAGACTGAATGTCTTCAAAGAGGTATTATTAAATATTACAGCCAGAGAAGAATCTAGAACCAAAGAATGTAATAAACAATTTAAAAGAACAAGGTTACGGGACAATGAAGTGAAAAAGACACTAAAAATTCAATCAAACAGTGCTAGGCAAAAAATAAAATATACCAATATGATTGATAAAAGCAAAGTAAGAAGAGCAAACAAAAGAGACATGGAAAGCTATGTAATCAATAGTAGGAGCTTTTGAACGACAATTAGACACATTATGGGAGGGAAACGCAAAAAATAACAGCAGTAACAACCAATCAAATCGAGACAAACGTGGAAGAAATAGCTATATGGAAATAAACTTAATAATAGATGATGTAAATTAGACATATCATTACGAGAAAACAACTAGAGCAAATAGGTAAATAAGAATACAAGTAACTATTATCAAATATAAAAAAACGGCAAGATGATAATATAGATCCCGAAGTGGTAGATATACGAAGGGAAGAGGAAAAATTGCTATGAAAAATATATATATCAAAAAACAAATACGTAAAGACTGGCATAATAATCTTATAGTGCCAATATAAAATAGAAGTGAATAGATAGACTGCGACAAGTACAGAGCAACATATTTGTCATCGGTATGTTTTAAAATATTTACGAAAATATTAATCAAGAGACAAACAGAAGAGATAAAAAAGATATTAAATGAAAAACAAGTAGTTTTTGGATTAGAAGGATCTACAAATAACAACGCATACAACATTAGAAATTTAATATAAGTAGTCGTGGACAGTTTATATTGGAATTCATATAACTTAGACTCTATAGAAAACAATATACAGGGTGGCGCACCGAAAACGAAACAGATGCATTTACTGGCAGATGATTTCTTTTAAAAAAAAAACGTTTGGACCCGTCGAAAAAGGCACTTAAGAGACAGCCATATGGAATCAAAATCAACGGGGTACTACTTAATGTAATTAGATACGTGGATTTATACAGTAATTATGTCAGAAAATATTGAAGGTATCTAAATTCTGCTTGATCGTATTCACAAAATATGGAGAAAATGGGCATTAAAATAAACTCAAATAAAACTAAATTTTTAGTCTTTAGTCGTCTATCCAGATAAAAATTAAATGGAGCCCAAGTTGAAAAACTTCACAAAATTACATATTTGTGAACTGTCATAACGGACCAACCAGATCCAGACATAGAAATAATATTTTTATGAAAATAAAGGCATTTCTTTGCAATAATCATCTCAGTTTAGAAATAAGACAAAGAATGGTTAAGTGCTATATTCGGTCTTTACTTTTGTATGGAGCAGAAGTGTGGACACTAAAAGTATCAAGTATGAACAGAATTGAAGTACTGGAAATTTGGATTCATAGACGGATGCTGAAGATACATTAGACAGCAAGAAAAAATAATGAGGAATTACTAGGGAGGGTCAACAAAACACCGGAAAATGTCTTATCTGGGACATATAGTGAGGGAAAATCGATATAGAATACTACAACTGATCCTCAAACTCAAAATAGAAGGCCTAAATATTGAGGTGTAGGAAGAAAACAGATTTATTGGTTAAAAAACATTCGTCAATGGACTCATGATATCAAATGCATGACAATTATTCCATGTGGTAGAAGATCGAGAAGCATTCGCAATGGAGATCGCCAACGTCGGATAATTCTGATATTGAACGTGAAGAAGAATGTGGGTATAATCACCAATGAAGGAACATTAGACTTAAAAATAACAAATAGAACAGATTTTTCTAGGCGCTAGCTTCAATAACTGAACCAAGATATAAAGATAAAAATATATAATAAAATGGTCATTCCAACGTTACTGTATGCAAATGAGAATTGGACATTTCAGAAAAAATATGTCAGGCCATGGAATTCGGGTGTAAGGGTTTTTACATTGTGAAATAACATGCACATTATTATCGAATGTAATGGCATGATGGACGAACCATACAGCCTGTAGTCAACACCCCGAGGTACACACAATGGGTTCGGGCGCTCATTAAATGGGACAGGGGTGATTAAAATCTCCGGATCAGCTAGAATCTGAGATTGATCTGAGAGATCCCTGTCAAAAAAACGGAAAGAACTATCCTAAAGTCTAAAAGACACAAATAGAGACAGAGTTCTAGAATTATGTGAAGATGAAACTATAGAACGATTCCCATAACAGGTCCATACTTAGCCAAAAGTGACGTTACACTCGCAAATAACAATGACAACATAATTTATGACATGGTGATATTACCAACTGACTAGACAACTTTCGTCACAATACCAAGGAAACACCGTGTAACTACATGCAGTGATTACCGAACAATAAATCTGATGAGACACGTTTTAAGAATATTCCTGTGAGTAATACGTAGTAGAATATAGTTTGAAATGCATTGAGCCTATTTAGAGCTACCATCGATAAAGCATTGTTAGCGAATATGGTAGCCAGCATATCTAAGTCCTGATCTTATCGAGAATGCGGTTTTCCGATCAGCTGGCTCTATATCTACTTACCAATATCCAATTTTTAGATAGGGTGTGAAGAACCAACGAGAACTGGAAAGAATATGCAATGTATCGTCTATTCTGGGCAAAGGATAACTATCTTTCTTAGTTACCGCATTGAGCTGGCGGTAGTCAATATTAAAACGTGTTTAATCACCTTTCTTTTTTACTAGAATTACTAGTGATGTCCATGGACTGTTTGATAGTTCAATTACCCCTGTTGGTCTAGTTTGTTATCAGATTGGCTGAGCGTCTCCGGTATTAATTACTTATGTTTGTTTTGTGCTTATCCTTCTTATCAATGGCAAAAACATCTTGAAATTATATCAGCAAAGACTTTACTTTTTCCTTTCGTTGATTATCAAGATCTTGGCATGTTTTAATCGCCATCTCAGCAAGCTCCTTTGTATAGTTAGATTTCGATGATTTCTCATTAGTATTCATAGAATAAATCGAAGCCACGGGAACACACTCTCCGATCAAAGTTCTTTACTCAACTTAATAGCAGTTTTCTTTAAATTCATGAATCTTACCGGAACAACATCTCTAACTCTCACCAAAGCTTTTGCCGTTAGGAACTCGACACTGTACACATCTTCGACCATCCTTAAACTTCCCTCTCGGTAGTGACCATCAAGTCTGGGCATCAGAATTTTCTCACTATGACCGGGTATTGTTACGTCACCAGTAGTTATTAAGCTGATTACATCTTCTTTGCCTTCATGAAACGGCAACTCTTTACCATTGATCTCGAGAACTTTATTTATTATAGTAAATCCATCCCCAATATGAACTCGTCGGAGATCTCTGCAATTAAGACTCTGTGTTTCACTGTGGTCTGGCCAATAGATACTGACATAGCCCCACCATATGTATTAATTAGCTCCCCATTTGCTGTTCTAAGCCTCACTGTTGCAGGCGATAATTTAAAATGGCCTCATATCACCTCTTGACCTGCAGTAGTTCTTGTTGCACCTGTATCTAACAAAAACAATCTACATTTATTATTGATACTACCCTCGATGTACAAGCTATGAATTCCACAGGAGGACTTGGGGGCTTTATTCCTCGAGGTCGACAGTTGCCCCGTGGTGTCGACTTGTTCTCGTTTTCCGACTGTTGTATCATTTTCTTATAATTACTGTGAATGTGGCCTACGTCACCACAATTCCAACATCTGGGCTCGCATCCTTCTTCAATGGTTCTGACTGGGTGGCTCCGTGAAGTTTGACTAGCTGTTTCATGTTTCAAGGCACTGGCAAGCGCTTCATCTAGAACTTTCGGTCTTGCTAGTGGTAATGGTTTCTGTAATTCACTTTCTTTCAATCCATTAGGTAATGGTCCGAAGGTATCTACAGCATATTCTTCCAAAATGTTGTCTGGTACCTCCGGATAAGCCAACCGCACTATACGGGCAACATCTGCTTCAAACTCTTGCAAATTTTCACTTGCTCGTTGAATTCTACTTCTTAGTTGTGCTTTGTAGACTTGTTGTAGATGGGCATCTTCTTAACGTTTGTCTAGTCGAATGAACAAGGTCTGCTAACATTTTTCTTGGCCCTTAGGAATCGATCTTAGGATATCCGCACCATTACCTCGTAAAGCAGCAGTCAAGGAAACAACCTTTTTTGTTCTGTCCAATGATTGGTCGCAATAGCTTCAAATTTTCTAAGGTATATGGACCGAGAAGACTTTTCATCAAATGGTGGCAATTTGAATCTCATTATAAAGGGATATTGAAAACATTGTGGTACCGTAGAGCTTGATTTGGAACAGTAAAGTTAATCTGGCTTAACAGGTTTCTTCTTCTTTGTGTGCCGTGCTTGTATTCAAGCGTTGGTTTTCGTCATATTGACAAGCTGATGAAATGATTCTCGGTCGGCATCTAGATGAAACAGTTCCTCGACCGTTCGACCTGTCCATTGTCTAATGTTACGCAGCCAGGACAGTTGTTTTCTTCCGACCCAACGTTTTCCTTCGATTTTGCCCTGAATGATTAACCGGAGTAAGCGATATTTAGGTCCTCTCATTATATGACCGAAGTATTGGACCTTTCTCATTTTGATGATGTTGATCAATTCTCGCTCTTTGTGCACGGTCTCTAGCACGCGTTCGTTAGATATGTGTGCTGTCCACGAGATTCTGAGCATGCGACGGTAACACCATAACTCAAACGCTTCTAATTTGTTGAGATTTTTTATTTTTGTTGTCCAGGTTTCACATCCATAGAACAAAGTGGACCAGACGTAGCACTTCAATACTCTTAGACGTGTGGTCAACGACAGACTTCTACTGCATAATACAGAACGCCAGTTAATAAAGTTTTTCCGTGCGAGTTCCATTCTGGTCGAAATTTCCTCGTCACTTTCAACCCTGCAGTCAATCCAGCTACCCAGATATCTAAAGTGTTCCACCCTTTCCAGGATTTTGTTATCTAATTTTAGTACTGAGTCTTCGATATTAATTTTTCCGACCACCATCCATTTTGTTTTTTTTTGCGTTGAATGTTAAGCCCTTTTCAGTGCATTCGTTGTTTACAGCATTCAACAGGGTGTGAAGATCTTCTAGACTTAACAGGTTTGGACAATCAATAAATCCGTGTATGATCTTATATATAAATATAGCTCCTGATATATCACAACGGTTCTTGAGTGAGGGTAAAGATAATTGTTGTTCGATACGGAAATAATCATGATTTTCAATAGTAGTGTGGACGTGGTAAGCACAATATCTCAAAAATTTATGCTGGACTCTTTCTATGGTATTAATATTGTTCTGAAAATAGGGTGACCAAATAACTGAACAATATTCCAAAATATGTAGTTCTAACTAAGCAACAATACACTAATCTTGTTGAATTAATGGAGAAATACTTTCCTAGTAACGAAACAAAGAAGTTTAGATGCCTTTATTGAAATAGAGTTTATGTGGTCACAGAAAGTAAGCTTCTCATCGAAAATAACACCCAAACCCCGAATAGAAGAAACATAATTCAGTGGCTGATTATTAATAGTATAGCTTGTTCCAATTCTATTGACTTTACGAGAAAACCTTATAAAACAACATTTTTTTACATTTAAGTGGAATTTGTTCTGATTGCACCAATTTTGTACTCTGTCTAAGTCATCTTGTAACAAGGCTTGATCTTTTAAACTATCTATAACTTTCCAAAATTTCAAGTCATCTGCCAACATTTGACATTTGCTATTTAGGAAACAGGAAGTGATGTCGTTAACGAAGATATTAAAAAGAAGTGGAGAAGTGTGGCCTCCTTGAGGAACTCCAGATGTTACTGTGATACTGTCCAACAGATGACAACCTATCTTGACTCTTCGACTTCTCCCAGATGTAGAGTTTTTAATCCATTCAACAAAACTGACATGAAAGCCTATATTAATTAATTTGCCCAAAAGTATTTGGTGATCTACACGATCAAATGCTTTGGAAAAATCTGTGTATATTGCATCTACCTGTTTACGATCTTCCATATGAGATAATATATCATATTGATAGCAAACCAAATTTGTTGCAGTGGATTTTTTGCTATGAAAACCATGTTGTGATTGAGATAAGCCTTTACATAACCAAGAAAGTTGCTTTGCTATAAGAGATGAAAGTATAAGAGAAGTATTTTAATTGAGAGTTTTTATTAACCTGTTCTGTTGTCGGTTCGGGAAGATAAATAGGCTGTAATCTTTTACGTATATATTTTTTAGGTGAGGAACTGAAGAGAAGGTGGAGAAGTTTACGTGATTCTTATGTGCGATACGTAAAAGTAATCAAAACAAGGACTGGACAAGCTGCACAAAATAAAACAAGGCAATGGGCTGAAAGTAGGAAAATGTTTCAACCTTTGTTGCTTTTTGCTAAAACCTCTTCAAATGTACCGGAAGCTGCGACTCTAGTAGGGTCTGCAACTGTGAAATATGATAGTGTGGATGTTTTGGGTAATGAAGACAGTGCAATTGGTGACCTTTCTGAAGTACCGTTGCTTACAAAAAATAAAGAATCTGCTTCTTTTGCAGATGTGACCACCCCGATTGTAGAACTCTATATTAACTCTATTATTAGCTATTTTGAAAATAGAAAAAGATTCAACAGATTTATTGTTTCAATCATATGCAGGCTTTATAAACCAATTTTCTGAAAAACTTCGGGCTGACACCAAACTATAAATTGCTAAAATACTTGCAAAGCAAGGGGTAATGCACTATAAAGAGAAGCAGCAAATAATTCAACAAGACCAGAGTTCTCGACCATTAACTTCCAATAGTTACACCTCTTATTCGAAGTTCTATGGAAGTCCACTTATTTCGCCAGACCAAGAAACCATTTCACTTGAACATAATCCACATACCACTAGTGCAAATTGCGAACAATCACTTACGGCTTCAGCAACCATCTATTTACAATTGTATAGTCCTTATAATGGTGATATATACAAAAAATATAAAAATAAAAATACAATGCACGATAATTGGATTTACTCAAAGTAATGGCTACTCTCGCTTCCGCTGAAATGGATTCACGAAAATTGCTGAGGCTTAGAAATATCTTCCCTTATTAAGTTTAAAATTTAATCAAAACAAGCAATTTTCATTCTAAAGTATTTATAAAAACGATTTTCGTCAGATCGAAGTTGTGGCATTGAAATTCTCCTTTTTGATGTCTTTTCAAATTTATCTTATGGGTCCAAAATTTTCTTTTTCCATAAAAATACTAATATTAAATTAAAACTTATATATATTTAATTAATATGAAAACAGAAATTTGGATTAATATTTCCAGGTAACTAGTGAATACATGAAATCGAGGCGTTTGAAATGTGGTTGTATCGAAGGATACTAAAAATTCCATGGACTAGTAGAACCAGAAACGAAGAAGTTCTTCGAAGAATGGGACATCAACGAACTCTATTAAATATTATTAAGAGGCGTAAACTAGAATATCTTGGACATATAATCAGAGGACCAAGATATGAGTTCCTTCGGCTAATTCTCAACGGTAAAATCGAAGGAAAGAAATGGATAGGACGGAAGAAACTCTCTTGGTTGAGAAATTTGCGGCAGTGGACAGGTTTGACAACGGACCAATTGCTACACGTAGCGCAAGACCGAGATCAGTATAACAATATTATAAGCATGGTAGTCGCCGACGTTCCGTAGGGATATGGCACTCTAAGAAGAAGAAGTGAATACATAACTAGACCATCTTTAATTTTAATATGTATTTGGATATTTTACCTTTGATCCTTCTTGTCTGCTAAAACAACCAGCAAGGCCAAATCTTCCTCCGATTCTGAAGAATCCATTCCAATTTTTCCATCTCCAATTTTTTATCTTGAGGTTTAGATTTATAGTAGTTAAGTATACTTACCAATATTAATCCCCTTAATAAACATATCTCGTTCAACTGTCTCACCATGTATTTTTTCGCTTTCCTATCCAGCTTATTCCAGGATTTTAAAGGTCTTGAGACTTCCCTGCTAATATACTATTTTAAAATTTTATCCACTTCTACAACATCCTGTTGTTGTTATGAACTTTTAAAAAACTGATATAGGGTAGGATTGTGTTATAGAGTTAACACCTCTTATCGGAACGACCACATCGAGCATCAATGATTCTTGATCCTCCTCAGAAGACACCTCTCCACATACCAGACACCAGGTAACTGCATTGGTCTGCAGTTTTGTCGGTATACGCAATATTTTTTTCAGTTTGAGTGATTGCCGGTATAAGCAATCTCCCTTACTTACTTACTCACTTACTAACTAATGGCTTCGGGCGGATGAGTTAGTAAGTGGTACGGTAGTCTTGTATCCTGAGGTTGGAAATTGGCCCCGAAGCTTCTAGAAGAACTAGAAAATAGTCAATGGAATAAAAATACAGAAGGTAAAAGGAAGCCACTGCATTAAAAGTTTATAAGAACGTCCTTATAGACAACCTGATCCAGGAAATGATGCGGATGAAAATAAATATAATGAGCATAATCGACGTTCAGTGGCCAGAGACAGGTAAACATTTGGTAAGAATAACCAACAAAGCAACGCTTTCCCTTTGGACATGTCGGAAATATGTCGAAGGATACTGGGAAAATATGGGGTTTGAAACCCAAACAGATGTACTGACTACATATGACTGTAGTCAGTCCTACGATTACGTGTGTCGCATTATTATGGTGGTCTAAACGCCAAAAAAAGAATACCAAAGAAATGTTGAATAATGTTTAACTACAAGCCTGCTTAATTATAACAGGAGTGATGTCGACTACTCCAACCGCTTTCATGTAGGTCATGCTTGATCTCCCTCGATATAGATGGAGAAAGAGCCGAAGGTAAGAGCATACAGAATGTTAACAAGATGCCAGTAAGCAAGGCAAAAGGATACCGGAATCAAAACTGGAGAGATAATTAAAAATCGTCAGAGCGGGAAATGATACCGGATGCAATACAACCTTAATCATCATCATCATCATCATTGGTGCTACAGCTCTATAAAAGCGCCTCGACCTTCCCAAGTCTATTACGCCAGTCAGTTCTATCCATTGCCAACTGTTGCCAGTTTGCTGCGCCTATTTGTCTACCATCCTCATCTACACCATCCCTCCATCTGAGTTTTGGCCTACCCCTACTTCTACTTCCCACAGGTTGAGACATAAGGATTCTTCTAGGAGGGTTGTTCTGCTGTGATCTTGCCAGATGTCTTGTCCATCTTAGTCTTGCTATTTTTATAAAGGATACTACGTCTTTACCACCAAATATATGTTTATATCTGTGATATATCTCGTAGTTGTACCTCCAAACACCATTTTCACAGATGCCACGGAATATTCTTCTCAGGATCCTTCGTTCAAATATAAGCAGGAGATTTTCATCTGCCTTGGAAATGGTCCATGTCTCCGACTCATATGTTAACACTGGTTGCATAAGGGTTTTGTATATGGTTATTTTTGTTTTTTGGCTTAAGTTTCTGCTTCTCATATGTCTACTGTCCAAAATAGCATTTGTTTGCTTGGATTATTCTTCGAATGATTTCTTCCGTCATGACGTTTTCCTTGGTGATCAGGAAGCCTAAGCATGTGAATTTGTCCACCACTTCAAAGGTAGAGTTATCAACCGTGAATTGGTGGCCGATGTTTTTGGCTCTATTGTTGGGTGTTGATGCCATTATCTTAGTTTTCTCCTCATGTACTTGCAGAACCATATTTTTTGAGGCGTTTGACAAGGTGGTATACATTTCTTCTAGCTTGCGTGTTGTGCAGGCAACTAGGTCAACATCATCTGCATATGCAGATGATGATTTGGGATGATTTATTAAAAATGTTTCCTCTGTTGTCTATTTGGGCATCCCTGACTGCATTTTTCAGAGCTATGTTGAAAAGGAGACACGCCAGCGCATCTCCCTGTCGCAGCCCAACATGCGTTTCAAATGATTGTGATTGTTCGCCCCGTATTTCGACTTTGCAAACAACTTTACGCATTGTAGCCTTAACCAATCTTATCAGTTTATCGGGGATGTGGAATTCATCCAAGGCTTCATACAATTTATTTCTTAGGACACTATCATAGGCCGATTTAAAATCTACGAAAAGATGGTATGTGTCGATATTGAATTAATGGGTTTTTTCCAGTATTTGCCTTAGCACAAAGATGCGTAGCGGGTAAACGATCCCAATACACCACTCTTCTGGGATTTGTTCCTTATTCCAGACTCTCAGTATGATTTTATATATATGATTAGTTAGAGTAGCACCTCCACATTTAATAAGTTCCGCGGGTATACCATCACTTCCTGGAGATTTATTATTTTTTAGGTGTTTTATTGCATCCCGTACTTCCTGAATTGATGGAGGCTCCAATGGTGTATTGTTGTTTGCTCCTGGGGGTGGTTGATTTGGATCTTCTACTTCGATAGTGTTATGATTATTGTAAGTTCTAATTTATTATATTTTATTTATTTATTCTTTACTAATTTATTATATTTTTCTTGTTTTAATTTATTAAAACACACGGTAATTTATATCAGTTTATTAAACTACTTTATAATTTATTTGACGAACGTTACAATTAAATCGCGGCGCGAATCTTCAAAATTAACTAACTCTCTTCATAACAAAATTCCTCTATAAATATAAAATCCTGTTATTCGAGAATAACGGTGAAGCGGCGATTCCCCATCGAAGTAACCAGAAGCTCAGACTGGTTTTATTCGGCCTACTTGGAAACTTCGAGTCGGATGACTCATCATAATTTGGGTCTAGATGCTTCTGGTAAACAAACGCCGAAATGACTACAACAAAAACAGAATTAGTCATAATATATTTACAGTTTTGTAGGCCATGATATTTATTATCGTAACATTGCCCCCCTCTTAAAAGAAGGTTCCTCCTGGAACCTTGTCGGGACTGGAACTGGAACGGTATGCTGGTATCGGCAACTGGACCCTCTTTTACAACTTCCAGTTGTATAAAAATGACAAGCGACGGTTTTCTCTCCGCACCAGTAACTATGCGGATTGCAACAGACTAACACCTGGACTTCGGTGTCTTTAAAGATCTCCTCCACCATATTTCGGATAACTCTCCAATCTAATTGGCGGCACTCCAACTTTGACATGGCGAACTTTTGCACGTCGGACTCTGATACGTGCTCTCTCAATTGAAGTAAGGTTTCCCATACATCTCGGTAGGTAGGTTGGTCACGGGCAGTGTCTTTTGTTACCAGGTAGAAAAGGTAACGTGATGCATCTTGGAGTTTCAAGGTTTTACCGGGAGTTGGCACTTGGCATTGAAGTTCTGCAACTCGACCAAACTTCCTTCGAAAGACGGATGCCAACCCTGGTGCGTCTTTGATACTGGCCGGGATGGTAAGGGCCAGCGAGTAGTCATCGGGGAGTGCGAGTAGATCTTGCTTTTCTTCAGTGGTAACACCATGTCTTGCTTTACCGGTACCTCCATAGGCACCCATGAATTCCTCAAACGTGAGGTCAGACACATCTTGGACTTGGTTTACTTCCACTTCTTCATCTACGTCGTGGTCACATTCGAAAGACGCCAGCCGGTTATGGTGTACTATCATCGGCTTTCCCCTCGGAATCTTGCTTATTCGGTAGATGACATCGTTGATCTTCTCCATAATTAAGTATGGGCCTTCCCAAAACTGCTGCAATTTGGGAGAACAACCTTTTCGCTTCTTGGGATTATATAGCCAGACTTTGTCGTTCTTCTTAAAGCAACCCTTTTCGGCTTGTGTATCGTACCGTTTCTTCATTCGGTCGCTAGCGATCTGAAGGTGGGAACGGACCAACTCATGTACATCGTCCATTCTTCTTCGTAATTTGATCACATAATCTTCACCTGCTACATCTTCTCCAGGTCGACACCCAAACTCTAGATCACAAGGTAGTCGCATTTCGCGTCCGAATAGGACTCTGGCTGGTGTCTGGCCTGTTGATTCGTTAACAGCAGATCTGTAGGCCATTGTGAAGAACGGAAGGTATTGGTCCCAGTCTCGCTGATGATCGGACACCATCTTTGTCAAATACTTGCCAACTGTCCTATTCATTCGTTCTACCATACCATCCGATTGCGGATGATACGCGGTAGTTCTTGTTTTATTCATGCCTAGTCTATCACATATTCCTTGGAATAGATCGCTTTCGAAATTCCTGCCTTCACTATGGATCTCCAAAGGCACTCCAAATCGGCTGATATATTCTTGGATCAACTTATCTGCAACGGTGGCGGCCTTCTGGTCTGGAAGCGCGTAAATCTCGACCCACTTAGTGAAGTAATCCATTACTACCAACATGTACTTGCCCCCATTTTCACTTTCTGGAAATGGCCCTGCAATGTCCAAAGCTATTCTATCAAACGGGCTTCCAACATTATATTGTCTCATAGGAGCTCTCCTTTTTCGGTAAGGCCCGTTACTCGTAGCACAAATAGTACATTTCTTACACCAGTCTTTTACATCGTCGGAATTGTTCATCCAATAAAACCGTTCCTGAATTCTCTGAAGGGTCTTCTTTACACCAAAATGCCCTCCTGATGGACTGTCGTGTAACTGACGAAGTACTTCGGCTATTCTGCTCTTTGGGATCACCAACTGTCTTCTCTTTTCTGAACCGTCATCATTTTCCAGGACTCGTTTAAGCAAGCCATCTTCCATGATAAATGAGTCCCACTGGGTCCAATACGTCTTAACTACTGAGCATAGGTTTGATATTTCTTGCCAAGGTGATCGACGGTTTTCCTCTTTCCATTTTCGGATTTTCTGTATAACTGGATCTCTCACTTGTTCTTCCCTTATCTTAGTAGGCGTCCAGTCGTCGTTGACCATCGTCGTTCTTAGCACTGCTGCTTCCTTGGATTCCGTTTTGTTGCAGTGGGAACACTCAGCTGGGCATAGCCTTCTGGAAAGAGAATCAGCGTTTCTGTGGCTAACTCCGGTCCGGTGCTCAATCTTAAAATCGTATTCTTGGAGTCGTTCGATCCACCTGGCTATCTGACCCTCTGGATTCTTAAACTGCATCAACCACTTAATGGCGGCATGGTCGGTTCGGATTAAAAACTTTCTTCTGTAAAGGTATTGATAAAAGTGCTCTACTGATTTCACTACTGCTAGAAGTTCTCTTCTCGTGACACAATAATTCCGCTCAGGTTTTGAAAGAACTTTACTAAAATATCCGAGGACTCGTTCCTGTCCTCCTTGAATCTGAGACAGCACTCCTCCAATTCCCACATTACTTGCATCTGTATCTAAGATGAACTCTCCTTCTGGCAGTGGATACCCTAAAATTGGTGCTGTTATTAAATGCTTTTTCAAGGTCTCAAAGGCATTTTGGCAGTCTGTATCCCAGCGGTAATCTCTTGCTTCCTCCGTAAGTCACGTTAATGGCTTAGCGATATCTGCAAACTTCTTAATAAACCTTCGGTAGTAAGTGCATAGTCCAAGGAAACTTCTCACTTGGTGTTTGTCAGTTGGTTTTGGCCATTCCTTAATGGAATCGATTTTTCCCTTATCCACGGCCACTCCTTCTTTACTGACTATATGACCCAGATAATTGACTTTACCTTGAAATAGCTGGCACTTCTTGGGGTTTGGCATCAATTGGGCAGCTTTAAGTCGATTAAAAACGTTTTCTAAATTCCTCAAATGATCTTCAAATGTCTCCCCCAAGACGATTATGTCATCTAGATAAACTAGGCATGTTTTTCAAGATAACCCTTTCAACACATTTTCCATAAGCCTCTCAAATGTCGCAGGAGCATTACAGAGTCCAAATGGCATAACGTTGAATTGCCATAACCCAGATCCTGTGGTGAAGGCTGTCTTCTCTTTATCTACTGGGTCCATTTCTACCTGCCAGTATCCAGACTTCAAATCCAAAGTAGAAAACAACTTACTTCCAGCCAATGTGTCCAATGTATCGTCGATCCGAGGCAGAGGATAACTATCTTTCTTGGTAACGTTGTTCAGCAAACGGTAATCCACACAGAACCTCGTCGTTCCGCCTTTCTTCTTAACCAGGACCACCGGAGAGACCCATGGGCTCGTAGAAGGTTCTATCACCCCGTCTTTCTTCATTTCATGAACAATTGTTTCAGCTTCCTCTCTTTTCGCCTGTGGTAATCGTCGAGCTGTTTGACGAATTGGCTTAGCATTACCAGTATCAATTTTATGCTTAACAACGGTAGTTCTTCCCGTCTTTCCTCCTTTCGGTACGAAAATATCACGATACTGCCGAAGAAATTTCCTTAATTTCCTTTTCTCAATCTGATTCAGAGACTGTCCAGCAACTGCAACCATTTGGTCGAATTTGTCGTTGGAATTATCAGATGTTGTCGTCTGACGGATTATGGATGTCACAGGTACACAAGTTCCTACTTTTGTCTCTTTCTTGATGGTTACTGGGTAGTCATTGACATTGATAAGTCTCACAGGAATTTCTTTAGCCGCAGTCACCAATTCCTTTCCAATTATGATTCCACGGCCAACCTCATCGTCGTGGTTCCGAGGCTCCATCATAACAGGTCTCCCTTCGTCAACAATTCCCCGTAGCCGCGCTACTATGATTGTTTCACTTCTCGCAGGCACGACTGTATCTTCTTTAACGGCTGCTTGCATAGTGTTGTCATTATGTGGATGGAGAAATACCTCCTCGTTGCCAACTTTGATTACCTTATTCTTAAAATCCAATTGGAACCATGCATATTCATTACGTCCATTCCTAATATAACATCCTCTTCGATGTCAGCAACTATAACAGTATGCACAAACTTTTCTGCTCCAATTCCCAATTGTACCTGGATTTCTCCATGAATGTTAGCATTTTCACCTGTAGCGGTCCGAAGTCGCAACCTCGTTGGTAACAGTTTCTTACGGCTGTTTATAACTGTCGGGCGTATAATGGTTCTGGTCGCTCCGGTATCCACCAACAACGTATGCTTTTTACCATTTATTTCTCCATCTACATATACACTATCTTCACCACATTTCAATGAAGCTATTAGTATGAGAGGGTCTTTGGAAAAGTTTTGGGTCGAAGCTGCCCCCCTAAGGCCGACCCGTTCTAGTTTTCCTGATGGTAAGTTTCTTGATTTGCGTCGTACCTAGGGTGTTTACAGGAGCTTCGTACGTGTCCTATTTCGCCACAATTCCAGCATCTGATGGTCTTCGTTTTCTTATATGTCATGCTTTTCATCATATTAACGAGCTGGTCAAGTTTATCTTCATCTCCTTCCTCTTTTACAGTCCTAACTTTACTGTATCCGCCAGAGGCCTGCGTAGCTGACTCGTATTCGAGGGCGGCTGATAAGACATCAACCAGCGTCTTGTGACGAGCTAATCGTAGTGTTCTCTGCATTTCATGATCACGAAGACCATCAATAAACGTTTGAACGGCCAACTTTTCCATCATGTCTTCGGGAGCTGTTGGATAAGCATATCGTACTAATCTGGCAATATCTACCTCATATTCTTGAAGAGCCTCATCTTTCTTTTGTTTTCGATTTTTAAGCTGTGACTGACATACATGCTCCAAATGTTCGTGGCCATATCGCATATTTAACCTCTTCTTGAGTTGTTCGAAATCATCGGTCTCCTCTACGGCTATGGTCTGAAGCACATCTAAGGCATCTCCTCGAAGAGCGATAGTCAGGTTTACAGCCTTTTCTTTTTCAGACCATCCATTCGCTCTTGCAGCTGGTTCGAACTGTTTCATGTAGTTGTTCCATGATGATTTTCCGTCGAAAGTTGGGACTTTAACATGAACAGAACCTCCACTTCCTTCAAATTTCGGCCGTGTCTCCAACTTACATTTTATTTCGTCTTCTTTTGTCTCTGCTGTAATTGGATTGTTTCCTCTCTCTGCTGTCCCTGTTTCCTCCAGCTTCTTTTCCATCTCTTTCCATATCTTTTCTTCGAAGGCCAATATATCGGCAGCAACTTGGTTTTTTAACGACGATATTCTATCGTCGAGGGCAGACATCTCAGAAGTGACTTTAGAGATTTCCAAAGAGATGTTAGCAGAAACTTTGCTTTCCAGAGAAGAAATCTCGTTAGAAACTTTGTCTTCTAATGATGCGATGTCACCAGAAACTTTGGCTACATCAGAAGATACCTTCGAAATATCATCAGATACTTTGTTCTCCAATGATGCGATGTCACCAGAAACTTTGTTCTCTAATCATGCGATGTCACCAGAAACTTTGTTCTCTAGTTTCGAAATCGACGAGATGACAGCATCTTTAAATATATAAGTTTTTGGATTAAAACCTTCTTCCTCCAAAGCGTCTTTTAATCTTTGGACTAACTCAGCCTTTTTTCCGGTAGAAGCTAATTCTCTATCCTCGAGATGTCTTTTTAAATTCGTCACTGTGAGTTCATAAATCGTAGTCATTTTCGCAATTTATTTAAAATATCCCACTACTTCTGCACACCACTGTTATGATTATTATAAGTTCTAATTTATTCTATTTTATTTATTAATTCTTTACTAATTTATTATATTGTTCTTATTTTAATTTATTAAAACACACGGTAATTTATATCAGTTTATTAAACTACTGTACAATTTATTTGACGAACGTTACCATTAAATCGCGGCGCAAATCTTCAAAATTAACTAACTCTCTTCATAACAAAATTCCTCTATAAATATAAAATCCTGTTATTCGAGAATAACGGTGAAGCTGCGATTCCCCATCGAAGTAACCAGAAGCTCAGACTGGTTTTATTCGGCCTACTTGGAAACTTCGAGTCGGATGACTCATCATAATTTGGGTCTAGATGCTTCTGGTAAACAAACGCCGAAATGACTACAACAAAAACAGAGTATATTTACAGTTTTGTAGGCCATGATATTTATTATCGTAACAATAGTAAGTAGTTCTTTATAGTGTTCCACCCACCTTTTCAATACTTCTTCTTTTGTATTGAGTATATGCCCCTCCTTATCCTTACATAGTCCGATCCTTGGTTTAAATTCTTTTCTTGCTTTATTTAGATTTTTATAGAATTTTCTTGTTTGATTTTCTTTTTTTAATGCCTCAAGTTCTTCCGATATTCTATTTTCATAAGTTCGCTTTTTTCTCCGATGGATGTACTTCTCTTCTCTTCTGAGATCTTTATATTTTTGTTCTTTTTCTCGGGTTCTTATTTGCATCAGTTTATATACATTGTTCTTTCTTCTTGCAATGTCTTCGCACTCAGCATCGAACCACTCATTGCGTGGTGGTGGTCTTTGCTGCCCTAGAATATTATTTGCTGCGTGTTTAATATAATTTTTACACATTTCCCATTGTTCACTAATTGTTAGATTCTCCTTAGTTATGTATTTAGTTTCGATATAGTTTTGAAACCTTTCTACCGTTTGCGGGTTTTTGAGGAGTTCAATATTAAGGCGCCTTGTTTTGGTACTTCTCTCCTTCTTCGCATTTGAGATTCTAGCCCGAATTCTTGTGCCAACTAGAAAATGATCTGAATCAATATTTTCGCCTCGATGGGTGCAGGCATCCATAAGGTTGGAGAAGTGTCTAGCATCTATGATCACATGATCAATTTGTTTGTTCTTTAATTCATCAGGCGAGGTCCAAGTCCCCATATGTTTTTTTTTGTGTAGAAAACATGTGCTTCCTACGATCATGTTCTTTGAGGCTGCGAAGGTGACTGCTCGGTGTCCATTCGAATTAGTATTATTATGGAGACTATATTTACCAATGTGCGGTAGATATATTTCTTCCCTTCCCATTTTTGCGTTCAGATCACCGATTACTATTTTAATGTCATTTCTGAGACAATTGTCATATGTTCTTTCTAATTCATCATAGAAATTTTTTTTCTTCGTCTTCCTTGTCCTCTGTTGGGGCATGTACTAATATTAAAAAACTTACCCCTAATCCTTAAGCAGCTCATTCGTGGATTTATTGGCTTAAAATCTATAACCAAGTGCTTGACTTTATTATTGACTATAATAAAGGCTGTCCCAAATTCATATCTGGTTCTATGCCAACTGTAGTATATAGTGTAGTTTGCTTTTTGGATTATGCCATGGCCTGCCCATCGTACTTCTTATATTGCAATAATATCAGCATTATATTGTGCTAATATGTCACACAGTTTGTGGATGTTTCCAGGTTCGTTAAGTGTGCGAACGTTCCAGGTAAATACATTAAGATCATTATCTCCATTATTCAGGTCCTTATTTCGTTTGCATAGGTCGTCGTCAAGATTTCCGTCCGGCATTTTTGACTTTCGATTTCATAACTATGGGTTTTACCGGGTTGGGTAGTTAACTCAACGCCAAACCCCCTTTTCGGAGGGCTATTTCACCCGCTCTCGTCAGTTCTCGACCCAACTTTCCACCCGGGTTGGATACCAGATCTCCAGCTGGGTTGCTCGATTAACAGGGGACACCAGCGTGAAGGTGAGAGTCGGATTTGAGTAGAAGAGGCTAGTTGGAGTAAACTGGAATCAACTCCATGTATTCGCATTCTACCCCTTTATGCCCCAATACAACCTTAATATAATTTCGAAAAGCCGTTTACCGTGCTCTTTCCAGGAAGAGACGAATGGGAGTCGAATAAAACGAATTTCATAATGGCAGATCAATGCTGGTATATAGACGGCTTTGAAACCGATGAAGAAGTTGGAGCTGGGGTGTACTGAGGGAAACCAAGGCTAAGCCCTAGTGAAAGCCTAGGTAATCACTCTACTATCTTGTGGAATCTATACTATAGAAATATGCCTATAGGTGTGGTATAATGATATTGAGATATATTAAAAATACTAAAATCCGTTAAATTAATAATTCTCGCTTAAATAATTATTAACCATAATATCAAGTCAAATTATAAATAGAACAATAACAATATATTACATAAACGACAAATATGTTATTTAAAACATCTATCAGAAGTCTCCTAGTGTAAACACAACCTTGCCACCTTGCGTAAACTTTGTACGCTAGTAACCTTTTTTAATCACGCTTAGTCATTGAATAATTCTATGTAAAGTCGAACAGACAAGAAAATGAGCTAACCTTGTTAATTGAGTTGATAAGAAATAATTAGAATTTTTTTAAAGTATGAAATAAGTATGTCATCTTCTAGTTAGAGTGAACCTGTGATTATCGTGAACTTAGGAGAAATAAACTATGTAAGTCAATTTGTTATATATTTCCCACACTTTGTCCAACTTAAGTAAAAAGGCTCCAGATGTAACAACATACATAATATATAGTACAGAGTTTTTATAACATACAGGAACTAAGCACAAGGCACTGCAGAGATAAATCTATAAAAATTATTTCTGATAGCAGTTGGCATTAAAAGCACTAAAATCGAATCGAAATTAACTCCAAATTAGTTTGGAACTGTCGTCAGAATCTGATTCGTTTCGGAAAAAACAACAAAGTAAGTTTTTTCTGGGTATCTGGACATATTGGTATTGAAGGGAACGAAAAAGCGAAACTACTTACCAGGGGAGGGGCAAAGAAACATTCATAGGTCGAGAACCTATCGTAGGCATAGTAAGAAGCACAGCAAAAATCACATTATCGGACTGAGTGGAACGGATGAAACGTAACCACTGGTATGAACATGTGGGTCTTAAACACTCGAAGGCTTTTATACATGAATCTTCGAAGAACAGATCCAAAGATCTACTATATATGGATAGGAGTGATCTGCGCATTGTCGTAGGTCTCATACCAGGATACTATTGGCTCAAGGGGCACATGAATAAAATTGGACTGGCAGAAGATTCAAATTGCAGATTCTGTCACGCTGATGAGGAGACAGTGGAACACGTTCTATGCAACTGCCCAGGGCTGCATAGGATAAGGCTCAATACATTTGAGCATTACTAACTCTAGCCTTACGACTTTGTAGAAGTGTCACCTACGATCATAATAGACTTTGTTAAAAAAAGGCTGGGGTGAAGGGACAACTTTAACCTAGGAATGAGCCACGATAGACCTTTTAGGTCCAGTGGAAGGGTGTTAAAGCGCCCACTCATATTGAACCTAACCTAACCTAACAAGATAATGGAAAGTATGATAGTTTTAATATGCATAAAATAATAAAAGAATTAACAAATACTAAAAAGGGTGCATGGAATAATCAAAGATGATGACTGTTAACTCATCACAGATCAAGGATAAACTAAAATTATGGAAAAATACATAACGGAATTGTTTGGCAGATTATAGCAACAAAAATTGCAGGACCGAATAATATAATGGCAGAATTAGAACAAGCAATTAGGAATTCAAAGAACGGGAAAGCACTACGCCTAGATGCGGTACCTGCTGAATTAATCAAATGCATTGATGATGAAACCCTGCATATACTCCTAAATCTGTTCAACAGAATCTGCATAACAGGTGTAATCACCCAAGAATGGATTTTGCCCACCCTCGTTACACTACCAAAGAGAATACGGAACAGGATGTTCACAACACAGAACATTATCTTAGATAAGCCACACACTTAAAATCCTCCTAAAAATAATACAAAGAAGACAGCAAAAAACTGGAAGAGGATACAGATGATACCCAGTTCGGATTCAGTAAAGGAATGGGAACGAGAGAAGCATTTTCGATTCTATTGTGCTTGATGACGTGTAGATATAAATCAGGGTCTGTATGTTTGTTTCATTGATTTTCAGAAGACATTCGATAGAGTTGCACATCAACAACAACTTGTAGAACTACCAAGAGAAAATAATTGTAGAGAAACGAGACATACGTATCATAATTAATCTGTATATTAATCAAAGAGCGACCGTCAAAATTGACAACTATGAAAAATAAAACATAGACATTAAAAGAGAAGTTTGACAGGGGTGTATAATGTCTCCATTGTTATTCAACCTTTAAAGCGAATCTATATTTAAGGAAGCATTATTGGGGGAAGTATACGGTATAGCAATAAAAGGAAAAATATTGAACAAGATCAGTTTTGCAGATGACACCGTTATTTTAGCTAGGCTAGATACACTACAATGTTTGACAAACATAGCAAAAGAATGTAGTATTCAGCACGGATTAGATATGATCGTGAAGAAAACCAAGTTAATGATTATTACAAATCGACATACAGAGGCGTAACAGAGGCCCCCGCGGCATGAAGCTTGCGGGAGGGCCCCAATATATCAGGGGCCTCATCTTATCGTCTAATATATCTAAAAATGTGTTATTTTATATTATTTTACGCATGCAGACGCAACGTTTTTTAAGCAGTACCTGGAAATCTTAAAACATAAACATAAAAACATTAACTAACATAAAACCTGTAAGTTTAAATTTAAGAATGCAAATTTAAATAGGCATATTCGGCATTTCGGCAACTATCATCTCATATCTGCTACTCCCATAAACATAAACTTAATCCTTTCCAGTGTCCCGACCTTTTATGATGACGACTATAAACTATAATGCTTTGTACGTGACTATTGAAATATTTGAATTGCAATTTTGCAAATTTTAGAACAATATTTTTCTAGATCTAGAAATGCGTTTTCTGTTTACGTTTAGTATTTCGATACGATATTCGGCAGTAGTATTATATCCTTACATTGTTTGGTTGTTTGCATTTTGTGTTATTTGTGTTATTTTACGGTTTAGTTGCATCAATTTGGTACGCACTTATTTATCAATTATTGATGATTTGTGTTATCATTGGACAATCTCTCAACATATAAACGGTAAGATAAGGAAATTATAACACTTACACAGAAGATTTTGCAGATTTTGCTATAAAAAAACAAATACTACAGCAGGGGCCATCTAAACCTAAAGGGCCATTCCCAAAAGAATTAATAAAATCATATCTTCGTAGTACAATGTCAGAAGCACGGTTATCTTCTCTAGCGCTTATAAGTATCGAAAATAAGGTTGCCCATCAGATACATATTAATAAAATTGTAGATATATTCGTTGATAGTAGTGCACGAAGAAAGTTGTTCATCTCGTAGAATAATATTATGTAATAATGTAATCATTTATTAATTTTTGTTCTATTTTATTCTATACCAGTAAATATGAAAAATGTTAGTTGTTATAAACAGTGCATCAATACACTAACATATAATTATAACTTTTTGTTACAAAAGCCGCATTTAGTAATTTTTTAAAGGGGGCCCCATTTGTAATTTTGCGGGGGGGTCCTGACGGAGTTTGTTACGCCACTGTCGACATATATACAAGAGACGCTCGCCATCGAAGAAAAACAGGAGAAAGGATTAGCTACTACAAATATATGTATACGAACTTTGATTAATGAGAACAATGAACAAAGTAGAGAATTAAGAACACGCATTCAAATTGCGAGGCAAGCTTTTGTGAAGATGCAAAAGATTCAAAAGAGGATAAGAGCCTTGAAATGTTACGTTTTATCCACTTTATTACATGGGGATGAAAAGCTGAATATTAAAGATATAACGAATAAGGACGTAAGAAGCATTTAAGATGTGGTGCTATAGACGAATTCTCAAAATACCGTCGATTCAACGTGTTATTAACTTCGAACTGCAAAGTCGATTACAAAAAGAACGTGAAGTCATCAAAACAATTAAAGTGGGAAAACTGGAATACCTGGAGAATATTACTAAGAGTGCGAAGTATGAAATGTTAGGACTTGTCATGCAAGGAAAGATCAAAGGTTAGAGAAACGTTGTCCGAAGAAGAATTTTCTGGCTGAGAAACGTTCAAAAATGGTATAATTTTAGCTTAGTAGATCCCTTCAGAGCAGCAGCTGCAAATAAATTACTGATACTTATGATGATAACCAACCTCCGATAGAAGAAAGAACTCATACGATGTAAATTGGAAACTAATACAAAAGGTAATAAAGTAGCAATCTGCCTAAACTACATAATCTGCAGAAAGAAATATATTGATATAGATAGACATCGATCCAAGTTTTTTTTATTTAATAAACACCAATAACATGCTTATGTTCATTACAATATGATCAATGAGTTATTTTTTCTCAACCAAATTGTTGCTCAGCCCAATTACAAGACGAGAAAGTTAAGGATCAGTTCAAAGACAACTGAACGAAAATTTTATTTGGGAAAATATTGGTGAAAATGTCGATGAGGGCTTAAATAAAATCGTAACAACAGTAAAAGAAATTTTTGTGAGAAATTTACAAGGCAGGTCTAAGCTAAAAAAGCAGGCTTGGATGATAGATGACATATTGGATTTGATGGAACAACGGCGACTAGTGAAAACAACGAAACACTTTCTAACAGCATACAAAAAGAAATTCGACGTAAAATACGAGAAGCAAAGAGTCAACATCTAGCCAAACAGTGTCATGACATTGAAGAACTTGAAAACTGATACGACACGTTTAACATGTATAAAAAAGTGAAAGAAGCGGCTGGTATCTTCAATAAGAAACAAACTGCATTGCTACAGGATGAACATGGTAAAGTAATATTTGAAGTAGAGGACAAACTTGATGAATGGGAAAATTACGTCACGAACCTATTCGAAGATGATAGGAGTAGTTCACCTCCCATATTACTAACTGCGACGGACCCCTAATAACACGCTCTTGGGTTATAAAAGCCATACAATGGCAGAGCGACTGGTCTTGATGAAATTCCAACTGAAATATACAAGCTTATAAATAATAGCAATGTTTTAGAGAATATAACTTTATTTTTCAATACCATTTATACCAGCGGACAACTACCTAATGGTTGGTCTAATTCACTGTTTATAGCTCTACCTAAGAAGACAACAGCAAAAACCTGTGCTGATTATAGAACCATCAGTTTGTTAAACCACTTGTTCAAAATTTTTCTGAAGGTAATACATGATCTTATCTAAAAAAAATGCGAGGAATACCTGGATGACACACAGTTTGTTTTCCGTAACGGGTTTGGAACTAGAGAGGCACTGTTTGGAATGAACGTACTTGCTCAAAGATGTCGAGATATATCTGAAGACATATACTGTTGTTTTATTGACTTCCAAAAGGCATTTGATCGTGTTAAGCACTCTATATTGATTGAAGCTCTAAAAGACATTGGCTTGGACGGCAGAGATGTTCGAATAATTGCAAATTTATATTGGAATCAAACAACATCAGTTTTAGTAGATGGTGTGGAATCACAGGCTCTTAATATTAAAAGAGGAGTACGGCAGGGATGCCTCTTGTCACCCCAACGTTTAGTCCGAAAGAATTTTCAGAATAGCACTTTCTGAAAAACAAGATGGAATACTTGTGAACGGTGAAGTCATCAATAATATGCGGACGATACAGTAGGTACTCCTAGCTTCTAGTCAAGACGATCTGCAAACACTACTTGATAGTGTCGTTGAGAGTTGTAGGGAGGCAGGTCTGGATCTGAACATACGGAAAACCAAAATACTCGTAATAAGTAAACAACAGCATATAAAACCGTCTATATATGTAAATAATACCAAACTTGAGCAAGTTGATAAAATCGTTTACCTTGGACAGCAATTAAATTGTAACGCAGAAAGTCACGGCGAAATTAGATCTAGGATAGAGCAGACTAGAGCGGCTTTTAGAAGGATGTCCAAGGTGTTATGTAACAGAGACCTAAAGTTGGCATTAAGGATCCGCCTACTTCGCTGCTACGTGTTCTCGGTCTTACTTTATGGTGTCGAGTCCTGGACTGTGAATAAAATCAATCTAAATCACCTTGAGGCTTTCGAAATGTGGTGCTATAAAAGAATTTTAAAAGATTCCTGGGCGGAGAAGATTCGAAACTCCACAATACTAGAACGTCTCAGCAAGACTACTGAGATCATAAAAAGCATCAAGAGGAAGCTGGAGTATTTCGAACATGTAATGAGAGGTCCCAAATATAGGTTGCTACAAAAATAGCAGGCAAACGCAGTCCAGGACGAAGAATAACCTCATGGTTGAAGAACTTGCGAGATTGGTATGGTATTGATACAAGTATGCTATATAGCATAAATTCCAATACAAAAGATAATATCATAACGGATATGGCAGGTAGAGAAGACCTTCTTTGGACTCAGCAAAATAAGTCCACGTCAATACACACAGTAAGGTCACAGACAATTCAAAAATCATGCAAATAGAGGAAACTCAAGAGGACGATAAAACAGAAATGTACGGCTATTAGAAATAAAATCATAGTCAGGGAAAATCAGAAAATCCGCAGTTGGAGTTTTGAATAATCCGTACCCAAATAATGCACAGTTTGACGACATACCCTCCACTAGGGACTTCTGTTATGAATTTTTGTAGCTGTAATGTATTTTTGTAGTCAGTAGCCAGCGAAACTAAGCTGTGTAAACACGTATAATAAACAATTAGTAGTTCTATGAAAATTGTCGTATATTATTTTAATTAATTTGATAAAATAATATTTTATAGCAACTATATCTCACGGTAAACTAATCGTGGATCAAAACATGGTCCTTTTAATCTAGATGTAGTTAATGGTTTTCGTGTCGTATTTGAAAAACTGAACTTAGTTATCGGCGAAAATACATGGTCTTCGTATCGTATTTGAAGAACTAAACTTAGTTATTGTCGAACAAATCGAACTGTTTATTGTTTTGTGATTTATCGCTTCATAGCAACGAGAGGCAAATACAATACTTGGATAATGTGTACAGAGGTGAAAGATATGAATTACTCCAAATCATATTGGAAGGTAAAGTACAGGGCAAAAGATCAGTAGGAAAACACCAGAACTAGTGCAGCAGTTTCCAAAGCTACAATTGCCATTTGGATCACCAACCTTCGAAAGGAGATGACGCAATCAGAAGAAGTGTAGCGATGGCCTATTCGTCATTTTGTCAATGCTTTCAACATTTTCCGCTAGCTTATGATATCGAATGCTTTCTCATAGTTTACGAATATCAGTGCCTATGGTTTGCTGTATTCTGCAGACTTCTCTATCAGGTCCTTTATCACTAGTAAGTGCTTGTTAGTGCTGTATCCCGATCTAAATCCAGCTTGTTTTTTAGGCTGATATACATCTAACTTAGCCTCCAGTCTTTTTTTTGATAATTTTTGTGAAAAGTTTATAGATGTGTGATAGCAAACTGATAAGGCGGTAGTTTTTTCAGATCTGTTTTCTTGTGTAATAAAACAATGACTGCATGGTTCCATTGAGAAGCGGTTTTTCCTTGGTAGATGCGTTCGGTAAAAACTTTGACCAAAGACTGGATAATTTTATTTCCACCTAGTTTGATCGCCTAGATCACTACTCCTTTATCGCCAGGGGATTTGTTATTTTTCATTTCTAAAAGTATCGCTTTGAATTCGTATGATGTTATTTCTTACTTTAATTCTGATCTCTGGTTTTGTGATTTTCAAAAAGGGCTGATCTTGCCTATCGTTCGTTCTCGCATACATTTCGCAATAAAATTATAAGTCAACCTCGAGGATTTCGGTTTTATCCGTAGTAATATTTGTTTCTGCTTTTGTACATAATTTTGTTGCGTATTTTGTTCGTATTTCGCCTCAAAATCTTTGGTGTTTACGAATTATCTTAATTATGTCCCTTGTATTGTTTTCTCTGAAGTCTATTCGGATTGATCGGCGAATAAATTTATTTAATGTCTTCATTGTTGTGTAGTTGTGTCTTATTTTTTCACCAGCTGTCTTTTTTACCTATTAACTCTTTGGCATTTTGTCTTAGTTTTTCTTTGTGGGTCACAATGGTCGGGCAGCACTCCCTTTCCGTTTCTTTTAGTGCCTTCCTTATGCCATTATTTGCTTGTTCAATATTTTATATTTTGTTTTCTAAGTATTGTATATGTCTAGTTGGTTTATCTTCATATAGGTCGTTGTTTTCTGGAGAATCCATTCTTGTTGCATGTTTTTAAGATGGTCTTGGTTCTTTCCAATTTAACATTTAATCATATCTTTGAACGGATTGATCTGTGGTCGCTTCCTATCGACAATTTTATACCAATTTCAGACTTCGATTGAAGCGGTCGTATTTTGCTACACTCCGACAAATTAAAATTTAATTGATTTTAAATGTGTTTTTAAAAAACCAAAGAAATAATTTATTGTGATTGTGTTTGTAGACATTCAAGTAAGTGATAACGCTAAATTTGGTGTTTATTATCAATCCAATAATTACCTACAGTTCATATCTAAAACTAGCACAAAGTTAATTATGCCTAATACATCGTTTTGCGCTAATTGTTCAAAGCCAACTTCTACCTCCGATAGAAAGCTCCAGTGTGATGGCTGTAAGAAACCAATACACATTGCTTGTACGGATCTGTCGGTCGATGATCGAGTTACGAGGCAAAAAGTACGTGGGATATGTCTACTTTGCAATGCATGTAGTTCAAACATTGGGAATATTACTGAAATCAAGAGTTTACTAGTCGAGTTTAAAGCGGACATTAAGAAGAACATTGAAAACTTTGATATTAAATTATTTGAATTCAGCAATACATTAAACCAACTTGATTCTATTACAACAGAATTCACCGACAGTATTGTCAATGAAGCAGCTGACCGCATATCTCGTTCCAAAAATTTTTTGGTTAGATGCGTCCCTAAACCTACAGGAGAAGAACAAAATAAAAAAGATCATGATAAGAATAAAATAAATTTAGCCCTAGAAGTCATTGGATGTCAAGAAAGTCCTGTTACACTTTATAGAGTCGGTAAACCAGATCAAAATAAACGTTATCCCCGCATGATAAAAGTGATAATGAGTTGTGAACACCACACTCGAAAAATTCTTCGTAACAAAAATAAACTTTTGGAAAACAAATCTACTGAAACTTATTCTGTTATTGATGACAAATGCAGCAACTTCGTTTAAAGGAACTTCGTACTGAGCTTGAAACTCGTAAAAATAATGGAGAAAATGACCTTACGATTAAATATGTGAATGGCTGTCCAAAGATAATGAAATTTCGTTCATAATTCTTCTGCACCAAAATTTACGGATTGGCTTCTTATGTATACGAATCTAAACTCACTTATGTCCAAATTTAATGAATTTATAAGTACTGTTCAACTTTTAAAACCTCACATTATTCTCCTAACAGAAACGTGGCTTAATTCTTCTATTCCCGATGCTATTGTAAACATTGATAATTTTACTATATTTCGTAGAGATAGAGGTACTCGTCGTGGGGGAGGAGTACGCATCTATTTAGCAAATGAAATTACCAATACTTTTTCCATCAGTAATAAAACAATAGACGTACCCGGTATAGAAATTATCCACTTACTTATTACTAATAACTCTTTCATATTTAATATAGTTTGCATATACCGACCTCCGGATACAGTACTTACTCAGGACAATATGCTTATTAACAAACTTGAGGAATTATCATCTCCTGAAAATCTTATTGTTGTTGGAGATTTCAATTTTCCAGACATAATCTGGCCCATTATTTCCAAAACTGATACTATCAATTCCCAAAATTTGTTTAAAAACTTTGTCATGAACTCAAATTTATTACAACTGATAACTGAACCTACAAGGTTTAGAGCCAACAATAATCCTTCAGTTTTAGACTTATTTTTCACAAATGACGATCAACTAATTTCTACACTTGAAGTGTCCTCTCCTGTGGGTCTTTCTGACCACTCGATTATTACTGCTCACATCAATTTAGTTTAACACCGCCTTGCAAAAATAATTTCGTAACGTATGCCACTACTGATTTCTTTAATGTAAATTCAGTTTTATCCCAGTTAAACTGGCAATCTATTTTTCTTAATCACTCTGATCCATCGTCAATGTGGGACTCTTTTCTTCATACTGCTATTACAAAAATTTCTGATCATACAACCGAACTGCAGCTATACAGAAATCGACTAAAACCTTGGATTAACCTCTCAGCTACCCATTTAATTCGACATAAGCGAAAGCTTTGGCGAAGATATAAACTTACTGGTTCCCTTTACAAACAATCTTTGCTAAAGTTAAGAACAGAATTTGAAGAATCTATCTTTGCAAGTGGTAATAGTAAAAAAGTTTATCGGTACATTCGTACATCTTTATCTTCTAAAGTCTCCATACCGTTACTTCAAAAAGCTGACGGGTCTTTATGTTCTTCGAATAACAAATCTTTTATCTTCGAATATCGTTATTCTTTTCTCAGGTTTTTACCAATGAACCTAACGATACCATTCTTCAAATAATGTGCCCACGTTTGTCTAAAACTCTTGACAATATATCTTTCACACCGGATGAAATTAAACATCATTTAAGGAAACTACGAAATAATTCATCACCTGGATTAGACGGACTCACCTCTTTTTTCCTCAAACAATGTGCAGAATCTGTTGTCATCCCTATATCTCTTATAATGAATGCTTCTTTTAATCAAGTTCCTCTCCCCTCGTCCTGGAAATTGGCTTCGGTTACTCCTATATTCAAGAAAGGAAATAAACTTGATTGCAATAATTATCGTCCAATCAGCCTGGTTCCTACTGTCGGCAAGGTCATGGAATCGATTATTTCGGAAGCTATGTCTGAGTTTCTTCTTCAAGATAATGTCATCCCTCACCAACAGCACGGCTTTATCAAAGGCCGTTCAATGATCACAAACTTACTTTGTAGCGTTTTATATTTAATATCTATATAATAGTATAGGTTCTGTTTTAAGTTTTGTATTCAGTTGTTTCAAAATATAGATGTGTTTGTCTCTGTTACATTGTCAGGTAAAAAATTATTCCGGTTAAAACTAAAAATCGAGTTACGAAGTTAAAATAATCAATATAATACGTGTTATTTCTACAAATTTAAAATAGTTGTTTTGATTCAAGGCTAAATCCCCGGTTTGTCAAGAGATTTTGTTGTAAGAACGAGGTCGAGAGGGGTATTTTGTTTGTTTAGGTTCGTAGGCCACAAACTGGCTGGAGACGTGAAGGGAAATTTATTTGGGTTGAATTTGTAAAATCTAACGCAAGGGAGTCAAGCAAGAGATTTCAGACTAGAGAGATGTTTGGGCGATTTTAAATCGGGAGTCGATTCAATTTTTTTTTGTGTTATGTCTTAAGACCGGTGAAAGGTGATAATACTCTTTGCATAATGGCAGTTTAGAACAGAGTAATTATCGTAAGATTTGTGCAGTACACCGGAACTGATGAAATTTTGAAAATTATTATATAGGATGTCCCACCAGCATTGTTGTCGTTTGCCTGCTTGATCCAACCCCATCTACGTCAGATCTTCGCTCCTGAGTATAGAAATGATTTCCTTTTTGTTCCAGTTGAGGGTTTTGTCCTTGCAGCTCCAATCCCAGATATAGTAGCAAGTTTTTTTTCAAAGTTAAGTGGCAAAGTTTGTGAATTAAGGTAACAGTTAACATTTTAATTTTTCCAAATTAAATAGACATTATTTTTGATAATTGATAATTACTTTCATTAAAAGAATTTGTAATATTTGAAGTTTTATATTGTGTTAGAGGCGTGGCCAACAAAATGTCATAATTTATTCTGTCTTACAACGTTATGTTGACATATGACATTTTGGCTTAAATCTGCTGTTGTTGAAAAACAATTTTAATTTGATTATCTAATTTGGCCATATTAATAAATAACCTAGGAACCATTTCGAAGATTTTTGTAGCAATCTCCTCTGTAAACAGATAAGCACGTAAGTTTTTGTTAATTTTGTTATTACGTTATTTAGTATGCTTCTTGTGCAATCTGTATTTTTGATAACTGTTTGTTAGAGACAAAAATAAACGTTTGATTTGTTTCTCTGATCCGTTTTTTGGTTTTTATTTAGAAAAGTCTCCTAACCCTTGTATGTATTCTTGATTTTAGGGAAGAAGAAATTTTCTTTCTTTTTCCAGCAGGAAGTTTTCTTCGAAGCGGCGTCCGAATGAAAATAGCTAGAGGTAACCTTGTCTGCCATATCTTGTTTCATTTTGTCCAGGAGATTTATGTAAGTACCCCTTTATTTCATTTTTTTGTAGCTGCCCAAATCCGAACCCTTGTCGTTCACTTATCCACGACCCCAGCTCTCCAGCTAACCCCTGAGAGCCGTTCGCACCAGTAACGATTGTTTTGCTTGCCCTATCTTCGCCCCCATAGTTTCTGTCCCCAATTTTATACCCCATAATCTTACCCTATGGTAGGCAATATATAATATCGTTACAAAATCATTGTGTAAATGATTGGTCATTATCTTTAAACAATCGGAATCCTGTCGATGTAGTCTACTTAGACTTCTCCAAAGCTTTTGACTGTGTTCCAAAACGTCGATTACTAGCTAAATTGGATCACTAAATCACTATGGTATCCGCGGAAAGTTGAACATTTGGATTGAAGATTTTCTATCCGACAGATACTTCAGGGTTCGTGTTGGGGAAGACCACTCACTAGAAAAGCCACTCAAGAGTGGAGTCCCACAAGGATCGGTACTTGGACCGCTACTATTTTATGTCTACACTAGTGATCTTCCGCTCATCGTATCCACTAAGGTTTCCATTTACGCTGATGACACGAAATTATATGTGAATCCAACTATTAACCAACATGTTCTTCAACAAGATCTTGACGCAATATTCAAATGGTCCTCAGAATAGTTACTTCCGCTTAACATTGGAAAATGCGTTGTTTTACATATCGGCAAAAATAACCCATCACTGCCGTACTTTATTAATGGACATCCCTTAAACTCGGTAACCTCCCACAATGATCTCGGAGTGAGAATTAATAGTGACTTAAATTGGTCTGATCACATAGTGTCGGTGTGTAAACGTGCAAACTCGAAACTGTTTCTGATCCGTAAATGTTTTACACGTATATCTCTAACTTCTGTTAGTAAACTTTACTCAATATACGTTAGACCTATTCTTGAGTTTGCCGGACCAGTGTGGAATCCTGATCTCATTCGCGATAAGATCCTACTTGAAAATAATGAGCGTAAAGCCACAAGACTGGCATACGGCCGGTAAGACCTAACTATGAAGATAGATTATCCATGGCTCATCTTACGACATTCGAGCAGCGATGTCTTCGAGGTGATCTAATTATGTCCTTCCGTATTTTAAAACAAAATTTTGGGAACCTAAACACCATATTCACTTTGAATCAAGACGAAAGATTAAGAGGCTATCGATACAAATTAAAGAGGGAATAAACTACTGCAAGGTCCAGGTTAACTTCTTGCCAAATAGAATCTTTAATATCTGGAACAATTTGGATCAAGACACCATATCGGCAAGTAGTGTTAACATCTTTAAAAATAAACTTGATAGCGCTTTATTTTATTGATAGCATTGTGTTTTTTTTCTCGGGCAGCATTATTTATTTATTTATTGTCTCACAATTCAATTTTTGTATGATATACTTAATTGTTTATGTTTACTTAACTTTATAATTGGTATTAGCTTTATAAGGATATTTTTTACTTTTGTTTTTTTTTGCTTTTTGGGCATAATAGGAGCTCGCTCCTCTGCCCTTATTTGTAATATAATAATAATAATAATAATAATAATAGTAGATAGATAAAATGCTTGAAAATGACAACTAAAAGCTATACTGGGACCGCACTGTGTTTACAGGCCAACCAGTGGCCCATAACAGACCCGATCTCATACTAGTTAATAAAATTACTAGGCAAACAACACTTATTGATGTGGAGATACCCAACACCAATAATTTACGTGTTAAATACAACGAAAAGCTCGCCAAGTACAGAGATCTAGAAATACAAATCAAGAGACAATGGAGAATGGAAAGTTCCCAGACAGTACCTATTATTCTATCTACTACTAATGTTATTCCCAAAAACTTCCTAGAGAACGTGAAACAGCTGGGTCTACATGAACATCTCTATAAGGCCATACAGAAAGCTGTACTCCTCGCGACGTCCAGATGTGTACGAAAATTTTTGGGAGATACTCCAACATACCAAGTCACCTAGAGCTCGATAACACGGAAAGAGTCCCACCAGAGCTCAATCCTTTTGATACCGTAGGTATCTAGGATGAGTGAATTTTCCCCTTAGAGGGAGTGTGAGCCGTATGGCTAAATCTGGGATCGTGTACTAAATATAGTCAAGGAAAAGGTTCAGCCCGGAGGATTCGATATGCAAAATGGCCAAAACATCGAGGCTATGGGCGAAAATGATATGTAGAAATATCTAGGAGTAAAGCAAGCGCGGAAAATTGACCATCAACAAATGAAAATCTTGTTTAATGAATTAAACACCTACGCATTTTCCGCGCTTAGCTACTCATTTGGGATTATTAAGTGGACTAAAACGGATATAGAAACCCTTCAGCGAAAAGTACGAAAACAACTCTTAAAGGCACAAAAACACCATCCTCGAAGTGCAGTAGAAAGAACGACTTACTGCAGGAGAAAGAATTACCGCGGTATTTAGGAGGACGAGGACTTATTGATATAAGCGAGCAATTAGAAAAACAGATTACTAATTTACGAACTTATTTTCAGGTGCAGGCGGAGACATCTACTCTTCATCGCTCGATTTGTGCAGTAGATGACACAACACCGATCAAACTGAGGGAACAAGAAATGCGCATAAACCATCTTACTAAGAACGAAAAAATGCGCATCTGGATGGGTAAACCTCTGCACGGGCGACATCCGAATGAAGTCAGTCAAGACTATGTCGACAATATAGCGTCGAACTATTGGCTGACATCAGGAAAGATGTTCCCTGAAACAGAAGGTTCATTACTCGCCATTCAGGATCAGGTTATACCAACCAAAAATTACCTGAAATATATCGTCAAAGACCCTCAGGTCCAAAACGACAAATGCCGATATGGATGTCAAGCCCAAGAAACTATCCAACATCTTACGGAGGCTGCCAGGCATTTGCTGCAACTGAATATAAGAAACGGCATGACTCAGTAGGAAAGATCCTCCATCAAGAGATAGCTTTTAAACTGGAACTTCTACAAACAAACCATCTCCCATATTATTAATACGTTCCTGAGAGTATACTTGAGAATGACAACTACAAGCTATACTGGGATCGCACTTTGCTCACAGACCAAACTGTAGCACATAATAGACCAGATCTCGTGCTAGTTAATAAACTAACAAGACAAACAACACTAATCGAAGTGGCGATACCTAACAACAATAATCTGCGTGTTAAGTATAACGAAAAGATCGCCAAGTACAGAGATCTGGAAATACAAATAAGGAGACAATGGAGAATGGAAAGTACCCAGACGATACCTATTATTCTTTCTACCACTGGAGTCATCCCGAAAAACCTCCTAGAAAACATAAAAAAGCTGGGTTTAAATGAACATCTATATAAGATCATGCAGAAAGCTGTACTACTTTCGACGTCCAGATGCGTGCGAAAATTTTTGGGAGATACACTGACGTACCAAGTCACCTAGGACTCGATAACATGGACAGAGTCCCACCAGAGCTCAATCCTTTTGATACCGTAGGTATCTGGGATGAGCGAATGTTCCCCTTATAGGGAGTGTGAGCCCTATGGCTAAATCTGGATAATAATATATTGTTGAGTACTTTTATATCATTGATTTTTTTTCTGTTCGTTACGATATAATCTATCTCATTTATGACCTCTGCTCCAATCATGTTCCAACTGTTACCTTGGTTGGGGGCGTTGAAACAAGTCAATACTAAGGGCCGTTCGCTAGTTTCGTGTTTCATGAAAAATAACTTTTGGGGTTTTAAGCCATTAAAATGCCACGATTGTCTAGTGCGTATTGGTTTGGAAGTATAGGGAGAAAAGGGAGGAGATGTGATTGCTTTAGGTTTGGACATTGTTTCCCCGCGGATGTAAATCCATGAGCTAGCATAGGCAGGTGTGCTATTCCTGAAGTAAATATATCCCCTGCCGGGATCACAGAGAAGTATCCAGCCACTACTCGTCTGTAGGAATAACAACCTTACAAGTCAAAGCACAGAAGCCAGACAAAAATTTAATTTTGCCAAAAGATTAGGTGAGTGGGCTGATTATCGTAAAGCTCTGAATAAATACAATAAGGAACTGAGAAAGGCAAAAAAAGAATCATGGAGTAGGCGTTGCGGGGAGATAGAACAGACTTCAGAAATGTCAGGGGGTCAGGGCTCCAAAAAGTTTCTTCCAAGGACCCTCACTTGATAATGATACTATTAGACACATGACGGCATACTGGATTGAAGACCATAACTTTTTTTAGGATTTAAGTTTTAGGGAAACTATCATAAGACAGTAAGAGTATAGAGCAGGATTTTCCTTGGAAACGGTACTGCATCATCTCGTGCAGAGGGTGGAGTACGTTCTGAAAAACCAAGAGGTGATATTAGGTGCATTTATCGATATCGAGAGAGCATTCGACAACACCTGCTACGAAGCAATCACAAAGGCGATTCGCCTAAAAGGAATAGAAGAAACAAGGAAGGAAGGAACAGAAGACTGCATTCTAATGCTGATTTAGGCAAAGTTACTAAAGACTAGCCCCAGGCAGTCCAAAATCATGAAATTTACAGAAAGAGAAATTTACAGGAAATAGGTGGAAGTCCACCAATCACCACTCTAACTCTGATGAGTGAAGTAGCTAATACTAGACTATTAGAGAGAAGTGAATGCGTTAATGGGAGCAATAAATGTATAAATGATACACCACAAACCAAAAAACGAAAAGCTTATTTCTATTGCCTCAATCTCAAACGCGTATCATTTTTAAATCATTTTTAATTGTGGGAATGATGTTAATGTAGTCTTTATAAAATACGGAATATGTCGTATAGTTTTTTTTAAATATTTTAAAACTAAATTAGGTAAGCGAAGTTTTTATTAAGCAGTAGTAAAATTATTAATAGTCCCCTAATTACATTCAGCAAAACTAGTCCAGTAATCTAGGGTTAAACGAATACAGTGAACTTTAAACAGCGTAATCGTTTCTGTATAACCCAATGTATAAAATAATATACTTTTTACACATAAATATATTCTTTGCATTTTTCTTTTTTACTTATAGAGTAATATAAAATTGTAAGATTTTTCTTTAGCTTCTGAGGTGCCCTCTACATAACAAGGTTGGAAAACAGGATCGAGTAATTCCTTGTCACTCTCTTCTTAAAATACTGTCGAGAAGGGTCAGTAACCTTTTATTATTGAGACTGCTGGAAGATAGCTCCATCTGGTGGTAGAATAAAAAACTAACAGTTTAAGTTTGCCTTCAGTGTCGGCATATCAGCAGTGAAAATATAGCTGCATCGATGAAATTTCGGAATATTTAAGTTGTTCGGGAACAGACACTCCCAATGGATATTGAAAAGAAATTAAATACCTGACCGACTAAAGTTAAAAAATAAAGTGTAAGTTTTTAGACGGGAAACTCCAGATGATGGCAAGACACAAAGAAATCATGTTTGTAACATTTGTCAAAGGTTTCAAAATGGAGTAGATTTCATTTGTTGTTGTTCAAAGAAGACAACGTGCGTGTTTGTTTATAAAACGGCTGACTCAAAGTTGATTGTTTCTGTTTATAAATAAATCATTAGGTGAAGTATTGTCACAAACACACAAACTGACAAAACTGTTATTGATGGTTTTGCAGTAAACACTTTTTGCTACTTGGATGATGGATCTGCATGACCTTTGTGTATTTTCATTCTTTCATCATTTTAAGGTAAGAAAAAATATATAAATATACTCATAATAGTATACTAATGGACATATATTTCAACAACTGTTGTTTAAAATTCTTACTTTTATTTTGGATCTTTCATTATGAAAAACATTAACAAAGTGATTCATTTAAAAGTATTTTTCTCTTCATAGATTCTTAGGGATTTTTGACTAAACAGTCTTTTAATATAAATACTACAGATTAAAATCAGTATTTATTATTTGTAATATAAGTTTGTAAGAAACAATAACATTCAATTTACCAATACAATTTTACTCTTTTGATGTGCTTTCAATGGCAAGAAAATTTATAAAAATTGAAGAAAAAAAATCATTTCAAGAAGTATGCAGAAGAACTAGTATAAATTGACTGAGTAACAAGTTCATGAAACTTAAAATTAAATGTGAAAATAAAACCCTTACCAGTTTGAAGTTACAAAATGTTTTTAGAATTTGAAAAAGTAAAAGAAAAAGTAAAGTAAAAGTATGTATATGAGTACATATATTGATCAATAATAAATGTCAAGAATTAACTGAGTTTAAGTTGAGAATTGCCAAGATACCCTAATAATAATATTCATGTCAGACAAAATCAAGAATCCTAAAAGCTATAATGAGACCTACCTTAACCTATGCATCTAAAACACAACATGGACAATAACAAAAATTAGTAATATGGGAGATAAAGTTACTGAACTTTTGAACTAAGACAAATTTCTTTAAAAGCAAAGCAATTCTTCATTTTTTTAATGAAAAGTTTTTTAAAATACTCTTTAAGTCTTTAAAAGGAAAAAGTTGGTATTTAAATGTTAAGAGCTGTATATTATTTGATATTTTATATTTTCATGTTTTATATTTGCATCATTAGCTGTTTCATTAAAGTGAAACTGATACATTAAAATTCTTCCTGTAGATAATAATTTCATAATATTTCTGCTGAGTATAAGGATATCTTGTTATTTTTTCTAACAATTTTTATAATCTTCATCACCTATATTTGAAAACTTACTTGCTATGTAAATCAATTAGTTACATCTTCTCAAATGTTTTTTCTTTAATTTCACTGTGTAAGATTAAAATATAACATTTCCTTTAATCTATTTAGGTATATTTGATTTATATTCAATTAGCAGTAGCTGTACCCATATTTCTAATTCTGATGACTGGATAATTGAATATACTTTACTTACAGCAAGCCATTTCTTACCTGTTTAATACTTTTGTATTAGAATGTGCAGTGAAATCTTCATATCTGTAATGATGAACTGTATCGATTGAATAGGAAACTTAACTTCTAAAGAAAACCACTGTGAAAAAACTTTTATTTTCATTGTACATAGTACCAAATATTTTTATGCTATTAATAATAGATATAATAAAACAATAATTTTTAATCTTTATTAATATGCTTATTCTAAATGTTTGTGATCACAAAATGAACCTGATCACAAAAGAGAACCTTGCAATTTAATATAGATATTTTACAGAAACATGTTAAAAGTTTTATTAATTTCCTTTCATTTTTTTTTAGTTTTCTCAGTCTTTCTAATTCACAATTGGATTGGATTTTAAATTTATTTTTTATAGATTATTTAAAACACTTTTGAAGTGACTTTGCTTAGTTTCTTGTCTTGTAGTATGAGAAATTTTATTGCTAATATTTCCTATACACTATATTTTATGGTTATAACACATTAATTTAGTGTTATTATTTTTGATTCCACATAATACACTATAAATAAGTTGTATCCATTCTCTGTGCTTATTCTTGAATATATTTCACTTTTTTATTTCTGGTTTTTCATATTTCTGTTTTTTTTGTTGTATATGAACTATTTTGATATATTTTATATAGTTTTTTGGACTAACACCTTACACCTGCAAGTATGTTCTTCTATTGGTAATGCTATTCTGCATTCTTGCTGTATCTTCAAATTGACATCAATTTATATCTTTTTAATGTGCTCACACAAAGGTGTTTAGATATTAATCAGGATCTCTATGTCTTCCTCATTTATTTTTAGAAATATGGTATAACAATAAACCATTATAATGTATAAAAATAACAAGATTCACAGGTGACACCTTTATTTTTGCTGACAGTATAGGTTCACTACATCACTTAGTAAATAGAGCAAATCAATGTAATATCCACCACAGACTAGAAATGAACATGGAGAAAACCAAGTTTATGATCATTACAAAGGAACATATACTAAGGAGTCTAGCAATTGAAGGAAAACAAGTAGAAAGGGTTAAAAAATATAAATATCGAGGCACCTGGATAAATGAGAACAATTAGATAAAATACAAAGTAGAGAAATGGGGATACTAATTGAAATTGAGAAGCAAACATTTGTAAAAATGATTAAGATATTCACTAAATGTGACCATGCTGCTGAATTACAGATGATGGCCCTAAGGTATTATGTATTCTCTACTTTTTTATATGAAATGGAAAGCTGAACATGAAGGCCAACTACAGGTGAATAATGAAAAAATACTGTGGTTTCAACCAGTTAAAAATGCTAAAGTGCTGAGCTGTCTACAAAAGAATTAAGAAGTCATAAGCACTATTAAAGTTGTAATATTAGTTTATTTAGACTGTATTACCAGAGGAGGTAAATATGAAGTACTGTGTCTTATCATGCAAGGAAAGATCAAGGGTAAAAGAAGCATATTCTGAAGAAGGACTTTCTGGGTGAAAAACCTTTAAGAATGATATAATTGCAGCTCAGTAGATCTTTTCAGAGCAGCTGTCGATAAGATACAAATAGCTATGATGATAAACTAACCTCTGAAAGAATGACAAGAAGAGAATATATTTTTAAAGAATTTTTTTATGTTTTACTTTGAATTAATAATGGTGCTGGTTCACTCCTGGCCAGGTAATTATTAAATCACATAGAACATGAAAGTGACTCTTAGATGTGGGTCAATTGGGTTTAGTGTTATATGTTAATAACAGTGTGCTAAGTAATAATCAAATTGATAATATCAATAAGTGCTATAATATTGCTCTTGCTGTATCTTTGTTCGAAATATAATTAAACAGTAAGTAGGTTCGCTGCAGCCACCCTAAATCATGGAAATAGCCAAATATCCAAATTACTTATTTTTTCAACTCTACTCCAATATCTAAACAAGTAGTTTCAATTAAAACAAATCTATGTTTGCGTGATGATGTACAGGGTTTCTCATTATATTTTGACCCCCCACTTATTTTCCTTAATTTTGGAATACAAAAAAAAGTTTCAAATAAAAGTTGTATTTTTTTATCTGTACTGACCAACAGTGTAGCAACAAACCATATTTTGTATACAGAGAGAGTGCCCAATAAAATGCATCTTCAAATGCACAATATTTCAAATGGGACACCCTGTATTTTTTTATAGTTTTGAGTAGCCTTGCATTTCCTGATTACAAATATATAACATAGTGTAGCATTAGTTTTGTTCTATAATGGCTTATAGTACTACTATACTATACTAAGATAAGAAAAAAATATATTTAGAAAAAATATATTTAGATAGTCAACAAAATTAATGACTTACAATACTACATTTAAGATTACAATAGATGCTCAAAGTGTCCTCCAATGTTATCAATGCACAAGTAATATCTTCGTCTCAAATTTTCTAATGTGTCAGATATTGTGTTATTATGACCATTTAAATTTTCAATTTCGGCACGAACTTTTGCTGTGATAGTGTTAATATTTGTATTTGAATCAAAATACACTTTTTCTTTTAGAAACCCCCATAAAAAGCTATCACATGGTGTTAAGTTGGGACTATTTGGTGGCCATGTAATGGTACCCTTATTGCCGATCCACACATTAAATTGTTTATTTAAATGTTTTTGAACAGCTACGACATTATGTGGTGGTGCTCCATCTTGTTGCCATATCATACTATTTAATTGATTTTGTGTTTAATTTTGATTTAATAACTCATCCACTTCTGTAATGACTGTCCAAATATGATTCCCCAGTTAATTTATAATCATAAAGCTATCCAACTATTTTGTCTGAAATATTCCGCACCACACATTTATTGATTTTCTTCCTGACTTTTTTGTTTGCTTAATTTTTCTTTTTCTAATATTTTTCTGTTCCCACAAATACCTATTTCTTCTATTAAAAATGCCTGAAGTTGAAAAATTTGATTCATCTGTCCATAAAATGTTATAAAAATAATTAGGATCATTGTTCAAATTTGTAGTCTTGACAGAACTGTAAATGATTTCTCTTAGGAACATTGGTAAGTTCTTGTACCGGTAATATTTTGTACTGCTTATAGTTGTGCTTTTTTAAAACTCTATGTATCGTCGCACGGCTTTTCTCTAATGCTTTAGTAGCATTGTTTAGACTAGTTTCGGAATTTTCCAAAATAAAAATGTTATGGATTTAATCTATTATTTAAGTATTTAATTTTTACCTTCAAAGTAAAGCAAACTATTAAGATCTTTATCATCATTTCCTACGATAGTATGTTTCTTCCGTTCAAACATTTTTTTATTTATGACATGACGATAATTATATAAAAATATATTTGCAGGAGTCTGTCGATCTGAATAAATCAGCCTATATTCTCTTCTTGAATATATCTACTTTTTCATCTGCAGTATAACCCATTTCAGTATGAGGACTGACAGTTTATAATAAATTAATAATTGTTTATAATTGCAGATAATGCAGATAAAATAATACAACTTTTATTTGAAACTTTTTTTTGTATTCCCGAAATTAAGGTAAATAAGTGGGGGGTGAAAATATAATGAGAAACCCGGTACATGCCTTTATATTAGTTTATGGTATACAGAAAGTTTTCATTTGAAAAAACCTTTAAAAAGGAGATCCATATATAATTTATGATTTGAAGTATGTTGACATTTTGTATAAAAAATGTTAATAACCAATAACTTTATTAGTTTGTGGAATTCTTAATAATAGAAAAAATGTTATGTGCAATACTTGATTCAAACACTGTGTTGTGTTTGTAACATTAATATCTTTTTTCAATTTTAATTTGTGGCATAATATGTTGTATTTCAAATTTATTGTATTGTGAACTTCATCCTGTAAAAAATTGCACTTTTTAATACCCTTCCACCCCTTTGTCATAAACTGTTGTTTACTGTCAAGGTCTCCACTCATGTCTTAGCGAAATTGCAACTCAAAAACATGTTTCTGGAAAACTGAGTATAAGTTTAAAAACACGTTGGAATAGTAAGGGCGAACAAGTTTTATTTTATTAACAAAACTTTAAAGAGGATAAGTTCTGAAGCTATTTATTTGTGGCATGTTTGATAAAGGTACAGTTTTATGGAATTTAGCCACAATTGGCTGTAATGATAATTACATTTTTTTTTTAAAGAAAGAAAAAGTAAAATTACATTTTTTTTTAAATGTAATTATATAGCATACATATAAATTAATAATTTTAAAAGTTTTGTTCTTTTCCCAACCATTCACTGATTCACAAGCAAAAATGAACTTATTTTATTGAAATGTAATGTGCTATGAGATATATAATTTTGATATTAAATATTATCTGTTTTGACTATGTTTAAAATTTTTAATAATATAACAAACAATTTAGACATATCAGCCAATAAATTATAAATCATCATCATCATCATTCTGGCTTTACAACCCTACGTGGGTCCTAGCCTCAAGAATTTCTCTCCAGTCGTCCCTATCCATCAGCTTCCTCCACCCTGACCAATGGGTCTATCAAGGAGCGTTTTCTAGCTGGTTCATTTTGTTCCATCCGCATTACATGCTCTATCCACCTCAGATGTCCTGTCTTAATATGTTTTACGATATCTCCACACTCCATTGTCATTCACTGCTCCATAGATTCGCCTTAGTACTTTTCTTTTAACAGATCCTAACATGTTTTCATTACTTTTTGTTAGAGTCCATGTCTCTGAACTGTATGTTAGGACTGGGCATATATTATTGTTTTGTAGAGTTTTATATTGTATTTCTCGATATAATTGTGGATTTAAGGAGGATATTGAGCCCAAAATAGCATCTGTTGGCCGTGCAAATTCTGTGGTGTATCTCTGCGGTAGTATTATTTTCAGTGATATTTTGCTATTTTCAGTGCGCTCCCAGGTATACAAATTTGTTCACTGCATTTTTGTAGCTGATTCTTTTAATGCCACATATGCCTCTCTTACAGTGTTCTCTGTTCTTGTTAGTACGCAGGAGCAATAGTAAAACGAAATGAGCCTAGAATCTCGTTCATTGTCGTTTGGAAAACTGCTGGAGCATTGACTAATCCAAAGGGCATGTGTAGATACGCATAATGACCGTCGGGAGTAATAAATGCTGTCTTAGCAATCGAGTCTTCTTTGCAATTTGATGGTATCCTGCTGCCAGATCCAAACTAGTAAACCAATAGCAACCCTTGAGGTGGTCTAGAAGATCATCGATTCGAGGTAGAGGATATCGGTCCTTGACTGTTTTCCGATTTAATGAGCGGTAGTCTCAACCGCTAACCTCACTTCTCCATTTTCCTTTTTTACTAGTAGTATCGGGCTTGCGTATGGTGAATTAGATTCACGGATAATGTGATTGTCTAAAAGTTCTTGTATTACGTCATGTACTTTTCCTCGTTCTGAGTAGGAGAGTCGATAGGGTCTGTATGTTATAGGAACGTCGTCGGCTAATTTTATGGCCATTTTCGTGGTGGTACTTTTACCCAGTTGCTCAATGCTGTTGGCAAAACATTCGGGATATTGATTAAGAATATCCAGTAATTGTTCCGTGTATTCAGCACTCAGCATTTCATTGACATTGACGTCTTCAAATGTCAATTTACGTATAATAGAAGTAGAAGTAGCTAAGCACTCTAAATATGGTAAATCTTGCACTTCATGGCAATTGAAACCTCTGGCGACCACGGCACCTTGTAAATACTCCACTGGTTCGTCTGAACCATTGAAAATCGGTAGAACAGAGTCTTCATCTAGATTTAGGATACAACGAGGAATGACATGAAATTGGGAAGGCCACTGTCTATGCTGCAAGTCAACAAAAATGTCGCCACTCTGCTGATCACTATGTAGTGTGATATGATCTAAATGATGGGGAAGTATAACCGTGGTTTCTTTAGCCCATAAAGTGACTTTACGAAAAGGTAGGGCTGCAACAGCCCGTAAATCCGCTTTGTGTTTGTTAAAAAGTCTGACTTGTTCGCCGTGTACTGTCATAATGATGTTTTCATTATTGATGAATGGCTGTCCAACTATAATAGGTAGCTGTTGGGTCTCATCGGGGACAACTAAAGTCCTAACCCTAGCTAATGCTAAATCGACACGTAAATCAATACAAATCTCAAAGTTTGCAAAAACGCATCCACCACCGTAACCACGTAACATTATTTTTACAGGTTTAAGCTCCAAATTCAACATTTTCGCACAATCAATAAAGTAACATGCATTATACTTAGCAGAATTGTTTTCATTCATGCACATTGTGGGGGCCTTGTAACTGGTTCCCTACATTCGAGGGTTGGAAATCCTTTGATTCCAAGCCTTACTTCAAAGGACTTGTGACTGGATGTATCTCCATAGGTTTGGTTCTTCAGTGACCGTTGAAGGATAAGGATTGTTAATGTGAGCAAATATAACTCCAGAGAAATAAAATCACCTTTAGTTTATCGACTTATAATTAACTTATTTTTAGAGTAGAGAAGCCTCAACACGGCTCTAGCTGACTATACAGTATCAAATAATTCTTTCTTTATCACACGTAAAAGAGAAAATCGTATTTATGAGAAAAATGCCCGATTTCGGCGTAGAGAAATATTTTATATATGAATTGAGAGTGTTTTTAAAATGCACTTGCCTCAAGGGCGTGTGAGAACGAACTAATAAAATAATACTTGGTGCGTAAAAGTGTAGATTACCCCTCTTGTATTTAGGTGTGAAAACTATTTAAGAGGCTGTGGTGCCAATCTGTCGGGTATCCCGAGCGAACTTGATATAGTGAATATTTTACTTATTCTACACTAAGAAAAGTGTAAAGAACTATATTTTTATTTTATATTTTAAAATGATATGTTCATTTCTGGAACACACATTGATTTATTATTATTGGAATGTTTTGTGATTTATTTTTAGTTACTGGTAAATATGGTTTGTACTCACTTTCAGTCGTCTTGCTTGGCTTTGTCGTCTTTCCAAACTCGTTTTGGAACGTTTCTTTTCTAGACACCGGAGGATCTTCTCTTATTGCTGACAAGTACTCTTGATACAGTGACTCCGGAGACTCGTACCGTTCTGCACGTGCACTATTTCGAACTACGTTCTCATCCAAGCCATCAATGAGACATGATACAGCTACTTTACCTGTAATACGGCAACTCCGCAGAAACTCCATCTTTTCAAAGTAATATACTGTCATTGTCTCGCCTTTATGTTTCTTTCTGTCCAACATTTTCCTCAGCAAAGCAGCGTAATCGTTATGATCCGGGAAGGATTTTAAAATAAGTCTTTTCCAGCCATTTCATGTGTGGTTGTACTCGGCAAGACTATAGTACCAGGACTTTGCCATTCCGACGAATCTTGACTGCATATGGAATATGGTAGAGACATCATCCCATCCGTTTATCTCTCTAAGTTGATCGACTTTGTCTAGCCATTTTGAAGCAGACAAGTTCGGATTGTCGGGGTAAAATTCTGGAATACAATCGCTACAAACAGTATCTCTAGGAGTGTTCCGTTGAACAACATCACTTTTTCTAGAAAGCTTTTCCACCATTGCTTCTAATTTCGCTATTCTTCGTGTAGTATCAGGCATATCTCGTACATGACGTTCCGTTTCTCGTCGAGAGGATAAAGATCTTACTGTGGAACGCACACGAGTTTGTCTTCGGTGTTGAGATTCAGATTTTCTCTTGGGTGTATAGGATTTCTCCACAGTTTCTCGCATTGTATTTCTCTTGCGATATCTCTCACGAGAACTATCACTACTGCTTGACGAATAAGATCTTTTAGACCTACTTCTGGATCTATTTATGACTTATAAGTCATAGTTTAAACCGTATATTTAAACCGTATAATGTCTAAAGTTAGAGCTTAAACCTTATATTTAAACTAAGCAAAAAACACTTATAACTTATAGTCTCCAAATTTACAGGTCGAACCTTGTATTTAAACTAGAACCTGATTAATTTAAACCGTATATTTAAATTAGAAAAAACTTACTGCGTCGTGATTGTTCAAAATAAGCAAGAGCTAAAGAAGTCCAGACCGTGTATCTAAACAGCACAATGTGTATAATGTATAACTCTCTAAAGTTATAGCCTTAAACCTTTTATTTAAACTATAATTTAGTTAATTTAAAACTTATTTTTAAATTAATAAATAAATAGATAACTTATATATCTATTATAGTTTAAACCTTATATTTTAACTAAACAAAGAACACTTTCTTGTCACTTAAATTATTGTACACTCTCCAGTATTTTTTTTTATTTTTTTTAACGGAAAACTTATTAGTCACCCAGACAAAAAATTATCTGCATAGATTATACGCACCGCAAGAAATAACAATAACATAAACGGCCAAAGCGATATGTAAAGCACATGAATTATTATCCCACACCTGAACTATAAACTAAAAATTAAAAGCAAGAACTTTTTTCAATAAAGATTTATTTCAGACTGACTAATTATTCATTCTCTATTGGAAACGATAAATTCGTCACCAACAAAGAATGATTTCACATTTTTACATAAATAGGCAAAACTGATAAATAGTCTTTTTATGTTGTATATATAGGTCCGTCGTGGGTATTACTTGGTTACACATGCTACCCCCCACTCTCCTGTTGTATACTATCGTAATAAGCAAAGTTCCCCCTCTCCCTCTTCTCTACGACATAGTTTATAGATGTTCCCTTCACTCTCATAGGGATTTCTTAGAAATTAAACATCTTACACACTTCAATTCTATATGTTCTTTTCCATAATAAGTTTTAAGTGTGTAGTAAATATATCAGTGACTAAAATTGTTTGTACAAAACATTTTATTAAATATTGGTAATAAAGGGCTGCATAATTATTTATTTATTTATTTATATATGGCATCCATTTACTTACAATTTTTACAAAGTTACATCTTAAAAACAATAAATTATTAAAATAACAATCACAAGTTTTACAAAGTTACACCGTAACAACAATAAGTTATTAAAATAACAAACACCTCAGAATAATACAAACATATAAAAATAATACAGATGTACAACAAACTTATTGTAAGATACTTTTTAGTTGTTTTTTAAACAAACTAATTTTGGAGTCAAAAATATCCATTTGTTTTGGTAGGCTATTAGCACTCCGGACCAATCGTGTAGTTGGTTCATTGATACCATAATTAGTGTGGTGAAATGGCACTGAAAAGATTTCTGATTGTCTGTTGCTTCTACTAGGAACTTTAAGACTAACAAGCGATAAGAGTTGAGGGCAATCTATAAAATCATTGATAACTTTGTGTAAGAAATTATTAAACCAAAATTCATTTATATAAGTTTTGTAGATAATTGTGCAAATTGTACATTAATTATGCAGTATCTCATTGATTTTATGGCAAAATTTGGAAACTGTCAATTATTAATTAATTTATTTATTTACGGAATCCATTTACAAAAGTTTTAACAAAGCTACACCCTAAAAACAATAAATTTTTTAAGATATCGATCATCTCAGAATAATAAACTATCATCATCATCATCATTCTGGATTTACAACCCTACATGGGTCATAGCCTCCTCAAGAATTTCTCTCCAGCCGTCACTATCCATCACCTTTCTCTGCCAAGCACATATTCCCATATTTCTCATGTATTTATCAATGTTATCAAGAAACCTTGTTCTAGCTCTTCTTCTCGGACCAATGGGTCTATCAAGGAGCGTTTTTCTAGCTGGGTCATTTTGTTCCATCCACATTACATGCCCTATCCACCTCAGATGTCCTATCTTAATATGTTTTATTACGATATTAGGTTCCTGGTATATTCTATAAAGTTCGAAGTTGTATCACCTACTCCACACTCCATTGTTATTCACTGCTCCATAAATTCGCCTAAGTACTTTTCTTTCGAAAAATCCCAACATGTTTTCATTATTTTTTGTTAGAGTCCAGGTCTCTGAACCATAGGTTAAGACTGGGCGTATTATTAGTTTGTAGAGTTTTATTTTTGTATTTCTCGATATAATTGTGGATTTAAGGAGGAGATTGAGTCCAAAATAGCATCTGTTGGCCTTGCAAAGTCTGCGGTTTATCTCTGCAGTAGTATTATTTTCAGTGTTACAGAGTGTTCCCAGGTATACAAATTCGTTCACTTCTTCGATGACATCGTTTTCTATAACAAGTGGTCGTATTATTTGTGATTGCATACTTGTTTTCATATACTTCGTTTTGTTGGTGTTTATTATTAAACCCATTTTTGTAGCTGATTCTTTTAATGCTACATACGCCTATCGTACAGCGTTTTCTGTTCTCACAACAATATTGATATCATCAGCATAGGCCAGGATTTGCACTGATTTATTATATATTGAACCAGTGGTTGTGATTTGTAACATACATATTACTTTATCCAGAACCACATTGAACAGTATACAGGATAGAGGGTCTCCCTGGCGCAGCCCGTTATTTGTTTTAAAAGGTTCAGACAGTTCCCCCTGAATTCATACTCTACATTCAACTTTTTCAAGAATTAGTTTTGTTAAATTTACCAAGTGATTTGGTATTCCTAGCTCTTTTATTGCTTTGAACAATTCTTTTCTATTCACAGAGTCGTAGGCTGCTTTGTAGTCTAAAAATATGTAATGAGTATCAATGTCATATTCCAGTGTTTTTAAAAAAATTTGTTTCAGGGTTGCAATCTGATGAATTGTCGATTGACCTCTGAAACCATCCTGGTATTTTCCTACTATCCGTTCTGCATATGGTGCCATACCATGACATAGTACTGTGGAAACTATTTTATACTCTGCATTTAGAAGCATAATTCCTCTGTGGTTAAAGATATCTCCTTTTTTGTGTATGGTACAAAGTATTCCAATATTCCAATCATTGGGGAGGGATTTCTGTGTCCATATTTCTTTTATAAGCTGCTGTAATGCCATTGTGGCGTCATGGCCACCTTCTTTATGTAGTTCAGCTAGGTGATTATCTATTCCGGGTGATTTGTTTCTGGCTAGTTTTTTAACTGCATCTTTAACTTCAAGAATCGTTGGTGGTTCCTCTTCCCTCTCGTCTGATCCCCTTACCTCATCTCTTTCGTCTTCCAGGTTTTCTTCTTCTTCCTCTATATTAAGTGCCTGGTTAAAGTATTCCACCCATCTATTCAATACGTCTTCCCTTGTTGTTAATAGGTCGCCATTCTAAACTAATAATAATAAACTATAACTAACTTTAATACAGCTCTCAAGGGTATACTAGTATTGACATCTAAAAGAGATCACTTATAGGATACCTTTTGTTGTTTCTTCAGTTGTTTTTTAAATAAACTAATTTTGGAGTTAAATATATTTATTTGTCTTGGCAGGCTATTAGCACTCCGGACCAATCTTCATTGATACCATAATTAGTGTGGTGAAATGGCAGTGAAAAGATTTCCGATTGCCTGTTGTTTCTACCAGGTACTTTGAGACTAATGAGTGATAACAATTGAGGACAATCTATAATAGCATTAATGACTTTGTGCAGGAAACATAAATCTAACAATGTACTCCTTGACTCCAGTGTTGGTAAATCAATACCATCTCTTACCCACTGATAGTCTTATTCCTCTCTCCTGTATCCACTCCTAAAAGCTGCTATCGTCAAAAAATTATTTGAAGATCAATCTGTTTAATGTAACAGTTGTGTGATGGGGACCATACAACTGATCCATACTCTAGAATGGGCGTAACAAGAACACAATAAAGTCTTCTAAATGTTAACAAAGACAGGTCTACAGGTGTGTGTTGGGTAAATCCCACTAATTTCATCGCCCTGTTCGTTACTTGATTGATGTGACTTGAGAATGACAGTTTGGTGTCTAACCATATTCCCAATTCTAATACTTCATTTTTAGAGGCAAATGACAAGTTATTTATAGAGTAAACAAATTTAATTGGTTTTCTTTGCCTCAAAAATGTCATTATTTTATTTAAACTGCACCAATCATAAAACGATTTAAGATCTTCCTCTAATAGAAGAGCATCAGTCCAGGATTGAATTTTTCTAAACAGTTTTACATCGTCAACAAATATAAGAACTCCATGTCAATTTATTACTAACCAAACAATCAAGCAATTTCGGCTGCTCTGACTGATTACAGACAGCTCGATAGTTTGATATGTCACTCCTTGCACCTGATTTAAAATTCAGGTAAAAAGCTTTTATTCCAGAAACTGGGAAAGCTACCAGTACCAAGTGATCTGTTAAAAATAAGTAAAATTGGTTTTGTAAGTGCACATAAGGATTTTTTCGGGATACCACCGGCCCTGCACATAATCGATTTTTACAGTTTACAATAGCCTTATAGACTTCAGTTGGTGTAAATGTTAAGGAAATTGAACTGTCATAACTAAAAGAAGGCAAAGTATTTGGTTGTTTCTCCAACATATTGGCAGAGTCCTTGACATTTAAGCCAACCCTGTCATTATAGACCATTGGTGATGGTAAATTCTACCCATTTCTTTTGCTTTTAATGTATGACCAAAAGATTTTGGATTATCGGAAATGTTAATTTGTATCCTACATATCTAAATACCGTCTCAGACAGTCTGCTCTTAAAATTTCCCAGTGATTTCTTAAAGCCACAAAACTTTCATAATCCTCTTGCTGACCACTAATTTTAAATTGTTTGTGGGCCTGTTTTTTACACAGTTTACGCAGCTCTGTGGAGAACCAAGAGGGGAAAGTTGAAGTTTTATATTTCTTTAGTGGAACAAAGTGTTCTATCAGTGATTAAATTATATCATAAAAAATTACTACCATATTATCAACTGTATAATTGAGAAACAGTCCCTCCCAATTTATACTTGCTACACAAAAGTTCAAAACTGATAGCTGTTTGATTTAAGTTACTTCTCAAAAATTTAATATATACTGGAGTGACATTAATAGATTCCATGCCAATAACAAAATTTTGAGTTTTTATTTTAAATGTTAGGTATGACTGATATTTATGTCAGTGTCAACAAGAGGAACTATGATTTTTTGTGTAGAAAGGCTCTTTTTAGCTGCGATTAATACACAACCTCCATGTACCCTTTGTTTAACCCCACTTCTCGATCACATCTATAAATGTCATAATCTGGAACTCCTACTTTAGCTTCAGAATAATCTGAAGTCAACCAAGTCTCTGCAATCATTACCATATCATAGCAGGAACAACAACATAGCTTACTGGAAACTCTGTATTTTTATTCACATAGTAAACACATATGTTTGATTTCAAGGAGTAATTTTTAGTTATATCAAGGTCTGATTTCGATTGGACTGGACTGCGACTGGAGTAATCTTTTCTTGTACATTTAGGTATATACAAATCATTGCAAGCATCACAATCATATCTTGGTTATAATCATAGATGGAATCATGGAATATTTTACAATAACTATTTTAAAGTACAGAAAATAGACTTTTTTTATTTAGTAATGCATATAACAAAATGTACAAGAAAAAAAGTTGTAAGTAATGAGAAATTAAAAAAAAAAAAGCTGAAAAAATTGTTAAGAGTAGAAAACTTTGAAAAACCGTATCTGCTTAAAATTAGTCCTAGAACATTCTACTATAAAGCATTTTAAAAATAATTGATTTTTCTTTCAATTAAATGTAACACTGCATATACCTAAAATGGCATAGAAAAAAGCTTCATAGAAAAAATACAGAAAATGGCCAAAAAAATGGTGTGAGTGGCAAACTTTGAAAAATGGCATCTGAAATACTGTAAATCCTAAATACTTTTACCAAACGTCATTTTAAAAAGAAAGGATAATTTTTTTTTCTGTAAAGCAATGCCTATACCTATATCCTCTTGGGAAAAAGTTATGGGACAAAAAAAATCGCGTGTTTTCCCATTTTGCTTTGTTTTTTGGCTATTATGAATTATTTTTGACTTTAAAAGGTGACATTTCGATAGGAAATTTAATTTTGAACAACTTTTCTGTAGATGTATATGTACGAAAATTCACAGTCCATGCTGTTCCCGCGTCTGACCAACTATCTGTCATTAAACAGATTGATCCTCAGTCACTGTTCACGTTCTTGCTTGTATAGTCCAAGTTACTGCCTCATACAATACCGCAGGTTTTATTACTGCTTTATAACCATAGATATAAATTTTTTATATACTTAATAGTTAATGTTAAGAAACACTTGTTCTTAACTATTACTCTTGCTTTTATTTTCTCTTTTATGGAACAGTTGCCACATTTTTTTGTACAAATATTTGAAACTGGAATTACTTCAAGTATTCAATAAGTTATTTTATTAAAATAAAACTTACTGAAAATGAAAAACAAATAATTTTAAATCTTAATTTCATTGATTACGGATACAAAACATGAATATAACTAAAGCTTTGTGCTTTATTCAACAATAAATGTCATAATGGAGAGTTGACTTGAAGATTCCTCCTGAAAGATAACAAAAAACAAAATAACTAAATATTATATTCTATTTTCAACATTATCCTGATATTGGTTTCACAGTATTAGATAATAGTATAATTCAATAGTTCTTAGAAATCTGAAAAAGGCAAAGTAGTATCTGTATTTACCTACAGTAGTTCAGGAGCTTAAAGATTTTATTAGATGCCTTGAATTTTGCTAAAGTATGATGGAAAAAATAATAACACATCTGTTTTTTTTTAAATTGTTCTGTTATTGCCCTGAAGTTGCATTTCTTCTAAATGGGCCTGTAAATTAAAAAATGTGTGTATCATAAGCACAAGTAACTTACATTAAAGGTCCTTACTTTTTCAATGGAGAGAGAACAGTTTCTCAATATATTTCGAATTTCTGCAAACTTTGTCATTTGAAGTCAATCAAATGATTTGCCAGTATTAACTTGGGTTTCCTAGCATACAGGAGTGTGAATCACAAAACAAAAAAGAAATTAGCTTATCAGTGTAATGATAAAAAGTGGTCAACTAATTGACTATCAAATAAAAATGAAGTCATTATCTGCTTTTAATGGCCCAGGAACTAATTATAACCAACCAATGATAACAAACAATGGACTTACTATACAGGCTGTCCCACTTTGCGTAACACCCAAGAAGTATTATATGAAAACAGCAGACAATACAACCTCGGTGTATTGCAACTCAACCAATTCCCACACAGTATGCAGCTAGCCATGAAGAATTCACAGGATTTGATGAGAGCGAGCAAAATAAAGAAAATTCTAGGCAAGAAGTCAAGAAAACATTAAAAAGAAGAAAAGTGAAGGTAACCAATAGACCATCAGAGACAGTAATAAATAACAAATTTAGTTCTCTAACATCTCCAGACCAAAAGGAAGAAGAAGCCTATAAAACTAACGAAAATGTAAATAAAACACCAAAACCACCAGTATACTTCTATGAAGTACTTAATTAAATAGGATGAAATGATAAAACAAATAGATCTAATAGCAGAAAATACATAATACATCACAAAATCCTTAGCAGACAACACAGTAAAGATAAATTGTGATACACCACAGGAAAATAATAAAAATCACGAGGGACAAAAATGTAGTACACCACACCTACCAACCTAAAGAAGAGTGTACCTACAGAATAGTCATCAACCACCTACACCATACGACAGACATCAGTGAAATAAAAACTGAATTAGCCAAAAAGGACATAAAGTTAGAAATGTGATGAATTGCATAAGTAAAATGACGAAACAACATTTAAATATATTCTTCATCGATTTAGAACCAGCAGATAACAACAAAAACATTTAAAAATTGACAAATCTTCAAAACAGTACTCATACAAGCGGAACCTCCAAAAATAATAAAAGGCATCACCCAATGCATGCGATGCCAGCAATATGGTCACTCAACATCGTACTGCAACAGACCATTTGTGTGTGTGTCAAATGTGGTGGAGAACATAATACAAACACCTGCAAAAAAAGTAAGGAAACCCCTGGCAGGTGTGCTTTATGTGATGGTGCCCATCCAGCCAACTACAAAGTATGCCAATTCTACCATAATTTATTCAAGCCAACAATCATATGAATATTCAACAAAATGCGAACAATACAACAACTAGACCTACAATGTGACCAATGCCTCTAACCTCGGTCCATTATCCAAAACAATCACGGAATTTAAAAATATGTTCCAACAAATAGTACAGCAAAACACCACAGTCCCAAACTTGCTGACAAGGCTTATATCAAAAATGCAATAGCTTCATTAAAATAGCAGAGTGGAATGCCAATGGATTTCCACAGCACAAAAATGAGGTTAAGTTATTTCTACTACACAACGAAATTGATATTCTATTAATCAGTGAAAGCCATTTCACAAGTCAAACTTACTTCAAAATACCTCACTACAAAACCTATTCCTCAAACTACCCAGACAATACAGCCCACGCTGGATTGGCTGTTCTAATAAAAAATACCATTAAACATGCAGAACTACCAAGGTATGCTCAAAATTGCTTGTCAGCTACAGTTATCAAAGTTAGTATGAGGTCTTACGAACTAACAGTCGCAGCAGTCTACTGTCCACCATGATACAACTTAAAGAAATAAGATTTCAAATTTCAAAAACTTTTTTTGAAATTCTAGGACATAAATTCATTGTAGGGGAGACTTTAACAGCAAACATGTATTATTCTCACAACTCGTAAACTCGTCTCACAACAACTAAAGGCAGAGAACTAGTAAGCCTTATACATGAAACAACTACCAGCCTTTGTCAACAGGCTCTCCCACACACTGGCCAACGGATCCAAACAAAACACCTGATCTGCTGAATCTATTTATCACTCAGGGCATCTCTCCTGCTTACATGGAAGTCATGCTGAGCTATGACCTTTCATCTGGCCACTCTTCAATTATAACAACCATTAGCAGCTTCATAGTCTACAAAGCGGCCATTCCAAGGCTGCACACTGGGAGAACCAACTATGACAAATACAGTAGAAAATTAAAAGAAAATATCCGTATACAAATAAGCCTCAAAACAACAAGGGAGATGGATGAAACCCTAACAGCCTTAAACAACACTCTCATAGAGGCCATACAAAATGCCACACCTGCGAACAATACAGGTAGAAAAGTCCAATACATCCCAGCTGAAATAAAAAAGTTGGTAGCTCAAAAAAGGAAAGCTAGAACTAAATGGCACTGAACCCATGCCCCAGCAGACAAAACTTCACTAAACAGGCTAGGCAATCAACTAAAATCCAAACTTAATAGAGGAACTGCCATTTACAAACTACATAACAATTCTTAACTGGCACGACAACTCAATGTGGAAACTGATCAAAAACTCCGGTACCTCCAATTAGAAACCAAGGCTACAGTAAGAAAGAGACATAAATAACATTCCAGCAAATATACCGGTAATCAGAACACTAACTAAAAACGAAGTTCAACAAGAAACTCAATATTTAAACATTAGAAAATCTCGTGGGCTGAACAAAATAACACCCAATAAGATAAAGGAACTACCAGATAAAGGAATCATACTGTTTACTCTCATCTTCAATGCCATTCTACAGTCAAATTACTGGCCAAACTCTTCAAAACCGCTGAAATAATACTAATTCTAAAACCAGGAAAAACCCGCACGGGTTTGGCGGATGCCCAAAAAAAAGTACAGTTAATGTGACAAGGTTAAATATTGAATGAAATGAAAAAATTCTGGCAGGAAACAGAACTTACTGGACATACAACAACTTCCTCAAAGATGAGAAGCTTAGAATACTAAACTGAAAATTTACAGAGCAGCAATTAGGCCAGTAATCACATATGGTGCTGAAGTAATGTGCCTGACACAGAAAGATAAAGAAAGATTGAGGATCTTAGAGAAAAAATCATTATATATAATAGAATAGCAGGCCCACTAAACTTAGGTAATAATTTAGAGAACTAATGAATCATGAAGTAAGAGTACTTTTGAAAGGAGAAGACATAGAGACTTAGATGGGTGGGACATCTAGAAAGGATAAATCCAGAAACACTTATCAAGAAAATCACTAAATGGAGACCAGTATCAGGCAGATCACGAGGTAGACGAGATGGGAGAACCAGATAATTGCGGACCTTAATAAGATGGTAGATTAGAAAACTGTAAGCAAAAACAGGAAAGAAAAGAATGGAGAAATATTGTAGAATATGCTAAGTCACACAACCAAAATGTTAATGCGGACAGCTTCCCTGTGACAAATGAATTGAAAGAGTCCAAAGAGGAGGGGAATCACTCAGCTAGAAGTGTAGATGCCATGATGATGATATGTTACAGTTAAAACGCGAATGTCGGTAATACTTGAATTACCCAGATAGAGTTATTATCCAAGCATAGTGGATAAAGCTACATATTTGTGAATACTTAGGTTGTAGTCTGAAAATATATGATTTATTGTTGTTAGTTATATCAAGTTTTCACTGCTTAGTTATATCTTTTGGACAATAATTCTGTAGTAGATTCTCAATAAACAAAAAAAAACAAATAAAATTTAAACATAAGTAGCGTTATTTATACCAAAGCTTAAAATGTAATGATTTATCCATTTGACATTTTGTATATATCTAAAATGACTCGGATAAAACAAAAAGTTATCAATCTCCTTTGCCTATTATTCAGCCAATTTGGATAATACGAAAAATATTCCGGGTAAGACTAGTTTTACCTAACTTCGGAGTTTACCCGTAACAGTACCTCTAATGACCTATGTTAAGGCTCTCTTCTAGAATGCACATTTTGTTTGGATATATTTCTCCATTAAGATAAGCTAATAAATCAGTATTCATTTATTACATACTTGAATAAACAATTTGGATGAACAAACAAAAATATAAACATTTACAAAAATAAATTAAACAATCAACAATAATGGACTGGTTTTCTTGGCAGCTGGTGTCATTCAATACAATATCTGCACCAGAATTAAGTCAGCCTTTATTCTTTCAGATGCTTTTTAGGTTGGGTAAAACCTTCCTCTGTTGCTGGATGTATGGTTTCAGTTTGAGTAGAGAATTTTGTAGATACCACAGTCTCTGATTTGGACTCTGTAGGCTGCATAAGTGAGTCCTAAAATATATGACATAATATTACACCATTTTACCCTAGGAATAAGATATTGAAAGGAATTGAAGCCATTCTAAAATTGCTAGTATGAAATTAAGCAGATAATTTCCATCTGCCATTTACGATTGCTATCTCCCCTCTCTTAAGATCTATTTAATTCCAGCCAATTGTTCACTTTTTATCAATATTGTACTACCTTTGCCTTTGGCATTATTTCTCTTTACCTATCCTTGTCAGAAGTTTTTATTGTTTGAACTTTTTTTTTCACAATTGGCTGCAGTCAATAGTCAAATTTATCACAGTAAATAATTTATATTGAGAGAGCATGACTATAAAATTGTAAAAAATCTGTATTATTTAAAATATTGGACGCATTTCGACATCTGTGTCATGCTCAGCTATGAGTTTAAGAGAAGGTAGGTAAATGGAGTATAATTAAAAGAATTTGTCTCTCCAAAATGGTACCTAGAAGAGAGCGATTGGACTTTTGGAGTCCTTTTTAATAATTATCTCCTATGGCGCTGACAACCTAGCCAATTTCTTTTAATTATACTCCATTTACCTACCTTCTCCTAAATTTATAGCTGAGGATGACAGATATGTTGAAAAATGTCCAACGTTTTAAATAATAAGGATTTTTTACAATTTGTTCTTCTTCATGTAGTAATTGTATTATTATTTTATTCTGTTTACATACTTAAGACATTAACATCAACTTCTTGATGCCAACAATATTGTTTTTTTGGTTTGTGAAACAAATATTTATCAACAAAACTATCAAATTTAACTTTTTGGGTTGATTCGTTGTATAAATTGACATAATAAAAATAAATAAAAACGGTATCCCATGAAATACTATGTAAAATTATTAATAAATTGTGCAAAACAAACCTGAGTTCCTAGAGAACCAAGCCGTGTCAACAAAGCAGTTTTTAATATGTTCGCTGTTTGATATACCCTACATTGAGGAGCAGCATCTGATGTTTGGGAGGATTCTTCCCATGGAGGTGGAACAAGTGAATCCTAAAATATGTTACATAAGTGGTGCTCAACTTTGTTTAACTGGATGGAAATGTGGACATAATAATTTCAAAAGACTTTAGTAAATCAAAATAAAAACCATTCTGTCATATTTACATATATTATTTAAAAAAATGATATTTTGCCTTACTTACCACTACTTTGAGTAGAAAACTCTTCTTTTCAGCCATAATAATAATTCAATGAATTATTAAAGTGATTTATAATTTGTTAATAATCTTTAAATGTAATGTTTTGCACAATATTAAGGAATAAGGCAAGCCACTAAATTTTTGGATTTGAAAATGCCAAAATGACAGTGACACAATGATAGCGTTCCTTTTATGTAGTTGTGCCCTTTTACACTTTAAGTTATTGGATACATATTATTTTTTAAATATTTTCATGTGTTTGAACAGTATATAAATAATCTATGTATTAAAATATAATATTATTTATTAGTTCTAAGTAAGAGACTATATGATTCTATCAAGATTCAATAACACAGCTGAACAAGTTTAAGGAATTATATTTATTAAATTATTTTTAGGGAATAAATCACGAAATTGATAAAATGTGTACTGGAGACTGTCGTTTTAAGCTTAAATTTGAAATATGTATTATAACATGACTTCCTACTTACTTATAATGCATTTAAATATTCGCTATATGTAATTCCATGCATATTTTTTCTATAATTTTCATAATAACTTCTTGTTGTGTTACCACTTTTCAAATATGTCGTCCATTTTGATTTGCTTGTCACTTTCAACCAATGTTGCCAGAATTTCAAAAAATATTGTTGTGTGTTTGTGCAAAATTGGTAATTCACTACTACTTTGTATAACTGGTAAATATTTGATTTTTATTTGTGTCTTTTATCACTTATAACTTGTTTATATTAATTTTCATTAAATTGGCTTAGGTTTGGTAAGATTTTGAGAAGATTACTTCATTTCAATTTCCGGTTTCTCTGAGGTTACAAAAAAAACAAACCGCTAGCATTTGCTCGCAAAGTTTGTCTTCGCAAGTAGTAACAAAATATACTATTATATACTAATATTTCAAAATTTTTGTTCAAATTATTACTTAACGTAAATTATCATTTTCACTCCGTATAACGCAATTATTAATGTGGCAACATTGTACCTGTGCACAAAATTCTAGTTAGTCTGTAGATGTGCATGATTTCTTTTAGCAATTTTAATGAATTATGTCTTTGTAATATTTTTTTTATTTTTTAATGGTTTAGCAGCAAAAATTAAATAGATTTCATATGATTTTGTAAGCAGTTTTATATTTTTAAAGCACTTTCTGCTGTAATTTCCGATGTTTTTTTTATTAGTTTTTTTTAACACTTTGACTGCCATGTGTATACCTGAATATACACAGTGGCTGAGTTCAAACCACCACGTGTTTATTTACATATACACAGTCAGTAAAGATCCTTTGGCCATGTGTATTCCAGAGGAGTACACTTTACGTGTATTTCTAATAGGATTTAACTTAGCGTGGCCTGGGGCAAATTAAAAATGATCTTAGCCTGGGAAAAAAATACTTCGTCATTTTTCTATTAGCAATTGAATTATAGTAGATTTTTTATAACTTAAACGCTAATTAATTTTGATGTAAAAGTGTTTATTGTGATTAATAATAGATACAATAATACACTATAAAATAAAAACACATATTTTAAATTATACTCAAATGAATATTTTGGCAAAATTTTGTGCTTATCAAAAAACATTCTAAGCAGAGAAATTTTTGGTCACAGATTTGACATTTAGTGGTAACTTTCTTAGTTTTATTTATTGCATACTGTCGTCCATGGTCATCTTTATTTCGTTGGTAACAAATTACGCACCGACTTTTTTTACCTACTTGAATAAGTTTATGTTCTGACGGTGTGTTGTGGGAAGTATAACTTTGTTTACCTTTTGAAAGTAGTTTCAAACACAATTTTTCTTTGAAATCTGTTATACTTATTCTTTCTGGTACAGTTTTATTCTTATTATATAAATAATGAGCATTTACTATGCTTGTTCCAGTAAGTAATTCAACTGCCACCTTCCTGTATCATTTAATGCTTCGTCTAATATAGGTAGAATAAGACGACAATTGGTCGGATATATCAATGAAACTTTTTGCATTATTATAAGCCACAATACCTTCCGGCTTCTTTTTGACCTCTACTACCTGGAACATCAATAAAATTCAGTTTATGTTTGGTGATAAGCATCAGGACATCGCGCTTATCTTTCCATTTAAAAATCTCATTGAAATAATATTTCAATGATGGACTGATATGAATATTCATCTCCTTATTTCCTCACCAACATTAATATCGAATGTAACTAGAGATCCCAAATAGATAAAGTTTTTTACACGTTTAATGTTCTACTCTCCTATTGTTAGGTTTTGAAGTTGCTTATTAGATGAGGACCCTAGAAGTAAAGGGGTATAAGTAACAAAAAGTAAATTTTGAATAAACGCCGTTCAAAGTTGAGCCTTCGCTGTAATTGCAATGATTTTTTAATGCTAGTTTTTCTTTTCCAATTAACCCTTAACTGGAGAGACCCTATTTTATTTAGATGTAGACTCCCTAATGTAGGAGAGGGGATAGGAACTAAACTTACAAACTTTTTTAATATATTTAATAGTACTCTAAAAGCTGTTTGTATTTGCAATTGAACACAGTAAAGAAACTCAAAATATTGTCAGGGTATAAAAAAATAACTCATTTACAGTTCGTGACAGTCACATTTTTTACTTTTCATTACAGTGAAAAAATAAATATACATCAATAAATATACAAAATTAACTCGCGAAATTATTTTGATGTTGAAAAAAATGTCCAGCAACTGTAAAAGTTACATACAATCGGTACAAATTGGTTTCATACACTGAAGACACACAGGTTTTCTACATCGGCCACAAAGGTATTTTGTCATACGGTTCTTCTTGCGAGGTTGCCAGGTTCTTAGTAAAATGATGGTATGTATTGATGGTTGCCTAATAAAATAACATAGATATATAAAATAATTGTTGTTTTATAACTTTATTTCAAAAACATTAAATTTTTAAACGGTACAATAGCGATGATTTGAATAAATTCAATCAAAACAGAATAATCTACTTATTTATGGCTTTGAATATTCAATTAAATATATTATTATGTATTATTCACTTAGTCTAATTAATACAAAATACAACTTGAAAGAAAAATGAGAAGATGAAGCCTAGAATTTTATTTATATATTTCCACGAATCCTGTAATTCACCCGATTCCTACTGTAAATCCCCTAATTATATATTTTATAAAACCTAAGATTTTTGTAAATCCCCTAATTCCTGCTCCAGAATTTGCTTCTCCTTTCTGAAAATATATAGGAATCTATTTTTGGCAGAAATCTATTTGGTAGCATAAAATAAAGATTCCAAGAACGTGAACAGTTAGCGACATCTGATAATAGAATCCTTAAGTAGTTTACTCCGGATTTATGCAATTGATAGTTGTATTGCGTTAAGAAATCGTCAATTAATTATTTGTAATGTAAGATCGCCTATTTAATACTGTTAATACGAAGTGGTTTTATACCTGAATTAAAGAAAATGTTATTATAATAGGCCTATGTAGGTAAATATTTGAGCCGGTCAAAAATCCCTAGATTTTACACTAAATGTCAAAAAATCCCTTTGTCCCTTTTATACTGAAATATCCCTAGATTCGGGATAAATCCCCAGACCTGGCAACCATGGTTATAACTTTTCCAAATATGCGTATTTCTTTACCTAAGTCGGGTCACTAATAGTCAACCAACGAATAATATAAAGAATATATGAAGTGATGTGCCGATGGGCGGAGTTATTTGTACAGGGTGTTAAAAATTCTTTATGCTGAAGTCTGTCAGACGGCACGTCTCCAGTTAAGGGTTAAGTAACTGTAGGCATTATTATTATTATTTGTAACAAAAAATCATAATTTTATTGACTTTACTCATTTTGGAGCTATTTTTAGGTTGCTAAGTAGCACTTGTACTCTTTTACTTCTAAGAAATACGACACAAAGGTAAAAAATGTAAAAAGATAATAATGTTTTTGTACAATTTTTTTCTTCACCATAACACTAAAAAATAATTGATTTATGATTCATCGACGTCAGTGTCATAATGGTGCTCCAAAGCGTTATTTTCGACATCTGCTTCTTTTAAGTTTGCTAGTTCTCCAGCTTGTTGATCATCATGTCGCAGATTTATGAAAAACTCATATTACGTATTTGACCAACTGTTAAAGATTTGAACATTTAACTTGAATAATGAGAGGCCTTTTGACAATCGGTACTGGCAAGAGATCTGGCAGAAGGGCAGAGTTTTTGCCAGCTCGAGTGTTTGTCGTAGATAGCTCAATAAACTCTTCTATGATACCTCCAGCTGTTTTCTTGTAAAACAGGGTTAAAGGTTTGTCCTGTTGAAAATATAACCATTGCATGCTCTGTATTTCACTTATACTCTTCTTGAAATATAGCGTAAGTATTTAAAAGTCTAGAAAATCGTCATTTTCCACCTGTAGTGTAATGAACTTTCTACTTGGTCTACAGTTCCATTCATTGTTGCGGTACATACAGGTCCTTTTTGGTTCTTTTCTTTTCTAACTCTATCAAACCAAAGTCTTGGCCACACTCGTTATAAGAATGATCACTTATAAAAAAGCGATGATCTACTGTTTGAATATTAGTGTTTCTGACAATGTAGAGCTAAAATTTGACTGTCAGATGTCTCTTATTTTGGCCTCCATAGTTGGATCCACATCAAAGTGTTTGATAGCCTACATTTTGACGAAGTAAGTCTAAAACATATATAAACTTTTTTATCAACCATCAACTTCGAGTTTTTTTCGAAGTTAATTAATCTTCCTTCACTTGAAAAAACGTTTCTTGACTTATTTCAGATGCCTCTGAAGATGCTCTGATTGCGAAAGTACTTGGGCAAGATTTAATAATATAAAACTGTGCTCGATATCTGCCTTTTATTTGAGAAAAAAATGGTATATAATCAAAATTATGCAAGCTACAAAAAATATACTCCAGCTAAACATAGAAAACAACATATTAGGAAAACTCAAATTTTTTTAGAATTTTAAATAAAATAATTTCAGGAGGAAAACACTTTCAAGTTACACATGGTCTCCAGTGACTCCGTGTTATTATGAGGGTACGTATCTCATTTTGAATGACACATTTATAATAGTGGTCAATTTGACAACAGCTTTACGTGAAAGTTGTTTCTCCGGTGATAAGATCCAGGGGCTTTCTTAGACTTGTTTTGATTTCGACAGAAATTTATTTTGGGAAAGTAAGTCTAATAGCTATATTCTTCCTTTTTTGATTAGTCTTTAGTCTAGTCTTGGGTTTCTTCTCCATCGTTGGTCTGAAAAGTCTTTTCTAGGAATTCTGCGAATTGGTTTGTTTTTTGTAAACTATCTCGTGCCCAACTTCGATCTTCTTTCCTAATGGGTGGGTTATGTATATAGGAATTTTTAATGACTTGATTGCTTTCCATATTGAATAATTTATACTGCTGGCATTACTCTCATTCATTCATTGAGTCAATTGATTCATTTTTGATACGCTGAATTTCACGTTTTATGTGTTATGTTGCATTATATACGGTCTTCTTTTCGATTATCCAACCTACCCAGTTCAGAGCTCCATCTCTACAAGCTAAAACTAGCACCGACTTGTGATCATCTGTAATACATGTATATGCTACAGATGAATGTCAATTTGAAATTTTGTTATTGTTTACTGTTCTATTTACAGTAATGTTATTTGTTTTAGAGTGGAGCACTTATATACTAAATTAGGTTCTCGTTATTTTCTTACATTTTGTTCCCATTTTAATAACATTTAATAACTCATCAACTTTGACAAATGTCTTGTTTTTGTTATTTAGCTGTTCTGTTTTGTGGCAACAAATGATTTCCTTCTTTCCCATATTAAATATCATCAAAAACAAGTATCGTATTGATTTTTACGTCAGCGGTGGATTCGTTAGCTCTTTGTTAAATTATTTCCTGCATATTATTTGTTTTAAAAGTAAATCAATATTGATGAGTTAACACGTAGTGTCTATTAATAAGTTAGTGCGAATTGTAATCAAAGATAAATATTGGTTTTTTAAACATTTATATTTAAGGAAAAAAAAGATGCCTTTGCTTATCACCAACGCGTTATCACCAACAATAAGTATACAACTGGTCGATATTTATATAAAGTTTCATAATACTGAATGCAAAAGCTGTGAACCTGTGGTATTTCTTTTTTACAGTTTTTTATGCGAGTAGTATTGCATATCATTATTCTCTTTGTGTTTATCCCAATGCTGGGTCGACTTCCCTAATAGGCGAGCGGTTTACCCCTATAAGCAGAGCATCAACCGACTAAAATTCTTTTTGTATTTCTAATGCACCAAACCTTTTTTATTTGATTCTATATATTTTTCCAAGATGAAATGTATTTTTTTTTAATTTTTACAAGTGGACCGGCAATTGTTATTAACAAATAACTTATACAAAAAAGCGATTTCACCGAATTGTTTCGGAATCAATTTTTTAGGTGTATCTCATCAAAATAAACACTTTCTCTCTCTTGATAATTTTTCGAAAAATCCTTCCGTTTCGAGTTATTTGCATTTTTTTGTTGAAAAAATGCCTTAATTAGTGATTTTTGGGATTTTTTTTCCAAAAAACTACTAAATGAATTGCAATTTTACAAATAGCTTTATAATCTTTAAACCGTCGAGTACAAGTTACAATATTTTGACAAGGAAAAATGGTTTCTATCTCGCTAAAAACGTGGACCCAAATATTTCGAATATGCCTTTCGAGAGTATCCCGCTAAGCGTGTACAGCGGTTGAGGTGCTGTAGGCGCTAAAAAAAATGCATCTAATGAAAAATTACCACCTTCGAAACCAGCATTACTACAACATTACTTAAGAGCAAAGTGGCAAATAAATGAATGGATTCAAGCAAAAAACAATATTATTTCATCTCTTGATCCATTAACCCATGGTTGGACAATGGAAAATAATTGTTTCGATTTTAATTATTTTGAAGGCGAAACTAGTTTAGATATGTTACAAAAGTATTTCTGCTCATGTACCTGAAAATGTTCTACGAAAAATTGTAATTGTATTTCCTATAATTTAGAATGCTGCGCAGTATGTGCATGTACACCAGAGAATTGTAAAAATGTTAAAGACGACTCTATTGAAGACAATGAAATCAGCTTATTAGATGGAAATCCTGTTGCTGTTGACGAAAATTTTCAAATTATTGACAATGAAAACGATGTATAATTAATATTATATTTTAATTTTATTATATTTTTCAATGAAAATTAATTATATATTGCTTAATGTATTTCACTGTAATAAAACATTCAATAATATAGTCACCACGTATATTAAAAGAAAAATTACATTATTATAGCATTGTAAAAAATCAATTTTAATTGTTTTAATTATAATATGTCTATATAAAAATAATTAGAAATATCTTTTTTTTAATAAATTGTACGTAATATTTGTATTGAATTAATTTTTTAAATTTAAACAAATATTTCTACGCGCCGCACGCCTGTATCACCGCAACCGCTGTACACACT